>NC_134155.1:4027500-4660000 GCF_033958435.1 Carettochelys insculpta
CATTCACCACACGGTGCTCCGCCTCAGCCTCCGAGTCCACTGAGTCCCACTTCTCTGTAGGAGGTTGGGAGGCCTCCAGCAGTCCAGGAGGCAGTGGCGAAGCACCCTGTGGTAAATGCGGGTGTCGGGGGGGAGGCCAAGGAGAGACAATCCCCTGTGTCTGCTGCTACCTGCCTGCCCCCTGCCCAGGTAGTTCCTAGCCAGGTTGTTCCAAGAGGGGGTCAGGGTGGGGGCAGAGCAGGGAAGGGGTGGGGTGACCCACTGGGGGCGGTTTCACACCCTTCCTGTGTACAGGCCTGTTACAGCTCCCAAAGTTGTCTTCATGTTCTTGTTTTTCTCTGACAGGCTCCATTTCCTGCAGAGTTAACAGCTATCAGCTTCCTGCAGATCATTGTTTTCCTGGGAGGCTTTTATCTCACAGTTGTTCAGGTACAAACATTTATAACCTGATTACCCTGAAATAAAACAGCGACCCCTGGCATTGTTTCACTGCTCTTATTTATTTCTATAATACCAAAAGTGTGCACATCCTGCCATTAGATGCTTGCAATATAAGCAGGAGAAAGCAAGCAAAGGGTGACACAGGGATGATGAGGAAGATGGACGTAACTTAAAAGGTCACAAGCAGGGATAGGAAAAGTACCTCAAAAGTTACTTGAGTAAAAGTGCGGGGGGGGGGGTGTACTTGAGTACAAGCCATTACTGTGCCTCTGGAAAACTACTTGAGTAAAAGTACTTGCACATACATGCACACGTTGCATCTTTATTGTACTCAAGTAATCAGAAGTGAAAGCAGCTACACTTTACTCGAGGAACTTTTTGGATACTTTTCCCACCTCTGGTCAGAAGAAGGACTTTGTGATATATAATAGTAAATATACATTAATTATCTGACACATGGTATTAAAAAGGCACGTACAAGATCTGTGGCTCAGCTACTGCTTCTTTATTGGTTCTTTGTTACCAAGAGCCCTTTTCCATCATCAAAGAGGCATTGTTTGAATTTTGTGACCCTTGGAGCATATAATGTAACATAAAAAGACTATGAAGAAACTGTTTGCTGTGCAATATATTAACCCAGCATGGACTGGACTGAGAGGTATCTTCCTTCATTAACCATCTGTTCCTGTTGATTTTTCTCTTTTCTGATAGATTCTGTACTTTGTGAGGAGATGGCGGAACCTGAAGAACATCTTCTCTGATGGCTGCATCGAGATCTTTCTGTACGTTCTTCAGATTATGGAAAAGGAAAGTAACCTCTGTTAAGAGGCAGCTGACCCACCAAGAGATAGGGAGGCGGGTGGTGAGCAGAAATGACCAGTTCTCACACACAGCAGCTATCCCATCTTTCCAACCAATTTTTTGCTTGTTTCGTCCACCTGTCGCCTCATGTCATGCTCCTAGATTATGCGCTCTCTGGGTCAAGGATTGTCTCTTATTTTCATTTGTACCCTGTCTCATGCATTGGGGTGTCACAGTGCTACTGTAATACAGATAATAACAACATGAGCTCTTATGTGGAATTGCTCATTTACAGTGACTGAGATTTTGTCATGTGACCTAGTGGATGGCGTACTGAAGTGGGAGTCAGAAGACCTAGGGTCTCTTCCTGGCTCCGCCAATGGTTCCCATTGAACTCATGGCCTTGGGCAAGTCACTTTATCTGCCCAAGCCTCAATTTCCCAATCTGTAAAATAAGAATAATACATGGCCCTGCTTTTATAAAACATGTTGAGCTCAATGGTTGAAGAGTGTTATGTGAGAGTGAGGTGTTTTTGTTAAGAGGAAAAGACTTCATAATTTGTGTGTATGTGTCTCTATATATGATGAGTCTGATTCTCTCAGTTTTTACGCCAGTTATGCATATGTAATGCCACTGAAATTGAATCTGGTAAGTGAATATATCCAGTGGAAAGTAAGGCCCAGTGTATCTGAGATTTTCCATCATGTGAACTTTGCTAATATTTAACTAATCTGCAGTAAACTTGTGCAGAAAGTTGGTTACAGACAGATTTAGATGCTAACCAACCTATAACTACAGGGTCTGATTAGTTGCCTCTTTTTACCCCCTGGTGGATGGAGCTGGCTCTGCATTGTGTGGCACAAAAAGGATATGGTGTTGAAACTTTCACCACACTGTGAATCTGATTACTCCCCCGCTTCCCTCAGCTTGCTCCAAGCAGTCTCACTGCTGGTTTCGGCTGTGCTGTACATCATGCTTTCAGAAGATTATGTGCCGACAATGGTATTCTCCTTACTGCTGGGATGGGTGAACATGCTGTACTACACTCGGGGCTTCCAATGGACTGGGATCTATTGTGTCATGATACAGAAGGTTAGTGTGTAGATAAAGCCTGTAAAAGATGTTCATGGAAATAACGCATCTACCCGATTGCTGCAGTAACAGTTCTCCTCAGGACCATCAGAACCATGAAATGAGCTAATACTTAGGCTGTGAACATTGAAATTCCACACCAGTTTGAGTAAATTTATTCTCTTGAGAGTGATGGACTGCTGCATGGGGCAGATCACTGTCTCAGTTTGCAGCAGTTTTCAAATAGTTCCTTTAGATCGCAAGAATCATAGACCATTAAAACTGGAAGGAACTTTGAAACATCATCATGTCTATTCCCCTCCCTCATGGTAGGCCCAAACACCATTTAGAATGATCATCCCTGATAGATCTTTACCTAACCTGCCCTTAAATATCTCCAATGATGGAGATTCCATAACCTCCCTAGGCAATTTATTCCAGTTCTTAATCACCCTGATGGGAAGTTTTTTCCCTAATGTCCAGCCTAAACTTCCTTTGCTGCAATTTAAGTCCATTGCTGCTTCTCTTATCATCTGAGGTCAGGGAGATCAATTTTTCTCCCTCATCCTTGTAACACTTTTTTAGGTACTTGAAAACTGGTGGTATGTCCCAAGCTAAACAAACCTAATTCTTTCACTCTTCCCTCATAAGTTGTGTTTTCTAGACCTTTATTCATTTAGTGCTCTTCTCTGGATCTTACGTGAAATGGGGTGCCTAGAACTGGGCACAGTACTCCCCGCTGAGGCCTAATCAGTGCAGAGTAGAGCAGAAGAATGATTCTTCTTCGAGTGGTCCCCGTGGATGCTCCACAGTAGGTGTCGGGCTCACCTCGGCGCCACAGATCGGAAATCTTTAGCAGTCTCCGTCAGGTCGCGCATGCGCCAATGTGCGCCGTTCCTTCGTGCGCCTTTGGTCACATGCGCGATCCGGTCCCCGCCAGTTCCTTCTCAACCGCCAACGGCTGCAGACAGATTCCACTCCGGCTCCAATGCCTGTGAAAGATAAAACTATCTCTTAATTTTGTTAATCTTGTTAATAGTTATTACTTTGATAGTTTAGTTAGCATTGTTAAAGTTGTTTCGTTAAATGTAGGTATAGTTGGAAAAAAAAAAAAGGGAGAAAGAGAAGAACGGAGGTGGCCGCCTTAAGCGGTTTGCTACCCTAAAAGCTGCAAACGTTGTCTTTTTGCCAGGATGATTAGCTGTTAAGTGCCCTATTAACATTCAAAGACTAAATGCCCGCCCGGGCCGAGATGTCCTCGCCGGGGTTTAAGAAATGTGCGTCATGCCACGAGGCCATGCCTGCCTCAGATAGGCATAGCGAGTGCATTTGTTGCCTTGGGGAGACCCACGTTCCACAAAAGTGTCCTCGCTGCTCCAAGCTCATGGCCAGAGCCAGAAAGGACAGGGAGATGAGACTGAAAATGATTTTATTTGATAAGGCCCTCCAACCTGAACCATCGGAGAAGCCCCATAAAGAGGGGCCCTCAGGGTCACACAAGAGGAAGGCGGCTTCCCTAACCTCCTCTGTACAAAAGAAAAGGAAGCTTTCTCCAGCTCGATCCTTGCCAGTAACACCTGCGAGGAGGATGAGCGGAGCACAGGGCTCTGACCTGCGGGCTGCTCAAAGCGGGATGACCGTAGCGCACGCAGCTGCGCCGGGGCTTCCGACCATTAAGCAGTCGGCACTGGGGGCGCTGCAGGCGCCAGCATCAGTGGCACTAACTCCCACAGCACCAAGCCCTGGGGCGCTGATGGCGCCGGAGCAGGGGTGCCCGGCAACGGACCCAACGGTGCTGGAGGAAGCTACCCGCACGGCACCGTGCACAGGGGCACTGAGCGCGGCACCCACAACGGCGCCGAGGTCCCCGGCACAGGAGGGGGCGGCACCTGCTCCGCAGGGACAGGGAAAAGCAAAGGCCAAAACATGGCACCGCAGCCCATCCCCGGAGGCCACCGCGTTGCTGTTACCGCCTAGCTCCCCCCCCAGAAATACATCAGGCAGCAACTCCAATGGCCTGCTTCAGACCTCCATCCCCACTCCTTCGACCTCCATCCCATTCCTTCAACCACCATCCCCCTGGCTCAGACAGCCTTCACCAATCTCCAGTAGGGACCCCTATGAATACTATCACAGAGCATCCCCACTGCTATCAGCATCATCACAGAGATCACACTCGTCTAGACCCCATGCGTACATTTTTCGATCACGGTCTAGATCCCCATCACTGGGCCCTTGCCCCTGCTGTTATGGCCGTCCCTACCATACTGAACACCAGCACTGGGGGTCCAGGTCCAGGGGTAGATCCCCACCCACACCTCGCCAACACCCCTTCACTCAGTCTCACTCCATGAGAAGAACACAGCCTCCCCAGGCGGATGTTGGTCCAAAGGCCCTGGACCTCCCCTCTGAATCCTCAAAAGGGCAAGCATATGAACAAATCCAGGAATTGGAGGAATTAGGGGAGGTATATCAAAGCGACACCTCTTTGTCCTCCCCAGATGAGGGGACTGTCCCCGGGGATATTTCCCCCTCTGGACGACCTTAGGCAATTCCAAGAACTATTCAAGAGGGTAGCACAAACACAGGACATTCACATAGCGGAGGTGCAGGAGAAACATCATAAACTCCTGAAAAATTTAAGACCCCCGGCTTCATCTAAGATCACTATCCCACTAGATGAAGCGATTATGGAATCAGCCACCAACATATGGCAGACTCCAGCCACTACCCCTTCCACAAATAAGAGGGCGGATAAGAAATACTTTGTTCCAGCCAAGGGCATGGAATTCCTGTTTAGCCACCCCCAACCAAATTCCCTGGTAGTCGAATCATCACAGCAGAGATCCAAGACACCCCAATATAAATCAGGAGAATCAGAAAAAGATGCGAGGAAATTAGACACGTTCAGTAGGAAAGTCTCTGTTCCTCCTCTACCTTACTGCTCAGAATGGCAAACTATGCAGAACACCTGTCAAACCACAACTTTGACAATTATTCCAGACTTGTTTCCCTCATGGATTTCCTTCCAGAGGATAAGAAACTGGTGCTAAAAGCGATCGTCCAAGAGGGCTACACGACCTCACGAACAGGAGTCCAGGTTGCCCTGGATGTGGCAGACACGGCAGCACGCTCCACAGCCACAGCAGTGGTAATGCATAAGAAATCGTGGCTCCAAACGTCCGGCATTTCCAGGGGTCTGCAAACAAAAATCGTAGACCTTCCATTTGATAAACAGAAGTTATTCCCAGATTCAACTGACTCGGTCCTACACTCCAGCAAGGACTCAAGAACCACGCCTAGGCCCCTGGGTATATATACCCCTCTGACTGGAGGAAGTTTTACCCCCAGCAAAGGTGTTACGCTTATCAACCTCAGCGTACACAATACCAACGGAGTTATGACCAAGGGCGCCACCTCCAGCAGCAACAGCATAGGGCCCCCAGACAACACCCCCAGCAGGGTCGCACACCCTCGGGGTAAGCCCTGAGACAGCAAATTTGACGGGTATGTTGAGGACTGCAATATCAACACCATCCCTCAATGCCAAACCCAGCGCATGTTCCACCATCGGCTCAAACCGTTCTACTCTCAATGGCAAAACATCACCACAGACAAATGGGTACTGGAGATTATAGCCACGGGATACACGATCCCCTTCCAATCACTACCTCCACTGAAACCGCCCACCCAGTCCTCCTTCAAGGACCCCTCCCACGAAACAAGATTAAAACAGGAGGTGGACCATCTCATGTTCATAGGGGCGGTGGAGAGAGTTCTGGAACAATTCCAAGGGAAAGCGTTCTACTCACGGTACTTCCTAACAGAGAAGAAGACAGGGGGCTGGAGACCAATCCTGGACCTACAGGCCCTCAACCGGCACCTGCGCAAACACTGTTTCAGGATGATTACAATTGCCTCCATACTTATGGCATTGGACGATGGAGACTGGTTTGCAGCCCTCGACTTGCAGGATGCGTATTTTCATATAACTATTCACCCGGCACACAGACGTTTCCTCTGCTTCACAGTAGGCAGGGAGCACTTCCAATACAGAGTTCTTCCGTTCCGTCTCTCTTCGGCACCCCGAGCGTTCACCAAAACACTGGCGGTAGTATCAGCTTACCTACACAGACAGGGTGTGTTCATTTTTCCATTGCTGGACGACTGCCTACTGAAGGGGTCCTCAAAGGCAGAGGTCCTACGCATGATACACGTCACTACAAACACATTCGCTTCGTTGGGCCTAGTTATCAACCTCTCGAAATCAAAGACCGAGCCTATGCAGAATATAGAGTTCATAGGGGCACGCATAGACTCTACTACATCAAGAGTATACCTGCCCGAGGCCCGTTTCCGCACCATCAAATCCCTGGTACAAGTGATGACGTACAGCCCCACAGTGCCAATCTTAACATGTCTACAACTGTTGGGGCACATCGCGACCACCACGTTCGTGGTACAGAATGCCAGGCTGCGTATGCAGAGCCTGCAGCATTGGCTGGCGAGCGTTTACAAACCAATAGTCCATACCATCCACAGGGCAGTATCGCCCGCAGCGGAGGTGCGCAGGTCTCTGGCATGGTGGGCAGATCCCAAGAACTTTACTAGTAGGGGTGCCCTTCCACCAACCACAAATCGTGATTTTTCTTACGACAGACACATCCCACATGGGATGGGGAGTGCACATCGGCAACAAAGTAACTCGGGCTATGGTGCCCCGAGGAAAAGACATTGCACATAAACATCCTAGAACTCAGAGCAGTGTTCAGTGCATGCAGACGCTTTCGGAAATACCTGCATGGCAAAGTAGTCGGGATAAATACCGACAACACCACCACCATGTTTTATATCAACCGGCAAGGAGGGGCCAGATCCCGTGCGCTATGCCCGGAGGCAGTCCAGTTGTGGAACTGGTGCATTGCCAACAATATAATGCTGAAAGCCTCATACCTACCCGGTGTCCACAATGTGAAGGTGGACCAGCTAAGCAGGCGATTTGCGCTCACGCACGAGTGGCAGATCCGTGCCGATCTGCTCCAACAAGTTTTTCACAAATGGGGGGGTTCCCCAAATTGACCTGTTTGCCACTTACAACAACAAACAATGCCCTCAGTACTGCTCCAGAGCGGGCATAGGACAGGGATCCTTGGGGGACGCCTTCACGGTGCCATGGAAGGGCCCTCTACTCTATCCGTTCCCTCCCACGTCACTCATTCACAAGGTTCTAGCGAAAGCCAAAAAAGAGAGAGCACGCATAATACTGATAGTCCCAACCTGGGACCGACAGCAATGGTTTCCTCTGCTTCTGCGCATGTCATGCCGCCCGCCACTCCCCCTACCGGTAGTGCCGGACCTTCTCACACAGGCTCAGGGGTCCATAGTGCACCCACGCCCTCAAAGACTCCGCCTACAGGCGTGACTAATCCATGGCTCAGCGCCTGAGAGAGCACGTGTTCAGAGGGAGTGAAACACGTCTTGGAGTCCAGTCGAAGGACTTCCACCAGAAGGACTTACGCACAGAAGTGGAAACGATTCAACTCCTGGTGCTCTTCCAAGCAGTTGGCGCCTCAGGGTGTCCCTATAACTGCAATTGTAGACTACCTGCTGGAGCTAAAACAAGACGGACTCTCCCTATCTTCTCTAAAGGTCCATCTTGCAGCTATATCAGCATTTCAACATAAAGAGGAAGGACCAACCATATTCGCCCATCCTATGGTCACAAGGTTCCTAAAGGGACTGGTAAACCTGTACCCCCCTCGGAAACTGCTATCGCCATCATGGAGTTTGGACTTGGTCCTCCACACGCTGTCGGGACCACCCTTTGAACCACTGGCCTTGATACTCCTCTGGCTACTTATCCTGAAAACAACCTTCCTTCTCACCATCACATCAGCCCGCAGGGTGAGCAAACTCGCAGCAATAATGGCAACGCCACCCTGTACAGTATTCTCAAAAGAAGCGGTGATTTTACAATTACACCCGGCTTTCCTTCCAAAGGTTTCCTCAGAGTTCCACATTAACGAACCAATAGTATTACCCTCATTTTTATCCTACGCTTCACAACTCCAGCAAAGAGGCGCGGCTGCACCTACTAGACATAAGGAGGGCGTTGGTCTTTTACATATACAGAACTAAGCCCTTCCGCAAAACGGACAGACTCCTGGTGCCTCTTGCACTCAGGTCGAAAGGGGAAGGCCTATCCTCTCAAAGAATTTCAAATCACATTGTATCCTGCATAAGACTGTGTTACGAGCTCAGTAAGACCCCTCTGCTAGTTCCGCCCAGGGCTCACTCCACCAGAGCGATGGCAACGTCGACGGCCTTCTTCAAAGGCATCGCGTTAACAGACATCTGCAGAGCGGCAACTTGGTCATCTTACGACACCTTTTGCCAAGCATTATGCCATGCACCGGGTGTTTGATGAGGATACACGCCTATCAACAGCAGTCCTATCAAGGGCAAGCCGCACATAAGCGGACACCCACCTCCTTAACTGGGGTCACTGCTGGGTAGTCACCTACTATGGAGCACCCACGGGGACCACTCGAAGAAGAAAGAGAAGTTACTCACCTGTGTAGTAACGATGGTTCTTCGAGATGTGTCCCCATGGGTGCTCCACTACCTGCCCATCCTCCCCGCTTCGTAGCTCTGTTTTCGTGTTTTTCAGAAGCATCCGGGGTGGTTGGTCAAGGAACTGGTGGGGACCGGATCGCGCATGTGACCGAAGGAATGGCGCGCATCGGCACATGCGCGACCCGACGGAGACTGCTAGGAATTTTCCGATCTGCGGTGCCGGGGCGAGCCCGACACCTACTGTGGAGCACCCACGGGGACACATCTTGAAGAACCATCGTTACTACACAGGTGAGTAACTTCTCTTTTTTCTTGTCGTGCTCACTACCCTCCCGTTATTGCAAACAACTGATTTTTTGGGACTCATTCTAGTCCCCACAATAGCTTCGGTTTGTTGACACCTCTCTCACATGCTCACACACATACATAGAGTGGTAGTCTGTCCAGGAGATCTTTCCCAGCACTGGAAAGTCTGCATTGAGGCAGATAGGTAGATTTGTATGTGATACTTAGAACAGGAGAAGCAGGAGATGCTGCACAGCAGAGATGAGGGGCATCAGAAGAGATGTGTGTGAGTGAAAGACTGAGGGAGAGTGGGCTGAAGTAGTGGGATGTGTTGTAGCCATTGCTGGTTGAGTTGTAATGACAGAGCCAAAGTGAAAGAGTCTGCATGCCAATATCTTTCATGAAAACCTATTCACTCAGCCATTACAAGAAATTATCTTCAACTGGCTTCATTATACCTCCAGAGAATCCAGTACAGTAGAACCTCAGAGATACTAACACCAGAGTTGAGAACTGACAGGTCAACCACCCGCAAGCAGGCAGCAGCAGAGACAAAAACAAAAGGCAAATGCAGCCCAGTACTGTATCCAATGTAAATGACTGGAAAAAAAACAAGTTTGGGGGGAAGGCCAAAAAAATTTGACAAGGTAAAGAAATGGTTTCTGTGCTTGTTTCATTTACACCAACATGGTTAAAAACAGCCCTTTTCTTTCTCTTAGTTAAGTTTCAAAGCTGTATTAAGTTAATGTTCAGTTGTAAACTTTTGAAAGGTCAACCACTGTTTTGTCCAGAGTTACGAACAGTTCAGAGGTCTGCCTGGGGAGAGAGAGTTGCTGGGGCTATGGGGCTAAACTGCATTCAGTCTGCCCAAACTCTGCCAGCTTTTACTCTGCATTATAACACTCCCTGAACACCTCAAAAGAGTTTCCCTGTGGTGTCCAGCCCCTGTCAGAGTAATTACCAAGACTACCGCCTCCAGGGAGACCAAATATCCACCAGCTTGCTGGTTCAACTGAAGATGCACTCTTTTCGTAATATCTCAGCCATGAGAGGAATTTATAATGAAAAAAGAAAAAGTTTATCTTCAAAGAATAGAATAATGCCAAGTTAGGTGAGTAAGCATAATGGAAACAGATGATTACAATAAAAGAGAAGCATAACATGACAGCCTAATCTCCTGTATTTCAAAACATTTCTCACCCTCAAAAACCTTATGCAGATCTTGCTGATCTTCATTCAATTCAGGATCCAGCTCCAACGGTGTTCCTTAGTGAAAAAGATCACAAAATGTCCTTTTCTTCTTCACAGCTCTTCATTGTCTACAGAGGCAGGATCACTCCTGGGGCTTAGACTCCTATGCACGTTCTCATGTTAGGTTCACATTTCAACCCTTCTCTCCCCTCAGCGGACAAACTGTTGACTTTTTAATATACAAAATAGGCTTGCTATATATGGATTCAAAATTCTTAATTTACATTAGAGACTGGTGGATAGGCAGTTCTATGCTATGTCTGACAAAAGCTGCTTAGCAAGCCAGCCTGGAATACAGATTCTAAAAATATTTTCAGTACATACATGCATCTGAAATAACACTTGTACTTGCATCTCATTGCGTTTATGATGACCATTATGGTGTAAGCTTTCATTTAATACGTCACACACCATCCTTTGTATATAAATACCATGACTGCAATATGTTAGGTGTACTAAGTTTGCCAGATCTGATAGGATTTGGTGACTACAGCAGTGGGCATCTATATCACATCCTTATCTATTGACTGGGAACATGGATACTTTTGGCCTGCTTGTGAGTGACTGTAGGGATTAATGAGTTAATGTGGTCAGAACAGATGCAGAGCAAAATTTCATTTTTTGATAGATGCACTAATTTCCTGTTGTCCTGGTAATTTTGTGCTGTATAAATATAATGTGTGGCTACTGGTGATTAATAATACAGCCTTTTGATCTATCTCCAGACCATCTTGCGGGATCTGCTGCGCTTCCTCATGGTTTATGTGATCTTCCTCTTTGGCTTTGCAGCAGGTGAGGATTGACTCAGCACTGTGTTACAGGCAGACCTACCAGGAGGAGACTTGCCAAAGAAGAGTCACTGTTCTGCTTTCGTTACAGCTCTGGTCACCCTCACAGGGGATGCCCCCATGGCTTCCCAGAATAAGTCTGTCACCCAAGAGGATGACGATAAAGGCCTCGTGTCGTACAGTGGGCTGCTGAGCACCTCCCTAGAGCTCTTCAAATTCACCATTGGCATGGGAGAGCTGGAGTTCCAGGAGCGTATGAAATTCAAATACTTTGTCATACTGCTGCTGCTGCTGTTTGTGATCCTGACCTACATCCTCCTGCTCAACATGCTGATTGCACTCATGAGCGAGACGGTCACCAATGTCTCTGGTTACAGCAAGAGCGTCTGGAAGCTGCAGGTAGGTCCGTTGCAATGCTCATCTGGCCTCCAAAATAGGCCTTATAACACATGGTGCACTCTGTGTGGGCTGGTGGGAAGCATTCACAACAACTTTTCTCCTGGTGTGCATCAGATTTGACACAAGTCTCCAATGAGCGCCAAAACAGTAGAAATGTAATGAGATCTTTCTCTCTCCATGGCTACGTCTACACTAGCCCCAAACTTCGAAATGGCCATGCAAATGGCCATTTTGAAGTTTACAAATGAAGCGCTGAAATGCATATTCAGTGCTTCATTAGGGTGCGGGTGGCTGTGGTACTTCGAAATTGACACGCCTCGCCGCCATGTGGCTCATCCCGATGGGGCTCCTTTTCGAAAGGACCCCACCTACTTTGAAGTCCCCTTATTCCCATGAGCTGATGTAGACACGGCCCATATTTCTGACACCCCTCCACTTAGTGACCGAAGTACTGAGCTAGGGACCTTCCAGATATACTTGTCAACACTGTGACCTCCTTAATTCACGGGACTGTACATTGTAAGTGGCACTTCGTCACTTCCTTGCTGTGCTGGTGGTACTTGTTCAGAGAATCATAGAATCATAGAACACTAGGACTGGAAGGGGCCTCGGGAGGCCATCGAGTCCAGTCCCCTGCCCCAACGGCATTGTTAACATCTGATTTTAATGGGATATTTATACCAACTCCTCAACCTGTGGGAGTGGATTCTGGTTCAGGGCAGACTTGCAGAGGCTCCATGTAAGCAAGTTCGCCTTGCAGATTGAGTGACAGCACCTTCACTCAATAAAACATTGGATAAACAACACAATACTTTCACTGATTTGAGCATGCCCGGGGAACAACACCATGTTAAAGAGACAGACATTTAACCCTTTTGCATGTGTCATGCCTTTGCTACTTGAGATGTGTCTGTTCCTGCATATGGGGTTCTGTTAAGATCTGTCTGTATTTTATACCTTCTGTTGACTTACTCTGGTTTGGAGGACTTTCTAATGCAGATAGCAGCATCTTCCATGACTGCTTAGCCATTGTCTGAACAAAGGGAGACCTTTTTACAGCAGCATTAGGCAGCACAGGTTGTGTTTAGCTTGTCTGGGAGCTAGAGAGAACTGCAGGACACATCAGAGCTCAGAATCCCCTTTTATGCTTTTATAATCCCCAGTCCTGTCCTTATCTCTAGAAAATTACAATTTTCTTAAGCCTACAGGTCAAGGGGCCTTTAAGCAATGACAGAATAAAGGAACAATTATGGTTGGGTTTACAAAAGTGCCTTTCTAACCATAGTCCTTGGTGCATGAGGAAGACTTGATCAGAACTTCAAGTAGACCCCCAACTGGGTTCTGCCTGTACCAGGTCCTCTGTAATGTGGATTTGTATCCTCAGAGAGCCATTGCCATTCTGGAAATAGAGAAGTTTTGGCTTTGGTGCCTGAGAAGGAAGCAGAGATCTGGCTGCTTCTTGTCTGTGAGTCTTGATGATAAGAAAGATGAGAGATGGTGTTTCAGGTAAGACCAAAAATGGAGGTAGAGTCCCACATTCTGAATTCTGTGTCTGCATGTTAACATTTTGTGTGAGTGGGGAAACCCTGTTTGTTTGTTAGTAAGGATGGATTTATTTAGAAGAGAAGAAGAGTGATTGATTATCCTACTTGTGCATTTTTTTTGCACATCCATCACCTTGGTATTTAGGCATCATATAGAACTGGTACTTTTACTGCCCTGCCTTACAGCCAAGAGACTGTCATTTTCCTACTGCTCCTTTCCCCTGCAGTAGGGCCTTTTGACCCACAAGCTTGATCCTGAAACAAAAGCAGCTGAATCCAGTCTGAGTGGTTTCAGTCCACTGCAGCACCACAGCAGTGGAATGATCAGACCAAACTCCCCAAGGCCTTGTCTACACTAGTTCTGTACTATTCCCAGCATTGATTTTAGATGCATGTAGTTCCACTGATCTTAGCAATGCTGTGGTGTAATCAAGCCTTAGGTGCTCTGCTGACCTGTCATCTGACTGTACTCTGAAAAGGTAAAAATGCTGGCAGCTCATCAACACTTACGATTCCACCATGGCTAGCAATGGTGGAGGTGTTCTAGATAGCTGTGCTAGACCAGCTGTGGGAAGAGCACTAATGTCTGACACCCCATTAGTTTTCTGGCTGGGTGAATGCTGCTCCATTACACCTCTGCACCATGCTAAGTGAGCCACAAAGTGGCAGCACTCCACTTGTTCATGTGAAGTATGAGACAGTGGGACTTATCTTTAATCAACAGAGGGGACGAAATTCACAGGGCTGGGATGACACCAGGAACTTGGCTGCATTGTGTTATTTCATGAGTGGTGACTTTTTGCTGTGGGGTAAGTTGGGAAAACTTCTTTTGTGCAGTGTGTCCCCCTTGCAGGGCACTGGGGTATTATTGTTTAGACACCAGCACTGTTCCCAATACAGAGGAAGGTGCAGAACTAAAACACCCCACAGCACTTACTCACTCCGTTGGCAGCAAAGCCTTTCCTGGTGCAGCCTGTGTCATCAAGTAATTTGTTCTGTGCTGATCAGATCACCAGCCACCAGAATGGATGTCCATAAGATGCCACGGATGCATCCTTATACAGCTGTATCCTCAGAATGTTTCCACCCCCGCCTCATTGTATGTTGAACAATGGGGGAAATTGTTGTATTTTCTGTCTCCAGAGTGGAGGAGATTGACTGGGCCAACTGGGAAAAGGAGCTGGGAGTCATCAAGGAGGATCCTGGGGACTCCAGAGGCTGGGAAACAGCACCCCTAGGTAAGATATCCAGGGCTGAGCAAAGGATTTCAGCCTCTTTTCTGTCCCTTGCTAGGCAAGTGCTTTTTGTGCTTGGCCTGGTATCTCTTTGGTGGACTCTGTGTGCCAGAAACTTTGCCCTCCTCCCCAGTACACACCGTGAAATTGCTGTCTGTAAAGCGTCCTGCAGCCCCGGCACCTTCGTTTGTGGTCAGCTCACCTCGTGCAATCTAAGCAGGTTTGGGTCTGTTCCATAATGGAGGAGGGGCACATTAAGAAAAATAACATTCTACAGTAAATGCTGCTGATGATTTAGTAAAGTGCATTCATGTCCACATTAAACCGATGTCCCAAGAGAGGGTTTCCTTTTATAGGAAATGTAAAAATAAGGTTCAGACCCACTGAGGTTGTTAAGGGTCCTAGGGCACATTCAGCAAGAGTCAGGATGTTTAACCTTGGCATCATGGCCAAATTCGAATCACATTGTACATGCCTGAACATCCTCTGCACTTTCAAGTGGATAGAGTCTTCTCCTTCACTGCCTGCCCTAAGCTGCAGGGCAGCGCTGCTGTGCTTGGTCAAGCAGCCCAATGGTGACAACAGACACTGGTTCCTTTAAAATAAAATTAATTGTTTACTTAATCTGCCAAACCTCATGTTGAAGCTCCATCAGGATCAATCTGACCCTTCACTGGTCCCTCTTAATTGCTTTCCAACTGCTAGCCTCGTGGCAGTGGGAGAAGGAGATTTACAACGCTTCAAAAATGTCTCACATCGAATTTGTTTAGTTTTCTCTAAACCTGCAATAGCCCTAACACTGGCTCAGTGCAGTGATCCCTCCCAAGTCACGAGGGCTATGTTCCTGAAAACCCTGTGGTAAGGGAATTCATGGTAGAGGAACGTAAGAGTTTAGGAGGGGAATAGGTTTGGATGACTGCAATCTGGACTGAACCTATGAAAGCCCAACTTGGTCTGCTGGCCCAGCTACTGCCATCCCTGACCAACCTCTCAGCTGCTGCCGGTTTGCCCTGCACAGGCTACTGGCCTGCTCTTTCTCTCCTCAGCTGGCCTCCCAGCTGCCGTTGGCCCATCCTTGACAGGATGCTGTCGCCACTATCGCTGGTACCAGCTGGCCTGTTCCACATGGGTTGCTGGGCCTGTATTGCCATTTTCAGCCAGCCTGCACTGCACAACACCTATTCTCACAGTAATCTCTGAGACAACATTCTGGTGGCTAGCCATGCAAATATGCATATTTGAATGTTTGGGATGTGATGGTTCATGTTGACTCACTTATATTCAAGACAGTTGCCTCACATTTGCAGAACTGGTACACAGAAGAAAACTCGTGTACTCAGATCTCACATTTAAAGAACTTGTGGTTGGGGAGGGATTGCTGTACTCTCCTTGCTTTTGTTATCTGCCTGCTAATTACGGGTCACCATTGTTGTCTCCTGTTACAGAGAAGAGAGTACGGCATTGGATATCGCAAGCACAAGCAAGATCAGCACCATCAGAAGAGCAGTTGCCATTACACCCCATCAGCTAGAGACTGAGATGGGGCCACTAGGAGAGGACAAGACTGTAGCATGCTCTTGGCATGGGGAGCCTGTTCTTGCTCCCATCTGCAAGAGAATTCTCCATTCTATGGTGCCGCTAATGCTGAGATGGAAGAAGAATCAGTATTAACATGTGTCATCAAAAACTGTTTCGGTTTCTGGCTTTTATGTATATGAAGGTTTTCCTTTGAAGAAATCTCTTCTGCTCACCTTCTTCTGCCTAATACTTTCTTCCTAGAGTGCTTAAAAAGGAGGACGTGTGTGAGAGAGATGGGTAGGGTGTGTGTGTGTATCTTGGATGGTGGAGGAGGTGGCTTTGTTATGTAAGCCTCAGGTTTGAAATGTCTCCCTGGGAGTCTGCATTAAAATTTCAATGGAGTCAATTCCGTGTGGCGCAATGTGTGTAGATCTTTTGGATGATACTTTTCCAATCACAGGTCCTGTCTGCTGCGTGCTAACAGTATGATACCATGTGATTTTGGGGAGAACTAAAGTTTGCACTATTGTTTTAGTCGAAAATATTTTCCCTTCTGCATTGTTATCTTCCATCCCATATTTGACTGCATTTCAAACCGAGTATCTCAGAAGTGCTTTGGAATGAAAGGTGCATAAAGCATTGTTCAGAGTTTCTGACTGAAGGGCATTGGTTTGCATGCAAGACAGTGTGCTTCAGTTTAGAAGCTATTTGATGAGGTATTCAAATTGAGTCACTAAGCCCAGGGTAACAACTTCTCTCTCCGCAAAGGTGATAAATCTAGGCATTTATTAGACGGCCTCACAACCATTCATTTGTATCTGTACTGACAGTGACAAAAGCACTTAAAAATTGTGAGTGCAGCTGCAGGCAAAGCAAACAGCTGTTTCTTACTGAAACTGTGGCTTACAAAAGCAAATTTGTGACATCTCTTCCACGCAGCTGTGCTCTTCTGCAAATGAAGGCAGCTGAGCGCTTCATATCAGAGCTTCTTGAAGAGGCCAGGGGCTAATGCAACCTGTGCTGTTCTCATCCCCTCTTTAAAAACCTCTTCTTGGTCTTAGGGGGCTTGTCATGAACCAGATGATTACTAAGATGACACTGATTTTCATGTGCTGACCCCCTCTGATAGGGAGAGTACCGTGCTACAAATTTCTGCTGGAAGACAGGAAGAGAAAATGATGTCTCACCTTGATCCTCCGTATAAAAAAGGAGCAGCAGCTTGAAAACCTTGCATACAGTATCAAGTATTCCAGGGGTGCTTCACTTGAGTTTATCTTGGGAGGGGGTTTCTAGAGGTTCACATACATCCCTACCTGGGGCGGGAGACCTGGGTGTGGAGCATTACAGGGGATGATGTGCTCTGAGTCAGGGATGAAATGTGTTGGCAGAGTTGGGGGCAGCCCTAAGCTAGGCTCAAATCAGTGTTATTGGACCCCTGTTTTCAGGAGCATTGAAATGTGCAGAGGGTGACCTCCAGCCAATTCCTGCATCCACTTGTGACGTAGTAAATTTGTCCTCTGAGTTTCCAATGCATCCTGATCACATCGATGAAGGAGAGGCATTTTAATATTAAAATGTTGGGGAAATCGCTCACACACTATGGTAGATTAGGCAAAGCAGGTCCTGCCCTTTCAGCTCTCTGCCTGGAAGTGGAACAGAGAAACCAGACAATTTGTCATACAGAGACGAAACAACCTTCTGTCATTCTGCTGAAGTATACTATCGTGGATGGTATCAGAAGGGTAGCTGTGTTAGTCTGTATCTGCAAAAACAAGTCCTGTGGCACCTTATAGACTAACAGATTTTTTGGGGCATAAGCTTTCATGGGCAAAGACTCACTTCGTCAGATGCATGAATGGGAATTCCAGACGAGGGCCTAAATATACAGGCTCATGAAAAGGAGGGAGACCCAGTCAAGAGGTGAGCCAGAGATGACAAAGTCAGGTCAGTCAGGGAGGATGTGGCCCATTATCAACAGCTAGTGTGGACTCTTTCTGCCCCACTCCTCTCTGGGGGCATGTGGTGTTCTTGCCACCTTCTCAGCTGGCCCACCCTTCCTCCAGCTACTAGATTGCACTTTCCTGGGGCATCACGGTCTGCTGCCTGTTACTGGTGAAAGTGGCAAAAACCACTTGAAAATTGTATTCTTTGCTAATGGCAGCATCAAGAGTTACTTGGAGCACCCAGGAGTCCTGCTGCAGCTTCTTCTCCTGCTTCCATATAGTTTCTGTCTCCCCACAGAGATGGAAAAAACAGGTACATACAGAATGGAAACGGGGAGATAGACTTCAGTGCACTCTTAAGTGTTTTACACATTCATTTATTTTATTCATTCTTTACATTTTGCAAGTTGGGTTCTTAGTCAGTAAAAGCCAAAGGTCATACCCAAAGGATTATTGTCTTCTGCAAACAATGCATAATCCACAATGAACTGCGGTAGAGTTCTCTAAGGCAACCTGCTTCCAAAGTCCTCTGAAGAGGACCAGAGCAAGAAACTATTAGGGGCTACAATTATCCTAATGTTGAGACAGAGCAAGTTCCAAAATTTTTGTCTGAGCTTTTCTTGCTTCTTCTGTTTCCCAGCCTTTTTGAGTGAGTTCAGATATAATGGAACTTTTCTGGCCCTTGGGCATTGCTTGTCTGTGGGGAAGCCAGGTCTCTGCCAACATGAACCATTTACTGGGGCTCTTTCTATGCAGCTGGAAATCCAGTCACAAAATAGGCAAAAAGAAATCAGTAAATTACTATGGAAAAACTGTAAAGGGAAAAGCAGATCTTTCAGGAGGTCATAATGCTATAGAATTGGTTATTCTTAAGTAGAGCCTCAGAGAACTCCACTTCCTCCCCACCCCAAACACACACTCTTACTACAACATACTATTCATTTAGTGGTTTTAGGGGATCTCAGCCTCTGAGAGACAAGCTTTGAAAAACTAGGTGCTGCAGCTGAGTCTGCACAAGCTGCAAGGAATTAGTTTTGCACTGATTCAGCTTGCAGACCTCTGAGGCAAACTGTATTTCATGACTAGCAGTTAGTTTCGCAGCCATTAGGAACATAATTACATTCTAAAAAAGCTTTTTTTAAAAATTGCTCTTCTGCAGCTTTTTTAAACTCCTCATTTCTCAGAAGGCTTCTTCTGTGGCTGTCTGAGTCACAGTGTGGCCCCACAAGAATACCTCATGTGTGACTATCTCCATTCAGTGATTAATATAGCCATCTCGGTTTCTTCTGGTGCAATTACCTCTGTGCAAAATAAGCAGGAAATTATCTGTGAAATCAGAATGATACTTACTGCCCCTCTGTGCCACTAAGTTTAGCTGTTTGAAAATGTATATATAATATATAATTGGAGATACGCATCTCTTAGAACTGGAAGGGACCTTTGGAAGTCATCCAGTCCCCTGCCTTCTTGGCTGGACCAAGCACCATCCCTGACATCTATTTGCCCCAGTCCCTAAATGGCCTCCTCAGGGACTGAGCTCACAACCCTGGGTTTTAGTAGGCCAATGAGCAAACCACATCCTTTAATGTACAGGAGCTAAAAAAGAGGAAGGTAGTTATATACAGGTTGAACCTATATAGTCCAGCACCCTCAGGACCTGACCAGTGCCAAATTAGAGAATTTGCTGGATCACAGGAGCTCAGCATTATCTAGTAGCACTACCAATTCAGTTTCCGGTAGAGGGTGGTGTCAATGTGGCCATCAGTGATTTGTACTGTGGTATCCTGGAAATGTACATGGATAACATCTTTATCATTTGGACTCATAATAAAGAGACTGAAGAATTCCACAGAGATTTTAGCAACCTGCATCCTACCATCAATCTCAGCCTTGACTATTCCACACAAGAAATACACTTCCTGGATACTACAGTACAAATCTCTGGTGGTCACATCGACACCACTCTCTACTGGAAACCCACTGACTGCTACACTTACCTACATGCCTCCAGCTTCCATGCAGCTCATACCTCATGATCTGTCATTTACAGTGAAGCCCTTAGATACAATTGCATCTGCTCTGAACCTGACAGAGACGAAAAACTACAAGACCTCTACCAAGCATTTATAAAACTGAATTACCCATGGAGAGAAGTAAAAAAAAAAAAAAAAAAAAAATTGACAGGGTCGGATGAATACCCAGAAGGCTCTAGGTGACAGGCCTGACCTTTCCTATAGACAACTTCCTAACCTGAGAGAGATTCTCACCAGCAATCATAGGCTACACCACAGTAATATGAATCCTGAAACTCTTCCTTGCAACAAACCCTGCTGACAACTTTGTCCACATATTTATTCTGGGGATACCATCACTGGACCTAACCATGTTAGTTACAAGATCAAAGGCACATTCTTGTGCACTTCCAGCAACATTATGTATGCTATTATGTGCCAACAATGCCCTGACACTATGTACATGGGACAGATGGGGCAAAACCTTCTCCAAAGAATAAATGGACACGGAGCAGACATCAAGAAACGCAATACACATAAGCCTGTCAGCGAACACTTCAATGGAGTGGGCCATTCTGTTAAAGACCTGAGAATTTGTATCCTGGAACACAGAGAATTTAACAACAGATTAGAGCGAGAGATTTGTGAGTAAAAGCACATATTCAAATTCGACACATTAACACGTGGTATGAACAGAGACCTCAACTACCTCATGCATTACAAGGACTGCTTCCCTTTCTTTCATGCTTGTAATGATCTCACACAGGACAGTAACATCCTCCCACCACTCACCCCCTTCCTTCAATACTATTTGATTTGTCAGTTTTTATTTCAATTTTTTTTTTTTGGTCCTCTGTACTTTTATAAATGTCAGTCTGTATTGGAAATGAAATTGTCTGAAGAAGTGGGTCTGTCCCATGAAAGTTCATCACCGAATAAATCATTTTGTTAGTCTTTAAAGTGCTACATTTCTGCTGCTTTGTTTTGTTGGAGTACAGACTAACACGGCTATCTCTCTGTTGCTATTCTATGTTTAAGTGTAATTTTGTGAGCAAAGGCACCTGAAACTTCAATTAGGAAATCCACAGCAGGCTTGCCTCACTTGTGTCTTGACAACCAGAAGTTCTGTGACAGTCATCTGCCGGCAGAGTACAGTTATTGTCTCTACAGCCCTGCGTTGTTCACATGAATGCTAGGAACAGAGTTATGTGGTCCCTTCCAGGCCTTCTCTTTTTAATAAGTAAGTGAACTGTATTTATTTTCTGCCCTCCTAAATTAGATAACACAAGTGTTGGACTGTGAAAAGACAATTGTGATTCTAAGGATCTGAGGCAGTCACATAATTTGACTGAGTAAAATGCTTTATGCCTGCAGCTTGTTTTGAAATTTGAAGATTTCAGCACTTGTTGTACATGCACTGTATGAAAGTCCTTGTTGCAAAACAATTGGTTTTCTAGTATTTCAGCATGATCAGCAAACGGTGCTGGGATTAAGGGAGAGGTAATTTCAGTGTCTTGTGGTTCTTGAAATTCTCTAGAAAAAGTTAATGTTCATGAAATCCATTGACCTCCACTGTCATAAGGAGACAGATACCTAATAGTGAGGATCATGTAAGTGTCTGGATTTTAAGATTGCACTACATAACCATGATAAATCAACAGAGGAAAATTGTGCTCTCATTTACAGAGGCAAATATGAGTATTTAGTCAGCCAGGTTACTGTATGTACACTGGTATAATGGAGAGTGGTGCATGGACCAATGTCCTTATGTCCACAAACTCTCTTTTATGAGCATTCTTTGAGATACATTTCTTTGCCAGCTGGGAATGAGTTCAGAAATTTGTTACCCAAGAGACTTGGCTGGCTGAACTCGAATCAAGTGTTAAGGATGAAAAAAGAGAACCTATTTCTCAGCTCTGTATTTGAACATAAGAATTGATAATATAAATAAGAGGCAGATCTGAATTAGAAAATTCACTTTGAATTTCTAGGTGTAAGAAGTTAAATATAAATGAAGACAAATAGCTATTTAAAAACCTACTCTAAATGACTTTTGACATTTTTCAGTACTTCAGAGAAGTCCAAAAACATCACAGTTCTTATAGAGACTGTTAAAAGATCTTGTTTTCAGTTGCTTACAACTATGGCAAACTTTTGCCATTCAGTTTGAAATTTGTCATGCTAGTGGTTGTCTCAGGCTGATGATTTATTTTGTGGAAGTTTTTTACAATACTTGTTCAGTCATTTCTGAGAATGAAATTAGTGACAAATATGGCATTTTGCCCAGTTTAGAGAATTTTTTAAAATCATTTAACTGAGTGACTGTTTGCTTTGGATCGGAGGCTTGAAATTTTGTCAGCAGAGGTCGATATGATTTATTTTGTGGAAGTTTTTCATAATACTTGTTCAGTCATTTCTGAGAATGAAATTAGTGACAAATATGGCATTTTGCCCAGTTTAGAGAATTTTTTAAAATCATTTAACTGAGTGCCTGTTTGCTTTGGATCGGAGGCTTGAAATTTTGTCAGCAGAGGTCGAAGATTTGTTGCTTGTCAGCCCTGTGAAAATTCCCCCAAATTTGGCCAAGCAATAAGCCTCTAAAAAATTACTGTTTGTGAGGTAAATTCTCTGAAGATTGCATCTGCACTTGTCCTCTATTCCTGTGCAGTTCATCTGTGCTGAATGGACTGCCTGTGTCCTGTCTGCATAGAGCAGTGGTTTTCAAGCTTTTTTCGTTTGGAAAACAAACATTTTCAGTGGAGGTGCAGGCCGCTTTTGAAATCTTGGATGTAGAATGTGCCCCCCACCCATGGGTGTGTACACCACAGGTTGAAACACCGTTGGCAGAGAGCAATTGAGGAGGCTTCATTTCTGAGCTGCTCACTGGAGCTGAGCTCTTTTGTCCCCAAGCACCCGAAATGAGACAGGGGAGACTGTCTTCTCAGTTTTTCATGCCCCTGCTGTTTGGCCCCCGTGCACCCTGGAGGAGCAGGTGAAATCAGCCTGACTCGACTCAGGAGGGGAAGGAGAGGAAAAGAGGGGAGGGAGTACTGCTAACCTAGTTTAGCCACCTTCTGGATGTGTGTTTTGTTATAATGTTGACATGAACATATACAGTGCACTAGCTGCAACATGCCATGCGGATGAATCAGGATTGTGTAGGAGACTATTGTCTATAAAATCCCTTCCTCGTTTGTTGCAGAAGTTCTAAGATGTGTAGTGTGATAAGGCAGGAGATGACAGGAAGAGAGAGGATGGTCTCCTGGTTAAAGAAGTTGAATGGTCCCCTGGAAAACTGGACTCTGTCTATTCTTTTGCTAGCCTGATGCTGAACAAGTCATTTGGGCTACGCTTCTTGCAGATGGCCGCTAACTGTGTTCCTTATTTTATGGGTGCTGAATTTGAGACTGTGTGGTCTGATTGCAGAAGCACCGGCCACACAGAGCTGGAACTGAAGCTGTCTGGACGAGGCATGTGAATGCACGAAGCCCCGTAAAAATGCTAAATGTGCAGAAGAATAAGCTCATGTTAAGCACCCCAAATTAGTGGATGTTGAGAATTTTGGCTTTGATCTCTGTGATTCAGTCCTCCATTAATAAAATGGGACTAATCTGGCCATTGCACCTCACCAGTGTGCATGAAGATAAATTCAGAGATGCATGTGAAACTCTTAAGTTATCACAGCGAAGGTACCATGGAAGAGTCCACGAGGAAATTAATAATTTGTAGGATTTGGCTTGTGTGTGCCGAATGTATCTTGAGGTCACACACTGAATTATGAGAATAAAAAGAAATTTTGCGTAATTATTCCCAGGGTAAACATTGTCCACCCTGTGCACTGAGTGAAGCAGGGGTCCGGAGGGAAAAACGGCACATGCATCAGAATGCATAATTACAAGAGGACTGAATAAAGAGTGCCCAGGTAACATTCTGGCATGTCCTAAATTCTGAGTGATTTGATTTTGCAACCTTAAAGTTCTTTAAATGTAATTTGTGTGTTAGAGTGCCTGCTCCTGAAATAGTTCGTATAGGTCAGACATTGAAAAGCAGAGTATTGCCTGTTAGGTGTATTCTGTTAGGATATTAACATTAGGTTAACATCAGAGATGGAAAAAAATACCCCAAAATTTACTTAATAAAAGTGCAGCTGCTTTCACTTCTGGGTATTTGAGTACAATAAAGATTGCAGGAGGAATAACACCTATTTCAAAATAGGGGCTGTTAAGACACAGGGCTATTTTGAAATAGTGCCATTTGATGCCATTATGGTTTGTTTCCAAATAGGTGTGGTGTGTCTGGACATGCTATTTTGAAATAGCAGGGTGCAATTTCAGAATGCGTTCTTGTGTGTAGCGGTGTTATTTTGATCTAAGCTATTTTGGAATAGTTATTCTGGAATGGGTTATTTCAAAATAATGCTGCTGTTCAGATGTAGACTTTTTGTCCCTCCAACCCTTGCCACCTCTCCGTTTTAAGCAATTCCATGGTATTCATCAGAATAGAGGTTTGCGCCATGGTGATAGTTTCTCCATTCCCCTCTGCTAGTGTGCTGTATGCACTGGTTGTCTGTGTGACTAGTCCAGAGATGGCTGCATTTGGGGGGTGGGGGAAATAATTCTATAAAGCAGTTTTATAAAGATTTTCTAGTGAAAGGGGTCTTGGAATCATGTGGTACTATTAGATCTGCAGTAGGCCTAAAGATGCATTTGCAATTCTAGCAGCATACCCAGCACCACCCCTACTCTTACTTCAGAAATTCAAAGCCCTGGTATGCACCCTCAAACAGGATGAACCCGCTGGACTCTCAGTGCTCTGGTGTGAATTGTGGAGCTACAGTCTCTCAGTTAAGTCCCACATTTCTTCAAAGTGTAGCTTTGCCTGTGGGAATGGCTTTGCAATAAGGAGACCATACAAGCCTGCTGTTTGTAGTCTGCTGTGACACCCACGCAAAGCCAAAGGGAAACACAATACATAGGCAATGCTTTGGTCTCTGGGAGTGCTGGAAGGGTGGGGGAGGTGCAGGTAAGTATGTGGGGAGGGGATGCGTGGAGGGGGGACCACAGCGCTGCAGGTGGAATCCTAGTCATCTGCTGCGGCCCACTAAGGTTGAGGGCCACTCATGCAACACACCCACTGTTCCTGGCTGCCTGTCCCTGATTTAAAGTGAAGTATTGCAGGGCCATGTTGTGTCCTACAATAGGATTTTGAGTTACTGTGTCCTTTTCCTAATGAACTGATGAAGATAAGCTTCATTTATTCTCTTTATTCTAAACCAAGAAGAGGACTCGGGCTTCTGTTAATGGTTTCTACTCTAGCCACATTGCATGGGGGCAGGGAGCAGGTAGGGAAAGGAGCCATGGGAAAGCATTAGCTCAGGAGGCTGTGTTCTGAGTGCTAACCCCAGTCACCGTTCTGACGTTGGTTTTGCAGTGGTAACGTCCCTGAATAGTTTTAATATCGATATCCGCAAGAAGTGGATTACACCGCCCTCTGCCCCGCTCACGTGGCCAAAGGTTCTTCAGCATTCAGATGGCAAAAAGATCTGGTAAGAATCCAAAAATACCTCTCCAGCCTGTCTGACTAGCTGGGAAGCACTGCTGCCTCTGAAATGCCCATGCACCCATCTGTGTCCCAGGACCTGTTCCTGGTTCTTTCAGGGTTTTGTGAGTAAGTTACAAAATACCCTCTGGTCTCTGTGGAGATGTACAGGTTGAACCCCTCTAATCTGGAACTCTCTCATCCAGCAACATCCATGATCTGGCATGATTTTAGTTAGCTGGGCAACCACTTGTCACGTGTGGCCAATTTTCTGGTCAGCCCATAAAGTTTGTTTCCAGCCACCAGTCCTGGCTCTCAGTGTTCAGTGCTGTTATGCAGCTGTCATTTACCCCTAAATGTCTGCCAAGAGCCCAATAAGCAGTGGAAGTGTAGTTAAGGCTGCTAGGCAACATTGACCTCCTGTGGTCTGGCAAATTCTCTCATCTGGCATCAGTCAGGTCCCGAGGGTGCTGGATGAGAGAGGTTCAACCTGTATTTGTACATTTTAAGCCTAGCCTGGCAATGGATTGGGACCGCAACAATTTCTGAGTATTTTTAAATAATTTCAGTTATTCTCTTCATGAAAGTGCCCCTGGATTTCACATTTCCCTTCCCCCGTGCTCAGATACTCAAGGTGCTCTAGAGACAGCAACTTCCTTCACCAGACCACCTTGCTACGAGCACTGGCAGTTGGTCTCCCGCTGCACATCCTGCCAGACTGTGTGTTTACAGGCCCTGTGCATGATCTACAGGCAGCAGCAGCAGACTCCCTGCTTCCCCTGCCCCAGCTGCCGTGAGAGGCATTGCCATAATTGAACGGAGGTTGCCGTGTTTCACTGTTCTCTGGGGTATGCGGGCGGGGGGCCCAGCAGCGGGTGGGTGTGCTGTGGATAGAAGGGTTGTCATGGAGACAACCTAGATAACTCAGCTACCACAGCACTCCCACAAGCTGTCTACAGAGTAGGGAGGGTCAGTTTTAGCTTTGGAGTTTAAAAAAAAAAAAAAAGCCAACCCGTCTGTCTCCTTTCAGCAGAAAGTGCATTGGACAATATTTCCAGCATTCCCCAGTGCTGTGTGGGACTCTCTGAGGACTGGGCCATCTGCCTGACTGCCCTGCTTATTGCCCACTGCATAGACAAGTTAGGCTCCCCCAGATCCAGCAAAGGAGTCAGGCAAGGCCTGTTGGCACCTGTCACATGGTCATGGACATTGTTCCCTATAAGCTGAGCTCTTGGGCAACCACCCAGGAGTGTCAAGTGCTGCCCAGCTTATTAGCAGAGTGCCCACAGCACCCACAACTGGAAGTGTGTGTTTCTACTGGAGGCGCACACCCCCACATGCTTTGGTGCACAGAACAGCATTTATTCTGCCCATGGATGGAAAAAATTAGCAGGAACCCTGGTCATGACCCACCTGCCTTGACTTAGTATTTCAGCCAGTGCCCTGCTTGGCTCAGCACAGCCAGGGTAGAAAAGCAGATTAATGATGTCTCTTCCCATGCCCCTAGCCAAGTCAACTGGCATTGCTGTACATGGTTGGACTGGAGGTGCAGGTGACTGGGCTGAGGTGGAAGCTTTCCCCACCCATCTCCTGTTAATGGCAAATGAAGGGACCCATCAGTGACAAAGACCAAATATTGGGAGGGAATGGTGAAAAGAATCTCCCACCCGCCCAGCAGTCTGAAAGAGAAATTGCCATCTGTGATTCAATCCCAGACTCCTCCCTGAAATAGGAGATACCTATAGAGAGCAGTGAGAGTTGTACCACCAGCCACTGGCCAGCCCTGTTCACAGAGCCCACGGCATTGTCACTGAAAAGCCCAGGCTCTAACATCTGAGAGAGCTGCCAGACAAAGGAATGGATGTTCTTCCCCATACACAACACACAGCTGCACAGGGCTCCTGAAATGTGGGGCACCTCTGGGTCTTAGTCTCCACCCATCCACCTTCTCCTATCCCTGTTCTGCAGCTGCTGCAGCCTGGTGACTCTTCTGGAGATGAGCTAGTTATCTTAGAAGCGAAATAGCTATTAGCAGAACAGTGAACCAGTGAAAGAGTCATTCCAGTGGTAATGAGGCCCATTAACAGGCACATACCGTCAATTTCTGAATTTACTGTGTTAGTGGACAGGATCTCAGTTTAAAATTTCCTTGAAAATATTTCATTAGTGTGTAGTTGAAGATTATAAAATCACTTCTCTAAAATCATCCCTGTCCCTGGAGCTGTCATCGAGCATAGGGGCACCACTTTAATAGTACTGTGTAGGACCTCATCAGTCCTAAGGATGACTCTGGCTGCTGTGAGAACGAGACCTTCTGCTTCCTTTATTAAACTGCGAAATGTTTGTCTGTCTGGGATGGTGCCTAGTAAGTCTACCAGCGGCTTCAGCCACAACTGAGACATATGGGAACACAAGGGGAAGCCACCAAGACTGGCTTGATCTGATAAAGTTCTGTAGATATCTCCCTCATACGTTGCAATGAGAACAGAGCTCACTTCCTCATTTCTACCCCCACCCCCCTTTCTTATTTATCCGTGTGTTTTAGGATTTTGGCTACTTCCTCCACCAAGGATGGCCCAAGGAGGGACCATGGCTGGTTGAATCGGTGTATGCTTACTTCGAATGAGCTCTGCTGCGAGACGGTTGGCCTGGGAGGTACAATCCAGCTTAGTCTGTCCAGTAGTTGCTATGAATTGGTTTTGAATGGGATGGACATGTTGCAAACGCTAGCGTTTGCCATCATGGGAAGGAGACAGAGGGCAGTTCCTGAGAAAGGAATAGCCTCTAGGGCATCTCTCAGCTCTGATGTGGAAAAAAAATCCAACACCAGGGTCGGGGAAGCTTAGTAGCATGTTTGGAAACCATTTTAAACCTTGACCCAACCCCCATTGGAATCAAGGGCATTGTTTCCAGGGCGCTCAGCACTAGAGCAGTTGAAATTTAAAACATTCACAAAGGGATAAACTACATAGGCTACACCTTCCAAATGAGATCCCTCATACCCAATCAGCAGCCTTTGTCTGAGGGTATCTTGTCTGCCCAAGGATGAGAACCACAGAGATGGCAGGTGCTTGAAAATGTACCTACATGTATTTCCATTGAATTAATTTCCTTCCTTGTTTCTTATTTTTTAAAACAATTTTTAGGAAACATTCAAAAGTTAAAAAACATCCAGGAGAGTGGCATATCAATAGCCAGGAGTGCAGAAAGGATCCTGGTAAGCGTTTGGGACAGTCTGTGTTTGCAGTGTATCTCATACATTTACTGTGCTAGATAAATGATCAGAATGAAAACTGCTGTGCACTGTATAGGCCTGCAGGCTGCAATTGCATCGCCAAGCCCATAATGGGCTTTCAGGAAAGGATCTCTCCAGCTGGGGAGAGGGATGTACCTTTGAGCCCTCAAGGGAAAACAGTGCTTGGTAGCTCTGTCCATCCCAGGAGGGAGGCAGAAAGGAGGATATGCAAAAAATGCTTGGACTTGGCAGAGGCTGGGACGTGTCTGATGTGCTGCTGCTACCTGCAGAGACCTCTTGACATATGTGTTTTAAACACCCCTTTATGGCTGTCCTTGAAGCCTCACCCTTTGCTTTGGTTAAGCATTAAAGTCCAACACAATGCACTCATGTGGTCCTCAGGCAGGCTTGGGTGACTCCAGGTGCAGAGGGGCTATAGATCTGTGCTAGCCTCTTTCAAGGGACTTGCAGTGTGTCCCTATAACATAAAAAGCCTTGATTATTGGTCTTCCAGCCTGATTGATGCTGAACTGTTGCCAGTTGGTTTCTTTGCACCTGCTCAGTCACTTTGCTCATTACTTGCTCAGTTGCTCCCTTCCCTCATAGGTTTGCCTGCAGAAAAAGCGGCGCCAGGCTCATAGCATCACAGAAGACTTGAATGGAATTTGTACCCTGCTCAGCGCAGACTTCCAAGAGGAGGTTTTCCTTAACCTCAGCAATATCAGTACGGAAGCAAACAGAGTGACTTGTCTGTGGGGTGGGCTTTGACAATGGAACCGCCTGTGTGCTGTGCGCGACTCCAATTCCGTGCCACCTCCCCTCCTCTGAAGCCTTTGAGAACCAGCTGGGTGGCTACTGTTGCCCTCTTGGACAATCCAGAACTTGAGCTGCATTCTACTCTCCTTTTCACCAATGTGGCTCTGCAGATTTCACTGGGGTTGTGCAGGGTGAATGTCAAGCTAGAGTTCAGTCCTGTTCTCGAATAAGGGCACATATTTATGTTCCGTTACATGCCTCGTGCAGCCTGTATGATCAGGTGCTTAGGGACAGATTTTTAGCAGTATTAAAAATCTAGGAATTCCAGCATGCATCTGGTGTGATTTTCAAAAGTGCCTAGCACCGATTTAAATCATTAGGGGCCTACATGCATTTAAAAATCTACCCCCTAGTGCTCAAGCCAAAAAGCTGGTTTGGGAGTCTCTGTGGGGTGGGTTGTGATAGAAAAACATATCTACATTTTAACCCATGTTAGTTAAAAATACATAGTTCTAAAACTCCTATCTTTTTTTTTTTTGGTTCTGTAGTTGAGACCAAATTATATAACAGTGACCAAAATAACAACAACAATAATAACAAAATCAACGTTACTGATACCGACAACTTCATCAGTGCAGACAGTGGTATGGGCGTCAGCCGAGCCGGCAATAACTCCTTCAACAATTCAAGAAGCAGCCATGCCTGCAAAGGTACGTCCTAGGTGGTCTCGTGAGCCACAGGGCCAACAGCCACCAGAGGCCCTGGGGCAAGGTGGAAGAGGGTGCCTGGCTCTGCACAATGGAAGGGGCCAAGGCAGTCAGCCCTTAGCATAGGCCTCCCCCACTCCCTCAGAGCCATGCATAGCTGCACAGCAGCTCTGCCACTGCCCTTCAAATGGGCCTAGGGCAACTGCCGCCCTTACCCCTCCTGTCAGCAGGCCTGCTCATGAGTTGGGGGGAAGAGCGGAAAGGTATGGTAGATGGGAGCTGAATAACCATTAAGCTGCAAGTGGGAGTGAACTGGGTAGGAAAAGGGAGGGCATCCAAATGGTAGCAAATCAAGGCTGATAGGTGGTATTGTGTGTTTCTTAGTTGTTACATAGTAAATGAGCATTTCTTGAAAGTTTCTTACTTTTGATGTAGTGTTGGTGGACTGCCCAAGTGTAAACCACAATACAAAGCCAACTAGATCTAGTCTCATTGTGGCTACATGATCTGTTGTTAACATCAGCAGCTACATAGCAGTGGTTTGGCCATCACTGACAGCACCAATGAAGCTGCCCCCCTCACGAGACTTGTCAACAGAAGCTCAATGAGGATGCTCAGTGTGGAGATGGGTTCCAGGGCCTCTGGTGCTGCACAGGGGGAAATAATTCCTGTTCCTCCTCCCTTCTTTGTTATTGCTAATGATGTGGTACCCAGTTTGCAAAACTGGAAGGAGTTTGTCCTCGGGGTTCCTGACCTCTAGCTAAAGCTGCCCTGCCCTGTTGTCTTTTCCAATGTCTATTTTTAACTCTCTCAGCAGACTCAGGAACAGAGATTGCCATTGTTCTGGACGGATCGGGAAACATTCAGCCTGAAGATTTTGAAAGAGCCAAGGCTTTCATCTCCAACACAATGAAGGCATTCTGGAGGAAATGGCCAGAGGTGTGGGCTCTGCTCTTCCTCCAGACATGGGCAGGCATCTCAGAGTAAAAAAAACAGGCTGTGATTTCCCACCGTTAATGGAAAGTCTTCAGGGTTATGCATGCAGCCAGGAGATCCAGATTCCAGCTTCAAATCTGCCCTGACTCAAAGTTTGAGCAGTTCACTGGCACTCTATGCCTCAGTTTCCCCTTCTGTAAAATGGGGTATTTCTTTCTATACCACGCTTACCTCCATGTGGTTGAAGCACTCTAAGTCCCATGAGAAATTATGCTGATGGAACATGTGTTCCTTGTCCTACCTTCTACTCAAGTTTCAGTTAGATATGCTGAAGCAGTGAGGTCTGCATTTGCCCCTGCTTTGTACCTCACAGTATTTTTGTGTTGACTACTGTTTTTTTAAAACACTTGCAGCCCATCAGCTGCTTCATGTTAGTTGAAAGACAAACTACAAGTTTATGACTAAATTTTAACACTATTGATTTTGAAATGTCCTCTGAACTGCTGTACCAGTCTGTCTGTCCATATGCAGATTTTTTTACCATCCATGTGCAAAATAAGTTTTATGTGCACCAACACATGTGGGAACGTGCACCAGCAGTAGAAACAAAACCTAGCTGTGGGGCACTCTGCTAATCAGCTGGACAGCATGTTAATCTCTCCTGAACAGCCACAAAAACGCACAGCTGACAGGAAACACTTGGGTTTCATTCTTGCTGGTGGGTTAGTCAGGCGAGATTCTTGTGGTGGCTTTTCAGGCAAAACTCCCAAGGCACTCTGAAACACTACTCAGGAGAAAGAAAGAAAGACAATGTAGCCACTCTGTGGCAGTGAGCCTGGTGTTTGGGAATGTAGAGGGGCTGACTGGTAGGGCCAGGAAAGACTGAGCCAGACTGGAAGTTTGGGTAGATAAGACAGCAGTAGCACTTGCCTGAAGTCAGAAGAAGTTCTCCTGTCTGTGGAGCTGTCCCAACAGGCACTGCCAAAATATAAAAACAAAAAAGCAGTCCAGTAGCACTTTAAAGACTAACACAATAATTTATTAGGCGATGAGCTTCCATGAAAGCTCATCACCTAATAAATTATTTTGCTAGTCTTTAAAGTGCTACTGGACTGCTTTTTTGTTTTGATAGTATATAGACTAGCGGCTCTCTCTCTGTTACTGCCAAAATATGGTGTGCAGAATACAGCATGCAGAGGGGAAAAGACTGGAAGAGAAATGGAAATGGGTTCTTATATTAGTACTGGGTGCTCTATGTAGAGTCAAGAACAGCTGAAGGGACACTTCCTACACACCAGACGAAATTCTAAGCATGGCACTTGGAGAAAGGGGCCTGCCTGAAATGACCCAACCCATTCGGATTTGGTCTTCTGCTTTCCCCAGGTGAATTTTGCCATGGTGCAGTATGGAGCAGAGATCCAAATGGGATTTGACCTGCAGGAAAGCTGCGACAAGTCCAGTGCTCTCTTCGAGGTCCATAATATAATGCAGTTGGGCTCTGTGACTGAGATCGCATCTGCTCTGCAACACGTGCTGTGAGTTACACACCCGTGAGAGCTTCAGAGCCTCTTAGGTGACTCATGGTAGCAGGGTTCCCTCTAATTTTTTTCAGTCCATGTGTGGAATAAATTTTATGTACACCAAGGCATGTGCAGACATGCACCACCAATAGAAATGCAGGCTGCCAGCTGTGGGCACTCTGCTAATCAGCCTGGTGGCACATGTATCTCCCCTGGCTGGCTGCCCCAGGTCTCAGCTTCCAGGAAACACTGCTCAGGGGGTGCACGACCCCCTTGTAACTCTGCCAAAATCCTAACTGCTAAATGGGGTTCCTCCTCATGCCCCCTACTTGTTCCTCTAAGTGGCCCACCCTGCACCCCCATCCCCCACAGGTACCCATCACCAGTGCCCCCAGGGATTGCTTCTGCTTCATGCTCATGGCACATTTTGTCTTAAATCTCTCACCCACATCTCCCCTGATACTGAAACCCTCTGGTCTGGATGTGGCTCCCTCTGTTCCAGGTCTCCACCAGAAGGTATTGTTCAAGGGCAAGGAAGGGTTCCTTCCCACTGCCTTAGAATCTGACTTTAGATTCCCAGTTCCCCCAGCCCTAGTGGGAGGGCAGTGTAACCCAATGGACAGTGCACAGGACTGGCACTGAGGAGAGCTGGGTTCTGTTCCTAGCTCTGCCACTAGCCTGGTGGGTAACCTCAGGCAAGGCTGCTCCTTGCCTTAGTTTCCCCACCTGCAAAATGCTATTGACCTGTTTTGTAATGTGCTCTGCAATCTACTCAGAGGTGAAGGGATTTAGGGTATAGGGGATCTTGCAGCCCCACATGCTTTGCTGTCTGCTTGAGGTCCTGCTGGCCTTGCCAGCCCTAGGGTCCCACCACCAGCCCACAGGGCTCTGCAGCTTGGCCCCAGCCTGGGGCAGAGAGGATAACTTTCCTGGACTGGACAGACCAGATGCTATTTGCAGCAACAGAGTCCGAGTCATCCAGTCAGGGAGAGTTGGCAACCCATTCTCAACAGGCCGGGGGGCTGGGGGCAAAGGCAGTTCAGCACCCTCACCCCCCAAAAAGTCCCAGTGCTACTGGATCTACTAACAAATAGCGCTGTTTAAGAGCTAGGCTTTATTGCCCTGGATGGAGCAATCCTGTCCCTGAATGGCTGCATGTCCTCTACAAGTGCTAGTGCCATGGGAACTTTCTCACTGGCTGCAGCCGCCCCCCTCAGCCCACTGACAACATGCACACAGGTTGACACAGCTGTGCATGTGTACCGCGTCCCTGAAATACATCCGAGTTTGCGTTTCCACAGTGATGACATCTTCAATGAAAGCCGCAGTTCAGTCAAGGACGCTCCCCGGCTGATCCTCGTGGTGACTGATGGGGAGATCTTTATGGACCCACTGCATTTAGCGGATGTTATGAGCTCCCTCAAAATGGCCACGATTGAACGCTACGCCCTTGGGGTATGTGAGAAGTGACGCATGACCTGGTTCCTTTGCCGTAGCGCGTTTCCACGGTGTGGTCCTCCCAGAGTGCAGAAAGCAATTGGAGGCAGCTGGGCCTTCCCTACCTATTCTGGTGCCCTGTGCAGCCTGAATGCCTGCACACGCACCCCTGTAGTGGGGAGCGGTGCTCAGGGGGTGCAGAGGGGGCTGGCAGGAGGCATGTGGGGATGCAGGATGGGGAGGCTGGCTGACCTGACAGCCGGGGGCGGGGGGTGGGGGGAGCAGGCAGCAGGGGTAGGCAGCCATGAGTGGCAGGAGCAAGGAATCTTCCATTCTTCTTGGTGCCAGGTGGAGGAAATCGGTGCAGAGATTTGGGGGTGGGAGCCCCACCTCTTTTCCAGCCATGCTCCTCCTCCTCCTCCTTCCTCCACCCATGCCCCACCCTCTCTCTGCCTCTGCTCCACCCCTGCCTACCACTGATGAGTGTGGGGAAGTGCCCCCCACACCCTGAAGTGGTGTGGCCTGAGAGAAGCATGAGGTAGGACAGGGGTGAGCAAACATTTAACTTTGGGGCCCACTTTTTGGCCCTGCAATTAGGAGGTCTCCCCACCTTGTCTAATGTCATCCAAGCTGGTGGAAATATAGATTATGTTCATATGAATAATGAAACTGAACCCTTTCGGCACATGGAAGAACATAAGTTTGTAGAATGTAAAAACTTCATTAATCGGTGTAGAAATGTGAACACACAGACATAAAACAGTCACATATTTCAACATTTTCAATGAGCTGGATGAGCCTGAGACTCAGCAGCCCATCATGCTGTGCTCCCACCTTACAAAATGCCCCATGCCCCCCCGAGAAGGCCTGCTCCCCACTTTGTTTACCCCTGAGATAGGAAACTTGCAATGCTTTAGGTCACTCTGGGAGGGGCAGGACCATCCCCACACTCATTGGAAGTGGTGCCACAGTGACAGTGAATGTAGGGTGAGGGGAGCACATTGGGGGGGTGCATGTGACTCCCCTGTGTGCCCTCCATGTGTTGCTCATGGTGCCGGAGTTCACTATGAATGAATGAGATCCTAAAACCTGAGTTTCTGTCTGCTCTGTGTGGACTCTAGGAGATCCCAAGGTACTACTCACAAGAGCAAACTCCCTATGGCCCTACGCCAAGGTGTGTGACTAAATTCTTGTGCTTCTCCGGTGGTGATGATTCCTAATTAATTATCTAATTTACTATTACGGTCCCATGTGCTGTTCAGCCTGGTCACGCTCTGACCAGAGTGCCACAGTGGTGTAGAATAAGTTCTTCTGAGCCAATGAGCCCAGGTGAATTGCTGTCTCAGGCAGAAGGGTGAGCACTGGTTTAAAGCCTTGGAAGTAGTCAGTGAAACTGGATTACTCCCTTGCCCCCATGGCATAAGGAGGGGGTTAGATGAGCTATTTCCATGCAGATGATTGATTCAGAAAGAGGACTGCCTCTGGAATCCAAGCTTCTGGCTGCAAACAACACCTCCTGCTGTTGCTGCTCTGAGTGTTTCAGATTCCTAGGTCATTTCTTTGTCTTGTGCCTCTGTGACAGCTGCTGTGCTCCCCAGCACTACCCTAGGGGTTGGCTTTTCCTCCACAGGTTGGAGACATGTTCAGCAAGGAAAGGACCCTGAAAGAGCTGCAGCTTATTGCCTCCAACCCCGAAGACCATTCCTTGTTCAAGCTGCCTGACTATGAAGCTTTGGACAGCCTCCTGTCAGTGCTGGGGACAAATATTTTTGGCACTTCAGGTAAAAGGCAGCAGTATCTGAAGCCTGCACACTGAAGAGGGCTGTAGTACATAAAAAAACCTTCAGACCTTAGACCATTAAAGAGTTTGTTTATTATCTGCCAAAGCACCAAAAAAACAAAACAAAAAGCAAATTACCTGAAATCCCGGGGTAATAGTTTCTCAGGAGACTGCCTGTGTATAAGCCAGCCTGGAGGGGAGAAGCCAGACATTTTCCCATTTGATCCAGCCTCCTCCTCCTTTTATACCGGGAATGAGGAACCTTTCCTGGGTCAGGGCCACTGACCCACAGAAAAATCCATTGGAAGTCACACCTCACTGATGTGGTTCTTGACTGAAAAGCAAAAACCAAAACAACATCCCCCACATTCCCCTCACACACCAGCCCCACAGCCTCAGGAGTGGGGGTTCAGGGCTAGTAGATATTGTGAGCCCCCCAGGCTCTGGAGTGGGGCCAAAACAAGGGGTTCAGTGTGGGAGGGGACTGCCAGGAAGAGGGCTTGTGGTGTGGGGTCTGGGGTGGGGTGCAGGAATGGGCTTGGGGTGCGGGTGGGAGAGGGGTGCTGAAGTGGCTGGGGGTGCAGGATCTGGATGATGGGGAGGCACTTACCTGGCACAGCTCCCTGGGGGAACATGTGGCTCCATGTCCTCTGCCACATCCCAGATACCGCCCTCCACTGCTCTGATCGGTCACAATTCTGGTCAATCAGAGCTACAGGGGAAAAGCCTTTCCAGGCAGCCCTTCTGAGAGCTGCCATTCCCTCAGCTACAGGTGTAAGAGCGGCCACCTGCAGAACCACTTCTTGCCCCGGGCTGAACCCATGGGCCAAATCAGGCCCCACTTACCTGACACTGGCTTGTGAGGCTCGGGGCTCCAGACCCCCTCTGCCCCTTCTTCAGCTGGGACCACAAGGCCCCTAACACAGAGAAATCCCAAGTGCTCCCCTGCCAAAGGAGCCCTGAGCTGGCCAGCCCCAGGCCCTCCCTTCCCAGACCCAACCTGCCTGCTGCAGGGAAAGCTGCAGTGTCTCTTGATGGAAAGATGCTTTTGGTATGCCCCATGCAAGTTCCAGGGCCATGTAACCCAGCCTGGAACCTGTATGGGGCACATCTAAAGTGCCTTTCAATCAAAGGATGCCTTTCATCAGAGCTACTGTGGCAGTGACCAGTGCCCCTGGGCCTATGACCCCTTTGTTGCCCCCGCTCCTGTCAATGAGCCTGGCAGGGCTCCTTCTGAGAGACGCGTCTTCCACAAGGTAAAATACATTATACCTGGCGCCATGTGGTGGCCAATCAGCATTCCATCACAGTTCTAAGGCAGAATCCTAAGCTAGTCCCCTGACATCAATGGTTAACCTCCCAGAGATATTAGTGAGACCAGGGATATGTCTATGCTGCAGTTGAGAAGTGCATCCAAGCTAGATCGCTAAAATCACCTGTGTAGGTGCAACAGCACAGAGTGGCCCCCCAAATACCATCCCAGCCAGGACCTTGACTGCATTCTCCGGCAGCAAGCCTGTGCTGCTGTACCATCTGTGCTATATTTACTGAGCTGGCTAGATTGAAACCATCTTGTGTACACCTGTCTGTGAAGGAGCGAGGTGCAGGAGTGGTCTGGGGGTACCTGGTCTGGATGATGGGGAGGCACTTACCTGGCACAGCTCCCAGGGGATCACATGTGGATCCATCTCCCCTGCTACTCCCAGACACCGCCCACCTTCCTAGTCACAATGTAAAGGATTTACCCATGTCTCGAGCCTGTACTTTAGTCGGAACCTTTTATGGATGGAAAGGATGCTGAAAGTGGGATGCCCTGGGGCTGGTTAATCACAGGCTTGTAGCTCAGCGCACTGCTGCAAAGCATATGTTCACTTTTTATTTCTCCTCTTCTCTCTCCCCTTCATTTCTTGTTTGTGACTGCATATCTTCCAGAGAAAGGGCTTGGCTGTGGAAACCATAACAGCAACAATAACAACTTCCACTCTGGTCTGGAGGAAGACGAAGACTCATGTAAGTGATGAAATGCCTTAGAAAGCAGGGGTGGGCAATAGTTTTTGATTGAGGGAGCACTCCAAGATTTTGGTAAGTGGTCAAGGGCTACACTTTTTTATAGAGTGGAGGAGGGTCTGGGATGGGGGTTGGGTGCAGAAGGGAGCTTGGGGTAAGGGACTGGGGTGCAGGAGACAGTGGGAGGTCTGGAGGGAGTTGCGACCTGGGGCAGGGTCCAGCAGCGGGTAGGGGTGCAGGAGAGGATTCTGGCCTGGGGGAGAGAGATAAGAGGAAGTACAGGGTGTGGGAGGTAGTTGGGGTGTGGTGCCAGAGGCAGACTCTCCAGGCCAGCAGCCCTCTCACCCAAGCTTTCCAAGTTGCCAGCAGTCCCAGCCCAAAAGCTGTTCTACGTGGCTCACTGTGCCAAGGGAGGGGAGGGCTTTCTGCTCCGGCCCCTAGCAAAATCTCTCAACTCCTGTTGGCCAAAGGGAGCAAAGAAATTGTGCTGCATTGTCCCGACTCTCAGCAAAATCTCACAGTTCCCATTGAGCAGTTTTGTGCATCCAGCCAATAAGAGGGGAGAGAGTTTGCTGAGGATGGGGCAGTGCAGCCCAATTTCTCAGCTCCCATTGGCTGGTTTCCAGCCAATAGGAGCTAAGAGAATTTCCCGAGGAGGTGGGGCAGCAATTGAAGTTCTTACCCTCTGCAATCCTAGTGGCCTGTTGTGGGCTGAATTAAAAGGCTTGGGGCAGGGCTGGATCCCACCCCATGGCCTTTCTTGTCCCCCGCACTTGTAAAGGCATTGTGCTATTCATATCAATGACTCGCATGGCCTAAGTCTCCATGGCTACGTCTACACGTGAAGCCTACATCGAAGTAGCCTATTTTGATGTGGCGACATCGAAATAGGCTATTTCGATGAATAACGTCTACACATCCTCCAGGGCTGGCAACGTCGATGTTCAACATCGACGTTGCGCAGCACCACATCGAAATAGGCGCAGCGAGGGAATGTCTACACGCCACAGTAGCACACATTGAAATAAGGGTGCCAGGCACAGCTGCAGACAGGGTCACAGGGCGGACTCAACAGCAAGTCGCTCCCTTAAAGGGCCCCTCCCAGACACACTTGCACTAAACAGCACAAGATACACAGAGCCGACAACGAGTTGCAGACCCTGTGCATGCAGCATGAATCCCCCGCTGCAGCAGCAGCAGCCAGAAGCCCTGGGCTAAGGGCTGCTGCACACGGTGACCATAGAGCCCCGCACGGGCTGGAGAGACAGCGTCTCTCAACCCCCCAGCTGATGGCTGCCATGGAGGACCCCACAATTTCGACGTTGCGGGACGCGGATCGTCTACACGGTCCCTACTTCGAAGTTGAACGTCGAAGTAGGGCGCTATTCCGATCCCCTCATGAGGTTAGCGACTTCGACGTCTCACCGCCTAACGTCGAAGTTAACTTCGAAATAGCGCCCGACGCGTGTAGCCGCGACGGGCGCTATTTCGAAGTTAGTGCCGCTACTTCGAAGTAGCGTGCACGTGTAGACACAGCTCATGTGTATCTGCTGACACTGAAATTGCAGTCTTGCAGCTTCATGCCGGTTAGGTGGCTATGGAGATGCATTTCTCTCAATGCTGGAATAGCAGTGGTCCTGACAGCCTCCTTCTAAGTCAGGCTTTCCTTGTCCCGGCAGACACAGGGACCGAGATCGCCATCGTTCTGGACGGATCGGGGAGCATTGACGCCCAGGATTTTGAAAGAGCCAAGGCCTTCATCTACAACATGATGAGCAACATCTATAAGAAGTGCTTTGAGGTGCTCCCTTCTTCAGTTACTGGTCTGCAAATACAGCAGCCCCTGCTCTCTGTTATCATTGCCCTTTTGGCTTGTGGGATTAGCCACAGTTTGAGGCATTGCAAGTTTGTTTCTGTTAGGATAAAATATCAGCGATACAATCTAGGTGTGTTCTTGCATACACCAACATGCCTCCCGGAGCAGAGTAGGAACAAACAACAATAGCCTGTTTTCCAGCTCAGAAGTCCCCACCTGTGCCCCTGCATGACCTCTCTGTCCAAGAATCTCTGTCCCTCTGCTTCTCTGTCTCACAACTGCTTCTCCTGGTGTCCTGCCTACAACACCTATGTCCTGCAGCCAATATCCTAGCCCCTGCCTTTGCACCCAGGGAAACTCTGCTGATCTGTCTGGGTTAGCTCTGGCTTGCTAAGCGACCTTGGGCCCTCACCTCCATGATTTCCGGCTATTTTACTATTTGATTGCTCTTTCTGTTGAGCCTGGAAGCATGCTTGGTGCAGCCACTTTTCCAAACACAATTTGTAAATGTCTTTGGATCCAAGAGTCCCCTGCTGGCAGCCATTAGCACCTTTCTCCCTAAAATCCTTTATATTTATTATTTTTGTTGTGGTGGCTCCTGCAGGCAAGAGGACCGTTGTGCTAGGAGCTGTACAAAAATATAGCAGAGAGACAGTATGTGGCTTGAAGAGCTTACCTTGTGCGCCAGACTTATCAGGGATAGGCCAGGTCAGCCCTTAGAGGGGAGAATTCCAAAGGAAAGTCATGGTACAGCAAAGAGACTGGTGCTGGTGAATTTAGTATGATTCCACCTAATTCCTTCTGCAGCCTGGAATGTATGGCAAAAAAGCAATATGAGAACAAATGAACTGAAAAATCCCCTTTCGGTCCTTGTCTAAAGCTCTCCTCTCTCTGAATAGTAAATTCAGAATGAAATGGGAATCTTACCATTGCTCTAATTTTTCTGAGCTAGCATAACTTTTCTTTTAAACTCAGTGTTCATCTCCTTAGTATGTAGGTGCAATTTCTGCCAGAACACATTTTACTTTCTGGCCTTCCCTTGCAGAGTCATATTAGATGGCAAGGCCAGAAAAGGGACCACTGTGGTCAACTGGTCTGACCTTCCCTGTAGAGCACAGGCCAGAGGAGATGCGAGGCTGCATCTACACTATGAGATAAATTAGAATTCTTTATATCGATTTTCTAATTCTGGAATTTTTAAGTTCGAATTTGACCATCTTCACTTCCCAGATACTCCTCACAAAGTCGAGTCATTGCTGCTACACTCAGATCGGCTAACATTCACTGTTGCAGTAGTGCATTGTGGAAACTTATCCCACAGTTCCCTCATCTCCAAAGCATTCTGGGTATGTTCACTGGTCTTGATGTCATCTGATCACATTGCATTTTCCTCCTTCCCCTCCCAATCCCTGAAAATATGCCGATCCCTGGAAATAATGCAGGGACCCTCAAAGTTAGAAGAAAAAGGATAGAAAAGTCCAGGAAAAGAGCATTTTTGGTTTCCCCACACATTATGTTACCAACATGGGTGCAGCAAGTGTATTCTCGACTGGCCATCCACTTGTCCTACTTCCCACCATTGCCTGCATGTGAGCCCTGAAAATAATACAGGGGCCCAGACTGGTTTTTAAAGTGAGAAGAAAGAGGATGGAAAAGTGCAGGAAAAAAGACTTTTTGGTTTCCCTGTTCCTTTTGCTGATGCTGGGGAGAGTCTTTGGCTTTCCGGTGCACTATAAGGCTTCTGTGCAACGAATGCGTTCTCAGCTGAGATCATTGGAACAAAACAGAATGACACAGAAAGACTGTCACTGTAGGTATAATAAGGTGATGGTGGAAGCCCCATATCTCCCCCCCAGCGGCAGCAAGCCCCAGTATGTGCGAAGTGGGGGTTCAGTGGGGGGCAGCTGAAGTGGCTGTTCCCCATGATGACAGCAAAGCCCCCAGTATCTTAGCTGCTGGGAGAGACTTCCCCACAGCAGCTGCAAAGCCCCGAATATCTTTCCCACCCTTGGAGCCCTAAACGTGTGGCTGGCAGCATGGACAGCACCAAATGGCAGGCGCATTCTTTTATTGGGTCAGGGGCTACCCACATGATGTGGCTGAGTACGGGAAAGACAGAGACTATGTGGCACTTGGGAGGGAGGGTAGGAGGTTCACACACAAATATAAAGCACTGCGAAGAAGTTTCTCGGCGTGTTATGCAAGCACGACCCCCACCACAGCCTTGTTGCCACAGGGTGCGGCGTGTCAGGGGCTGGCACCTGGCAGTGCAGAAAAAAATAACAAGTGTACAGACAGAGCTGTGAACCCCCTGCAGGGGCTATTTGAATGGGCAGATGCACTAACAGCGCTAATAGCATAGAAAGAAAGAAGCTATTTCTCAGGCTGTCATACTAATGTGAGCCCACAGCTAAAGGTTCGCTGCTCCTGCTTGGAAATTCACAGTTTTTCTTGTTGAAACAAAAGACTTCTCTGTTTAGGCGACTAACATTCAGCCTTATTGAATTCAGTAAAGCAACAGATGAGCCAAACTGGAACCAGTAAAACCAGGTCCAGCAAGGCTGTTTGATGCAGCTAACTCTAGAATTTTATACCCTTACACAAACAAGCCCAGAGCCAGAAGCAATTAGTTAGAGAAACATCAATCATTTTCAGAGAGAAAACTGTTATCAGCAAGGAGGAACAGGTACTAGGGAGTAAGAGCCCCAAATCCAAATAGTTCATTAACGCATTCCACTTAGCTCATCCTCCCTGCCATTCCCAAATAGGTGAGGAAAAGTTCAAGCTCTTGTGTACATGCAGAAATAAGAAACAAGAAATGGCTTCTATATAATATGGCTTCCACAACTCCCCCGCTTTTAGCCTTAAGAAGGCTAACTCAGAAGCCATATCATGGATACATCTCCATTAAAGTATTCACATACACTTCTTGTTTTTTCTTTTTTGTCCATTGTGCCTTAAAATCATTAGCTCCACTTCCCTGTTGGTAAGGACCTATTCTGTAATTTTTTTAGAGCACAGGAAAGACAACATTTAATTAACAAGAAACAGAAATAAACACAAAAGAATATAACCAATACTAATGCTATTCCTTGCAAAATCCAAGTTCCCTAATGTCCGACCCAACCTCCCAACCAACCCCAGATGGTCCAGTTTTCCTTCTGCTTTAGGCTCACCACAGCTCTTTCAATTTCTGAGGCATCTTCCTTTACTTCCTTGCTGGTGTCTGTAATATACACACAGCATTTCTTTCCCACCATGGCACAAACCCCGCCCTTGCTCGCTAGGATGTAATCTAGGGCCATCCAGTTTTGGAGGACCATTTGTCTAACTTCTTCTAATTCCTTATCAATGACTTGGAGGGCTTTGGTTGTGGCATTGGCTACTTTCTCAAAAGCTTCCTCCAGCCTCTGGATCTCGTTTAAGACAAAGGCCACACCCAGTCTTGGGATCATGACTCCCCAGTACCATTCCACTTCCATTATCTCTTGGTAGTTTCAAACCCTACTACCAGGAAGACGATCAACTATCCGAAAGGCTGGGAAGGTTGCCCCAATATAGCAGGTTCCACTCCAATTTATGGGCAGCATTTTATACGCCCTTCGGCCACATATGAAATAATGGCCAATCTTAGCTGTTAAGGCTTTATTGCATTGGGGTTTCATCATCCACTGCAAATAGTACCTGAAGATGCCAAAGTCCGCAGGCCTTTATCTTTTTCTCAGGTGTTATCTTTTTTATCCCACACCCCATTCTGGACAGCGCTTATCTCGCACCTGCTTTTCCCCACCCAGACTCCTGTGCCATTGCACGTCCAACAATATTCTCCAACTGAGGTTATGGCTAGGGAGACATATCCTAGGCCATTAAACCCTTTATCATACCATGTGTCATTCTGGCCCAGTTCATCAAACCACGTGCCATTCATCTGAGTGTTATTTAGTGGGACTGGAATCATTGGGACACCTCCTTCTGAACGTACAGGGTTGTGAGCACATATTCAACAATCTGTGGTGTTAAATTCTTGGGAAACTTGGTTCATTAAAAGCATAAACATGTTTGAGCCATATAGGTTATAACTACTAAAACTATTAAACACAGGATTAAACATAAATTCAGCAAGATTTGTTTGGCCAGTCTCATTCGGGCTGTTCTTCAGGACTTTGTAGCTTTCTTCACCTATCACTGGCAGGTTTCCTGAGCCGCAGCTGGTACCGTAGTCTTGGTCCTTCAGGTTCGTCTGCGTCTGGGCCTGGATTGCCCGTACCAGGCCTGCGCTGATCCCCATCTACTTCTGGACCTGGGTCTCTGGTACCAGGTCTGCGGAGCTCCTCTTCAGGACCCGCCTCTATAGGAGATGGAACCGGTTTGCAGTGGGAGGCGTGAATCCAGGTGGGCAGTCCCTGGCACTTCACAGCAGTATGGGTGGTCAGAAGGACTTGGTAGGGACCCTTTCACCTTGGTTCCAGAGCAGTCTTTCGCTGGTGGATCTTCACACCGACCCAATCTCCTGGTTGTAGCTTATGGCACGGCTCACTTGGGGCCTCCTGGAAAGCATCCGTGACCTGTGAATGATAGGACAGCACACACCTTGTAAGTTCCTGACAATACTTAACTAGGCTTCCTTTGACAAGTGTGGTATCAGCCTGGTCAGTCTCCGGGCTGCTCAGCAGTCTCATGGGCCGACCACACACAATTTAATAGCGACTAAGTCCAGTTTTTCAGTGAGGAGTGGCTCTTAGGCTCATTAGGGCAATTGGGAGGGCATCTACCCAAGTTAAACCAGAGTCCTCGCATATTTTAGTGAGTTTATTTTTTTTAAATCCTGTTTTGTCTCTTTACTGATCCCGTGCTCTCCAGATGTTGTGGGTAATGTAGCGCCTGTTGGATAGAGTAGTACTTTGCCAAGTTTTGAATAATTTGTCCATTGAAGTGCATACCTCTATCACTGGAGATCATGAGAGGTATTCCCCAGCATGGGATATAATGATTTAAAAGTCTTTTTGCCACTGTAATGGTGTCAGCTTTCCTGCATGGATAAGCTTCTACCCATCCCGAGAACAAACAAACAATAACCAGCAAGTATGCAAAAGACTGGCGTTTGGGTAGTTGAATGAAGTCCATTTGTAAATTCAGGAATGGTCCTAAAGGTGGAGGTCTGGTTGCTGGAACTGTCTTTACAGGTTTGCCCACGTTGTGGGCTTGGCAGACGGGGCAAGCCAGACAGTAGTCTTGGGCTACTTGGGAGAATTTGGGAGCAAATCAATTTTGTTTGAACAGTAGTAATCATCCCCCCCTTTGCTTACACGAGCCACACCGTGGTGCACGCAAGCAAGATGAAGGAGAAGGACCTTGGACGCAACCAGGTGGCTGTCCAGGGAGCACCAAAGGTGGTCAGGATGCAAAAGGCATCCATCCAGTCTCCAGGTGGCCTTTTCCGAATCTAGGGCCTGATCTTGGAGTAGTGCAATATCAATAAGAGTTGCAATAGGAGACTGGGAGTCTGTAAAAATAGGAAATAGTGAAGTGGCCCAAGAGGGGAAAGGGCCACAGCCTTAGTTGCTGAGTCAGCCAAGGCATTTCCATGCGTAAGTTCATCATGAGCCGCCTGATGAGCAGCACACTTAATAACTGCAACAGCACATGGTAACTGCAAGGCCTTTAATAAGGCAGCAACATGCAGACCATTTTAATTTGCGAGCCCATGTGTATTTTTATGTTTACTTACCAATGTAGACAACTTAACAATGCTATTAATAAGACAAGCACAAACAAAATATAAAACCACATTCTTCTTTTTGAAAGGGAATTCATGATGTTTTAGGTGGTTCTTCAGTAACTACCAGTTTTTCTGTGTTTCTGAAAGACAAAAGAACAACTTTCTACCCCCTCCCTCCCTTACCTTCTATTGTGCGCACTTTTTGAGGCTTGGAAGTGGGGTTTCGGTCCCTCCATCCAGGCAAGTGGCTGGGATCTTGGTGGAACCTCCAGATTGTCAAAGCAAAAGACTTCACTGTGTTTAGGCAGCTAACATTGAGCTTTATTGAATTCAGTAAGGCAACAGATGAGCCTTGCTGGACCTGGTTTTACTGGTGTCCAGTTTGGCTCATCTGCTGCCTTATTGAATTCAATAAAGCTGAACATTAGCCACCTAAACACAGAGAAGTCTTTTGCTTCAACATTCTGTTACTGCAGAGCACTGGCCAGAACAGAGCACTGAGAGGGGCATTATGGGTTACATACGGGACACCTCTGGAAGCTAATAAATTTGATTTTAGGATGGGGTGCTTCCACACTGGCCTTGAATTGAACTTCTGAATTTGAGCTTGACACTATAACCGTCAGGTAACAGCGATTTTGTAATCTCGAGATTAGTGCACCCTAAATCAAGCTAATGGTATTTACAGTGAAGACAGTCACATGGTAATATCGAGCTAACTGCCTTAAAATCTAATTTATCTCGCAGTTTAGACACAGCCTGAGTTATTTCCTGTTTGAACTAGAGCAGATCTTTTAGAAAAGCATCCAAGCTTGATTTTAAAAATTGCCAGTGATGGAGAATGCAGCAGAGCTTTGGGTCATTTGTTCCACTGTTAAAATTGTGCCTTTTCTCTGGTCTGAATTTGTCTTTTCGCATTAATGCTGTTCTCTTCCCTGGGATTTTCTGGACTAACTGTTTCTGGGAGCCCCTGTCCTCTGGATAAGCTCCCAATATTGGACTCTTACCTGATACTTCCTTCCAGTGTGATTTTGCCCTGGTGCAGTATGGATTTGAGATCAGAACCGAGTTTGACCTGCGGGACAGCTGGAATGCTAATGCTGCCCTCCAGAAGGTTCAGAACATCACCCAGCTGTGCAACGTGACCAAAACAGCATCTGCCATCCAACATGTGCTGTAAGTAACAACAGCAGAAATGGTGATACTGTATTTCTGGGGCACTTCCTGAATAGCTGTATGAATATTTGGGGCCCAGCACTGGTCACATCTCCTTTCTGGCAACAAGGGTCGCTTCTGAGCAGTGGGAGGCAGGTGCGCCTTCTTCCAGACACAGAGAATAAATTACCTGTCATAGGATTTCCTGACTCTACTGGTGATGATGGGCCTGCCTCAGGAAGCCCGATTATCCACAGGCTGCACGTACACGGCGGACTAGGAAACCAGAGCAGTCAGACCCACCAACTTGGAGATTTGATCTGCTTCAACCTATGCGGCTGGCTTGCTTTTTTCCTAGTTTAGAGACCCTCTTGTGGCTGGCTGGCAGGCCATGTGAAAGCCCAGTCCCTGGCCTCAAGTCATCAGGTGGGCAATGTTTTAAAAAAAAAAAAAAGAGATGGCCAGCAGCTGGAGATGCACAAACTTGTAGACTGAAACCAGGATTGGAACTAATCATTTAATCAAACTGCCACATGTTCTTCTCAATGGGAAGCCCTGGGAATGGTACAGGGGCATTTAACCTCTAAGCCAGCAATGGAAAAACCTTAGCTTCTGGCTGAGCCACATAAAAGGCCCTCCTTCACCTCAGTAGGCCGCAAGATGGTCATAACCAAGACGGTCTCCCACAATAAGGTAGGTTTGCGAATAGTGCTTGTGTAGCAAAAATGTGCAGGGTTTGCTGACTGAACTGTAGCAGCGCTGTGATTGGGTGCAGAAGTAGGGCACGGGTCTCTCAGTCACTCTGATGTGCAATCAGCACGCAACCTCACTTCATGTGCCCTTGCTCTATGGGCATGTCACTTTGGTAATGCCACTAGGGGAAAAAAAACTAAGCAGATAAAAACCAGTGGAACCTGGCAACCCTGTGCAAGAGCCAGGGCCAACAGAATGTCTTGTGGGCCATCCATAGACTTCCACAGGGGCCACAGGCAGGGCTGCTCGGTGGGGGGAAAGGCTGCAGGGCAACCCCGCTACAGTGGCCCCATGTGTGGGGCCTCAGGCAAATCCTCAGTGTCACAGGCCCAGCCCCTTCCCTGCTTTGTCCCCACTCTGCCCTCTGACCCCTTCCCTCACCAGCCTGGCTGTGGATTACATGGGACAGGGTATGGTGACGGATGATAGCAGCAGCAAAGGGTTGCTTCCCCTTGGCCTCCTCCCCTGTCAACATGTGGTGCCAGCAGCAGCCTTCTCTGCTCTGCTGCACCCTCCCAGCTTGCTGAGCCCCATACTTGTCTTTCCTCCTGTCCATAGGACAACTGGGGTAGCTGCTGCAGGATCCCCAAAAGCATGGGGACTAGGGTAGCCGCCTCACCTCATCCTATGGATAGGACAGCTCTAGTCACAGGTTGCCCACTGCTGCTCTAAGCTGAATGGCCAGATCTGGCCCAGTTTGGCTGTAAAGGCTGCTAAGAGGCCTCTGTGAACTGAGATATTGGTCTCTGTCCAGTCCCTTCCTACTCCCTTCTTGAAGCTACAGTCAGCACAGAGGGCAAGGACTAAGTAAACATGGGGAGTGCAATGCTATCTCCTGTCAGTCATGTTAGACTGCGGAGGTGGGGAACGTGAAGGGGGCCATGCAGTTTCTAAAGTCACTTCCTTTCCTGGAATGGGTAGAGGAGTGGTCTGAGCATCTAGAGAAACATGAGATACTATACAGATGGCTCCATAGCTGTCCTTAGCACTAAATTCAACATGGGACTAGGTGTGGGGTAGGAGGGGAGAGGGGAATCTGTCTGGTTGCTTTTGCGTTATGTGAAAGGAAAAGTCCTGAAGAATTCAGTGCTTTCTCTGGGCCTTGGCACAAGTATTAGGTAGACATTCCCTGCCCCCAGAGACTCATTCTGCGTACAACAATTTTAACAGGGATTCTGTCTTCAATGAGAGCCAGGGGTCCCAGAAAAATGCTGCTAAAATCATAGTTGTGCTGACAGATGGAGAGATACTTCTGGATCCAATGAATTTAACGACGGTGATAAGTTCACCCAAAATGGCAGGAATTGAGCGCTATGCCATTGGGGTAAGTTCGGAATATCCAAAGGAACTTGTTTAAATCAGTCCCCCTGAACATAGCTGATATCCCTCATTACAGAACTAGAAGAGAAAGGAGAAAGACTGACCACAGAGATCGAGTAAATGATGGAGATGAGGAGCATGTATAAAAATGAATACATTAAAAACTAAACTACTTCACTGAGTTAATAATATGATCCATGGGTAAATAAAATCCAACTCAGCTCTATGGAGTACTGCAGTTTCACGTCTCTGATAGATTTCCCCTCCCACCACTCACATCACCTCTTCCTCAGATGCTTTCACTTGTTCCTCTCCTTTTCCACATCACAGCTAAGTTTCTCTGCCGCACCTTTAAGGCCTACACAATTTCCATCCTCACTTGTACCCAGGCCTTGTTCAGTTCTACAGCTCTGCTGTCTGCTCTGACCACTCATCTTCGCTGCTTCCACATCCCACGCACCTCCTTTCAGAGGTGACCATTTTGGAACAAAGATGATTGCTTGCTTGGGGGCCAGGCTTCTTCTGTCTCAATGTTTAAATCTCTCCTCAAGGCCCACTGCTTTTGCTCATGTTGCAGAGTTTAAATTAAACTATAAAACCATTGGGGTTCATTTGGCATAGTTTTAAAAAAGCACGAAAGTTAAGACAAGTCCAGATGCTGTCTTCAGTCATGGCACTAAAAGAGGGCAATGGTACTTCATGATTCCACAGGATGTTGGAAGCCCATAAGTTACAATGAGAGATGAAAGTTTTTAAAATCTTGCCTGAAAAATCTTTGGTTTTCAAAGTTGACTCGGGACATATTAATTCCAATAGTAAGACTTAATTAATCATCATTCTGATTTTTAAACAAATTCTGACTAGTAATTCTTTAGCAGAGCATTATATGGAGAAACTTTACACTTCAAATTTGGCCCTTCTCTGAAGCTAGAACATGCAGTTTACACGTCAATTCCAGTTGTCACTGCCTGCAGGATGCACATAAGGTGGAGCCACACTGCAGATTTCTGGGGCTTTATAAACCCCTCCCCCTCCGCAAACTGTTGCAGATAGGTAAAGCCACCATATTTTGATCAAAGTGCTGCTCTTTTTCATTGATCTTGGTCTCTGTCACAGGTGGGAAATGCCTTTAACAAGCCCAAGGCCTTAGATGAGTTGCGACTGATCGCTTCTGACCCAGATGACAGTCATTTATTCCAGGTGACCAACTATTCAGCTTTAGATGGGCTCCTTTCAACCCTGCAGCAGAAGCTCATAGCAACAGAAGGTGAGGGGAAACCTCTGTACAGGTTCATATTCCCTCCTCCAGCTCTCTCTCGTCTGGCCACATCCCTCATCCTTTAGAATAATGGATGTTGCTAGACCAGAGAGGAGCCACAGCTGGCAGCCCCAGGGCTAGGAGCTGGCTGGGGCACAGAGCCCTGGTGGCAGTGCTAGGCATGAGGCCCCAGCCAGGGGAACCACAATAGCCCTGTGGTTGGGAACTCACTGGGTGCATAGTCCTGCTGGCAGTGCCCAGCCACGGGAACCCTTGCCGGGGGGCAGTGGGGACACGAGAAGTCCTGAGGCTGGGAGCCAGCTGGGGCGCATAGTCCCTCCTGTAGTTCCCAGCTGTGGGAACCCTGGGTCAGGGGGCAGATCCAACACTCCTGCACATTCTAGCTACACAGCCCTGCAGACCTTCCCTTGTCCGGCAAATCCCCTCGTCCAGGATGATTCAGGTCCCAGGGGTGCCAGACCTGTACATTGTCTCCTTTCTGAGTGACACAGAAAATGACTCTCTAGATCCTCTTCTAATTCTCAGGTACGGCGGGTGACACTGCGGAATACGAGCTGGCTCAGACTGGTTTCAGCACGCAGATCTTAAACGAGGCAAGTGTGGGTGGCAGTCTCCCTCTGGCAGATGAGTGCACGGTGCTGCTGTTTTTGTGTTTGAGAGCCTTTAAAGAATTGATTCTCTCGATTTGCTACTGCAGTCTGAAAGCCAAAATAAGTCAAATCCCTGTTGCACAACAGAGCCTGTTTCACCGGTATCTCTTGATTGCTTGAAGTTTTCACTTGTATCTGCTCGTGAGCTGGTACATCTGATTTTAGTGTCTGATGCACATATGGACACCTACTTGATCGCAACTGCTGTATCTTTACCAAAATTAGCTCTATTTCATGCTGACACCGGGGAGTCAGGGGGCCTGGAGTCTGTTTCCCACACTGCTGGTTTTTATTTGACCATACGGTCAGTGTGCCTCAGATTTCCCCTCTGTGAAATGAGTATAGAAGTGGCAATCCGCCTCCTGGGGGAGATGCGAGACTGAAAACACTGATATTTGCTGAAGCTCTTTGAGATCCTTGAGCACAAGAGAAGAGCAAATGATTATCACCCTGTAATGGGGTCCATCTACTCCTGAGTACCTCTCTGCAGCCAAGGGTACTGTGTAAGGTCTTGTTTTGTTGTCTTCAGGGTTCTGAGGCTGGGATCTGACTCGCCCTGTGCAGGCTGCTGTCAATTCCTATATTAGGCTTATGGCCAGTCTCTAGCCACAGGGCCTGGGTCTTGCCCAGGTCTAGGTCCAGCTCGCATTCCGAGCTGTCCAGAGTGCTGCTGATCTCCCAGTCAGAATATGGACCAGCCTGCGGTGGAGCTCCTGTGAGGAACTGCCAGGCCCTAGCCCTGCACCTTCTTTTATATCAGTCTGCTGGGTCCTGATTGGCTGCTGCAGAGACAGCCACTCTGTTCTGTCAGGAGGACCTCTCTTCTGCTCCTGTCATTGGGATGGGGTGTGGTAAGGTGTCTGGCTTCCTGTAGCAGGCATCAGGGCTTAGTCCACCCCATCATACATCCATTCCTCTCTTCTGTTTTTCCCTATGTTAACTCTGCAGCAGCAGGTACTGTTTGGCGCAGTGGGAGCCTTTGACTGGTCTGGTGGAGTTCTGCTGTACAATTTAGTAACCCAGACAGCAGCTTTCCTGAATGAATCTAAAGAAGCAAAGAGAGCAAATTACGGCTACCTAGGTAAATAATTCCCCCGCCACCCAAGGAACAAGCTGAGTAGGAGATGGCTCTGATCTGCTCCCAATATAGTTAATGGGAGAAGAATCAGGTCAAATATCTCAGTATGTGGGTTGTGTTTAGAGGAGCACGTGCCAGTGTTGATTGTTGTTAAAACAAAGAACAGCAAATCTCACAGGACCTGGCTGCATCTACGTTTCCTGTAAAGCCAGGGAAAGGATCTCTGACAGAAGCAATTTCCTTGTACCCAGCGGTATAGTGGTTGTTTATCATTGATGGTGGATACACCCTGGTATCCTCTGAACCTTGTTAATATGCACAGTGTCCTGTAGAATGACTCTCAGGCTACATCTACACTAGCCAAAAACTTCAAAATTGCCATGCAAATGGCCCTTTCAAAGTTTATTAATGAAGCGCTGAAATACATATTCAGCGCCTCATTAGCAAGTGGGTGGCTGCAGCACTTTGACATTGATGCGGCTCATCCAGACGGGGCTCCTTTTCGAAAGGACCCCAGCTACTTCGAAGTCCCCTTATTCCTATCTGTTCATAGGGGAAAAAAGACAGCCTGGGTATTGACGGTACTGTCCACTCTGCACTTTGAGGCATCAGGCCCATCAGGCACACAGACAGCCCAAAGGGAATGGCTAAAGACAAGGCTATCCCTATCTCTGGTGTGTGGCCAGAAAAGCATACTCCTAGTTTGGCCCCTATGGCACCTATGGCACCAAAGAAATTGGTAGCAACCACTGACAAGCTGCCACAGACCAAATTGGCATTGGCACCAACTCCTCAAGAACTTCTAGTACCAATCGCATCGTGACTTCTGGTACCATCGGCCTCTTGAACCCCAGTACATCCAGATGGCATCAGACACCCCGATACTGTCTTTTATGGTACCTCCACCACTGACAAGCCATTCTGATTTGGCTTTAACCTCAGTACCCAGCATGCTACACTTCAGTATCTACACTACCCCTCTACGACAGGCACCAACAATGGTCACCACACCAACCAATTTGGTACTATCGTACTTGTCTGACGAAGAGGAGGAGGTCAAGCTGGCACCATACATGCCTTGATACTCTTCCCCCAAGCAACCATGTCAGCTTTCACTGGTACCAAGGCAACAATGGCCACCATTAATATGGATGCCTCCAGTACTGATGCCAGCAGCATGGCTGTACTGGGACCCCAAGACTCAGTATCAAACACAAACTCACACTACTCCCAAGCTGACCACACTACATCCCATCCAACCACCTTCTGCATCACCTTCCTCCTAAGCTGTACCAGAGGAGGAGCTAGAAGAACAAACACTGGCACCTGAGCAGGACAGTATACTACCTACTCATATTTTGTCATTATCTCCAGACAAGACAATAATGCCCCCATCACCAACTTCCAGGGATGATTTCATGTCTTTCCAAGAGCTTTTTAAAAGGGTGGCAGACTTGTTAGAAATCTCCTTAGCTGACCTACCAGAGCCCCAGCATAAACTTATTAACATTTCACACATCTCCCTACACCTTCCTATCAATGAGGCCATCCTGGCTTCTGCCAAAGAAATATGGCAAACCTCTGCCTCAGTACCACCTCACTAAGAGGGCTGATAGAAAATATTGCATGCCACCAAAAGGGGCAGAATTTTTATTTGCCCATCCTGCCCCTAATTCTCTGGTGGTAGAGGCTGTACACCACAGAGGCAAACAAATCCAGTTTCGGTCCACATCATACAATAAGGATTGGAAGAGATTAGATCTGTTGGGAAGAAAGTCCTACTCATTGGCATCCCTACAATTTCGAATTGCCAATTATTGCATGCTCCTGGCCAAATACAAGTAGTAGGCATCCTTCAGTCTGCATAGACTATGGATCGCGCCCTTTAAAGTTTCAATTGAGGACTTCATTTACAGTGTCTATTGTGACTATGAAGACCCACACGAGAATGACAGTCCTTGCTGCATCTCTTGCAGATGTAGTGGGTGTCTGGCAAGTCCTTATTGTGCTTTTTGTGCGCTCGTTTCTCCTCTGCTAGCTGTCTGATCTTCATCTCGCCCTTCTGAAGGCCCTTGTGTAACCCCTGCCTCCATCTGCTGTGGTCATCTGCTAGTTCTTCCCAGTTGTCCAGCTCGATGTCTACCTCTCTGAGGTCCCTCTTGCGGACATCTTTGTAGCGCAACTTGAGGTGTCCGGGAGGTCTTTTGCCAGAGGCTAGCTCACCATACAGGATGTCTTTTGGAATCCTTCCATCATTCATCCTGTGGACGTGGCCAAGCCAGTGGAGTCGACGCTGCCTGAGGAGGAAAAGCAGCCACAACTCTGTCCAGACTCAGCAAGAGAGTGTGGAATAACAACAAGCTGTACACTCACACCAAAATGCAAGTCTACAGAGCCTGCATCCTCAGCACCCTCCTTTATGGCAGCGAGACTTAGACCTTGTATGCCCGCCACGAAAAGAGGCTGAACGTCTTCCACTTGCGCTGCCTCAGGCGCATCCTTGGAATATCATGGAAGGACAGAGTGACCAACACCGCCGTCCTCAAGCAAGCTGGAATGGCCAAATACACTTACAGTGTATTTAATAATATGAAAATCTTTATTGAAAACTTGCCAGAGGAAGAAAAACAACAGTTCGAGGCCAACTCTACTATTTGCTGATTATGCCTCATCCGGAGTATTGTGTCCAATTCTGGGTACTACTTTTCAAGAATGATATGGAGAAATTGGAGAAGGTCCAGAGAAAAGCAACAAAAATTATTAAAGATCTAGAAAACATGACCTATGAGGGACAACTGAAAGTGCTGAGTTTGTTTAATTTGGAAGGCACTAGACAAAACTGTTGCAATGGCTGGACTGAGCATTATAAAGGGAAAGACCAAAACAATGAGGATCAACCATTCTAATAACACCACCATCACACTGGGTAGGTGTGATAGGATGGGATTCTGAGAACAGCTAGAGAAATCAACCCAGGGTAACTTTGCTTAAATCTGGGCCACTTACAGCCCCAGGCTGGGATTTCCTTCTCACTAAGGCAAATCCAACCAGCCATAACAGTACCTCTGCCAGCCCCACTGGCCAGCCAGAAGCCACATGAACAAACCCACAGACTTCTCAGCTTCTGTACCAGCCCATGCCAACAACCTCCAATTTAAGGTGAGAGGGTCTTAAGAGTATTTCACCAGACACCACAACAGTTCTTCCAGACCCCAAAGGGTCCAGCCCCAAACCCCGGTCAATATATACTTGGATCTTACCCAAACAACCATGCAAAAGCCAGCACCTTAGATCTAAGGGTTTCTTAATAAAAAAGAAAGAACGGCCCGCTGGGATCCACATGCTGCGACATGGATCCTGGGAGACCACAAGACAAAAGAGCCAAGATGGACACTCCTAAGTCCACGTCATCCCTCTCTGGGAGGGGCCCACCGTCCAGACAGGCCTAACTCATGAGGACTGAACAACAAAGAAAGTACCTGCCTGCCAGGGCCCATCTTACAGCTTTTCATATGCAGAGGGAAAATTCCATTCTTCTCCATGGGCCTTAGCTCACCACCTCACCAGGTGGGTCACTGTCCTGAGTTTCCATTTGTTGCAGTCCCAGCAGGAAAATCCCACCATCAAAAAATGGATGTTGGCCATCTGGGCCTTTGCTCAGTCTATTGTCCTGGCTGGGGTGGAGACCCACCTCCCATTGTGAACCTCAGCACAGGAACATTTCCCACACAGCTTTAGAGCTAAAAATCTATAACTTTACCTACATACATAATATAGAAACACAAGTAGCCTACATGGATCCAGGGCATCATCAGCTTTCATTTGACACCTCACTTGGCACCCCAGCACAATTTTTGGGGCCAGTAGCCACACTGGGCATATAGAATGGTTTCCAGACCCAATATAAAAGTCCAGCCATGTCACATAGGGGATGACCTGGAAGATGTGGAGCAGTTCACCCACTTGGGGAGTATTATAGGCAGAGATGGAGGAAAAGATGGGGATATCAGTGCCAAGACAGGGAAAGCAACAGCTGCACTCAAGACTCTGCATCTCATATGGAGTTCACAATTAATATCTGCGAAGATGAAACTGTGGATCTTCAACACAAATGTGAAGAGTGTAAGCTCTTGTATGGATGCGACACCTGGCATATTAAGAAGTCTTCAACTCAGAAGCTACAGACATTCATAAACAGATGCCTGAGGTACATCCTTTACATCAAATGGCAAGACTTTGTCACAAATAAGGAGCTTTGGAATAGAGTAAGACAAGAGCCAATTGAGATTCAAATCAAGAGAAGAAAGTGGGGATGGCTAGGCCACGCTCTCAGAAAACCATCATCCAGCATAGGCCATCAAGCTCTCACATGGAACTCACAAGGAAAACACAAAAGAGGAAGACCTTGGACAACATGGAGAAGATCTATTGAGACTGAAGGACAACAACTGGGGTACTCCTGGGATCAGCTAGAAGTTTTGTCCTGAGACAGAGTGAAGTGGAGGAGATTTGTAGATGACCTGTGCTCCACATGGAGTACAAGGGCTAAATAGTAGTAGTAGTTTGGAAAAGAGAAGACTGAGAGGGGACATGATAGCAACTTTCAAGTACCTAAAATGTTGTTACAAGGAAGAGGGGGTAAAACTATTCTCCTTAAGTTCTGAGTGTAGGATAAGAAAAAATGGGCTTAAATTGCAGCAAGAGAGGTATAGGTTGGATGAGGAAAAACCTCCTAGCTGTCAAGGTGTTTAAGTACAGGAATAAATTGCCTAGGGAGGTTGTGGAATCTCCATCAGTGGAGATATTTAACAGCAGATTAGACAAACATATGTCAGGGATGATCTAGATGGAACTTGGTCCTGCCATGAGTGCAATAACTCAAGGTTCCTTCCATTTTTCAAATTCAGCCAAGGAACCAGGTGTCACATGCTGTTAAAAGGGACAAAATAAAGACTTTGTTGTTTTTTTTCCTCTGACAAGTTACCATTTGCTATTATTTCCTTATCTGTCCTTTAAGTAAGATGGTACCAGAGCAAAACACTGGACCACAACAGCCTCAATCCTTGTTGAGTTTTGGTTTCTGCTCCAGATCTCAATTTGAGTTTTGTGGCCCGTCTCTGTTGTTGCGATGGGCCAAGCTAAAACCTTATCTCCAAAGTGTGTGTCATTGGTTTTTTAGCTCAGCAATGAAGTGCTGTATTGATCATGCATCATTTCTGCTCATTGTCTAAATGCACAGGGTACAGTGTGGCTGTGGCAAGAGCACAAAATGGTGGTGCCTTGTACATCGCTGGAGCTCCACAGTACAACATGACGGGGAAAGTGCTCGTGTTTAAGAAAGATTGCGTACAGCAAGTCCTGCAAGGAGATCAGGTACCCATGCTCTGCTCAGTCTCTAGTGGCCATAAAGTGAGCTGGCAAAGCACTAACTCAGATGAAAATATATGGACTCCACATGTCTTTATTGCAATGCAGCCATTACAGACCATTTTCTTGTGCAACCCCTAATCAGCACTTCCCCTGCATTTTTCTTGAAGCAGATACTCAGCTGATGTAAAGTATCAGAGGCCACTTGATTTCAAAGGGCCTCTGGAAATTTACATAAGCCGAGGATTTGTCCCTATCTTGACTCCTCATAGACTTTAGAGATGGCAAGAGCAGAGAATGGGACCAGCGGGGGCGGAATTTATAACTTTGTCCATCCATAAAGTTTTGGGGGTGCTAGAAAAATTCAGCTGGGGAAAAGATATATCCCCAGTTTGGACAAGAGGGAGGTTTGGAAGAAGTTCAGCCTCATGGGGTTGGACTATCATTGCATTCCAGTACCTGACCCCTCAAAGAAAAAACAATCTAGTCACTCTGGCACAGGTTTCCTCCATTGCTTGTTGTAAAACCATTGGTTATTGATATTGCTGCTGTTGTTACCCTAATTACTGGGTCCCTCCTCAAAGGTGGCTGCATTGTGATGGTGGGAGTCATGAAATGGTCCATATATAGACAGAGGGACAGATACATAATGACAATGCAGATGTTTGTAGTTCTGTATTGCACTTTGACAGGTGCAAAGAGCACAATGGAAGTCTTTTTTATTTAATTTTTTTTAATTGAGAATTCAAGTGTAAAATCTGACTCTCTTTCTGTGGTGCAGGTTGGGTCTTATTTTGGATCTGAGCTCTGCACTCTGGACGTGAACCAGGATGGGGTGACAGACTACCTTCTTGTGGGAGCCCCCTTTTATCACATCCATGGGGAAGAGGGAAGAGTTTATGTGTATCGGCTTGAGGTAAAGACACTGGCTTCAGTTGTTCTGACTTAGTGGGAGATTTCCAATAGTTATTGGAAATATTTCTTTTACCATGTTGGGGTGACAAATAAAACTCTTATCCTTGGTATTTCTCCTGTATATCCATTTGGTGCCCATGCATAACTTGTGAACTGTGTCTTTTATATCAGAAGACCACAGAACGATCAGTCCTCTCTTGGTTACAGGACTGTGAAAGGAGAAACTCTGTAAGGCTATGTCTGCATGGCAGCCTGAACTCAAAATAAGCTATGCCATTTGCACTGTGCGAGTTGCATAGCTTATTTCAAGTCAGTTTTGAAATAGGCTATTTGGGCACGTGGTGCTGTCTGAATGGTGCCACATGTTGAAATCAAGCGCTATTTTGAAGCATCTCTTACTCCTCCTGCAATGAGGCGTACAGGGATGCCAACATCGAGCACCCTTTATTTTGAAAAATATTTCAAAATGACAGGTACGTTGCACAGACACGGAGCAGCTATTTTGGGATACTGCAGCATTCCAAAATAGCTCCTGCCATGTAGACATAGCCTAACAGAACCAGAGCTGTCTTTGTGGCCTGCTGTAGATTTATTACACAGCATGATGGCAAATAGAAATTTGTGAAATTGTTTCCATCTCCCGTCTCACTTGTTGTTATGGACCTTGTCCCAAAGAAGGAAGCGGCATCGTTTTGTTCTGATGATGGTGTAGCCATTTGTTTCACCACCCGCAAGCATTTTGTGAAACAGTATTTCTTAAAGTGACACTTTAATTCAGAAGTACATGCCAGCCGCCATCGGAATGGGTTCTGGGGGTCTTTCCCAAAAGCAGATCAGTGAGCATCGTGGGCATTGGGTATTGTAGCTAGGGGAAGACAATGCCTTCCCATACTGCCTCACCTGGCACCTCCCATGTTCCACTGGAGGCCCCCAGGCTCCCTGTCCCAACCTGGTCTTGTGGTGGCAGAGACTGGAGCAGGCAGGCTGTGCTGTGCCACCTGTCAGCCCAGCACTAGGACTGGTGGGTTGTCTGGGGAAGGCTGCAGCCACACCGCCCACTGGCTCCCTGGAGCTCTGGGACAGCACCATCCTGGGCTGGAGGCCATCAACCCCATTGTGTATGGTGGTGGGGAGGGCTGGGCAGAGGCCAGTGGCACCAACGGGGTTGGGGTCTTGGGCAGAAGGGGCAGAGCGGGGGGTGCTTGACTCCCCAAGCCTTGGGGTCACCCACCGCCCCAGTGGGCGTGGCCATGTGCTGAGGCCAGTGTGTAAGATGCACAGCAGACAGATCATACTTCATCTCTGCTTGAAATCTAGTGTTATGAAGCATCTTGTACCTACTGAGCTATTAAAGACAAACTAAACTGTAACCAAACTTTACACATGAATTCAAAAGTCTGGTTCAGAAAAGAAAAACTGATGTAGTTGGAAAATTGGCAATAGAATACAAGGGGGTATTTAGCCTAGACTAATACATATACATATTTAAACCCAATACATATACATCTTTAAAACAAAATATCTGACAATCACTTCCTCCTTTGTTTCTTCACAGAGCCTTGGTGTTCTGTGTATAGCTTGCAAGAGCTGATAACATTTGTGACATCACTCAGTTCTTGGCTGGACTAGGAAGCTGATTTATTGCTGGTGATAGCTTTAGCTGAACCAGAACTGAACACAGTTTAACTCAATGGTGGCCAACCTGCAGCTTGCAGGTTGCATGCAGTCCACTGAGACTCCACCTGCAGACTACAGACCCCGCTAGGTATACCCCTCTCCCCACGTGCCTATCATGCATTGGGGTATCAGAGTCCTGCACTTCCTATGTCTTACCTTCCTCCCAGCGTTTTTGGAGGAGCTGTGAATTGCTGAGCTCTGTCTCTACACCTCCCTCTCCCTCCCAGAGCTGGAACGTTGTGAACAGCTGATTCAAAGCAGCACTCCGAAAGTGCTGGGAAGGATGGGGAGGTAGATGGCAGAGCCGCAGGTGGAACCCCAGTGGTCTGCGGGCTGCTGTGGCCCACTGAGGGGAAAGAAGGCCACCCATGTGGCCCATTAACCATTCATGGTTGCCCATCCCTTGGTTAACTGAATGTAACATTATCAGCTACTGCAGACCTGGGGATCTGGCTATTGCTTTTGCCCAGGAGGCACTCAGGTATTATGGAGATGGGCAGCTGAATAAAATCCTAAGGTGGATATGTAGTGTTTGGATGTTGGTGAGAAGTGTAGGAGCAGCTGATTTCCAACATTTTGCTTGGTTTTATTTGTAAGGGTACAGATGTACACCTGCTCCCATTACCTCCAATGGCAGACTTTTGGTGGTTTCAAACAGAGGACTGGGACCTTGACTTCTTTCATTTACTGTTTAAAGCTTCATTGTTCACCTTGATCCTTACCATTAAAAAAACCCACTTACCAGAGCAGCAGGAGTAACCTCTTGGCTGTTTTTCAGAACAGTACATTCTCCTTGGTGCGACGACTAAGTGTCCAGACACCATCTCCTTTTCAGAGGTTTGGATTTTCCATAGCCAACATCGGAGACATCAATGGGGATGGCTATAAGGACATTGCCGTTGGAGCTCCCCTTGAGGATCGGCTGTCAGACTCTTCTACGTTTGGCAGCATTTATATCTATAATGGTGACAAGAATGGGATCAAGAGCTCCTTTTCTCAGGTACTGGGAGACTCATGGGTCATTCATTCATGCAGTAAAAGTTTACTGGAGGGGCAGGGATGAGCATGTTCCTGTGGTGGAGGGTTCCGAGTCAGGACTCCTACCTTATATTTTAATTTCTGACCCTCTATACAGCCATGGGCAAGTCAGCTGGCCACCCCATGCCTCAGTTTATCCATCTCTAAAGCTGAAATGCTAATAATTCCTGCATCACAGGAGTGTTTGGATGATCTAATTCATGTTTTTTATCCACACACACCCTTTCCATTTCTTGCATAAACTGTTCTTTTACTCTGGAGAACCAGCTTATTACCAATTAAACAGTGAATCAGTCTTGAAAAAGAAATTGGCTTGTTTGATGAAACACTGGGGCTTTTTCTTTTAATCTCAAGCCCCGCTGCATTTGCTAATCATCGTGACACCCACCAGACTCAACTCATTTGTAGGTTTGCAGTACTCTGCTTATCAAAAATGCTGCACAAGCCAGTGTATCTCTCTGGTACTCAATCATCTCACTGTACATGGATGAAAAGATACTTCTCCCCACATGGAGAATGCTGATAGGAGTAATGAGTGAAAAACATTAAATAGTGTGTCAGGTGACCTGTGTGAAAGAAACTCTGCAGGCTTCACCAGTAGAACTGCTTCTTCAGCCAGCAGAGGGAGTTACAACTGAGGTCCATAGTGGGCCCTTCTAATGCTAGGAATTTATGATTCTTCTTTGAGTGGTCCCCGTGGGTGCTCCACATCAGGTGTCGGGCCTGGCCCAGCGCTGCACTTGGAAGATTTTTTAAGCTGTAGTTATGTGGAGTGTGCATGTGCGCGCTTTTGGTCATGTGCATGATCCAGTCCAAGCCAATTCCTCTCAACCACCAGCGGCTACGGACAGACTTTGCTCGTGTTTCACGCATGCCTGAAAAAAAAGTTAAAAATCATCTATAAATAGTTCATTTTACCTCTTTTTGTAGTATTTTAAGAGTTTTCTTATTGTATATAGTTTAAAAAAAAAAGAAAGATGAGCGAAAGGAGTTCTTGACAAGTTAAAACTTATCTGTGAATTGCTTAAAAGCAGTTCTTATTGACTGTAAATGGTCGTTTAAGACTGTTAAGTACTGTTTTCACCCATCCAGTCATGACCCAGTTCCTAAAAGGCCTTGCAAACTTATATACCCCTTGTAAACCAATAGCACCTCCATGGAATTTGGACATGGTGCTGCACACGCTGTCTAGACCACTGTTCGAACCTCTAGCCACCACATTGCTTCGTTTACTTACATTAAAGATGGGATTTCTTCTTGCTGTAACATCGGCCCATAGAGTCAGTGAGCTGGCCGCAGTAATGGCGATTCCACCGTAGACAACTTTCTGTAAGGATGCAGTGACACTACATCTACATCCTGATTTCCTTCCCAAGGTCTCCTTGGAATTCCACATAAATGAACTGATAGTATTACCATCCTTCTATTCAAAGCTGCACTCCTCGAACAGAGAAACAAGGATCCACACACTTGACGTGAGGAGGACTATGGTGTTTTATATAGCCTTTTACTGTTCCATAAAATGGACAAATTATTTGTATCCCTCGCACAGAGATCAAAGGGTGAGGGACTATCCTCTCAAAAGATCTCGAACATTATTACATCTTGCATTAAGATGTGCTACTCATTACACAAAACCACCTTATCAGCAACGCCCAAAGTTCATTCTACCAGGGCAGTGACAACTTCGACAGCCTTCTTCAAAGGAGTCTTCTTGAAGGACACATGATGCCATGTGGAGGAAGGCATACGCTTTCCAGCAGCAGTGCTTTCCATGGTGAACAACATATAACTCCGGTACCCGCCTCCTGCTTTGGGGTGGTCACTGTTGTATAGTCACCTGACATAAAGCACCCACAGGGATGCATCTCAGAGAACCATTGTTACTACACAAGTGAGTAACTTCTCTTTCTAATGTGTTCACTTGGGACGTGTGTTCTATGGCTATCAGCTAAATACCATCTCCATTAGCAAGTCTGCCTGTCTGTCACAGGAAGTGGTTCATTCCCTTTCCTGGGCATGTTAAAAAATGTCACAAGGTGTTGCTCAGAGCTTGCCCATGTTAATTGGAGAAATATCCTATCTTAAATATGTTGATCTTTTCCCCACTCCCACAGAGAATAAGAGCAGCTGAAATTGCTCCAGGCCTCCAATATTTTGGACAGTCCATCGATGGTGGATTTGACTTCACTGAAGATGGCCTCATAGATATCACAGTGGGATCATTTGGAAATGTAATTGTGCTCCGGTAAGTAGAGATTGTATATGTATCACAGGAGTGGTTCAGTGGTTCCATTATTATTTAAAATATTGCTGGGATATATATTAGTTGATCTTTTGATTAAAAAAAAAGCACTTCTAAATCTTTCTATGTTACATAAAGGCTTTAGGTTAAAGACTTGTCTACACTGATCCCCACCATTGATCTAATCTAAATGACTGCAGCTGTGCAAATAACGTAGTTGACAAGCTGACATAATTACTGCGGCATGTACTATGCAGAAAGCTCGGTAGGAGCTGCTCTCCTGTTGACTTTGGCTACTCTTCTCACCCTGGTGGAGTACCGGAGTCAACAGAAGAGTGCTCAGAGATCAATTTAACATGTCTAAGCAGACATAGTAAATTGACAGCTGATGGATTGATTTCTGTAAAGTCGATCCAGTGTGTAGTGGAGACAAGCCCTAAGTTAGAAACCTTTTGCCTTTGAATTTCTAAAGCAGAAAGAACAAGTGTTAATTACTAAACTTAGATCAATTGTAATGTAGGACTTCATTGGCCAGATCTTTATATTCACAGTCCTTGATGTGCAGTTTAGGTCTACTAGATATGTAAATAACTTATTTACAAACTGCAGTCATTACCTAGGCATCTAAATGACCTTAAAAGGGGATATGCTTCACAAGGGGTGAAGTTAAGTTTGCATCTAAACTTTTGGTCCTGGAAAACTGCATGTAAAAATTACAGAATTTCCACACCAGTGTCTATCTTATTTGCCATAGAAATCTGGAAGTGGTACAAGTACCCAAATTTATATGTGCATTTCAATTACAGGTACAAAAATGGAAACCCACTTTTGAAACTCTTAGCCCATACTGTTGGTGGGTTCAGATGATCTGATCCTTTGGATTTTGAGATTTCTCTCTATTTTTGACATTCCCAATCTGGTCCAGTGCTGTTTCTCTGAGTTTGCAAGATGGCAGAGAATATCCAGTGAAATACTACACAACCAGTTTACAACTCTTGCTCCTTGTTGATAGATGGTCCTGAAATGTTCCCTCCTGTAAAGCATCAGTCTGGAAATTATATATATATGTCCATTTTGTCTACTTGCTTATCAGTTCTTGTTCTTGTCCTCCAGCTCAAGACCAGTTGTCAAACTTCATGTCACCATGAGCTTCAACCCAGACAGAATATTCATTTTCCATAACAATAGCATCGTTATTGGGGAATTGTGCTTTGATATGACCTCACCTTTCAATCCATCCCAGCAAGGTAATGTGAATAATAATGACACTGTCAGCTTCAGGCCAGGGATGTCCTGGGGATTTGGGGCTCTGATTCTAGGTGCTGTTCTGTACAGTAACTATATAATATTTCAGGATCATGTTCCTATATATGGTTAATGAAGAGAAATAATTTCTCTTGATAAAGATTGAGGAGCCAAATTCACTGCTGGCATAGCAGAAGAGGCTCTACTGAAGCTGGTGAAATTGCGCCTGCTTATTCCAGCTGAGTATATGGTACTGAGTCTTTGTGCTACTAGTTAGCTCAGCCATTTTTAATGGCTGCTTATTCTTTGCACACCAGGGTGCAGCTGTGACAAGTACACTTGGCAGCAGCTTGAGATCGCACACAAAGCAAGAGGTTCTCCTTTGAGCAGTGTCCCTTCGGGTTCTCTACTCTAGGCATGGGGCAGCTAATGTTCCTAGGGGAGAACACCGGTAGGGGCACACTGCTCCAAGGACCATAGTTACTGCATATAGTGACATAAGCATGTATTAGCTGCAACTCACTTCATCAGATGCACAAAGGGAAAGAAAAGCAACAGGTGGTAGGGGTAGAGAGATGGGAGTGTTACATCTAAGCTAATTCAGTCAGGATGAATGGGGATAAGAAGGTGAGAATGCCTAAAGTGGATAATTAGTTACGGGAATGAATCCCTATTCAGACCCATTCTGATGGTGTCAAATTTGCATATGAATTCCAGCTCAGCAGTTATATGTTGCAGCCTGTTTTTTTTCCTTTTCCTTTTTCTTTTTTTTTTCTTTAAGGATGGCAACTTTCAAGTCTGCAACTGTGCATCCAGGGAGGTTAAAATGTCCTCCCACTGGTGTATGTTATCATTCTTGACGTCTGATTTGTATCACTTTATTATGTTGCATAGAAACAGTCTGGTTTGTGCAATGTACATGGCAGAGGCCTGTTGGCTGTATATGTTCAAAAAGTATTCTTACCTTCTTATCTACAGCCACCTTAACTGAATTAACTCTGATGTTACACTCCCATCTCCGTATCCATACTGTTTCTTTTTCTTTCCCTCCCTGCATCTGATGAAGTGAGCTGCAAGACACGAAAGCTTAGACCATAATAAAATTGTTATTCTTTAAGTTGCCACCAGACTCCTTGTTATTTTTCCTGAAACAGACTAATATGGCTACCTTTTGAAACTTGCACACAGTGAGTTATCATTTCATCCTGTTAGTCAAAACCAGAGATTAGCACTAATCCAGCACATTTGGGAGTACACTTCCCGTATCTTTAAAACTTTCAATTCCTACTTCTACTTGTGTCTTTGGCTGTGGCCACACTACCCCTCCCTTTCAGAGGGGGCATGTTAATAAGGCAGTTTGGAAGATGCAATCAGGCGCTGACATGAATATGGAGCACCTCATTAGCATAATTGCAGCTGTGCGGAATTTGAAAGTGCTGCTTTTGGAACGCACACCATCTGTGTAGATGGGGGCCTTTCGAATGGACCCTGTAACTTTGAAAGCCCCTTCTTCCTATTTGGTTTTAGAAAGAGGGGGCTTTTGAAGTCAGGGAGTCCCTTCAAAAGGCCCCCATCTGCAGGGGTGACATGCATTCCAAAAGTGGCACTTTCAATTCATGCAAGGCCACCATTATGCTAATGAGGCACAGCATATTCATGTCAGCACCTCCTTAGCATCTTCCAAACTGCCTCATTAACATGCTCCTTCCAAAAGGGAGGGGTACGGTGGCCACAGCCTTTGAGTCTAAGTCTTTAAGATTCCTGTAGCATATATGCCTAAACCTAAGTGCATTTATTTCCCTGGGTTTGTGTGTATCACTTTTCTCCTGTACAATTTAGAGCTCTGATGGCAGTTTGTTCACAGACTGTAGTTTCTTTGATCCCATGAAGGGTATTCTGAATTCTCAAAAAATTCCAATCTGCATTTCCAGAGATTTGGCACTTATTCATTCGCTACACTGTGGAATTAGATGTGAGGATGAAGAAGAAGAGGGCCCAGTTTGAGAACCAGAAATCCACATTGATGGGAGAAAAGCGGGCCACTGAACCTGCATGTGCTCAGTGGCCCCTCTACATACTGGTAGGTGATTTTGGTGCTCAACACAGAAGCTGGGATGGAGTCATTCCTACCACAGTGAATGATGCATCCCTGCATTGCATAGCTCTGTTGAGCAGACAGTTGTGATAGCTCTCCTAGGAGCTCTCGCTCTAAATAATGCTTCAGGAATCAATCAATCACTCAATCAATCAATCAATCAATCAAACAAACAAACCAAAAACCAGAAGGGAAAGGGTGAGTTATGGAATCTGCTTCAGAATAAATCAGTGTTGAAGCGGCAGATGGACTGTGAAGGGATGGAGGTTAGTTTCAGGTAGATTTGTTTTCAGATCCTAAGCAAAACAGCTCAAGGAGAAACAACTCCTTCTCAGACATATCAAAACAAAAAAGCAGTCCAGTAGCACTTTAAAGACTAACAAAATAATTTATTAGGTGATGAGCTTTTGTGGGACAGACCCACTTCTTGGCCATGTCTACACTAGCCCCAAACTTCGAAATGGCCACGCAAATGGCCATTTCGAAGTTTACTAATGAAGCGCTGAAATGCATATTCAGCGCTTCATTAGCATGCGGGCGGCCGCGGCACTTTGAAATTGACGCGCCTCACCGCCGCGCGGCTCATCCCGACGGGGCTCCTTTTCGAAAGGACCCCACCTACTTCGAAGTCCCCTTATTCCCATGAGCTGAAGTTTGGGGCTAGTGTAGACGTAGCCCTTCAGACCATAGCCATGGCTCATCACCTAATAAATTATTTTGTTAGTCTTTAAAGTGCTACTGGACTGCTTTGTTGTTTTGATAGTATATAGACTAGCACAGCTATTTCTGTTACTTCTCAGACCTGTGTGTCACACTTGTAACTGTAAGAGATGTAGGAGGTTATGTGGTGTAGACAGAGGAGGAAACGTGCTATTCCCAGCACTGATTCCGTTGCGATCTGGTTTGAGTCACACGAACACTTCATGTTTCAGTTTCCCTATTTATAAAAGAGAACTAGCAACACTTTTGCACCTTTCTAAATCGCTTGCAGATGGGTGTATGAAAAGGGAGATAAAATTGCTAAATATTATATTCTCCCCTCACCCTCTTCCACCAATTAGTAACCGGAAGCGGACAGGAGTCCATCATTATTCTGTATAGGTTTCTGCTAACTGCTACAGGTTGCATGCAGCATTTGATGAATAACTGAACTGTAACATTTAATTTTGAGGCAATGCCTGGAAATCTGGGATACATGCTGCCTTGGAGCCCTAGTACCCTTGATAGGCAGTGGCAGCCAGCTATTTGAATGTGCTGAAGGCTGCCTCTGCAGCGCAATCTTGTTCAATTAAACCATCATGTCTGCCACTATAGAAACAAGGGTTTTAAGAATGGAAGCAAAGAGATTCTTTGGGCTTTTTGTGCCTCAAAACTTGTTTATCTGAGACATTCAGAAATTAGACATAAGGAACTAGGCCAGTCATACAAAGAGTCACTGATGTACAAACTGCTATACAGTCTACCAGCCCCAAACACCTGTCATACCCACTAGTTTTTCTTTTTCTTGTTTTATTACAGATGTGTGATTATGACTGTTTCTCTAATATTACTCTTAAAGTTACCTATGATCTCTTTAACAACAATGAGAACATGGACCATCCTGCTCCCATGCTGGATAAATACCAGGAACCTGAGGCATATTTTCAGGTATTTTATTATTGGGGTGGGAGCAACTGGCCCTCTTCCTCCCCAGTATTCAAAGGTTTTATCATAAGAAGCCTTGGCATTGTGCTTTTCTTAGCATGTGCATGTCATTTTGCCTGAAGGCAGTATGATCTACAGAGACTTATAAAGTGATATTGTAAAGGCCCAGTTTTCCCTCCACGGAGTTACCTGTATCCTACGTGTTTTCAGCTGCTTCTCCCCACCCCTTATTCCATCTGCAAATGAGTGGCTGCTAGGATTTTCCTGCTAGCTGTGTAGAGCAGGAGGGATAGAGCATGGCTTCCCAAACTAGGGGGTGTGCCCCCATGCGGGAGCATAAAGAAATTCAGGGGGGCGCATGTGCAAGGCAACCCAACCCCCCCAGTATTCTCCCCCCCATGCAAAGAAAGAGCTGGCCTTGGCTTCTGGCTCTCAGTCCCTGCCATTTTACATGGAAGACCCTGCACAGCCGCTATAAAAAGTGGGCAGCCGGCAAAGACCCATGTGGAGCTAGCTGCCTTCTGCAAAGGTGAGTGTGTGTGGATTGGGGGGGCCCGGGGGGGCCTGGCTGAGGTGAGGGGGATAGGGTAAGAGTGGGGGAACTTGTGGTGCCTGGCTTTGTGGGCAGGGAGGGGCGTGGGCTGCTGGGGCTCAGGCGGTTTGGGCTGGAAGGCAGGCAGCTAGCCCCAGCAATGCAGGCTTGGGAGAGCAGGCAGGTGGCTGGCCCTGACAATGTGGGGCTTGGGTGGGCGGCTGGTCCTGGCAGCACAGGGCTTGGGTAGGCATTTCTGGCAGCACAGCTCTCAGGTGGGCAGATGGCTGGCATGGGCAGCTCTGGTGGCTAGCATGAGGCTCAGACAGCTGGCCAGCTGGGGCTGCACAAGGCACCCACAAGGGGCCAAGAAAATATCCAGCTGTTGTTTATTTTAAATTATTAATTTAATTTTTTAAAGGGGGGTTGGATGATGGTAAAGAAGAGGTGGAGGGTGTGAGGGTTTCTCAAAAATCAAAAGCGGGGCATGATGCCAGAAGGTTTGGGAACCACTGGAATAGGGGGAAGAGGTGGTGCTGAAGTCAGTCATTTCTGATCCAGAATGTGGTGAAAGCTCATTACCTAATAAATAAAATTGTTAGTCTTTAAGGTGCTACAGGACTGTTTGTTATTTATTTATTTAGGTGTGAGAATGTTTTGTGTTTTTTTTTCAATATGCTGCCTCCGAAGAGGAAAAAAGAGAGAGAGAGTCTCACAAAAAACATTTCTGACCAACTAGTCTGACTCAATCCTAACAAGGCCACTGTTCTATTTAATTTCAGCTGCCTTACAAGAAGGACTGTAATAACAAGGCTGTCTGTGCAGCAAACCTAAGCTTGAGAAGTCAGACTCAGTGAGTTGAAATGCTTGTATTGGACATATTTCATTCTTGGTATTGCTGTAAAATACATGTGAACTTTGTTAAAGTAATTTGAGTTTCTGTCTCCCTTTCATACATTAAACCTCATCCAAATTTATCTGTGCCATGACATCATGACTTCATACTTGATTTCCTCCTAAGGCCAGACAGAGCCTCTCTTTGAAAATCTCAGCAGAGAGGACAAGGACAGAACATGTATGAGGGTCCTAAAGTCCCAATTTTGGTACTGATTATGAACATCGTCGTTAATGCTGTCCCATAACACAAAAGCATGGGATCACTCAATGTTATGTAGCCTTAGATAAAAGGATATACTTTTTTTCACACAATGCAAAGTCAGCCTGAGGCATTTACTGAATATCAATCAAAGGGAGCTAGGTTGATAAGCGTCTGGATAATTTAATATGATAAAGGTGATCAAAGTTTGAAAGGCCAAATATCACACTAATTATCAAAAAAGGAATGTTTGCCTCTCCAAACCTTCCCTTGCCATATTCTGAAGACCATTGTATGCTTAATTGGCTGGCTGCATTATGTGTGTCTGTGAAAGCATCTGGTAGTAGCCATTTCCATAAGTAGGATGGTGGACTTGAACAACCAATGGCTTGGTCTCATGTGGTACTTATTATTAAGCAGCAACATTGATAAAGTGTAACAACTCTGCTTTATTTTTCATGCTTGCTTGCAGAAAGGAATTAGTGGTGGGGCACACAAAGGAGCTGACCATGAACATTTCTCTAGTTAACAGCGGAGATGACTCCTACATGACAACCATGGTCTTGAAATACCCTAAAAATCTACAGTTTAAAAAGATGATCCCAGAGGTGAGATCATGAAATGATTGTCTGGTTCAAAACAGGGATGGTGAGAGACAGCAAGGGTTAGAATCCATTGTTATTCATTGACTGCCCCGGAAATTTTTCCTGAAATAAAGGCTTAAAGATGTCGTTTTGGCCAGTGGCAAGAGAGCAATCTATTGTAAAGCTCATTTATAGGGGCTGTTATTAATAAATCAATAAACAGTAAGATACATCATGCATAGAAAACTAGGTAAAAATCGCTTGTATACTTTTGTCAGGAGTTATGCTTGAGTAAACTAGTATTTTCGCAAGCCCAGTGGCCTACTGGACTGGGAACCAAAAACTTCTGAGTTATAATCCTGACTGCTGTTGACTTTATAGGACTTTGAACAACTCATGTAACGTCTGTCTCAATTTTCCTTTTGAGGAAATTTTACCTTATAAATGTTGTGAAATTTTTTTTCTTTTATGAGCTTTTGTATGAGACAGAACCTTTTTGTCATTTGACATCAAGGTAGTTCTTTGCCTGTTGGTCCTTATCTGTATTCCATACCAGGGTATGCATGCACACCAGGTGCCTGAGGTAACACTTCTAGCAAGTAATGTCCATCAGTTTGCACCTCTATAGTTGCTTTCTGTATGCACCAAACTGTGAGTTTAAGGCAGAAGGGGGCAAACTAGACTATGGGCCACATCCAGCTCACTGGACCCTTCAGTCTGGCCCCTGAGATCCTAGCAGGGAGCAGGGTGGAGACAGCTTTACTGGAAAGAGCCAGCCCAACCCCCAGGTAGTGTGGTGAGTAGTGATGGCTAGCCTCCTTCCCCATTAGTCTCTGTCCCCAAAAGCTTGGCAAATGAGCTCCATATCCAATCCAAGGAGTTACAGAATACTCAGCAGTTTCCAGGACATTCTGCAATTTTTGGGTCCTCCTTAAGTGACCCTTCCTGTTAACAGATTAAACCAAGGGTTCTCCAACTTCATTGCACCAAGATCCTCTTCTGACAACAAAATTACTACATGCCCTAAGATGGGGTCTAGCCTGAACCCCACCAACTGAGGGAGTGGGGGAAAAGAAGGTCTGAGCCCAGGGGAGGGTGGAGCTGGGCTTCAGCTTCAGCCCTGGGTCACAGCAAGTCTAATGCTGGCCTAAGCAACCCATTATGGGGACCCACAGTTTGAGAACCACTGGATTAAATGAAGGGTTGGGTATACAGAAAGGTTATTTCTGAGATCAGGAACACTGATAGCAACTTCTGAAAGCTTCAGAATTCCTGAGAGAAGATCTTGGGCTAGTATAAGCTTTGGCTTTATTCAGTACGTTAAGGCTATAATTACAACATGGTGAATTCAAAGACTGCTTTCATGTTACACGAATAAGCCAGCTCTATTAGGTGTTCTGCAATGGCATATATAAATGGAACAGCTGATAGGCAAGTAATGTTGTAATACATTAAACTACAGCAGCACAAAGGGCCTACTATTGCTAAACTATAGCCAGAACTAAAGAGTTTGGGTCAATTGATTTTCCAACTTTTCAAGTTAAAAGTGATGTGACTTTTAAATTACTTTTATCAGTTTTTCTGAGGGACACATTTAGTGGAGGTCTTGAAGGATTGTACTGTCTTCAAGGCAAGGCTATAATCTGCACGTTACGTTTGTTGTGGTGTTTTTCTTTCACAATATATTTATATTGAACACCATAGAGTAACTAGCTTTCAGAAGCCAATAGGGGTATTTATTATTTATCTCAAACCACACTAATCCAGTATTTTAACATAAATAGTTTCTGGCATTTTGATTAATCAGTTTTGCCTGTCAATAAAGGTATTTTTTAAACTAGACTTACAGCCTGTATTGAAAATATCTCCTCTAAATGAGGCCTGATAAGAAATCATAAAGGGTATACCTGAGTGATATTATCAGTGCCTGAGTGGAAGACTGTCTCCAAGATCCCTAACTCTTGATGGTATTTGTGAGCTATTCACACCTAGGATAGAAATTCATTTTGTGGGAGAGCTCAGCAAAATGAGTTGACTCTTCCAGTCTGTTTTGCTTTGATATTAAAAAAGTATGCTATTTTGTCAGCCATCCTCTGCTGTAATTCACTGCAGTCAGCCAGAACCATCCACACATTTAATCTCATCTATGGGCTGCAAGATTGGACACCCAATATTCAAGAAAAAAACAGTAAGTCAAATGTCATTGTTTACAGCTTTGTTCTCAATGTCCCTTCTATTTTCAGCAGCTGCTTTTGTACCTTTATCTTAGAAAGTAGGCCATAGCCTCAACTAACTCATGTATGGAAGTCTCAGTTGACTGTGATACTTTGATGATCACCCTCATCAATTCCAGCTTGTCATTGCCTGCCCTGTAACACTGAGGTGCCTTAATGCTGTGCTGCTAGGGCTCAGATCCCTGACACCTGTAGCTTGCTCATGTACACAAGGTCTCACCCTGGCTTTCAGCAGACTACTTACTCTTTGCAGATGATGTCAATAGCCCTTCCTGTCCTGAGTCATCCTAAATTCATGAATTCCTAACTACTAAGACTCTCAGGCTTCGTCTACACAAGAGAGGTAAGTTGACTGTAGATAATGCAATTCTAGCTACAGCAATGGAGTAACTAGAATCGACTTATCTGCAATCAACTTAGCTGTCCATATTCACAGAGGGAAGTCGATCTCCTGTTGACCTCCCATACTCCTTGCAATATTGAGGAATAGAGGTCATCTGCCAACCCCAGATAGTTCGATTTTGTGTATCTCTACCAGGTGTGCAAAATTGAACTCTGGAAGATAGATCTTTACTGGATCAATCTTCTGCACAGTCTAGATGTACCCTCAGACTTTGCCCTTCTGGTTTGTCATCTCCAGTGAGAAATCAGCACCCCCCCCAGGCCCTCCCAGGTACTATCTTACACTGGTTTCCACATTTTGAACAAAAGTGACCTGCTTGGAGTAAAAATAAACAAAAGGTTTATTTCATAGAAAATATATAGATTCAAAGATAAAATAGTGAGAGAGCAAACATGCAAGCAACCCAATAAATATAAAGATGCAACCTCAGGCTTTAAACAGCCACATCATATAAATCCCCATTTCTAATACGATTTGTCTCTTCCCTTTGAAGTTTCCAGACATACCCTGAACTAGAGTGGAATGTTTCCAGCATTCACTGCACACTTCCCACCTCCAGGCTCTCCTAAGAGTTTGCTGTTTTATTCTACAGTCCATTATAGATACTGAAAAGTGAGAAATTCACATCTGTCTCAGTGTCTTATCACAACCTCTAATGGCTCATGATTTATCTGTTCCTGGATGGGATAATGAATCATTATTTGAGTCCGGTTTTGTACAAACATCTAGCTTGGAAGATGACACACTGCGTCTGATTGCTCATCTTCCTGTTGCGAGATGGAACCAAAGCTTATGAGCATAGTTCTCTATGTACACAAACACATTCAAAACCATAATTCATACTCATTTTGTATATCTCATGACAACCATGAGGTTCAGAACATTACAAACTTTTTGTAAAAGACTGAACTCAATATAATTTTACAGTACAGTAACATAGTATACAATCATTTGGTTTAACTGCTTCTTTTGTTGAGGAGGGGGCTAAACCAACTATTTTCTCTTTGGGTGTCTGGACCTTGACTGTCACACTAGCTATTTGCATATACCTTCTTGTCTGTTCTTTCATTATACATAGTAACATGTAGCATATAGTGGAGGGAAAGTTCAACAATAAAATTGTCCAACTAAATCTTATTTAAAAATTAGTGCAGTGAGTATAAAATTTGCATAGATCCAGTTTGCTTTTGCCCTTTTTTTGGGGGGGGTTAAATAACCTCTTTCTTCATAATAGGCACATTTTTCAGTGATTTGGCAATTGGATGAAGCTGTATTTCCAGATAAGATTGCAACCATCACGATTAACGTCACTAAGTAAGAAATACCCTTTTCCACCTAAGTTTTATTATGGACTGGATAGAAAGCTTAAATTTCCTATTTCCTTAATCTTTCTCCATTAATCAGCCTGAGGGAGCCAGTCTGAAACCCTACTCATCGGTCCTTCCCTTCTTTTAAAAATGTCCACACACATACAAGATTTTCTCATACTGTCAGATTATCATTTATTTTATCTTTGGAAATTAGAGAGAGAATAGGAAAGCCACCACTTTATGACATAAGCAGGGTCCTGACTCTTTTACTTGTGGGACACTTAGTACCCGTTCTTCTTCAGTAAGGAAAACAGTGTAGCATGTTTTTGAAAAAACACAGCTGAGCTATGAGCGAATTTGGTTTTTTTTCCTAAGGCACTCAATTTTGGGAGAGGCAAGAAGTGAAAGTACAGTGTGGGTACTGGTTCCTCCACTCACTTAACTGATGCCTGGGAAAGCTGGTGGTGTCTTTTGTTCTCCTTTTCTATTTTTTCAGACCAGAGGTGAGGAAGTCTGTGCCTGATTTCTAGGAGACTGGGGGAAAGGGCAAAGGCAAGCCAGCTTTAAAAAAAACAGAGGCTATATTTATACCAATAGTAACAGAGAGGTAGCTATGTGAATCTATTCTAACAGAACAAAACAGCAGTCAAGTAGCAGTGGTGTCCCACAAAAGCTCATCACCTAATAAATTATTTTGTCTTTAAAGTGCTACCTGACTGCTGGTTTGTTTTATGCTTATATCAAGTAAAGCACACAAATGTGGTAGACCAATTTGTCAATATTTTCAAATGAGACAGGAATCTAAATCTTCAGTTTAGCACTTAAACAGATGGAGTAAAGTGCAGAAAACAAGGCCACAGGAACAAGCAGGTGCTCAGCATCTTTGAAAAGCAGGAAACTGATCTTAGAAAACTAACAATTTTATTTGACTAACTTTAGGCCACTAAATCTGGAATTTTTGCCTTTCAACAAAGCTGAAGGTTTTTTGAATGAATTTCCATTATACCAGCAAACTTCTTGCATATGATATATGTAAGCACTCTTGCATGCTCGCATACTACACTTGCATTTGACATGTTGGGAGACAGGAAATGTTAAAGTCTACATTAGGGTTCCTATTGTATCGAGTTTATCAAGTTCAGACCACTTGTAGCTCTGTGAACATTGCTCTTGAATTTACAGTGGCAATAATTCTCTTCAGTCTCCTGGTATAAATTCACAGTCAGCAAATGTTAAACTACAGGAGCTTTAGTGACAGGGAAGAAGTTAAATCTAGCAGTTAGATAACCGTGTTTTCTTTCACTTTTGTTAGTGTAAATGAAAACAGCACTGCTCTGATTAAAGAACACAGTCTTGATGTCAGATATGCTTTCACTGCAGTTCTTACCAGGTAAGTCTTATGGAGTGGCCAAGTGCTACTGATATTATCACATTTATAAACCTGTGTTGGAAGTAAAGTGAAGCATGGAAAACTGTGTCAGACTATAGTATAATGTGTTATTTATGAATTGTTCCTCTGTAAGCATTAACTAACCTTGTGAAGTCAATTGTTATAATTCACAAGATTATTATGACAGACTGAGAGATTTCTTAGTTTGGATGTTTTGACAACACTAAATATAGTTGATGGGGTTCCATTTTGTGTAGGTCTCAAATCAAAAGGAGAGGGAGAAACTGAAAAAATAAGATAGTAAAACAATGTAACTGGCAGAAACATTTCTAGTTCTTGAAACATTTCACTAGATTTCAAGATACTGTCCCTTTAAAATAAGTCTAAATAAACAGGAATTCTACTAAAACTGGATGTGTGATAAATCCCTCAAGTAGAAGAGAAGGGGAGAAGTTGGCTGGTAATGTGAACTCATTTGCGTTAATAATCCAAGCTCCATTTATTCTGATTTATCTCTGTGTCTGCAGGCCAACTCCAGTACTATATGTGAATGTTAGTCAAGGACTCTCTGAGAACAAAGAGTTCCAGTTTAACGTAAGTACAAAGTTAGTAATACCACAGTCTGATTTTTAGGGACAACAGTTTACCCTTTCTCAGCTTGTGTATTTGCTTTTGTAGATCAATGGGGAAAACCACTTTGAAGCTCAAATTGAATTACACATTTGGGTACCCATGAAGATACAAGGTCATTGTATTACAAGTATGAAAAATATAACGAGAACAAAGGTATTTTTTTTTTTAAATTCAGTGTATGATTCCTCTTCCATAGACTTTGAGGACAGCAGTTTTAACCCTTACTGATAAAGAACATTCAAGCCTGGCTTTTCCTACTTAATCCAGGAGTATCACCTCTAATTTTCTGTTTCAGTATTTTTATATTAAATCTGACATTTACTCTGCTATACCAGGAAATTTGCCGACCCTAAAAGCATGTGTTTAAAGCTGAGTCTATACAAGTGCTACTAAAAACAAAACAAAAAAAACCCGTTTTCATAACAAAGGAATGTCTCAAATGCATTAGCAAAAGTCATGTCTTCATTTTCCAATCTGAGAGAAATGAAAAGGCTAGATTTTATTGCAGTTTATTTAAATGATCAGTTTTACTGATTTAAGATTATAAAGGAAATGGAGCTTAAAACTGGCTGTCCCTAAATTAGTTAAACTGTATTTTAACATAGGGAAGAAGCGTTTTGAATATTTGAACTGTGAAACATTTTATGATTTTTTGCAACAAAAGGATCATTATATATTTTAGCAAAACACTCAAATATTTTCTAAGTCATGAACAGAAGAGGTCATTTACTCTCTGAACTGTGCCTAACATGCCAAAGTTGAAATATTCCAAATATATAGCAAAGGGAGTTTAAGTACAAGGACAGCATTTTATGATTTCTCTCTTGAAGGTTCAAGTCCACTCTTATCACTGGAAAAGGCTGCTATTGAGCAGAACATCACTTGCAGAGCTAAAGTTCATGACTTCTCTGTGGAACTTTCTGAGCTCCTTCTGTATGCCTTTCAAGGCAGAAGAGGAGCAGATCTTTCTCTTGTAGTTTACATCTTTTAGCAGTTTATCTGCTACATAGCGCAGCCAAATAACATTGCTATGGGGGTGATAGTCAGCCCAGTTGTTGGAATTCTCTTCTTTCATCTGCCTATAGACATCAAACTGGTAGTCCCCTCTTCCTTGGAACAGCTCTTTGTCAGTAGAAATATCACAGAAGACTGTTAACCCATCTTTCTCCATTCGAGACAGAGTGTAATCTATGATGTTCACATGAATCCCTTTTGTGGGGATTGTATAAACTGTACCATTCAAAGTATAACTCAGCTCCTTCAAGTTGGTTTTCTTCACCAGGATATTCCCCCAGTGCAAGTCTCTGTGCTCAAAGCGCAATGCTGCTTCTGCCACTGCTAAGGAAGCAGTCACTTGATGCAGTAGGCTTTTTGCTGTTTCCACTGAATTCAGCTGCTTCCTCATATTCTCCAAGTTATTGCCTCCAAATTCAAATTCCAGGACCATGAAGAGCTGCTGCTCTCCAAATAAGTCTGGCCGATCATTTTCGGATCCATGCAGTTCATGGTATTTGTCCCAGGCTTTCAGAAGATGCTCCGGATATGCACCTTGGACACAGTGCACAGAGTACAAGTCAATGAACCCTACAGTTCTGTTCTCTACCTCCTGAGATAAAAGACTGAGCTCCTTTGAAATTATCATTTCTGGCAAGATCTCACTGAAATTCTTTTGAGCTTCTCCATTGACCCTCTCAGTCCCCTCAACAGGAATGATTTTTAAAGCCACAGCTCCTCTCTCACTTCTTGTTTGGAACACCTCCCCAAATACACCTTCCCCAATCTTTAAACAGTTCTTCATCTTTTCTGGGGGAATACATTCCTCAAAGGATATAGGACCCTCCTGCTGGCATTCCCCATACACCTTTTCTGCATCTGTGAGGATCACCTCCAGAATGGAATGGGACTTCATGGGAGTCAGAAGGAGCACAGAGGAAGTGGGCCAATTACTGTAGCCAAGGCTTTGAATGAAGGGGGACTTACGGTACCCTGCAAGCTGAGATTTAAACGAAGGTGTACAAGGGATGCTACCACAGGCACTTTGTTCTATGGCAATTTTCTTCTTCTTGTGAAGGGAGAGAGATGCTCGAGCCCTAGCCCACACCTGGGAGTCATTGAGGAAAGAACAGTCAAACAGAAGAGATGATGACATTTCCAGGGTATTCTTCTCCATCCCTCTTTGCCTCACTTGTTTTTGAAAGGAGCCATCAGCATGCTGCCACTGAGTTTTTGTATTCTTGTTTCTGACTTGCCGGCGCCTTGCTGGTTTCCTCCATCGGCTGGAGCTGAACCCACTGATACAGGCTTTTCTACTGGTGCCTCCACCAACGTCTCTCAGCACGACATTGCAATTTCTGGGCTTCTTTTCGGAGATTACAGACAGGGCAAAGGGGGAAACAGGCTCCTGACAATCATTTTCCCTACAGGAGGGCCCAGCATCCAGCTTTTTAATACTGATTTTCCTGTTAGCCAACCAGTTGGGCACCACTTGAGAGTTCAAAACCACCAAGGGCTGAAATAGCTGTTTGGATTTGTCTGCACTAGAGCTCCAGCTCCTTCCCAGAGAGCCTCCTCTCAAATCATCATGCAGATGAGCAGGGCTGATGTTACCTTGTACCAGGACCTGTGGCTTCCCAGGAAGGGGCAGTGCAGCCTCTTGGTCATGAACAGTTCTCTGCAAGGCCAGGCTAGTTTCTGGCTGGCAGGGTCCCAGTGTAGTCCTCTGAGCCCTCTCCGCCTTTTGTGACGTCGGGCTCTGGGCGGGATCTCTACTCACAGTGGGACGGGGGGGCGAGCCAGGCTGGCCTGGAGTGGGCACAGTCAGTCTGTGTATGCTGGGGGAGGAGAAGAGAACCAGCCGGATCGAGTCCCCCTGGGCTGCTGCTTCAGGCCGCCTGCAGGCCCCATAGCGCAAGAGGCAATACTCGCTGCCGGGGACCGAAGTCGGAGTCTGGCGCTGGGCCGCTGCGGGGGCGGCTGCACTCCCGGCCGGGCCGCAGCCAGGCCAGGCTTCCCCCGGGGGGCTGCCCGGGCGGGCGGCGGACGGTGGCGGGGAGAAGAGTTCTGCGCTGCCCTCCGCCGCCATGGAGCTCAGCTCGGCCAGGATGTGGCGGGGGGGGGCCGTGACGTCGGCGGCGGGCCCGGCCCGAGCTCCCAGGAGGGGCGGGGCGGCTCTCCCGGCAGCCCCCCAGGATGCTCTCCTCCCCCTCGGGGAGGGGCCGGCTCTCGGCCCCGGGCGGCGGCGGCTGGGGGGTGCTGCACAGCAGCGGGGGCCGGGCTCGCAGCCTCAGGCGCCGGCTGGGCAGGCGTCTCCGCGGCGGCGGCGGCGGAGTGGCGACCCGGTTCTCCTTGGCCTCGCGGCCGCCCCTCCTCCGCCGCGGGCGGGCGGGCCGGGGGGCCGGCGGCGGGCGGTGGCGGCGGCTGGGCTGGAAGTCGGGGTCCTCCGAGCCGGGGCTGGCGGACGAGGCGGTGGAAGTGGAGCCCGTGGAGGCGGAGCTGGAGCCGAAGAACCGCTTGCGGTCCTGAGGCGGCGACAGCCAGGGCGCTGGGGCCGGGAGGCGGCGCAGGCGGGGTCCCCGGCGCGCGTAGGTGCGGAGCAGCGGCAGCGGCTGAGGCGCCATAGCGCCGCCGCGCCCGCCCGCCGCCCTTTCAAACCAAGTCTCGCGAGGCCGGCGGTGGGGGTGAGCCCCGCCCCCGCCGCTCTCCTCAGGGCGAGCGGCCTGGGCGTGACTTCCCCCCCCCCCCCCCCCGCGGCTCCGTGCGCTCGTTACCCTGCCCCGCGCCCATCACCCCGGCCCCACACGTCCGCCGCCCCCCCGTTCTTCTCGCCCTTCACCTGCCCCATGACCCCATGTGCGCGTCACCCCACATGCGCCGTTTGTCCCCCCTTTGCCCATCCCGCCGTGCTCCCTACACCCCTTATGTCAATCACCTTCCCGTGACGGGCACCCCTCAGTCTCCCCCCCTTTCCCCCCAGCGCCCCCTACCTCATATGTCCACCCACATCTGTGCCCACTGCCCCACATGCACCTCACCCCGTGGGCTCCTCATGCCCGTCACCCCCGGAGCTTCTCCCTGCCCTCACCCCATGCTCCTCACTCGTCAGGCTCCCTGCTTCTCTCCCCCCAGCCCACCATTCCCCCCGGTGCCCACCTCTGCATAGTCCTCAATCTCTGCATCCATTACACACACGCACCGTTTCTGTCACCCTCCCCCCATCCGCACTGCTCCCTTGGGTGCCCCACGTCTATTTCCTCCCACCCCTTGTGCCCATCTGCCTCAGTGTCTCCCCCTGTGCACGTCACCCCTCAAGTGCCTTGTGTCTGTCACACGTGTGCACGTGCGCACAGGTACCTGCCTGTCCCCCCCTTGAGTGCCATGTGTCTCCCCTCCCTGCTGCGTGCATGTCGCCCCTTGGCTGTCCTGTTTCTGTCACACATACTGTCCCATCTCTGTGCTCCCTGAGTGTTTTTGTCTCACCTTGACAGGATGAGGAGGCCCCTTCATTCTCCATGCTTCTTGCAGGGCACTTATGACCCTGGGAGAAGACCAGCTAGTCCTTTGCTGGTCCATCCCATTGAGCCCCTGGTGAATGGCTGTGTTCAGTATTGGACCAGCTAAGGCCTTCAATCCCTCACATCCTGAGACAAAGAGCTGTGTCTCTGACACTGGCTGTAGAATACAGTGCATGCTGAGCAAGAAGCACTGTATAAATAGCAGCACTCACCCCAAATATAGTGATGCCAAAGTTTGATCCAGCTTTGGCTTTATTATATATAATCCAAAAAGTAGTCTCTGCAGTAGAGAATTATCTGAACCGCATCCTACATTGTAGATGAGTCCTTTGTTCTCCAGACATACCTTTGGGGGTAGATCTCCCATAAACTTGCCACACATCTCAGGTGAAGACAACCAGAGGAGAGACGCTTTGGAGTTCATGTCTCCTAAACTGACCAGTTGGTGGTGTAGTAAGCGATCTCCTACTGAGCCTCCCTCCTTTTCTGGCCTGGGAACACACCTCCTCATAGTTACCACCATTCTTGGGAAGAAGATGGCAGATAATGGGATTGGGTTTCTGCAGTTCTTGTGCATTTTATCAGGCGTGCTCTTGGCAAATGGTGTGTGGGAGCCAACCAAGACTTTCCACTCTTCTTTTTTCAGAATACAACAGACTGCAAAATCACAAATGATATAGTATCAAATTCAAGTAACTGTTCCAGAAAGTCTGAATTAGAGGTGAGTGGTTTCTTGAGTACTGTTGTCACATAGATGTAGTAGGGAAGCATAAACTAAAGGTACAAAAAGAAGTCCTGTGGCACCTTATAGACTAACATGTTTTGGAGCATAAGCTTTCCTGGGCAAAGACCCCTGACGAAGTGGGTCTTTGCTCACGAAAGCTTGTGCTCCAAAATATGTTAGTCCATAAGGTGCCACAGAATTTCCTGTTGTTTTTGAAGATACAGACTAATTTGGCTACCTTTCTGAAACTACAAATCGTTACTGTTGGTCTTTTCAGAAAAGTGACATGCAGCACTCAGCAGATATTGGTAGTCAACTTATATAGAATATGAGCATGTAAATGTTCTATGATGCAAACAGTGAGCTAAGTTCAAGTTTCAGTTTAGTTTGGTTTTAACTTACAGGTGTATAACAATTCTGGATGTTAAAAAAATTGAACATCCTGACCTGTTAGAATATATTTTCCTAGATCCTCCTAGTAATCTTGTAACTTAAAGGTTGAGGCACTGTATGTGTCTGACTGCTTGATTTGGGCCTATCACAATGCTAGGTATGTGTTCCTTTTTTTTCTTAGTTTATGGTGTTCAGATAGCTGGTGACAGTGACAGCTCCTGCCTGGATGTTTTGAATCTGTTTTGTCTTGCATATCTACGTTGGAACATTGGCTTTACAGTGGCTAACACAGTGTGTTTCATGATACTATTTAAAAAGTACGGTAACAAGTGCTACATGCTGTAACCAAGAATGAGTTGGTTTTACTACACATGCAACATGCATTCAATGAAATGCCCTGTACATTCTATGTATTTCATCCTATTTCTATGTAAATTGCATATAGTGAAGTAGTTTGATTCTGCCTCATACATTTTGCTTTGAGAAATATTTTCAGTGTTGATACTCTGTTCTATTGCAGACAAGTGAAGAAGTGCACTACCAATGTGTGTACTGTGTAATCAGGTCAGACCGAGAGACTATTAGTGTGATAGCTGAGTTGCCTTTACCTGATTCTCAGGAGGTATGCATAAAGGCTATGCTTCTCTGTTTCTTACTTGCTAAAAATCTGATAACACACATTTGGGGGATATAAACTCTACTGAGACTCCTGTAAATGTTTATGCTGAATGACAGTTAGGTACCAAGTTATCTTCTGACATCAGAGCAAGGGTGAAGTTTTAATCATGGTGCTTTGAGCTCTCAGGAGAGACTCTGCTTCTACCAGAGATGTCACCATCTCCTCTAGTTATCCACACAGTCTAGTCCTCCAGATCACTGGTTCCTCCAGTGGTTCCCAAGCTTTTCAGCATCACTCCTCCCTTTTGATTTTTGAGAAAACTTCATGCCCCCAAACCTCTTCTTTACCATCATCCAACCCCACTTTTAACAAAAAAATTAAATTTGTAATTTAAAATGAACACAAAGACTTGATATAGAAACGTTATTTAAAATTAAAAATAAGCACAAATAGATTTTCTTGGCTCCTTGTGGGTGCCTGGTACGGTCTACCCACCTGAGCCCTGTGCTGCCAGAGTTGGCTGCCCAAGCCACCTGAGCCTCGCGCTGCTGGGGCCAGCTGCCCGCTAGCCGCCAGGGTCAGCTGCCTGCCAGCTGCCTGAGTCCTGCATTGCCAGGGCCAGCCACCCGAGCCACTCACATAAGCCCCACACTGCTGGAGCCAGTCAGCTGCCAGGGCCAGCCACCCGCCCACCAGCTCGAGCCACCTGAGACCCATGCTGTCAGGGTCAGGCATCTGCCCGCCTGCCAGCTGCTGGGACCAGCTACCCACTCACCAGCCAGCCCCCCAAGCCCTGTGAGCCCTGCAAACTGCCCACCTGAGCCCCACAAACCTCCTGCCCAAGTCCCTCCACTCCCCCAAAGCCACTAGCCCCCTGCTCTAACCTCATCTCCTGAGCCAGGCACCCCCAGCCCCCTGTCTAACCCCATCCTACTCCTACTTCCCCTCCCCCCAGCCCACACTCACTTTTGCAGGAGGCAGCTAGATGGGTCTTCGCTGGCTGCCTGCTTTCTGTAATGGCTGTGCTGGGTTGCCCACATATAATGGCAGAGGCTGAGAGCTGGAAGCAAAGGCCAGCTCTTTCTTGGGGTGGGGGAATGATGGGGGGGGGCTGGGTCATCTCATGCCCTCCCCCCAGAATTTCTTCACACACCCCCAGGGGAGCATGCCCCCCAGTTTGGGAAACCATGCTGCAGAGGATGGTACTTCCAGTGCTGCAACCACTGATTTTCCAAGTGCCTTCTTAAAATTGATACTGCTGTTGAAGCACAAGACTTCTCTGTGTTTAGGCAGCTAACGTTCAGCTTTATTGAATTCAGTAAGGCAACAGATGAGCCATACTGGACACTAGTAAAACCAGGTCCAGCGTGGCTGCTTGATGCAGCTAACTGTAGAATTTTATACCCTTACACAAACAAAGCCCAGTGTCAGAGGCAATTAGTTAGAGAATCGTAAATCACTTCTCAAAGAGAAGCCATTATCAGCAAAGAGAAACAGGTACCGGGGAGCTGGAGCCTTAACTCCAAACAGTCCATTAACGCATTCCACAGAGCTCATCCTCCCTGCCATTCCCAAACAGGTCAAGGAAAGCACAGGCTCTTGTGTGCATGCAGAAGTAAGGGATGTGAAATGGCTTCTTGTACAAAATGGTTTCCACACTGCCATATGTCCAAACAGAGCAGGGGGACGCTGGGTAATACAGCCCCAGCACATTAGAGTCTTATTTGTGTGAGTGAACTGCAGTTACCCCATTTCTAACTCACTGGGTAGAAAAACATCCAGCAAATCTTAACAGACTTGGAGGTAAGAGGTAGGATATGTAGGGGGCAGCAATACTTCTTTTGTGCGTTTCTTAAACTGACAAACAGGCTCCATAACTGGAAGTGCAACATCTGGGCATTGTGGATGCAATCCTATCTGGAGTTTGGTCAGTTTGAGCTCGAGTAGGGGTTCGAACACACTCAGTTGTTCAGCTTCCAGTGAGCACTGGCTGATGCAGCTGAGCTCTGAGTCTGGAAAACCAGTGTGTTTGTGGAGGAGGGTGGGCACCTCTTTGCTAGACTATGACTAGGCTAGCTTTTCTCTGAAGAATTGAAAACTCTCAATATAAATTGTTTTATCTTTTTCCTCCCTCCTTTGTAGTTCTTAAAAGAAAGAACTGACCTTCTGGTCATTGGGGAAATCACCTTCAACAGACATCTGTATGTTGACCTCAAGGAAGAGAATCACAAAGCTGAGGTATACAAGCACCATGTGGGCAGCTGGGGCCCTTTCTCAGGATGGGAGTGAAGGAGGCAACTGAGGGTTGAAATGCAAATGTTTTTGTTGAACTCTTAAATGGAGTGGTTTAGCAGAGCCTGGATTCCCTCATTTGGCTGATGAGTTGAGTTGAACCAGGATTTGGATCACAGAGAGAACAAAAGAGAATGCATTGTTGTGCACAGAGGTTATCTACCTGGTTGGGATTAGAATATGCTCACTGTATTCCCAGTCATACAGAGAACTATCTTAAGTCCAGAAGACAGTTTCTAGTTGGAAAGGCAAATATATAAATCAATTTTAAAGATGTTTCAATGCTCATAGACACTGAGTCATCTCCTGGAAGCTTGATTTGGGGTGAAGTGGGGAATGCTGTCAGTTGAGATAAGCAGGTGTTTCGTCTTAGATGAGCAGCATTCATGTTCCCTCTTCAATCATCTAACTGAATCTAAATCCCAACATTTTAATAGAAGTCAGGTGGGAAATTGGTCACTTCCTACAGTTACATTTAACAGGCCCATTTGTCCTTTATGTACATCAGTGTAGATCAGGAGAAACCCCAAGTAAATAAGCAGCGTTGTATCAGTGTATGTGAGAAGAGAATTTGCTTCCAGTGTTTCCACAGAGGCTGTTAAAATAGTGAGAGAAACTCAGTTGAGCAGTGAATAACTGTAGTGCATTGAGACAAGCAACAGAGGTTTATGTAGCAGTCTGTATTTGTGATGACATCTGGTGTCGTGCATGGAGAGATGCACCAGGTGGCACTACAGTGATTATCAAAAATATAACTTTGCTCATGTTCTGACACCTAATGTGAAGAAACACAAGGGGCAGAGGGGATGATGCTGGAGCATCATTGCAATAGATAAAGTAACCTGAGTCACTCAAATGTATTCTCTCTGTTTCTCAATGTTTCTTTTGAGTTAATAAATACTTGAGCCTTTTTCTCCCGTTGATGGAAACCTTTACTAATGAGGTTAGCTCAATAGAATTGCCTTTCTTGCCAGCATCACAAGAAGAATATGGGGGTGGTATTTAAGCCTTCTTCCACAAAATATGGCCACATCTGTATTTGGAAAAAAGGTGTATTTTTAACGTGTTAACTAGGCTCTTCACTAGATTTCAGTTAATATATTAAACCTACAATTGCCTTCATTAGGACCTTCATTAGGATTTCAGTATGTGTTAGTTAGCATGTTTTAAAGTACACCATCTAAACCCCTTGGCAAGCAGAGCACAAGCAAATATAATGAGTTTAAAATGGACAAATGTGAAATGTTCCTTTTGGCATTAAAATCTGTGATCTCACTCTTAGTTAAGACAAAGCATTTGCTAAACCCACCTTGATTCTATTCTAGATCACAGTTGTCTTGTTGAAAGAGCAAGTAATCAATACCTTGCCTGTTATCATCGGAAGCTCTGTTGGTGGATTTTTGCTGTTGGCTTTCATTATTTTCATCCTTTATAAGGTAAATATATTTGTTGACATGATTACAAGTACATATAGTTTTTGCTGATTAAAATCCCAGTAATCCATCAGCCAAACTGCCCTCCGTTGGAGTTCACACTCAAGTATGGTCTGATGTTTTACTGAGGGAGGGGGAAAATGCAAGACTCTTGGGGTTCTCTCTAACAGTTTTTTTCAGCAGGTAGAGTGATACATTTTAACGTTTTCCTGAGTTGTGAAAGAATGTCTTTTAAAAAAGGAATCCTACAGGATGCCTAGATTTTTTACAAGGCCTTACTGTCTTGGCCAGATTCCATCTCAGGGTAAATGTATGCAGCCTCTTAACATTTCCTCTACAGTTCAACTGGAAACAGTATTAATTTTCATCTGATCTCTTGCTGTTAAACAGCTACTATGTTGTACTCCAGAAGTGGCTTTATTTTAGCAGCGTGTGTGTTGTGGTGGACGGGAATCGTTGTGAGGAGTAATGTAAGATGCTATAGAGCAAGAAATTATTTGTGGGAAATTATTTTTAGGAAAAACTACTTCACCAGGCGGGTGGTGAAGCATTGGAATATGTTGCCTAGACAGGTGGTGGATTCTCCATCCCTTGAGGTTTTTAAGTCCCGGCTGGACAAGGTCCTGCCTGGGATGACTTAGTGGGGGTTGATCCTGCTTGAAGCAGGGGGCTGGACTAGATGACCTCCTGAGGTCCCTTCCAGCCCTGTGATTCTGTGGGCTAAATTCTGAGTTTGTCACTCAGCTTTTGCTCAATTTTTAAACTTGCACTAACTTACTGAGACTTCAGGTGAGTAACAGGAACTCAGAATTTAGCTCATTGCTATAATGTCTATGCCACAAACACAGAGAGACCCAATACATGTTTTTAATGCTCTTCTTTATGTCTTTTAGTGTGGCTTTTTCAAAAGAAGCTATAAAAATCTGATGGCGGAACAACGTGATTCCTGAGGAGCATGCAAAATAGAACAAGATTCTGTTTACTCTTTCTCTGAGAGCTCCAGCCAGAAATAAAGCTATTGTGTGTGAGCTGGGTTGCATCTCAAGGGCCCCGAATTTTGAAATTGCCATGGTTTGACACTGGTTTAATTTAGGAACCTTGCACTCTTGCATGACCCAGCCATCTGCTTGTGCAGCTAGCATGGATTTGCTAATTACTTAATGAAAATGGACTTCCCTAGATGAATGAACTACAGACTCCTCCTTTCAAAGTTTGCCTAAATGTACATATGCTGGAGAAAAATTAGTTTGGATCATGTGTAATTTATACATTGTCACATTCTTTGCTGTCTTGGTGCTGAGTTGCTTTTAAATGGACTTTAATAGCATGCAACCTCAAACCAGTTGGAAAACAGAAATGATTTAATGGGGGCTCCACTCTGGTCATTGTGAGTGAAGTTGGAAGGTAAAATACCTCAGATGCTTTCATGCTTATACTTATTTGATTTAACACACACTGGGCTTGTCTACACTTGAGCCCAACTTCGAAGAGGGCATGGTAATCAGGGCCATGGGAGATTACTAATGAAGTGCCGCAGTGAATATGCAGCACTTCATTGGGCTAATTCTTCCCTGCCGCAACTTTGAAGCATCAAACTTCGAAGTGCTGGCATGTGTGTAGGAGTAAAGGCACTTCGAAATAGTGCGGGTACTTCGAAGTGCCTGCGGCTACACACATGCCGGCACTTCGAAGTTTGACATTTCAAAGTTGCTGCAGGGAAGAATTAACCCAATGAAGTGCTGCATATTCACCGCAGCACTTCATTAGTAATCTCCCGTCTCACTGATTACCATGCCCCCTTCAAAGTTGGGGGCAAGTGTAGACAAGCTCACTCAGACATTATTCAGTTAGTGGGATGTGAGGATTCTTGCTGACTGGAACCATAAATGTGTTAAGAGGTGACCATGTAAATAGGCAGAATGGTTACAGGAGAAAGACTCTTCTCTCTTCTATCACCGAGTAGCTCAAGATATTTTTTTATTATCCATTGGGATCTTCAGACTCCCTTGAGAATAGAAGATTAATTGTTTTCTAATTCTGATTAGGTCACAAGTCAAAATGAGTATGCTAGGTCTTGGTGGATCATTTCCACATGAAAAAGCACTGCAAAAAGATGGCATGATTGGTGATGCTTGCTCAGAAGAGGACTAGAACTGAAATAGTAGATGTGTTCCAGTCCTTGAAGCACTGCCAGATCTGGAGTTGAACAGAACAAGAGCAGGGTTGTTGCTGGTCAGCATTGTGATTTATTGGATGGCAATATGGAGTCCCACATCTGGAATAGCAGGGGCTTTCTGGGTCAGAGGTAATTGCATTTGCAGAGTAGCTTGCAAGGGAAGTTTGCATAAGAACTGCATGTCCTGTGGTTGGTTTTAGCCAATATCTTCAGTCTTTGTCTCTTCTGAGCTCTAAAAATTGTCACTGACCTCAAACATTTTTGAGAAACAAAAATATCTTAAAATATTTCCACTTTTGGCTGTAGCTGTCCCTGTTGTATTTCTGTCACATTTACTTAATCTAAAACAACTGAAACTTGAGTGTGTATTCCACTTGTTATACATAGAATTAACTTACATGTCCAATACACACTGTCTCATGGGTAACTAATGGCTTCTGTGTGACCTGTGCCTTTTTGGATTTATTTTTTTAATGTCTTGGTGTAGTAGTCTTTAACATCCAGGTGTAGCAATTGGTAGGATGGCAGAAGTGAGCGTGTCTTTTAAAAGTTACAACCGAAGCCAGACTGTGATTTGATGGCAGTGCAGCATGACAGGAACCTGAGTTCAAGAGCAATATTTGTCTCCTTAGTCTACCCAGACCTGCAAAGACAACAATATACTCTGCAAAAGCACATCCTAATGGGCAATTCATAAAACAGCAGTAATAATGATTGCTGAAGAGACAGCATATCTGTTTTCTCCAAGTTAGGTTGGGTCTACACTAGGAGATTCAGTCAAATATAGGTGACTTAGGTCGATTTTCTAAGCAGTCTGTTCCAAAACAAGGGTCTGTTCCATCCTCTTTAAGGGCTGCTAAAGTTGACTTTCCTACTTCTGCTTTTCATGGGGAGTATGCCAAATTCAGCCTTGCACAGTTGATCTTAGGGTAGTGCAGAGGGAGCAATGTGAAATTCAATGTTCTTGGCCTTCTGGAGGTGTCATGTGACCCTCCTGGCTACCACTTTCAGCTCTGCTGCTCTCCAGGTGTTCAGGAAACAGACCGGGAAAGTTTGAATTTTATTTCCTGTTTGGCCAGCGTGGCAAGCAGAGCAGGAAGCACACCTCAGCAGAACACCTGGCTATGAATTCCCAGGGTTGCAGAAGAGCTCTAGCATGGAGGGTGCAGGAGATCCAGGACCTCATTGCTGTGGGTGGGGATGAAGCTGTGCTGGCAAAACTACACAGCCGCAAATGAAATGCAGATATCTACACCAAGATCTCACAAGGCATTGTGGAAAAAAGGATACACCAGGGATTCCAAGCAGTGTCACATGAAAATAAAGGATTGGTCAGGCATACCAGAAGGCAAAGCAAATGGAAGTTCTGGGAAATCAACAATATGCTGCTTCTATGAGCAACTGCATGGGGTTCCAGGGGAGGACCCAACCATTGTTCCAAAACAGTCTGTGGACACCTCCAAAAAGATTTCTCAGGAACAACAAAAGGCTTTCACACACGTCTATTGTAGCAAGAGGAATTCCATCTTCCTCACAGTGATCATAGTAGGTCTGTCTGCCTAGACATCTACAACCTGTCCTGTACTGGAAGCACTTTTCCCTCTTAGTCAACTGAATCTTTGGAGCCTTTGTATCTTCAAACCCGGATCTTGTCTTCTCTCCCGCTTTCCTCACAGGACTGAGATGTTGCCAGAAAAGCCTATTACACAAGCCCACAGGGGGACCTAGGCAGTGCATCACAGCACTGTTGTTTAGATGTTTGCCCCTTTTTTTCAGGGACATTTATTGACAAACCCGAGAGTGAATCATCACAATCTACAAATATAGTGTACAACTTTGCAGTACTCACATGCATTGTGCACATAGTTGTTATAGATTTATTGCAGACAAATCCCAAACCATCATACTGTACAAGGCATGTATGTGGTCTTGTTGAGTCATCTGTAATAAAACTCCTGGGAAGGGCTGTGAATTGATGGCTTTGAACAGTGTCTGTGAAACAGAAGAGACTAATTCTCAGCCATCTGATTTCAGGTTGATGTCAGAGGGAGTTGAAAGCAGAGTTCTCTCGAATTTATTCCATCCACAGGAGGAATACATGTTGTCATGTGCACCAAGGCATGTGCAGATGTGCACCACTAGTAGAAATATGTGCTACCAGCTGTGGGATGCTCTGCTAATCAGTTGGGCAGCACCTGAATCTCCTGGGTGACCGTCCAAGCACTCTGCATACAGGGAACACTGGTTGAGGACACTCATCAGCTCATAGGATCAGGTCATAAGATTGTATCACCTTTGAGGCAGGCATCTGTTATCTGTTAGTCCACAGCTTTATAGTGCAATTTATTCTATGGCTCTGTATAAATTATTAACAATAAAAGCAATATTATTTACAAGTATCAGAGAGGTAGCCATGCTAGTCTGTATCTTCAAAAACAATAAGTCCTGTGGCACCTTATACACTAACAGGTATTTTGGAGCACAAGCTTTTGTGGGCAAAGACCCGCTTCGTCAGATGCAAGATGTGTCTGATGAAGCAGGTCTTTGCCCACGAAAGGTTGTGCTCCAAAATATCTGTTAGTCCATAAGGTGCCACAGGACTTATTGTTGCTGAATCCATATTTCCAGTGAAAATTGACCAGCCAAGTGTTATTCATTCTGATTCACAGGTAGGAATCACATTCATTAAACAATAGCATCTCCAGGAGAGTGTTGTTATATGTGACTCAGCTGGCCATATGCACTTTAACACAGATGGTAACCAGAGAGGGAAATGGCTTAATCCACCAGGGAGAACTCACAGAGTCATTAACCTTGTAATTTTATGGAGGAAATAATGTCTTACTATTGTTACTAATTACATATAAATTAGATGTATGCATGATTGAAAAATACCTGAAATATTGCAATAGCTCTTCATGAAAGATATTGTGGTGGATGGGAGAGAGTTCTATCTTTTGCTGCTTCCTTGTGGTTTGGACCTAATCTGCTCCTCTCCCTTCGCTTTCCTACAATGGTTTGTCAACCCACAGGAGGCACTTTTATACTTACCTTCAAAGACTTGAACAGCCTGGACACATAAAGTTAGTCCTAAATCCGGATCTGCAACATATTGCATTGACACCAAACTATGTAAGTTCTTCTGGACAAACTCCCTGGGGATGGATGCTGAGGGTGCACCGTATCTTGAATGTTTGGTCACTAGTGGCAAAAATGAAACAAACTGGAACAAGAGAAGACCAAAGTCAGGGTCTGAACATGATGTCACCTACACCTGAGTAAATCTAGGTTATCTATGTTAGAATTATGCTTGTGGGAGGCTAGAATCAGGCCCAGGGAGCAGTGTGTGTTGTAGTGAATGTTGATTCTTACTGGCTTATCTATGAGGTTTGACCTTGAGCAGGGACCTGATTGTTAAGAGAGGAGATGACGTAAGAACCTATAGTGCAAGAGCCTACTTGTTCGCAGGTCTCAAGCTTTATTAACTTAGCCATTTCACCTAACTGCATTTCTGCAACCATCGCCATGGGCGGTTCATAACAGCCCTAACAGAGTGGGGTCAATGGTTAGTCAAGCCTGCTCCTAACACCGGAGCAAGTGCAAAGCATTGAGTTAATGAACGTTTCTGAGGATTTGGCCAGGAGAAAACTTTTTTAAGTGAGGGAGGCAGCTAAATTTCTTTCTTTAGCAAAAATGGCTCCGTAGCTGAGCTTGAAAAACCTGCATTTTGTTTAGACTGAGTAATCTTATTTCCCTGTTGGTAGAAAAACACCTGGCTTTCAAAATCTGTTTAACTGTGGCTTTCTCATAATAAAGTCCTGAAAAAGAGTTCTGTTTGTGCATGGATTTACTGCTGGCTTCCATTGGCCCAAGCTTGTGGATGTGCTAGGCTTGTGCACAGCAGAAAGAATTGTGCTGTGACAACCTGTGGCATGAAGAGTCTAGGAGAGTGGTTCCCAACCTGGGGTCTGCGGACCCCTTGGGGTCAGTGAGCATGTTGCCAGGAGGGACCATGGAAAAAAAAAGATAAATAAAAATGATAATAGAAAATACGTTTTAAATTAATTGCAAAATTGAAATCAATTATTACTTTAAATTAAAATCTTCCAATAATGTTATTAATTGCTGTCCAAAAATCTATGTTGTGGTTTCCTTTTTAATTTAATTAAGTGTATGTAGCAGTTAGAATTGGCTTTGATGGGGGTCCATGAACATTTTAGGGGGTGATTGGACGGTCTGTAAATGGTTTGGGGAGGTGCCTGGGGGTCCACACTAGTGAAAAGGTTGGGAACCACTAATTTAGGAGAGGTACTAGCCATACTTGTGGGGGGAATCATAACGGACTACCTTGTTTTGAGCTTCCTTAATTGGTTTTAGCAGACAATCAGTTTGACTTGTTTTGGGGCTGGGAGTCTCTTCTCTGCTTTCTTCTCAGCAGCTGGACAACCTCACAGTGTTTGGAAATTCAATTCTGACAAGCATCAAGGATATTTGATTGTGAAGGGGGTGAAAGAAGCCACCAATTCTTTCAACAAGCCCTCCTTGTTTCCAGCTCTTCTCCAACTACCGATCTCTCAGCACCGTATTACACCCAGATGCTACTCATTTCACATGAAAGACTCTGCAGCTGTGCAGTGCCAAAGCTGCTAAGGAGGATATCTGCCATACAATCCTACTGGGTAAGTCTGGAGTAAAAAACACCTGATGTATGTCTCTTGGCTGCTCATCCAATGAAAGAAGGTTATTTGTAGAATGACATGTTATGAAAGCAAATGTGTCAGTGATGCAAGTTGGGGGTCATTTTGTCAAGCGGTTTCTCAAATAAAGTCCTGTTTCCCCATGATGATGATGACAAACAAAGTGCTCGAAAACTTACACATGTAGGGAAGCTGATGTGGAGCAAGGGAGGCTGGGTAGAATTTGATCCTGAACGTTGAATCACCTACATTCAAACCTCTGAAAACAGGGAAATTCATATTCAAGATGCATGCCACTCTTGAAACACAACCTTAACTCTGCCTCTTTGAGCAACACACCAGTAACACACATACTAGCCCTCTACCTCCCCTACAGATACAACAGTGTTCGTCAGGAACACTACAACACAGTTGCATCTCTTTGTGAAGGCAAATCTTGGGGTTAAGTCAGGGCTAGCAATCAAGTGCTAACTGCAAGTGACCTACGCTCAGACACTGAACTTACACCACACATACCAAACCAGACTTACAAAACATTCCCATTGCTTCACCTTGCTTTGAGGTTTCTTCTGAAACAATGCCTTCACACATCTCTCGCTAAGCCCTGGAGACAACTGTTACATGTCTCACCTTGAATGTTGATAATCCTGTGGTAAGAAGACACTCTTGTGTGCCTCTGCTGACACAACCTGTGGGATTTGATGTTGAAATGAGGTATACTTGATTATTCAAGGTCTGCAGGCTCCCATGTTCCCCATAAGCTGAGCACTTGGGTGGCCACCCACAAGAGAGATTTAGGTGCTGCTCAGCTGATTAGCAGAGCTCCCACAGTAGGCAGCATGTGTTTCTACTGACGGTGCACATCCACACATGCCTTGGTGCACATAACAAAATGTATTCCACCCATGGGAAAAAAATGGAGGGTGCACTGGTGAGCACCACACTGCATATCACAGTGACAGCTCTTCTGACTTGCTCCGACTGATCCCAATATTGCTGCATGGCATGGAATACAGATGAAGTGCTGGAATTCAAATCTAGGTAGCAGAACACAGCACAAGGAACAGTATCTTCTCATAATCCTTCCTAGCAGCGAAATAAGTTATTTCTGAAAAGCGGGTTTGCACTGCAAGAGCATTTCAAAATTGAGCATTCACACTAGAGAGCCTAGTTTCGAAATAAGGGCAATGATGGGATGCCTCCCTGGAGGCCAATTAAGTTGTAATTTCCTCTGCTTAGCACACACTAGTTCAATTTCAAAATTGAAATTTCAAACTGAAAGTTGGGAGGCTGGCAAAAGTCGTTTGTTCTGGTGGAGTTACTATTTTTAGTTAAATGCCCTGTTATTCCTGAAGAAGAAGCTTTGTGGTGTGGACTCAGGGTTTTTTCTCAGAAAAAAGGGGTTTTCTGCAAGAAAATATATCACCCAGTGTAGACAAGCCCCAAATATTCACATAAGAGGATTATTTCAAAATAACTATAGTGCTTTAAATTCACACCCTAACTTATCCTGGAATAATTTTCCTATGTAGACCAACTAATTCTTGCTGTAGGAAGGCTTTCTGTACCCCAGCTTGCCACTGGTAACAACTGCATATGAAGGAGCAGAACTCCAATGTATGCAGAAATGTGCTAGTTGTTTTCCTAATAGTTTGTAGATGTATTAGCACCCAGTGTTCATTAAGGAGACTTATGGGTAAAAGTCCTCTCCTTTGTCTGGTACGTAAAGCCCTTAAGCTCCTTTGAATGCCAGGTCTGTTGCTCTGCACAACAGGAAAGCTCCAGAGGAAGAGTTCTGAGTTGAATCGGTTTCCCAGGGAAAATCCTGTTTAACAAAGGGCAGCAGCTCAACAACACTTACCAGTGCATATTATCCTGTGGAGGAAATGCCTGAGTCGGAGACGTGGTTGATGATGACCAGATTATACGTCGACACATGAGGATTTTTGATGTTTGTGAGTAATTACAGCAGCAAGTCTTTTTAGTAACAGAGAGAAAGCCGTGCTAGTCTATATACTATCAAAACAAAAAAGCAGTAAAGTAGCACTTTAAAGACTAACAAAATAATTTATTAGGTGAGTTTTCGTGGGACAGACCCACTTCTTCAGACCATAGCCAGACCAGAACAGACTCAATATTTAAGACACAGAGAACCAAAATTAGTAATCAAGGTTGACAAATCGGAAAAAAAAATGATCAAGGTGAACAAATCAGAGAGTAGCAGGGCGGTGGGGAGAGTCAAGAATTAGATTAAGCCAAGTATGCAAAAGAGCCCCTATAATGACCCAGAAAATTCACATCCTGGTTCAAACCACGTGTTAATGTGTCGAATTTGAATGTAAAAGAAACTTCAGCAGCCTTTGTTTCCAAAGTAGTGTGAAAATTCTTCTTCAGTAAGACGCAAACTCTTAAGTCAGTAACAGAATGGCCCACTCCATTAAAATGTTGGCTGACCAGTTTGTGGATCAGGAGTGGTTTTAAATGTGTTGTATTTCTTAAAATATGTTTTGTCCATTAGCCTTAATGACATTGTGCATCAGCCTATGTCTGCGCTACCATTCAGATCCATGCTCTGCAATCACATCACTAGTGGTCAATTTAGCGGGTTTAGTTAAAGCCCACCAAATTGACTGCAGATTGCTCTGGACCTCACCCCTCTACTTTACCCCAGAGGAGAAGAGGAAGGGAAGTTGATGGGAGTGTAGTTCCTGCAGTAACGTGACATAAGGTTCTTTGACTCCAGCTATGGAATTTATGTAGTTGCAGTTGCATTAGCTTAAGTCAACTTTCTACAGTAGTGTGTAGCCTCAGTGACTTCCACAGTTTAATTCTGTGTAACTTTTTAAAAAGTAGTGCCTTGTATTGGCTTTGACCTTGCTGCTTTTTATATTCAGCTTGTGTCCTAATAAACCTGTGTTATGTGATAGGGTAAAGGGGAGTCATCTTTCTCCACCCCATTCATTATTATATCCCCTTCTGGTCTTGTCCTTTCCAGTGTCCCCTGATGTGACTCCACTGATTAGCTCCAGTCACTTTTTCTGTTCTCTCCAGCTGTCAGCGAGGAGGGAGTTGGCTCTAACAGAGCCCAGCCAAATGCCCTTTGAAGCAGTTTTTCTCTATTAAAAGCATTATAAGGCTCCTTGACTTGTAAACCTGACCAGCCACATTTGATAATTTATATCCCCAGAGTTGTTGCTGCTGAAGCGGATGCCAAATCCATTCACTGTGGTTGGATGGCACTAAAGGGATTAGCCAGAACTGCCAAGATCTTGTAACAATCCAAACCGCAATCATGTATTTTGTAGGATCCTTGTTTTCCCCATGGAAGCTTTGCTGTATTCTTTTTCCCTGCAGTTACAATAAAGACCCCAGGCAAGAAGTCACAAGCTCTGAGGTTTGTATATACCTGGTCCACAAGAGTGTGGTTATGACAGGTTCCAAAGTCTTACAATTTCCCTGATCCTTCAGGAAAAGGAATGCTGGGGCGTTATTAAATTTTCATAAGAACAGCCATACTGGGTCAGATCAAATGTCTGTCTAGCCCAGTATCCTGTCTTCCAACACTGGCCAGTGCCAGATGCCCCAGAGGGAAACAACAGAATGTGTAATCATCAAGTAATCATTCCCCTGCCACCCATTCCCAGCTTCTGACAAACTGAGGCTAAGGACACCATTCTGGCTAATAGCCATTGATGGACCTCATTTTGTATGACCTCACAGTTATTCAGTGGATTCTTTTTCTCTCTCTCATATGCACACATCCGTGCCAGACATGTGGGCCATTTAGGGAGTGGATATAAAAGGAAAGACAACAGGGCTAAGATTGCTCTTTATTGCTGTGTCAGTACTTATGTGCACACTCACACACCGGGCAACCCTAATTAGGGCCCTACCAAATTCACGGTCGTGAAAAACGTACCACAAACTATGAAATCTGGTCTTTTATGTGCTCTAACCCTACTCAGGTTTCCTTGGAGAGCCCACTGCTTCTCAAAATAGGGGTCCTGACCCAAAAGGAGTTGCAGGGGGATGGCAAGGTTATTTTAGAGGAGTTGCGGTATTGCCACCCTTACTTCTGTGCTGCCTTCAGGGCTCAGTGGCTGGAGAGCAGCAGCAGCAGTTCTTCTTTGAGTGGTCCCCGTGGGTGCTCCACAGTAGGTGTCGGGCTCGCCCCAGTGCCGCAGCTCGGAAATTCTTCAGCAGTCTCTGTCGGGTCACGCATGCGCCGATGCGCGTCGGCTCTTCGCGCGCTTACGGTCACATGCGCGATCCGGTCCCCGCCAGTTCCTTCTCAACCGCCAACGGCTGCAGATGGAATCCTCTCCGGCTCCAACGCCCGAGACAGATAAATCTTATTTTTCTTGTGTTAATAGTTATATTTCATAGTTAGCAGTTATATAGTTGTTATAGTTTAGTTACCTCGTTACAGTTCGTTTAAAAGTAACAGACTATCTTAAAGACTGCAGCAGCCACCTCCAGGCGGGCCTGCTGGTTTTTTTTGTCAAGCCTCCAAAGGCCAACGGTTGTTATTGTTATCAAATTGACTGTTAAGTGTGCTCTTAGCACCTAAGGACTCACAGAGTTGAGCTTTAACAATGTCATCCCCCAGCTTTAAGAAGTGTGAATCTTGCCGGGAGGCCATGCCTGCTTCGGATGGCCATAGCAGATGTATCCGTTGCCTCGGGGAGACATACGTTCCCCAGAAGTGCTCCCATTGTTCCAAGTTGACGAATAGGGCTAGGAAAGATAGGGAAATGAGGTTGGAGATGCTGCTATTTGACAAAGCACTTCAACCGGCCTCATCAGAGACAACGCATACGGAGGGCTCTTCAGGATCGCACAAGAGGAAGGCTGCCTCTTTGACCTCCTCTGTGCAGAAGAAAAGAAGAGCTTCTCCTGCTCGATCCCTGCCCGTTACTTCTGGGAGTGGGACGAGTGCAACGAAAGGCCCGCGCACGCTGGCTTCCTCCACTGGTAAAGCCGCGGCACATGTAACCGCCCAAGGGCCTACAGCTACTGGGGAGATGGCACCGAGAGCCGTGCAGGCACTGGACAGACCAGCACCGGCTACTGCGGCACCGAGCGAAGCTCCCCCAGAGGCACCGGGGACAACGGCACCGAGGACGACGGCACCGGGATCGACGGGACCGAGGACGACGGCACCAGCAACGACGGCACCAGGAGCAGTAGAAACCAGCATGACACCTGCTACGGTACCAAGCCCACCGATAAGACCACCTGAGAGGGCAAAAGCTAAAACAAAGACCGGGCACCGCAGCCCCTCCCCTGAGGTAATTGCGCTGCCTCTGTCACCACGATCACCACCGGAGATTCGACGGGCAGCAACACCTTCAGCCTGCCACAGACGTCCATCTCCCTTTCTTCAGAGTCCATCTCAGGGGGCTGCACGCTTCTCTCCATCATCTAGCAGAGACCCCTATGAGTATTCCCACAGAGTCTCTCCCCATACGTCGGTGTCATCTCGACAGTCACGGCATTCCTTGCACCACCCTTACATCTTTGGGTCGTGGTCCAGGTCCCCATCACCAGGCCCCTGTCCCTGTTGCTATGACCGCCATCATTATACAGGGTGTCAGCATAGGAGGTCCACATCTCACCATGGATCCCCGTCAACTCCCCCTCAACGCCACAGTGTACAGCTTCCACCTGGGGGAACACCGCAAGTTCCCCAATCAGAGGCTGGGTCGAAAGACATTGAACCCCACCTTGAAGTTTCAAAAAGACAATCATACCAATACAGCCAGGATCCAGAGGAATTGGAGGAGAGATACCATAGTGATGCCTCCTCATCCTCGCCAGACAAGGCGGTGGTTCCTGGAGACATTTCTCCCCCAGATGACCTGAAACAGTTCCAGGAGCTGTTTAAAAGGGTAGCTCAATCTCAAGATATTCAAGTGGTGGAGGTGCAGGAGAAGCACCACAGACTCCTTAAAAATCTCAGGCCCCCGTCCTTTTCTAAAATAGCTATTCCTTTGGACGATGCAATCATGGAGACAGCCACTAACATATGGCAAACTCCGGCATCCGCTCCTCCTACCAACAAAAGGGCGGACAAAAAGTACTTCGTCCCTGCGAAAGGTATGGAATTTCTATTTAGTCATCCACAGCCCAATTCGCTAGTGGTCGAATCGTCTCAACACAGGTCCAAATCGTCCCAGTACAAATCTGGGGGACTGGACAAGGATATAAAGAAGCTGGATCTCCTGGGTAGAAAAGCCTACTCCTCATCTACTCTGTTGCTCCGCATGGCCAACTATGCTGCTCATTTGTCGAACCACAATTTCGACAACTACTCTAAACTTACCGCCCTCATGGACTTCCTTCTGGAGGATAAAAGGCCTATTCTTAAGGCAATCGTACAAGAAGGCTATGCGGCTTCTCGAGCAGGCGTACAGATTGCATTGGATGTGGCGGACACAGCGGCCCGCGCCGTAGCCACTGCAGTGGTAATGCGGACGGAGTCATGGCTTCACACATCCAGCATTCCCAAGGAGTTACAAGTCAAAATTGCAGACCTCCCCTTTGACAAAATAAAATTGTTTGCTGAATCAACCGACTCAGTCCTACACTCGAGCAAAGACTCCAGAGTGACACTTCGGACTTTGGGAATATATACCCCACCGTTCAGAAGGAAGAAGTTTTATCCTCAACAACGCCGTTATGGTTACCAACAGCAACGTACCCAATTTCAACGGGGGTATGATCAGGGACGTCATCAACAATCACATTACAAGGGCCCTAGGCGTCAACCTCAGCAGGGCAATGCTTCCTCAGGGCAAAGTACAAGACAGCAGGTTTGATGGGTATGTCGAGGGTCGCGAAGCCAAGACCGTATCTCAGTACATGTTCCATCACCGACTCAAGCCATGTTACCCACAATGGAAAAGCATCACTTCGGACAAGTGGGTATTGGAGATTGTAAACACGGGATACACGATCCTCTTCCACTCATTACCTCCACCAAATCCTCCCACCGCACCCCTCCTCAGAGACCCCTCTCACCTACCAGAATTAAGGCGGGAGGTGGACCACCTCCTATTCATAGGGGCGGTGGACAGAGTACCGGAGCAATTTCAAGGCAAAGGTTTCTACTCCAGGTACTTCCTGACGGAAAAGAAGACAGGAGGGTGGAGGCCCATTTTGGATCTACGCGCACTAAACCAGTATCTACGCAAACAGCGCTTCAAGATGACTACTATGGCTTCAATAATCACAGCACTAGACGATGGAGATTGGTTTGCAGCTCTCGACTTACAGGATGTGTATTTTCATATCGCAATTCATCCAGCCCACAGGCGCTTTCTCCGGTTCATTGTTGGCACAGATCATTTTCAGTACAGAGTCCTTCCATTTGGCCTCTCTTCAGCGCCGAGTCTTCACCAAGACCTTAGCGGTGGTGTCAGCATACCTACACAGACAGGATGTTTTCATTTTCCCATACCTGGACGATTGCCTGCTAAAGGGAACTTCCCAGGCAGAGGTATTATGGATGATACACATCACTACAAACACATTTACCTCATTGGGCCTTATCATCAATTTCTCAAAGTCAAAGACCGGCCCCACGCAAAATATAGAGTTTATAGGGGCTCGGATAGACTCAGTCATGTCAAGGGTATATCTACCCGAGGCTCGTTTTCGCACCATCGAGTCTCTCATACAACTAATAACGTACAGCTCCATTGTTCCAGTTCTTACGTGCTTACAACTATTGGGGCATATGGCGACCACCACGTTTGTGGTGCAAAATGCCAGGCTGCACGTGCGAGGATTGCAGCATTGCTTGGCAACCGTGTATAAACCCTCAATCCACACCGTTCACAAGAGGGTGTCACTTACAACAAAGGCACGAAGGTCGCTAACATGGTGGGAAAACCCCAAGAATCTTCTAACAGGGGTGCCCTTCCGCCAACCACAAATTACTGTGTTCATTACAACAGATGCCTCCCATACGGGATGGGGGGCACACATGGACAACAAAACCACTCAAGGGTTATGGTCCCCCACGGAGAAGACACTGCACATAAACATATTAGAACTCAGAGCAGTGTTCAATGCGTGCAGGCATTTTCAGAATTATCTGCGCGGAAAAATAGTCGGCGTGAATACCGACAACACCACCACGTTTTATATAAACCGGCAGGGGGGAGCCAGGTCTCGTACACTTTGTGTGGAGGCGGTCCGACTGTGGAACTGGTGCATTGCCAACAATATAACCATAAAGGCTTCATACTTATCGGGTGTCCACAACGTCAAGGCGGACCAGCTCAGCAGACATTTTGCGCCCACTCACGAGTGGCAGATCCGTTCAGACCTAGTTCACCAAGTGTTCTGCAGATGGGGTTTTCTCCAAATCGACTTGTTCGCCACCTGGGACAACAAGAAATGTCCCCAATACTGCTCCAGAGCAGGCATGGGACAGGGGTCTTTGGGGGACGCCTTCATGATCCCATGGAAGGGTCCTCTACTTTATGCATTCCCTACCATGACACTTATACACAAGGTCTTGGGGAAGGCCAAAAGGGAGAGAGCACACATGATACTCATAGTCCCAACCTGGGACCGGCAACAGTGGTTCCCATTGCTTCTACGCATGGCACAGCATCGGCCATTTCCCCTACCAACAGTACCAGACATTCTCACTCAGGCTCGGGGGTCAATACTGCATCCACACCCGAAGAGACTTCGGCTACAAGCATGGTTAATCCATGGCTAGGCGCCTTAGAGACTACATGCTCAGAGGGAGTACAACAAGTCCTTGAATGTAGTCGGAGGACTTCTACCAGAAAGACTTATCAGCACCAACGGTTGCGTTTTTCCGTTTGGTGCTCCTCCAGGCAGCTAACACCCCAGGATGCCACCATACCTATGATTCTGGACTATCTGCTACAACTCAAACAAAAGGGACTTTCTCTATCCTCTGTAAAGGTGAATCTGGCGGCTATATCAGTGTTTCGGCATGAAGAGGATGGATCAACCACATTTGCCCATCCTGTTGTCTCGCGTTTCCTAAAGGGGTTGGTAAATCTGTACCCCCCTTGGAAACCAATACCGCCGTCATGGAGTTTAGACTTAGTTTTGCACACCCTCTCGGGACCACCCTTTGAACCATTGGCTACGGTCCCCCTTTGACTACTTACCATTAAAACGACTTTCCTCCTGGCAATCATGTCAGCTCGCAGTGTGAGTGAGCTCGCGGCCATAATGTCCACACCACCCTGCACAATATGCTCAAAAGAAGCGGTAGTCTTACGTTTGCACCCAGCCTTCCTTCCGAAGGTCTCTTCAGATTTTCATATTAACGAACCAATAGTGTTGCCCTCGTTCTATCCTAAGCCTCACAACTCAAATGAAGAGGCACGGTTGCACTTACTTGACGTAAGAAGGGCACTGGCCTTCTATATCGATAGAACTAAACCTTTCTGGAAAATGGACAGACTCCTGGTGTCCATTGCATGCAGGTCAAAAGGAGAAGCGCTATCTTCACAGAGGATTTCAAATCACATTGTGTCTTGCATAAGACTGTGTTACGAGCTTCGCAAGACTCCTCTGCCAGTTCCGCCAAGGGCCCACTCTACTAGGGCGATGGCAGCGTCAACGGCCTTCTTCAAAGGAATCGCACTGAGAGATATCTGCAGAGCGGCGACGTGGTCTTCCTATGGCACCTTCGCCAAGCACTATGCCATGCACAGGATGCTTGATGAGGATACACGCGTGCCAACAGCAGTCCTTTCACGGGCAAGCTACGCATAAAGCCGGTACCCACCTCCATTTTCGGGGGGGTTACTGCTGGGTAGTCACCTATTATGGAGCACTCACAGGGACCACTTGAAGAAGAAAGAGAAGTTACTCACCTGTGTAGTAACGATGGTTCTTTGAGATGTGTCCCTGTGGGTGCTCCACTACCCACCCGTTCCTCCCCACTTCGGAGCTCTGTTTGTGTGTTTTTCAGGGGCATCTGGAGCGGTTGATCAGGAACTGGCGGGGACCGGATCGCGCACGTGACTGTAAGCGTGCAAAGAGCTGACGCGCATCGGCGCATGCGTGACCCGACGGAGACTGCTGAAGAATTTCTGAGCTGTGGCGCCGGGGCAAGCCCGACATCTACTGTGGAGCACCCACGGGGACACATCTCAAAGAACCATCGTTACTACACAGGTGAGTAACTTCTCTTTGGCCAGGCTCCTATCTCTGAAGGCAGCATCCCGCCACCAGCCGCACAGAACTAAGAGTGGTAATATCACACCAGGTCACCCTTACTACTGCCTTTAGAGCTGAGTGGCCAGAGAGTGGTGGCTGCTCACTGAGGAGGGTAATACAGTCCTGTGCCATCTTTAGTTCTGTGTTGCTGCTGGTGGCAACTGGGCTGAGTTCCCAGCCAGCAACTGCCACTGTTCTGAAGGCAGTGCTGCCACCACCATCAGCATCAGCAGCGCCGAAGTAAAGGTAGCAGTACCACAAGACTCACTACAATACCCTTGTGACTCCCCCCAAAAAATTCCTGTGTGGGTCATGACCTCTACAATTACAACACTGTGAAATTTCAAGTTTAAATAACTGAAGTTGTGATGTTTACAATTTTTAAATCCTTTGGCAGGCCCCTAATTATGATATGGTGGATTTGTGACATGGCCATATTCCCATTTGGAATTAGGCTAAATTCACCAAATGTCCTTGTGTTACCTTAGCCAGTTGGTGGAAGTTTCATCCCATGGCTGGACTTGCTGTGCAACCTGCTCACCTGTTGAGCCATGCTTCAGTTTAGAGATCCCATCATCCATAGGTGGGTGACAGTGAATGCTTTTCCTGGCAGGTACTGTGCTAGGGTTTGTCTGCAAGCCGCTCTGCACCACCAATTTAGGTCTTCAGCAGTATTGCTCTGGTTCATACATCCAGAAGATGGTTGTTGTGGCTGTCTCAGGCCCCACGCTATGGGTGGCCCTGTGCGGGGCTGAATCAACCATCCAATGGATGGTATGGGTGATTACCTGAGGGGGCGAGGCCTGGCATGGGGTAGCAATCGGGATTGGTTCCCCGCCTGTCTCCACTGCAATGGTGGGAGCTGGAGCGGCTGGCAGCCTGCTCCATTACACTTGCTGTCCTCTCCCATCCCATAGTGCTCTGCTTTACTGTAGCAGCAAGAAGCAGAACACACCACCCCAGGGTGATGCACTGCCCACCAGCACTGAGAAACAGGGGGCTGTGGGCTGGGAGAAGGCTGCCGCAGTGAGTGCATGGGGAGTGACCCCTGCTGCCACCCCGGGCCAGCCCCCCTGCAAGCTCCCAGCTCACATTGCTCTAGGGTAGGGGTGGAGCAGAACAGCAAGAGGAGGGGGTGTACAGAGCAGGAGCTTGGGAAAGGGGTGGAGCAGAGGCAGGATGGTTGCCCTGGGCCTGCAACCCCCTCCACCATCAGTTGCCCCAGGCCCTGCAACCCCCTAGGGATGGCCCATATATACCTTAGTCTCCTATCAATCTTACTCATCCATCTTTGTCTGTTCAGTATATTGGTAGGAATAAACACTCTTGGCACATCCTCAGCTATCTGGTGAACCTCCTTTGCATCAGCTATTCTTGTTGCAATTCATTAGATCCTGCTAATAGCTGTGCAGTGAGTCAGCCCCTGTGATACGGCAGAGTTTTGCTTAGTACTCTCCAAACAGAGGTCCATTCTAAATGGAACAAAGGGGAAGAGGCAGCGCTCTCTGCTGAAGTTGCCATTCAAGAGCAGAGACCTGCATATGACTTACTCAGCTTGTTTAACTGAATGATCCTAGCAGGGCATGCTCCCTGAGCATTCAAGAGGGGGCTGCAAGGGGGTAAGAAGGTGCTCCCAGACCTCTGGCACAGGGAGATGGTCAGGTTTCAGAATGGAGAGTGGTAACGAGTAGTGTTCCATAGAGATCCATACTGGGGCCAATCCTATTCAAGATAGTCATAAATGGTCTGAAGGAAGGGACAAAATTTGCAGATCATCCAAAACTGCTTAAGATAGTTAAGTCCAAAGCAGACTGTGATCTCACAAAACTAGGTGGCTGGGCAATAAAATGGCAGATGAATTTTTATGCTGTTAAACACAAAGTAATACAGATTGGAAAACATGATCCCAGCTATGCATATAAAATAACGGGGACTAAAATAGTTGTTACCACTCGAAAGAGATCTTGGAATCATTGTGGATTGTTCTCTGAAAACATCCATTCAATGTTCAGCAGCAAGAAAAGGAAACAATGTTAGGCATTATTGAAAAAGAGAGAGACAATGTCTTATTGCCTCCGTATAAATCCATGGTACGACCACATCTTGAATGCTGCATACAGATGTGGTCACCTCATTTCTAAAAAGGTGTCTTGGCATTAGCAAAAGTTCAGAAGAAGGCAACAAAAATAATTAGGAGTATGGAATAGCTCCCATATGAGGAGAGAGTAGTAACACTGGGACTTTTCAGCTTTGGAAGAGAGTTGACTAAGGGGGGATGTGATAGATGTCTATAAAATCATGATTGGAGTGGAAAAATAAATAAGGAAAAGTTATTTACTTGTTGCCATAACCCAAGAACTAGGGGCAGGTAACCAAATGAAATGAATAGGTAGCAGGTTTAAAATAAAAGGAAATATTTCTTCATGCAGTGCACAGTCAGCCTGTGGAACTCCTTACCAGAGAATGTTGTGATGTTCAGAACTTCAACAGGGTTCAAGAAAGAGTTAGCTAGATATATAGAGGACAGGTCATCAATGGCTGTTAGCCAGGCTGGGCAGGAATGGTGTCCTTAGCGGCTGTTTGTCAGAAGCTGGGAATGGGCTACAGGCGATGGATCACTTGATGAGTATGTGTTCTGTTCATCTCCTCTGGGACACCTGGCATTGGCCGCTGTTGGGAGACAGGATACTGGGCTAGATGGATCTTTGTTCTGACCCACTATGTCTATTCTTAAGTTTGCGTGCTCTAAACTTTCCATGCAAAAAGGGTTCTTGGCTCCTCTCTCAGCTCTCATATGGGCCATAGCCTGAACTGCATTCCCTCTGTCAAATGCAGTCTGTACCAGGTGACTTGAACAGAAGAGGATGTGCTGTCTGAAGAGCAGTCCATTAACTACAGGGCACCTCCTGTGCATAATTCCTGAGAACACTTAGCAGTGCTAAGAGGTGACTCTGCAATCCTGAACTTCCTGGAAGCCAGTGCTCGTGTTGCATCACTGAGGTGGTGAACATGCCTGAAGCTAAATGGAGAGCAGAACATTGTCTCTTGTTCACTCCTGAGTTCTGTTGCAATCAGGACATTTAACCCTCTTGCTAAAAGATATGAGATACGATTCAGTAACATGTACCTTGCGCATTGCCAATATCCCACTTGTGATCACCACTATGCACAGTCAGCCTCCAGGTTTGAGACAGATCAGTTAGAGGGGACTGGCTCAGAAGATTGCTACAGAGAGAAGAAACTTTTCTTCCTGAGGTCACAGATTTGAGTCCCACTTAGGTTGAGTAATGGCTGGAACGTGCTAGGAACTGATGGTAATCTGACAAAAGAGTTTGGTTGAGCTTCAGCCCAGTTCTTAAAAGTGTAACAGCCTGGGACTAAAATCAGCATGATAGGTCGGGCCATCTTGTTGGCCATCTCAATAGAGCAGGCTGCATCGTGAGCTGTGAAGGATGGACTCCTTTCTCGTTCCTCCATATCAGTCATGAAGCACGTTGTCAAAGAGGCAGTCGTATTAAATTTTGGAGCACAGACCTGCCAGACCTATCCAAGAACAGGCCTTTTGCCTTGAGTCATTATTTTAATACAAATGCAAGTTTTCATTAAGAGCCATCAGTTTTCAGGTTACTGATTTAACATTTCCCCAAACAAAGCTTTTGTTGGCTGACATTAGAAAGTCAATGCAATGGATTGCAGATTGCAAAATGCTGGCTGTTCCATCTCCTGCTGTACTCAACTCTCCCAAACGACTTTTTACATGTATTTTTATTTTATTTCTGTTTCCTGATATAGTGCCAGCTGTTTAATCCATCAAGCACTGTCTTATGAACTTTCTCAACTCCACAAGATTTTTCCCTCCACCCCCTATTTGTTCACTGTCCTTCTCTGCTGATGCCTTAGATCCCTGGGCAAGGGAGAGAGTGAAGTACTCCCACCTGTGATGATAAAAAACCCTTGTAGAATGTGCTGCATGGCATACAGATGATTTAAGAGCTGCATCAGGGCTGGAAGAATGAGGAAATGATGTAACCTGAAAGCTAACAAAACAAACTAACACGGCTACCTCTCTATCACTATTTAACCTGAAAGCTGTTGAACTACCAAACAACTTGTTCTTTGGGATGGCCCAGCTTGTACTGTAATTAGAGGGTGTCAGTGTGGCTGTTGGTGAGAGATGCTTGTGTCACAGGCATTGGTTCCCCAAATCAGGGTATGAACATGACTGGGAAGCAACCTCCAGAGTTGAGGCTTGATTCTGCTTTCTTGGAAGCCAATGGGTGTTTTGTCTTTTGGTTTAGTGAGAAGCGGTCTGCGGAAATGAGCCAAACAGAAAATAGCTGGCTGTCTCCTGGAATCTGGATATGCTCCCATTCCCCACCCTACCAGGCAGGTCTGATTTGTACTGTGTTACACTGCACTATCTGCAAAGTTGCAGCCAGAATTAAAGCCAATATCTTATGGATTGTATTTGGAAAATTCTGCCTTGACAGATTATCCTTGTTTTAGTCTTTGCACTTGATTTCAACAAAACCCATTGTCTCCAAAGAGAACCAGCACTGTACTCTGCACACTTCTATTTTTCACCCTGATTTATAATTCAGTGTGTACATCCTATAGTCTTGGAGCAGCCACCTCTCTTCAGTCTCTTGCTGGTTTGTCACAAAATGCCATCCTAAAAATATCACACTGTGTGAAGAAGGAAGAATCATTAGGGAAGGAGCCTCTAGCCATGGGTGTTGGTCCCTTGCCAAGACCTGCAACAGCAGTGTTCTAAATAGAGGAAATACATGGCAACCCCCATTTACATAGGCCATGCTTTCTGCATTCCATCACCACAATAGCTAATCTGCTCTCCATCTGTAACTACATCCTTCAAAAAAAAGTGTCCCTGTTTTATGCAGTCATTCCTGGGAGCCTGTCTTAAGCCTCGGATTCTCTTATATGAGCTAGTGTGCTTCTAAGGTCTTAAGTCAGATGCTAAACACAACAGATCAGAAAAGAGTGAAGTTAGAACCTGGCAGAAGGTTACCTTCTGGTGACAGCAATCTGGGACTGGCTTGAGTTCCCAAACACTCATGATAGTGCCATAGGGGACCTTCTGCTTGGTCGATAAGGCTTCCCCAGCTGCAGGTTCTTTCACTTTATGTGTAAGATCAGTTGCAGAGTGGTGCTCTCCTGTGTACCTGCCTGGTTGCTGCTTGACCACAACCAGTTGGGTCTATCTCAAATCATTGCCACAGAAAAGAGCATCATTCCCCATACAGAAAAAATAAGCTTTTCTAAAACTTTAGACCTATAGAAAGTTTCCTTTAGTAATTTAAAATTATTCCATTGTAATCAGTAATTTTTAAAATAAATAACCGTTTCCCTATTTGTCTGCAGAGCCTGGTATTGGAACATTCTTCTAGGCAGTTAGAAAATGATATTGACTAAAGACTGAACTAGTTTATATTCACCACATAGGATGAGAAAAATGCAAAAAGTGTAAATGATATACCAAACATAAAATGAAATCTGTCAGTTGGTTAAAATACATGAATGTGGTAACCCCAGGTCATGATTCTAATATAGGCTAAGCTAATTTATTTTTCTGAAAATATATAGTGTAAGTTTGCCACATTTATTTTTATGTTTTCAACCCTGGTTGTTTATGCAATTAATACATAGGTACATCGACTCTGTAGATTAGTCTCCTAAATTGCTCTTTGTGCTGGGGGAGGGTGTTTCTGTCACTGCGGTATTTTGGATTTTTTCAGATGGGCCAAATTCTCCTTGCTCCAGCACATTCCCCAGGAAGTGGAAGAGAGTTTCTTGCCAGAATAAAGACTGCATGAAAGCAAGCAAGGACTTTAGGATTTGGCTCCTCAGGTTGAGAGAGAGAATACACCTCTCTGGTTCTGATAGCTGTAGATCTGTTTTAATGATCGTTGTTGCTTGATTTTGAGGAAAGGAACAAGAAGATCCAGCATTTTCTTGGGCTCAATGTTTATCAGGAACTTGTGCCTGGGCAGATGAATTTCTTTGGCTAGAAAGTTTGGTTGTTACTGTACTACTGGCTGTGAGGAAGGTGCTGCTGCTCGCCTGACAGCAGCTCAGAAGGAAGGGGTGGAGATCAGCAGCAGGTTATTTTTTTTTTCAGGGATTGGTGTGGTCATGTTTCAATGCAGAGCACGTGTGAATAATCCAGACTGCTAGTGCCGCCTCTTCAGCCTGTCATTGATGCAGCGCGAGCAGAGAGAATGGGGCAGGTCGGCTGGAAGGGGCTCTGTCTGTCGCTTTTTGATTATAAAACTGAAAAATATGTCATTGCGAAGAACAAGAAGGTGGGGATTCTCTACCGAGTGGTGCAGCTGTCCATCCTGGTTTACCTGGTGGGGTAAGTGTGGTCAGGGTCACTCAGTGCATGTGATAGTCACCCCCATGGAGCTTGGTGCAGTGGCTGTAAGGAGAGATTGTATGTACAGGGAGGGTTCCAGGCTGCTTTATCTGAATATGAATGCTTGATTTTCCTAATTATAATAGAATAGAATAGAATAACTATGTAGATTCCCCCAGTAGAAATATTTAGCTTTCCTCTCTCCCTTTATCATTTCAAGTTATCATTAGGTTTGAGATCAGAGCAAAGGGTTACTCTTGCCTGGCGATGCATTATTTATAGCCTTATTTCAGAATTCTCTAATTAGGGTCCCAAGCCACTGTAGCTAGGCTTTATTAGAAGCAGGAGTGTTTCTGGCTATTTTTGCTGACATTCAGGGTATCCCAGGTGAGGGGGCTGTTAAGTGCTGGTCTCTGGATGTGATAGTGACTGTATGATGGAACTGAGAACAAAATAGGTCAGTACTGAATGGCAGATTCCTTTGCTGAGCAAGCCGGAATAGGCTGCAGTGGTAAGTCGGCCTTAGCTATGTTTCAGAGCAGGAATGGTTGGCATGGTAACAGCTCCAGCACTGCTAAGAGAGGAGCCAGTCCTACAACATCCCGGGTGTCCTCATCTCTCCTTGCACTCAATGCTTTGCTCCTCACGGGATCAGGTGCTGAATGACCTAATGGAGCTTGGTCAAAGCTCCATTTCCCAACGTGCTGATGAATTATGTGCAATGCACGCGCTGTTCCTCTCTGAGTATCGGGGCTTCCCAGAATGATCCCGGATGCTATTCATAAGAGACTCCAACCAAGCACACCAACTTAGCTGTTTGTCCTTTGGATAACCCCACCCCCTTCCCCAGCTTAAGTGTATAATTATAACAGAGTGACTCTGCCAGTTGGGTTTATTTATAGCAAGACGAACAGTTGCTCTCTGTGCTGTTGTGTACATTAGTTGGAAGAACAGGGACGGAAGCTTGGCATGTGCTAGCTCTTAAAGATGCAATACGGTCAGTCTGACACCCTCCGCCCTGGGAAAAGAGAATACCAAAGTGACTTCTGCCTGGGAAACCCTGAAAATAGAGCGGGCTGTTCCCTTTCATGGGTGTTTAAGCCCCATGCATAGGTGGCTGTGTTAACCCCTTTGCTGTCAGGCTGGGCTTGCATCTCAGCAGAGGGATAAATGGCATTAGCATAATGTTTCATTATCCACCAGTATGCATTCAGAGGAGCAGCCTGGAGCCACATCAGGCACGTCTGCCCACACTGGCTCGCCCTCTGACGTTCAAATGGGAGGAGCTAGAGACCTGTGTCAAACAGAGTCACTGACAAGTCCTCACAGTGAAAAGCTGTGCTTTCGGGAGCAGGGGGAGATGGAGAGAGAGGGGGACAAGAAACTGAGAACTGGGGGTGGGGCAGGGGAGTCTTCTTGATTTATTCTTAGGCTGCCTCTAGAAGCAGGCAGGAGTTAGGCATGTGACGTTGTATCCCCAGCCCTCAGGGCAGCTGCTTGCACTTGTGGAGGCTGTGGCCTGCTCAGTCCTTGGTGCATTCCAAGGGTTCTGGCTCCCCGCCCAGCCAAACATGTCATTTCTAATCTGGTCGTTTAGCTTGTCTGAAGTTCCCCATTGATTCGTTGTCTTGGTGTCTGGCCCCCCAGATTCTGGAGCAGTCCTATAGAGCGGTCGTTTTTCACTGGTGTGCCATGAGAACTGTCCAAGTGTGCCATGACAATCTGTCAATTTCCCCTCGCCACTGCTCTTTGCAGAGCCACTGCAAGGGGAAATGCCGACCCCACCAGGGCCCATTCACGCTGGGAGGCAGCTGAAATGCTGCTTCCTGACCCAAACAGGCTGGGAGAGAGCCCAGCACCCCGTTTCTGCTGCGGCAAGAGGAGAGGGAGGGAGGGTAGGAGCCTGTTGTAGCTGCGACAAGGTTTAAATGCTTGTGCCTCCACTCCCCCACATCCCCCATGAGTAAAAAGTGGCTGGGCCATGGACTTGTTTGTCCAATTGGAGTGTGCCGTGTTACTGAAAAGGTGGGGAACACTGCTACAGAGGAACTGGCACACGACCCCTTCCAGTACTCCCTTTGCTAGCTGCCGCAGCTCCCTCACATGGTGAGGTAATTCCCCCTCAGCTGTGCAGGCTCAGCTTCCTGCCTCTCTGGTCTCAGGACCAGAACTCCCTCTAACTTCTCCCTCCCTGGGCAGAATAAATTTTGTTACGTGCACCCAGGCATGTGTGGATGTGCAACGCTGATCGAAACACAGGCTGCCCACTGTGGGTGGCTGTGGGTGCTCTGATAATCAGCTGGGCAGCATATGACTCTTTTTGGGGTGGCCGTCCGAGTGGTCAGCTTACGGGGAACATTGCTCAGGACACCTGTTTGCTACATTCATGTCATCCATGTCTGGGTGAATAGGACTCATGTCCCCAGGCTTTCAAAGAAGGTCTGTCTCACTACACCTTGAGAGCGCCTCCTAATGCAGGCAGCATGGGAGCTATCCAAGGTGCATGCATTGGTGCTGAGGTCACGGCACCAGGGCAAAGGGATGAGTGAGTCTCCTAGGGTGGGCCACACTGTGGGTTTCTGTCCTGCATTTCAGATAATTCAGTTTTCTGCCTTTGGAACAGACAAGGGAAGAGACCTACGTGTTGCTCTAATTCAGAGGAATGAGAGCAAGGCTGGGCTCTGGCAGGACACTCCAGGGGCAGCAGCACCCATGGACATGAGCACAGGTTTGGAGTTGTCCCATTGCTCTTCAAGGCATATGCTGTAGGTTGTTTGCAACTCAAAACTGACCTGAGGGAGCAGGTCACCCATCTGGCTGTGCAAGACTCAGATCAGGGCCAGATTATCTCTTAGGCACAGTGCCTAGGGCCTACAACTTCATAGTTGACTCAAAAATAAGAAAAGAAAACTGCTAAATCACACTTAATAATTTGCTATTTTTATTAGACTACACATGCAAATGTTGAAGATCATTTAAATGGAGGTGTACTGAATCTTTACTCAACAAACAGCTTACAGGTATAACATACAATTAAATATTTGCTTTGTGACTCTTTTCTTTAGCAAAATCACAGAGTACATCATCAAATGTCATTTTTCTCTAAAGCTCACTCTCCATTGAAAGTAGTGCAAGGGAAGATAGCCCTTCTCAGTCATTTCTGCCCAAGCATGGTAGACTGAAGACAGTTCCTTATAGGTTTTAATTTGAAAAAGAGTGTTCCCTTTTGCAGTTTGTTCCCAAGATGACAAATTACATTTGGAAAGCAATGATGACCTTTGAAAGACTTGTCACCAACTTGTCTGCTGTTTGTGCACTGGTCATTGCTACCACAGATTTCTTCTCTGCATATATGTGTCAGAACAATAGAAATTCATCTGTAAATGCATGTTTGAGATCCGATGGATAGATACCCACTAATGCCCTTGGTCTAGTGGTGACTTCAGCTCTGGACATTGATCTGGTCACAAGAAAACTGAGCCTTTCATTCAATGTGGCATATGCTGCTCATTGTCTATCTCAATACTAAGTTTATCTATGATAGGACAGAAGCACTGTGTGTGCAATTTGTCCCTGGCACTCAAATCTGAGACAGTATTGTCCATATGAACTTCATCAAAAAATTGCTCTTCCAGTCATTTGTGACTCAGAGCAGCGAACATATTCTGGACAGGAAGAGCCATGTCGAGTCTCTGAGAGCAGTAGGGCAACATCTCCTGCTGGACAGGATGGCTGGAGTCTTCATAACAAACCCTGCCCCGGGGAGTGACATCATCTCAGACCTGCTGGTTCCATTACACTGGGGTGTAAAAGAGCCTGACCCAAGCTGGGAACACTCATGGAGGATTTCTGCCCTCTTTCCTGGTCTGCAGCTCCCTAGCAGGCACCTGCTGTGCGGCTGCCAATTTTGTGGCAGGTTATAAAATGCATATTATTTATCTGAGTAATCAGGCAGAGGCCTGGGGCAGCTTGGGTCAATGTCCTCCAGATGCCAAAAAATGGTGCTCCCAAAACAAATGCTGCGTATGTGGCAAAGCAGGGTGATACCAACAGAGCCAGGGTCTCCACTTGTTCCTGTCAAAGTCAAGTGGGAGCTTTGCCTAGGTAATAATTACCTGGAGTTGGGTCATATGTTCTGTTGGCTACACAAAGCCACCCCCTCTCCCTGGCTGTGTGGAGGTGGGGTGAGCTGAGCAGGGCAGCTGGAGTCTGGAGAGCTGGCTTGGCTTCATGGCTCTGCCATGGAGTTAGTGTGCAGCTGGGCAACTCACTTCTCTCCTTTTTCCTCTGTGTGTGGAATGGGAATAATGAATGATGTTATCAGTCCCCTCCAGGGAAAAGGGAGGGACAGTCCCTGAACTCATGGGAAGAAGTGGGCAGGGGTGGAACAGAGGTGGGAGTGCGAGGGCCATGAGCCTGTGCTGGGAGCTCAATGGATGGGAAGTGCTGCATGTTCTGTTTGCCGCAGTGCCTTGGAAACATTCAGGAGCTGAGCTCACTGGGGGGTTTGCTGGGCAAGTGGCTTGTCATCCAAGGGTCTAACCTCAGCAGAGCCCTGCTCTAGCTCACTTGCCCTGTTGCCCCTCTGGCTAATGCTGCTGCTTGCTGTGCTGTTCACAGATGGGTATTTGTTGTCAAGAAAGGCTACCAGGACTCGGACACCTCCATCCAGAGCTCCGTCATCACCAAGCTGAAGGGCGTGGCTTTCACCAACACCTCAGAGCTGGGGGAGAGGCTATGGGACGTTGCTGATTACGTCATCCCCCCACAGGTTTGCGTTAGGCCTCTTGCTTTAGGCCTTACTTTCTTCAGCTAGAAGAATAGCGGTAATTCCACTGGGTTTCAATTGGCAAGACTGGGTTGAAGTTGCCAGTTCCTCCAGCTCTGTTAATGTCTGGAGTGGGGCTACCAAAGAATCTCAACTCTGTGCCTTCTTTTTGCTTTTTCCGAGACAGCAAACCCACAGACAGTGAGACAGCACAAGAAGACAGCAAAACAAGAGCAATGTACTCAGTTGTTGCAATCTGTCACTTGCTGTGCTTTTAATCCAATAAAGTTGTGCATGCCAGCAAGCACATCCTTCTCCTGCCACATTCTGCACTCACTCAGATTTGGTACTACTGGCTGAACCTCTCTGGTCTGGCACCCTCAGGACCTGACCAGCACTGGTCAAGAGAATTTGCCAGACCATGGGATGTCACTCTTGTCTAGCTCTAGCAGCATTACCAACACTTCCACTGCATACTGGGCTCTTACAAGACATTTAGGGGTGAATTAGATCTAAATAACAGCACAGAACACTGAGAGCCAGGACAGGTAGCTGTATGGAACCATGGGAAACTTGGCTATGCCCATGACAAGTGGACATCCAGCTAATTAAAATCATGCTGGACCACAAATGTTGCCAGATTAGAGAGTTCTGGACTAGATAGGTTCAACCTGCAGTGTTCTGCAATGCTCACTAGCCAACCCGAACTACAAAATCTCAATGCTAATGAGAAGAATGTGGCCACTGGTGAGATGCTCGGCATGTAACATGCAATCAGACTCTGGGCTTGTCTACGCTCGGCGGAAGATAGACGCTGCCACGGTCAATCTTCTGGAGTTCAATTTAGTGTGTTGTGTAAGAATGCTCTAAATTGAACTCAGAGGACACACCCCCTGCTGGCACCGTTACTCCTGCTCCTCGTGAGGAGTAAAAGAAGTCAATGGGAGTGTTCGCTCCTGTCGACCCTGCAGTGGAGCTCGTGTGGAAGTCTGAATTAAGGTATGCCAGCTCAGGTAAGTAATTAGCATACCTTAATTCAATCTTCCACAGTAGGGTAGACCTGGCCTCTGTGTGGTGAATGGTTGCAATGCACCAAAACTCTATCTACCCTTACTGGGCTCCAGGACTTTGATGCCAGGTGTCACATATGTATATCCATCCACATAAGAAGCCAGGGACACTGATAATTATTTTCAGCATGACTCATGAGCTATGATTTGTCACTAGCCCTGTCACTATGTGTCACTCCGGTGTAGTGTGTTTTTAAAATATGTCCAGCCCATCTCTTGAAATGGCACTTCACACTACTGACATGTTGGTCCAGCATTATTTCCTCTGCAGCATATCACTGAACTGAAGTGGGGGTGAACAGGGAAAAGCAGGAGTTATCAGAACCCACTATGTGCAAGCAAAAGCTGCAGGTTAATATTATGGCTCATTCCCATGGTTGCTTGTGTTTTGATCTGACACTAAACTACCTTGCATGGTTTGCAGGAGGAAATAAGTCATTTGAACTGCAAACAGCTATGAAGCAAAAGATGTTGTGGTTGATTGTTTTATCACAAATACTTCAGTGTCCTGCAGTACTGCATCAAGCTGCTTTAGCACTAGTTACTAGATTGTTACAGGGAAACTCCCATAGTTATAGCAGCAATGCTGGTGGGGAAGCACTATACAAACACACAACTTCTTCTATCCCAACTTGTTCAGTTGTCAGGTGGCAACTGCCCATAGAGCTTACACAATAGGGCACTGTGCTTTGAAAGGGGAGTGAATGGAGTTGTCAAATGCTCCTTCCCCAGGTCTCCAGAGCTTTTGGTTTATGCTCTTGATTATCCTTCAAGGTTAATGCATTTCACTCAAACCCTTTCCCAAATGCCCCAGGTGCCACTGATTGCTGGCCCCAGTAAGAATCAATGCAGCAAAACAGGATGTGAAGTTAGAGCCAAATGTATTTTTCAAAGCCAAGTAATGGTCCACTAAATAAAGTGTCTTCCATTGGCTAACCCTGCAACCACAGAGTGTCACAGAACCCCTCCCTGGTATGGATATAGACCATCACTTCTGGCATGTTTAGTCAATGCCTGTAATAATACAGAACCAGTATGCTTGTGCTGGTTTGTCAGTGTAGCAATTAAAATCTGTTCTATACAGGTCCTTATCTGAGGACTGATTCTTATCCTGCCTTCATCACTGTAGTATCTGAACACTTTCCAGTAGTGCATTCAACAACATAACCAACATCTGATGCATGTGGTTTAGCCTTTCTGTCCTCTTCTGTCTATGGGGGTATCGTATGTACAGTGGATCATTTTGTTCTGGCTGTGATTTTTTTCACTTGCCTGTTGCTCTGAGTTTATATTGGAGGCATGCAGATGACATTTGAAGAAGAGGTGGGGAGGATCTGGGATGGTCCTTGATTCTGGGGTCATTCCACAGTCTGGCTTCAACATCTGGGTGGCAGACAGAGCCACTGGGCTTGAGGAGGAGAGTTGTTGACCACAGTCCTCATCCTGGGTCTTAAGGCTCATTTACACATGCTTATTGAGACAAGCCATTACAGAAGATAAGGACCCAAGACTTTGACTTGCTGTTCTACAGGACGCCAGTGTAGAGAGTGCAGGAGAGTTGGCACAAGAGGCGTCATGCCCAAGTCTATCAGATTGCTGTAGTTCAGATGAGAGGTGACCAAGGTGTGTATATCAGGCTAGTCATTGCCTGTCAGGATGGGATGGAGTTTCTTCATCCACAGGAGAAGGCAGAAGGCATTTCTTACGGGTGTTGCCACGTGTGAGCTTATTGCCAGTGAGGACTCCAGGAGCTTCCTACTATAAGGACTGGATCAGATCTCATCAGTGGGAGAAACCTGAGCAACTGAAGCCATTACAACCTGCAAGGTGTTCAGTAGGAACTAGGATTTTGTATTATAAAATAACACATTGGCAGCCATGGGGTCTGATTAGCACAAACATTTTAAAGCAGATCCTAGGAGTTAAAAACGGGTTTATAAAGCTTCTTTTTCTCTTTTTTTAGGGTGAAAATGTTTTCTTCATTATGACCAATCTGATTGTGACCCCAAAACAAAAGCAGGACACGTGCCCTGAGGTAGGAAGAACGACCCCCCATTTCCTTCACTCCCCACCCCCATATGGATATAACTGACAAAGACTAAAATTGAGAAATAGGAATACTTCGAGACGCTATCTGCATAGCTGGGGAGCTGGAGCTCTCCTCAGGCCTGAGCAGGAGTAACTCGATGAGGGAAGAAGTGGATTACCCTTCAGGGAGGGCAGTATCAGCTGGCTTAATTTTCAGCAGTGCTGAGCACTTTATACCCTCCACTGACTTCAGTAAGAAGTGCAGGCTCTCAGCACCATTGGAAATCAGACCATAACAGACCAAGAGAGGTCATGAGAAGAGCTCAAGTGGCGTCCAGATTAAATAATCCTGGGTGTAGTGTAGCTAAGGTGCCTGTAGTTGGCGGTAGTTTGAGTGCCCTCTCGTGGCTTCAGGTAGCCCTGCAGGCACCCAGACTTAGATCCCCATTAGTTCTTGACAATCATTTACAGTCAGGCTGGAATACTTAAAATAGTATTTCCCTTTGTAAGGCCTTCTCTGTTTAATCTTTGTTCAAAAACAAGCTTTTTGAGCGCCATGGGCCAACCCTTCTGCTTTGTTCTGGATTCCCCAGCACCTCCTTCTGGGCCTTATGTGCTGATCCAAACAAGTTTCCTCTCCTTTGTTCCTGAGTCCCACAGATGACCTCCTGGGGCCTGTGTGCTGATTTTCACATCTGCAGCAGCCTTAATCCAGCTTCTCCCAGTTTTGTAGTTCTGTCCCTTTCCCCCTGGGCAGGTGGGGCTTGTCTACACTTCCATGTTGCTGCACTGTAACTTTCTCGCCCAGGGATGTTACTCACCCCTGAGCACAGCAGGTTACAGTGCTGTAAAGTACCAGAGTAAACAGGCTCCCAGCTCTATTAGCTACTCCCCTTTTGGAGGTGGTTCACCTGCAGCCCAGAGCTGGCGTTCTGACCACCCTGCCATGTTAGAAGAGTAGGAAAAGCCCCAGAGAGCAGTTCTTCTGCTAAGTGTCTGTCATTATGAGTGAAGAGGCACAATATCTATTGTTCTCTTTCCCAGAGCTTGCCTGAGTTGGCTTAGAGAGAGGGACGCTTATCTGGGGTTACCCTGTTTGATCTTTCAGAAGAGAGAACACACTGAGACAGAGTGTATCTGTATCAACCAACTCACGTTGTATTATATATAGAGATATACCTATCTCACAGAGCTGGAAGGGACCTTGAGAGGTCATGGAGTCCAGACCCCTGCACTTACAGCAGGACCCCTAAATGGACGCCTCAAGGATTGAGCTCCCAGCTGTGGGTTTAGAAGGCCAATGTGCTAACCACTGAGCTATCCCTGTCCCCTATGTACTAGATATACTATAACACAAGGGTCAGCAACCTTTCTGAGGCAGAGCAGCAAAATTTGACCTTTTGACCTCTATGTACCGTGCAACTACCGGTGATACTTTTTAAAGTCACTAACAGTCCAACTTACAACAGCTTTATTAATAAATAAAGATGTGGCGCTTTACTGTTTAGGGGGTGGTTGGTAGCATCACCTGGTCTTTTGTTAATCCACAGGCAGCATGGATTTGAGCAAACTCCTGGCTGCATCGGGGAAATGGAGTGGGGCTGAGCTCCTACCTCGTGTGCCGATAAAAATCAGCTCATGTGCCACTCTTGGCTTCTTGCTGACCCCTGCTATAACACGTTAATACAACATGAGTTCGTAGATACTGATACAGACACACTCCCTCTCAAAGGTACCCTCTTTTATATAGTAACCCTAACCTACCCCCAGCCTACATTACAAGAGACAGTACCCTGTGCTTTCTGCAAACACTAACTATTCTGCAAGATCACATCCTGTCTCCCAATACTTACCCTGATCCTTAAAGGAAATGATTCCCCTGTTTATGTCCCAGCTTGAGAGGTACTAAACACCTGAATTTCCAAGTAGCTCCTGCTCAGCACCTTTCAGGATTGGGTCCAAAATTAGGCAAGAAACAGGAATTCTTGCCAGTCCTATCATAAAAGACTCCAGCTATGTCCATGCTAGGCAAAGTAAGTCAACCACAAATATGCAATTCTAGCCACAGCAATTGTGTAGCTAAAATTGACGTATCTGCACTCAGTTAACTTGGCCATACTGGCGAAGGTCAACAAAAGCATCTTGTGAGGACTAAAGGAGTCAGCTATGACCCCTGAGAGGTCGATTTCACATGTCCATACTACACACACAAAATAGACTCTGGAAGATCAACCCTGAGTGGGTCAACCTTCCAGAGTAGTGTAGACGTAGCCTCAGTTAAGCAGCCTGAACTGGCTGTGCTGCTGTGAGTCATAAACCTGTAGAAATGTTTGGTTCCATTAATTACCCTCTCACCAACATGTTTACTAATGTTGCCCTATCCTGGGCCTGATTTTGTAGCAAATGCCAGCAGTGGTCAACCCCTCAGGCAGTTTGGAAAGCCAGTGTGTGTTGGTAACAAGCATTCAGGGCTGAGATCTAGTAAATGACCATCATTTCCTCTGGCCAGGCTCCATATCTGTCTAAAGAGGTCATTTGAAATTAAGCACTCTGAAGGCCTGCCAGACATCCAGAGCTTAGTTGAGTAAGACAACACTGCCCTCCAGTGGCAAGGTTAGCACAACATTCAGAGATGGCAGAGGAATAAGCAGGTGTCCAATCCAACAGGTTGGATATCTCTGCTTTACTTCAGGGTGAGAAAGTTTTTAAATGAAAGCAAAGGTAGCTTTAGCCTGTCATCTTAATAATAGTTTGTTTCCTTCTGCTTGTTTTTAGAGACACGCGGGAGCTGGGGCATGCAACCTGTTTCTCTTGTTGTCCTTTCTCACAATTGTTCAGAGGCTAGTGAGTGGCATGACATAAAAAATAACATGACGGATAGAGCCAGTCACTGAGTTCATTACTGGTTTATTATTGCTGGGTTGCTCTTGAATGCCAGCGTGCACATCCATTTGTTAAACTATAAGCTTCCTCCAGGACAACGATATTTTATGTGGTCCCCATTGCATAAAGGATGCTATCAGAGGCTCTTTGTAAAGGTGACTTAATAACCCTGCTGCAACCATCCTTGCAAACCTCATGGACGTATGCCAATCCAGAGAGAAAGAATGGGATTACCTAAGTACCTAAGTGACTTAGGAGCACAAGGGATTCAGATTTCTAAATCACTTAGGTGGTTTTGAAAGTCTCACCCATTTACTGTGAGGAGGAGGGAGAAAAATACAGTATTTTACTCCCCTGTTCAAAAATTTGCTCCTCCAGCCGGAGTGGCTGCGCAGAATTTTGGAAGGTTGATGTGGATTCAGATGTATCCCTTTCCATTAGTGCCCCTCTCCTGGCATGTAGGTCTAACAGTTTTTGTGAGGAGGGCACATGAAGTTCTACGTGGAGCACAGTTCCAGCAAAAGCACATTATGCTTTCTGTCATGTGCCTTACTTGCTGCAATCATCTGCTTTGCAGAGTACTGGTATTCCAGACGCACAGTGCTTCAAGAACAGGGACTGCCCTGCAGGGGAAGCTGTGATAGCTGGCAATGGTAAGAGATGGGCTCATGAGCTCATGGGAATAAGGGGACTTCGAAGTAGGCGGCGTCCTTTCGAAAAGGAGCCCCGTCTGGACGTGCCGGCAAGGAGCGTCAATTTCAAAGCGCGGCTGCCGCCCACATGCTAATGAAGCGCTGAATATGCATTTCAGCGCTTCATTAGTAAACTTCGAAATGGCCATTTGCATGGCCATTTCGAAGTTTGGGGCACGTGTAGACACAGCCGTGCTGTGTAGATGCCTGCTCCCTCTGGAGGTGAAAGCAAACATCATGCTGAACTGCTGCAACAGTTGTGGTCTCAGATGTCTCCAGTCAGTCCCTGAGAGGAAGCAGCCATGATTCGCTCTCTCAGTCATCTTTGAGATCATTCACTTGCTTGCAGCCCATTTAAGCAGAGCTCTGCTAAGTGATGTGGCTTACAGTCACTCCGCTAGATACCCTGAGGCTGTTCAGAAAAGCAACAGCTGAGCAGTTGTTCTAGCAGGGAGAGAACAGTGGGGAGCTGGGAGGAGTTAGGGTTACAGGGAAGAGACAAAGTAACGTTTAATCCAATCTAGTGGGCCAGGGAAAAGGGAGGGGCCAGCCTTGAGTGACCTTTTCCACAACGTCTTCACCACAGGGGTCAAGACTGGCCGCTGTTTGAAAGTCGGGAGCAACAGCAGCGGGACATGTGAAATATTAGCCTGGTGTCCGGTGGAGAAAAAATCCAAGCCCAAGTATGTTCCTCTTGTGCTGTTACTGGCATTGAGTTGCCCGGTTTTGCCTTACTTTGAAGTGCTGTATAACTCTGTTTCCTAAGAAGCAACTGAAGATAAGTCATTGGGCTATATTTGCAGATGTAAGGCCAACAGACCCGGGATTGTGGGCAGGAGGAAATGAACCTGTGATCTTAGGAGCTAAAGCCAGCTGGCCCTCGGCCAAGACTATAAAGCAGAGTCTTCACTCTCCCTTGCCAGTGGTCTCATTGCCTCTGCGGTTACACAGCGATTCCCATTGGCTTGAATGCACAAGCTTGGAAAACATCTGCTGTGTTTAAAATGCGTCAGTGCAGCAGGAAATTCTGCATGAGGGCACCCAGGGCCTGCATCTTGCTCCTTTCTAAAGATGGTGCCAATGCTTTTTGAGGGCACCTGCCAACTCTTGCTGTTCCCCGAGTCCCTTTAACACTGCCTTTTTGTTCAACAACTCTCTGACAAAGCAAGACAATGGAGGGAGGCTGGCCAAAGTGGATGAGCATGGAACAGAACTGATTCTGAATAGGAGCCAAGGGTCTGGCTGCATCAGCCCTTTCTCTAGGGGTGTTCTGCAGGATTGGACTCTGTCCATTAAATATCTAAATAATGGGCAGAAGAACGACGACTATAAACCCAAGTGAGCTTTGCCCCTCTCTTTCAGGAAACCCCTGTTAGCAAAGGCAGAAAACTTCACTGTTTACATCAAAAACTCAATCCGCTTCCCTAAATTTAAATTCTCCAAGTAAGTATGTGCCTGGTCATCTCTCTGTCTTTCTTTCTCTCTCAGCATGTTTCTTTTGTCAGTAATCCAAATGGCTCCTGTGTTTTCTCCTCTATGCATGTGATCTGGACACTTCTTTCTAGGATGGTGACTATTTTCCTTTGGTAACCAGAGGACCACGTTTGGCCTCTGGTGATGTAGCAGTAGCGAAGGTAATGAGGGATTGGAGGTTAGGGGAAGGTGAAAGCTTCCCAGCCAAACACTGGCTGGATTTATATGGTCACTTGTGAAACATAATCTGTGATAACAGTCTTATCTGGCTGTGTAGATCCAAACTGTCATTTCACCAGCCAATGAGGTCAATGGGATCCAGGATTTTTATTCATCTGTTCCAGATGAGCTGAGTAACAAGCCCATAGGCTAAACCCAGCACATCCATCTCACAGCAGTATTCAGAGAAAAGGGAATGGACTAGTTGGCCCTTCATTTAGAGCAGTGTTGCTTAAATTTTTTGAGACCATAGAACACCAAACTACTATTTTCATAGGTGTTCTGCATTAAAAAAAATCTTTAAAAATTGTTGTCAAAACAAACAAACAAACAAACAAACAAAATGAAGTAATTTAATCAGGTGGCTTAGCAATGAAGAAGTAACATTGTAGCTGGTTTTATTAACAGAAAATGTAGACCATCAATGTATGATATCAAAAAAAGTATCAGACATTCGCGGCACACCTGTGCGCTGACGACAGAAAAAATCAGTGTTCTGTGGAACATAGTTTAAGAAATTCTGATTTTGAGAAAAATCAACTCTCTAAGGGGGGGGGGAAGCTAACAGGGGGTTGTGTTTTCCCCAGATAGATAAAAAGAAATAAGAACTTTGTCATTTCACCCCCAAATTATTATGCTGTATAAAATAACCTGGGCACGTTCTGCTGAAAATGCGATTTTAAATTTTCCACTTGGTAGGATGGGTGTGAAGGAGGGAGTAGGAAATGTGGGTGCGGCCTCACTTACAGAAATCTATACAGAAACCACCATTTTCAAACCACTACTTTGGGAAGCTTTGTGTGTGCCTATCTAGTACATTTTTATGAGAGAGAAAAAAAACACAGACTTGCAATGGGAAGCTCTGCTTGAAAACTGAAGGAACAATCCAGTTATGGCTCTGAAAAATCAATGGCCTAAAGGAGGGTTGGATCCTTATTTACAGCCTGATCTTTCCATCAGGTCTGCCTGGGTATAAATCTGCAGGTGTGGATCTGTTTGCAGGGTTTGTTCACATCTCTGCACAGCAGGAGGAGGCATTCATTGGGGTGGCTGCAGAGATGCTCAGAGGATAATAGGGTTTGTGGCAGGGATGTCCTTTCTATCCTACTGGATCATTATGATGGGTGTCAAAGAGGAGACTCCTTTGTGGCCTTGGAGGAGAATCTTTCTATGGTTCCTCTGCAGCACAGGCAGAGCAAGGTCAGAGTGGTTCTGTCATTTGCCACATACAGGACGAATGTGCTAAACACGGATGATGACTCCTACCTGAAAACCTGCCACTACAGTTCACAGCACCTTTACTGCCCCATATTCCAGCTGGGCGAACTCGTGAGCTGGGCTGGGAGTGATTTTCAGGAAATGGCATCTGAGGTATGAACATTATTCACTCTCTTGTGAACCTTTCCAGCTAAACAAACACTGCTCTCTGGAAAAGCTGACAGTCCTTCCCCCAACCACAACGCTTCCCCCACACAAGGACTTCTGAGTTCCAGAACTGGGGCAGGTTGTTGGACTTTAAGATCATCTTGTCTCTTGCCTATAATAAAGCCCATGGAGCTGAAGAATTTCCAACTGACCAGTTGTGCATTAACTGTAGGGCAGGGGTCAGCAACCTTTCTGAGGCAGAGTGCCAAAATTTGACCTTTTGACCTCTATGTGCCGGTAATACTTTTAAAGTCACTAATAGTCTTACTTACAACAGCTTCATTAGTAAATAAGTGAAGATGCAGAGCTGTACCGTTTAAATGGTGGTTGGTAGCATTAGCTGCTCTTTTGTTAATCCACAGGCGTCCTGGCTTTGAGCAAACTCCTGGCTGCAGGGGGGGAGGAGGGCAGAGCTGAGCTTCTGCCTCGTGTGCTGATGAAAATCAGCTTGCGTGCCACTCGTGGCACCTGTGCTGGGGTTGCTGACCCCTGCTGTAGGGAGTCTTGTACATGTCTGGCTGAGCACCCTGGCTTGTTATTGTAGGGCTGCACAGGAGGTTTGTTTTGTTTTCTTTAAACATTGTTGAAATGTCTGTTTAGGATTTATGTAAAAAATTCCTAGACCTTGCATGTCAAATTGCCACCCTCGCTGCCATAACCAGCTGTAACAGTGTCCCTTGAAGGACAAGAGGGGTGTAGACATAGCCAGTGGTCCCTCTAATCATTTCCATCCATGCATGGAATAAATTTTTTGTGTGTGCTAACGATGTGTGAATTGGCATTAACCATAGAAACAAAAAACCCTTCTGTGTAGATCTGCTAATCAGCTGGGTGGTATCTCTCCTGAGTTTCTGCACAAGTGCACAGCTTATAGAGAAAACTGATCATGTCTCTTACTGGTTCACCTCCTCTTGGTGAAAGGGACAAGCTTTTGAGTTCCACAGAACTTGTTCTCGGGTCCCTTGAAGGACTACATTTAACTATACTTCCTAAAAGAAATGTAGGTTTCGAGAATACACTGTCTGTGGAATCCTTTCAAGTCCAAAGAAACACTGAAAATTTAATTTTTAGTGTTGAGGATGAAATTCACCACTGTACAGAGGAGACAGCACAGGATCTAAGCTCCTGTCAAGTTCCACACAATTACGGCTAAGTAATGCATGCATTTCATGCTGATCCTCTGCATAGGACTAAATTTTATCTTAGTGGACAAATATCCTCTTTGCTAAAGTGAAGGTGTCAGCTGATAGGAACTTAAAGGACATCCTGGGAATGAAAACCCTTGTGACAAGAGAGTACAGGTGGGTCCTTCTAGGTAGGGTTGGGTTGATGTCAGGCCACTGAGGGACGTTCTCAGTGAAACTGTCTCCAGGTGCCCAGCATTGTAAGAGCTAGGATGACTGTTGGAAAATGTGATTTGTTTCAATTTCCTGAGTTTGGCTCATCCTGATCTGAGTACGAGTTCAGGGCCAGAGGAAGCCCCTTTCTCCTCTTTCATGTCCCTAGTGGGGCACTCAGTAGAGGAGCTGACACGATTTAAAAATGAACAAGCCAAGCTACAAAAAAGCATACTGAAAATGTGTCTCTCTTTTGTTAAGGGTGGTGTGATAGGAATTCAGATTGAATGGAACTGTGATCTTGATAAGCCTCCTTCTGAATGCAACCCTCACTATTCTTTTAGCCGTCTAGATAACAAGTTTGCTGAAAAATCCATCTCCTCTGGATACAACTTCAGGTAATCAAAGGTGGTGATGGGACTGGGTACCACCATATCAGCTCATAGGTTAAATCAGGTTCTGTTCCTATCTATTCCTGGCTAACTGTTTCAGCTGAGCCTATTCCAGTTCCATGGTATATGGCCTTTTAATATTTTTTCGTTGTTTACTACCTCAATTACAAAACACTTTCTGTCCCATGAAAGCTCATCACCTAATAAATTATTTTGTTAGTCTTTAAAGTGCTACATGACTGCTGTTTTGTTCTGTTAGAATACAGCCTAACATGGCTACCTCTCTTACTACCTCACTTACACACAATCTCTCTCTCTACTCCTCCATCCCACTCCCTCTCTCTGAAAAGCTAGTACCCTCCACACACTGCAGATACTGAAGCCTTGATGTATTTGCACTAATTCTTAATCCAGGATTACAGATCTTACCTGTGAATTTTGATGAGCCTTTCATATTCTGAATTAAGTACTACTACTTCATCATCTCTCCCACCAGACTCAGCCAGCCACTGAGAGTGATCCCTGGATTCCAGACATGAAGTTGAACTGTGTAGGGTTTTTACCTTCCATTCTCCCACTGTAAGGATAAGGAGATGTATGCTGAGGCCATTACAGTGATTTCAGGGGGTTAAGAAAGGCTAGAAATGAAAAATGCTGTCAGGACCTGGCTGACACCCAACCTATCCACTTGCTCCTTTCAGACCTCAAGTTTAGGACAAGGTCATGCTAGTTAAATCTAAAGTGACCCTGATTTTTGAAAGGGAACTTTCCCTGGGTTTGAACAGAGTGTGAGGTCACACATGTTCTTTCGTGAAGGAGGCAGGTGACTGGATTAAAACTCAATGTTCTCGTGTTCTCTGCTTTCTAGATTTGCCAAATATTACAGAGATGGTGCAGGAGTTGAGTACAGGACGTTGATAAAAGCATACGGCATCCGCTTTGATGTCATGGTGAATGGCAAGGTGAGGGCAGAGCCTATGCCAGGATATTTCTGGTCCTGGAAGAAATTAGGGTGGAGTCAGCCTTTTGTTGGGTGACAGCAGAGTGCAGGAGGACAGCGTGAGGGCAAAACCACTCCCCTGTTTGTGACGGGAACAGGTGTTGGCAGGCAATCTTTCACTGGCACAGCAAGCAGACAGTACACAACAGGAAGAAAACAGCTTGGAGTGCAGCAAGGCTGAAGGAAAGCACTGAGCTGCTTAAAATAAGACTAACAGATTAGTCAATCTGCCTGCAGGATCCATGCTACACTCTGATGCTCATTGAGGACAATGGTTCATAGATGTCCAGAAATGCAAGGACTAGGGAAGATATTATTTGGTTTCCTCACAGGGCCCATGGTAGTATGAGATGCTGAGCTGGAGAATGAAGATAAGCATTCAGATGAGACCTAGTCTGGTGTGACACCACAGGCTCAGGAAGTCAAGCAGGCCCAGGTTGCTACCAGAAGAACCCATGGCTCTTAGAATGCAGCATTAGTCCCAAAGCATACTCAGGAATTCCGCCTGCTGGTTTCCATCACAGACTGCTCATGAAACACATGCACAGAGCCAAATTTACCCGAAGTATAACTCTGTGGCCATCAGTTCAGCTTGTGGTATATTTCTTGCAGGCCGGTAAATTTAACATCATTCCAACAATAATCAACGTGGGCTCAGGACTTGCGCTTATGGGTGCAGTAAGTAAATACATCATCCTATTTATTACTGGAGGAAAAGCATCAGCATCTGAGTCATGTCCAAATCCTGGGATTGAGATATTACCAGGATAAAGTTTGCCAGGTAGCTCTTAGCTCAGAAACCATGGTGATTACGGTGTGAAAGCCTACATAAAGTTAATCCCATTACTCCTAAACTATTATTACTGAGTTAAGTTTATAAACCATCAGAAACCTCCGAGGAATTGTGACATGGTGTATTTTTCTTCTCGTTTGTCCATTGTATGAAATCAATTTAGATAAGCTGCTCCATGTGGAGGAAATTGGTGTGTTGCTGTGGGAATGAGTAAAAGCTTAATAGACTCACACTGCATTCCTGGTCCATGTGTAGGAAACAAGGATGTTGATGACTGAGAACCCAGTGTGTTTTCCAGGCCAGTGTGTATCCATTTTAAAGCTGGCTTTATTTCTTGGTGGAGAAGTCGTCAGCTATTTTGCATAAGTAGATATGGAAGACCCAGAGAAAGCATGATGCAGCAGTGAGGGTGCTAGTCTGGGTTTTAGAAGACATTGTTTAAATTCCCGTCTTAGCTTCAGTCTTCATCGGAACCTTGGGGAACTCATGTCACTTCTCTAGGTCTCAGCTTCCTACGTGCACAGCAGGGATTGATAATACCACTGTCCTGCCTCACAGGGGTTTTGTGATGTGCTTAGATCCTGGAGATGTCTAATTAAGTTATATCTAGTATAAGGTATTCTGGCCCTGTGAAGTGGAAATAATTGCTTTGCTAAACCCTTTCACATGCATGATTGAGACTGAAGACCTGGTGATTTGCACTGCACTTGTGCCTGGAGTTGCCAGTCATGGCCCCCACGTGCAAGGTGCCTGTTAAAACAAAGACAGTCCCTGCCTCAAAGAGCTTACAGTCTACATATGGGAGAGCAGGTGAACGCAAGACACAAACGAGAGCCTAAAGTGACAGCTGGGGGCTGATGTTACTACAGTAAGCAAGGTCCACGGTACACTGGCTGAGAGTCCATTTTGTATGATTCACAGCATTGGTGAGTTTTAAGGAGAGGATAATGTAGCAGCTTTGAGGATTTTTACAGGGAGTTTATGCTTTTGGCTTCAGTTGCTTTTTACAGTAACATGCTGCCTACAATATTTTGCAGGGGGCTTTCTTCTGTGACTTGGTGCTACTGTATCTGATGAAAAAGAGCAACTTCTATCGAGGCAAAAAATATGAGGAAGTGAAGTAAGTGGGAACCCTGTTGCATTTGTGTGTGTAACTTCATACTGTCCAGTCATTAAATGAATAGAAATACAGAAAGCTGGGAAGTGTTATTAACAGAGGGAGGCCATTTGATTCCAGGAGATTACATGCAGGCAGACGAGTGTAACCAGAGTTCTCCCTCTGTAAGTCATTGCTGGAATCGGGGAACAGGGAAGGCTGCTGTGCCATTGTTCAGGCTGCAAATGGCCTCCTGGTTCTCCCCCCATAACAAGGCCAAATGGAATCAGTAGCAACTACTAAAAGCATAATACAGAGGAAAATCAGAATTCCAGCCTAGGAGCTGCTATGTTTAAGGTGGCTCGATGGCTAAGCTGGTGTAGGTCTAACAAGGATGTCAAAGGGGACATGTCCTGCTCTCAGTTACAACAGACTGAGATCTTATAGGTCCAGCTTCATGGAATATTTAAGGTTATTTCTGCCCATAGATCTGTGCAGAGCATCTGCTGGAGCTAGAGCAAGGTATGCTGCAGCTATTTGCTGGCATTATGCAAAAACTATGACTCCATGTAGCTTGTGTTGTACAGATTCATCTTTAAAAACAATCCATTGAAACAACAAACATCTGTAATGAACACTTTGTAAGAACTGACTGCTTATGAAAATAGCCAAGCTCTGTTCATTAGCCAAACCAGGGAGATATTTACCCACCTCCAGAAGCAATGCGTTAATTATTCTTGTCCGTCTCCTGGAAATGCTGAAGATTGCACCAAGACTTCTCTTCTGCTTTGCAGCAGCGTAAATACACTCAAGGTACTGCTAACCTTTCATGGCCATTCTTGCCTTTTGTTCCCACAGGTCCAGTTCAAGGGGGTCTTTACCAGCTGGAACAGTGAATCGGAATCAGGACTCAGAATTGCCAGCTACACCTGAACAGCTGAGACAACTACAGACAGTTGAGACCAAAGGGTAAAATGCAGCAGCCACCTATGTACAGGTCTGTTGTACCATTTGGATGCCCAGAGTCACGTTCAAGAGATCAGTTTTCTAAATAGTCACATCTTCTGCCTTAAGGCTAATTTAAACTGGTGACACCTGTGTAATTACTATAGCACCTTTGTTTACAAAGAAAAATGAAGAAGAAACTAGGCAATGTTGGTATGTGTACATACATAGATAACCAGCATATTCAGTGGCACCATATCACTTCTGTTATCAAAGGTCAGTGACAATCACATGCATGTGGCATTTGACATCGTTAAGAAGGTGGTGGTTGGGAAAAACAGATTCACCTTCTATTCAGCTGTCTGCAACACTAGTTCCCAAATGCTTGATCTACCTGCAAGAGAAGACTGAAATTATCTGGGCTGTTGTTGTCATAAGATAAATGAGAGCTGGGCTTCCATTTGTCTGTAGTTCAAATAACATACCAAAGGTAAAGTGACTCACAAGGAAGAGCCTTTACTATACAGACCATAGTATCCTCCTGTTCCCAGAGTAGCATTTTACCAACCCCACTCCAAAGCCAACAAGGCTCAGTGATATTTGCAGTGGGCCTGGCAGAGCTCTCATGAGTAAATTAATACAGGTCTTTGGTTAAACCCAGTGTTTAACGATATTAGGATAACCTACAGTAAATGGCTGTCCCCTAGTAATTGATCCAGGTAATGACATTTTGGAGTACAAGAAAGCATAGCATGGCACAGCACATAACTGACTAGAATATTCTGAAACAATTTGTATGATGCTTCTTGTTCTGTTCATTCCCTTTGGGGCATCTGGCATTGGTCACTGCCAGAAGACATGATACTGAGCAAGATGGACCTTTAGTCTGACATAGTCCAGCTGTTCTTATGCATAAGCCAAAAGAAAAGCACAGCAACAATAAAAAGGAGTTGCTGAGAAAAGCAGATGAAACAAACTGCTCAACAATGATAGGCTTGGTTATTCAATTTACATTCTCTGTTGCTCATTTCCAACATCTGGCAAAAAGAGGCTAGAGACACCATCCTTGTCAATAGCCATTGGTGGACCTAACCTCCATGGATTTATCCTGCCTTTATTATAGATTTCTGGCACACAGGCACTTGATACTTCTGCCAGTAGGAATAAACACTGAGTTACTGGGAGGCATTAGTAAGGGACAGCTACATCTGCAGTTTTGTATCTACAATTTGAAATGGTGGGTGTGTGAAAGAGGAATAGCATCACCTGAACATTTTGTTTCCCTAGTCATTATGGATCTTCCAACCACTACAAGTGACAGGATTTATTTAAAAATCAGAAATCTAATACTTGAATATTTTTCCCTTACATTGGCTTTTGAAAGGACAAATGGGCCTGTTTCTGACTCAGACTTCTAGATCTAAATTGAGATGGTGATACAACTTTCCAAAAGTAGAAGGAAGAAATAGTAGGAAGTAAACCCCCAAGAGACTATTCTCTTGGCTCTGTGCTTCCTGGAGACAAATGTGACTCACTAGCCTGGGATGAAAAAGTAGGTAGTGAAAATCAGTATCATGCTCTGAAATATGACCACCCTCTTAGGTCAGCCTTTTCCTTCAACTAAACAAAAAAACCACCTGGATGAATGACTTGATAAGGTGAAAACTGACAGCTTGGCTTGACTGAAGAAAGGCTTAAGTAAATTTAAGTAACCCATCATCACTCAATTTTTAGACATCTATGCTAAGTAGTTTTTAAAGCTGAAACAATTATACAATGCTGTATCTCCTCATACTAAGAGATGGTTCACTCAACTCATCACAAATAAAAATGTAGTCTAATACTTTAATCTACCAAAACAATGGTACCTTTTTGGAAAAGGACCAAACTACTTCTTTAGTTGAGTTTTACGTCTCTAATCACAAAACTCCATCCCTATCCCATATTTTTTATTTAAATAAGAAAACAGAAAATGTTCATAAAACAGTAGGGCCGTGTCTACACTAGCCCCAAACTTCAAAATGGCCATGCAAATAGCCATTTCAAAGTTTACTAATGAAGCGCTGAAATACATATTAAGCTCCTCATTAGCATGCGGGGGGCCGTGGCACTTCGAAATTGACGCAGCTCGCCGCCGCGCAGCTCATTCAGCCGGGTCTCCTTTTCAAAAGGACCCTGCCTGCTTCAAAGTCCCCATATTCCTATGAGCCACGTCAGTTTCGAAGTGCCACGGCGCCTGCATGCTAATGAGGCACTGAACATGTATTTCAGCACTTCATTAGTAAACTCTGAAATGGCCATTTGCATGGCTATTTCAAAGTCTGGGGCTAGTGTAGACATAGCCTAACTATTGATTTCTCAGGAGTTCTGTTTACAGAGTTCAATATTTTTCTTGGAGTTAATATACTGCAATGGAATTTTTCTATTTTAGGACAATCTTATGTCTGGTTTGTAATTTGTATTTAAGAGAATGGTGATTATCCCTATACATGCCATTTTCCCCTGTTGTTAAGGGATGCATTTGCTTTTGAAAAAAGCATGCACAGAAATTAAACAGTACATGTATATGATGCACCTCTAAATGTAACTGAAGTGCCCATGTTTTAAAAGATGCACGATTCACTATGAAAAAATCAGTCTGACACAATGAAACAAGACTATGCTGTTGTGCAGGAGACCAAAAATAAGCTGATTGTAACTATACAATGCAACAGATATTTATAGTATCATTGTCACTCTCCCTCTTTCATATATAGCTCATTTCAACATTAAGTTTAAAAAAAGGGCAGAATACTTGAATCCTTAAAAACTAGAGGTGGGAAAGAGTTTTACAGAGAATGTTAGTGGTTAGTAATTTATGCTTCAGAATAGGGTGAACTGGAAAAATGCTGCTGAAATTTGACTCTCTCCTTGAATGGAAAAACTGCTATGTGTGTATATATAGGTAGACTCTAGAGCCCTGTCAGCTTACAAGTGGAGAGACTATAAACCCACTAAGAAAATTAATCAGGGGCAGCAGGGTCCATCCTGTAGGTTTTCAGCAGCCATGTACAGCTCAGTCTGTTCCACAGAAAATGAACTATCACCACAATACTTTGTATGTTTAGGGAAATAAAAATAGTGGGTCTATTACAGATCTCTCTGGCTGTGGTTTTGTTCACTTTTGATATAACAGATATAGATTCCTAGTATACTGTGGTTTTCTTTGGCATAGTATTATGTCATTGGAAAGCACTGTGTAAACACAACTAAAATCCAATGTGACACATGCCTGCCTACTTATTGCTTTTTATATCTACCACTAAGAAGCACGCTTTGCAAAGCAAATGCCTGGAAGAGATTGAAATGTTTCATCAGCTTTAATTTCCTACTTGTAAAGTGACTAACCAACGTGAAGGATCACAGCATTTAGACTATGAGCCAGACAGCGGGGGTGGGGGAAAAAAGATATTTCTGTCTACAGTTTCATGTACATTTAATTACATATCACTGTGAAACCACTTTGGGGACAGTGTTTTCTTTCAGATTTTGTTGCAGTAAGCTTAGGGTTAATTTTTTTTTTTTTAAATAATGCTTGTATATTGGTACAAACAGTGAATATGGTACAAATACAAAATAAATTACAGCACTTGGATCATACAGATGTAGAATGTAAAGAACACAGTCAGCCAAGAATGATGGACACAGCTGTAATAAAGGTAGAAAAATACCACCTTGCCAATGATAGAATATTTATAAGTGTATGAGACAATTTAAGTGACCTTTGTAAGACATTTTACATTTAAACTAGAGAAATACTACAGAATAGTGTACTAGACACTTTGACAGCCTTAAGAACACAAGCAATGAACAAAAATCTAAAGCTGGCATATTAGCTTAGATAAGTTTTTGGCAACAGTCCTCCTATGTGTTTGAAAAACTTTGCAGCTGAAGTAGTTACTACTCTTTTAGTAGACATGCACCATGCCATAGAGGAAAGTCCAGAAGAGGACATATGTGAAGAGGCCGCCAATAAGACCTCCAGTGAAAAGTGGCCTTCGGGATTTAAAGTACTTATTCCACCGCCGTCCTGCTTTTAATACCAAAAGCATGGAGAGGAGGACAGAAGCCAAGAAGTAGAAGACAAACCCATGTAAACCAGTTAGGCCAAGAATTCCCGCTGTTGCTCCTGACAAGGCAGAAACTGATGTCCTGCAGTAATCCAGAATGGCTGCATTCCCTCGGACGGCTCCTTCACTGATGAACTGAGGACCTTCTCTCTTAGTGACCATTGTAGCCATTGCTCTGGTTTGAAGTCAAGGATATCTTTCTCCCAACAAGACTGGGTCAAAGGAGAGGTGGAAAAAGAAACACTATGGTATTAAGTCAGTTTTACTGCATTTTATTTGGAAACATGGGATTGAACAATTCTTTTCTCTCCTGTCAATAACTAACAGCAGGAACTGAAAGAGTGAAACATGCACTGCTACCAGGAAATGGATGACCTTTGCACAACTCACTACTGGTGAACTGATAGTTGCTATAATCTTTTGCACATTTTTGTAACGTCAGGTTTGACATGAATGCATCAGTCAGTGGAACATATTTCACGCCGTTTGAAAAAAAGTGAGTTTTGAACAAACAATATTCCCAGTTATTTCTACTAGAAATAAGTGGTGGTTTTTAATAACTACAAGAAAATAATCACGTCTATGTGCTGTTATAACTGATGGTATTCTAAGAGGTGATAGAACATTCAAACAGATCAGGTAGTCTACACTTAGTTTTATGTTTACACAGAATCATACTTGCTTTAATTAGGTAAGTTTGTCTCAATCGCCGAGTCCTTTACAATCATTAACACCACACACAAAACTGAACCAAATCCACTACAGGTTGTACCTCCCTCGTCTGGCACCCTCAGGACTGGAGTACTCCCAAACGAGTGAATTTGCTGGATGAGGGTAGGTCAGGCCTTCAATAGGTGCACTGTTGGGGGGGGCTGCCACCCTGCTGGCCACATTCCCCTCCTGGCCACCACAGGCTCTCTGTCCCCCTAGGGCAGCAGTTCCCAGACTTTGAGACAGTGACCCATTTTGACAATTCAGTAAGATGTTGTGGCCGAAGGCAATTCAAAATGGGGGTAGGAGGGTGGTTCTCCCCTCAGAAAAAGAAAATTATAAATCTTGATTTGCCCCTCCCCCAGGCTTAAACCCCTCACAGCCCCCCATCTTAAGCCCTCTGGAGCCTCAAACCTACCCCCATGCTTAAGCCCCTCGCAGCCTCAAATTGCTCTCCTCCTGGCACCAGGCTTAAACCCCTGGCAGCCTCAAACCACCTCCCCACCTAAATCACATGAGCACCACTGCTGCCCCCACTTGCTCCTTTGCTGGGCCTCCACCTCCTCCAAGTAGCTCCCCCCAGTCCTCCTACTCCCTTCCTCCACCTGCAGCACCGTAGTTCCCTGCCCTGTCACACTGAAATGGGACTTGTTTTAATTGGTTTAATGGCTGGATCCCTCCTGCCAGCTGTTAAAACAATTAAATTGAGTTCTGTTTCAATGCAGCAGGCCGGGACTGAGAGTTGGAGGACTGAGCTGCGGCAGCCTCCTTAAAGAGCCACATGCAGCTCGGAGGTGCCCAGATGGCAACCCTTAGGAAATCTAATGGTCACCCATGTTTTGGTCCCACCCTAGAGGGAGGGACTCCACTCCTGCAGGGCTCCCTGCTGTGGAGCTGCTGGGCTCCTCAGGCCCTGCCCAGGGTCCCTGTGGCTGCGGGGCTGCAGGCAGAGCTCCATGTACCAGCCAGCTCCCCAGCATAGCTCCCTCCCCCAGGTCAGCCCTTGGAGCGTGCCAGAACAGGTTGCTGATGGGGCTACCTGCCACCAGCACGGCTCCTCTGCAGTCCAGGCACTCTCTCATCCAGGTCTCTCTGGTCCAGCTATACCTGTGGTCCTTCTGAAGGAGAGATGTTGTTGGACAAGAGATTGCTGGATGAGAGTTTCAACATGTACTGTATGTCTGCAGCACACACGTTTACTTGTTACAGTAAGAAAAATTTAGGCCAACTTTATTAATAGTCTGAAAAAACAATTTATTTTTCCAGTATGAGACTTCCAGGCTGAATTTATAATGTTAATCATCAGTATGACCTTTTCCTGCAATACTCTACGCACATGTAGGTCTCACAGCAACAAACTTTAAATTTCACATCCTCCTTTTTGTATCACATAAGCATTTGGGTGAAAATTTGTATTTATGCTTAAATTTCTATCATTCTGGTCTGTTCACCAATGCCACCTTTCTAGCTACCTACCTAGAGTCTATGGTTCTCATTAACTCCAAAGAAGAAGTATCACCTAAACACTATAGGACCCAATTAGCTTCATGGAGCTGCACACTGCATGAAGGCCACTATACGGCATTTCCATAGTATCCTCCAGCACTTGGCCTAGATTCAAAATAATGAGACACAGAGATCACTCTACCCACTGTAACACAGCTTTTGTGAGGCTAGAACAGGATACATGTACAACAGCAGCAGCAGCAGGGTTCAGGAGAGAAAGCAAAGTGCACTTTTTTGGGCTTAACTGAAACTTCTGAGAAATTTGGAGTGTCTCAGTGTAATTACCTGAGCTGAAATGCCACCAGGAGAAAGAGATATTGTCAAGCAGTTAAGACCCCAACTGCAGCCTCCTAGAGAAGAAAGATTTGACAATTCTTAATCACCACAAACCTGTTTTACAGGTAGCAGTAAAATCAGATTTAAATCCGCGTGGCTCCTCCCTCCCTCGGCCTGAACTAAAGCAAAACCGCCAGCCGCCCCCCTCCCCACGGCTGAGGGAAGCACAGGGGAGGAATGTGGAGGTTACTGACTTCCAGGTTAGTGACCTCAGGGCTCGCTGAGCCTGGGCGGAGCTAAAGAAAGCCCCACTCGTAGCCAAGGAGCGGTGACAGCCCCGAGCGCGGCCAGCTGACGGTGGGAGCCGCTGGCAAGGCCGGGCCGGGCCGGGCCGGGCCAGCTCGCGTCCCTCCCCGCGCAGCCCGGCTGTGACCCCGAGACACGCGGGGGCGGAGCGCGAGGCCAGTGGCCTGCAGAGCCCCAGCAGCGCGGTGGGGGGAAGCGCCGCCCTCACGCCGACGCCCGCACGGGGCAGCTCGGCTCGGCCGCAGACACGGGACAGCGTCACCCCGGACCCTCCGCGGCCACCCGACCCCGCTGAGGTAATGGCGGCCACTCACCCAGCCCTACCGCGAGCGGCGGCCCGCCATCTTGGAGCAAAGACTGCCGGGAAACGTCGCGCGCCTTCCCCCCTCCCGCGCTCCGGGGGCGTCTGCGCCGGCCGATTGGCCCTTCCGTCGGGCGCGGGGGCGGGGCCGGCGGGACCTTTCGTTGGCGAGGCGGGGGGAGCGCCGGCGAGTCCGGCGCGAGCTGCAGGGCGGGGCCATGTCGTACATCCCGGGGCAGCCGGTTACCGCTGTGGTGGTGAGTGGGGGGGTAGAAGTCTAGAGCCGCTTCCCCCGCCCCCCGCCTCGGGGCGCTCCGGAAGCATGGGGGGTTGGGACGGGACATTTCCTCTCCCTTTGGGCTGAGGCGAGCAGGTAACGCCGGGGGCACCGTCCCGCCCTGCGCGACCGGGTGGGACCTACCTGGCTCGGCCCCACCCAGCGCTGGGCGGCTCCGTGGGGCGAAACGTGCCCGAGGGAGGCCGTGAGGGAGTGCGGGGGGGCTGGTTCCTGCCCTCTCAGGCGGGTTCTGCGGTCGGTAAAGCAGCCCCCACCCCCACCCCCACCCCGGCGTGCGCGCCCGCTCCCGGGGCGGGGCCGCTGGAGCAGCTTCGCCCACACCGAGTCCGCCGAAGCACGACGGAGGTCAGTGTTCGTGCGGGTTGTTGCCGGTCAGCCCGGTGCCTGGGTGGGGAGTTGGTGGTCTCAGGGGACTGGACAGGGCCGCAGGCGGGGCTGGGTTGCAGCCTGGCTCTGCCACTTGCCTGCCAGGTGTCAACCAGTCACTTCACTGCGATGTGCCTCTGTTTGCCCATCTCTGAAATGGGGCTGGTGCTCACCGCCTTTGCAAAGCACCACAGAAGAGCCAGTGTTCTCTCACTGGGCAGTAGAGACATGGAGGCAGCCCTAAGAGATATCTCCAGTTCCGTGACTATTTTGAAGCGTGCAACTAGAGTTACCCCATCCTGGCTGCACCTGCATATACAGCTAAATAACAAGTAGTAAAACAGTATTTAAAGTATCTACTCTGAAGGAGAACCAACGCCTGTTTCTAGAATTGGGTAGGAGGGATGGAAAGGTGAAACTAATTTATTTTGATGATGTGAAGGGATTGTGTAACTTGGTTGCCCTTATTGTACCTTTTAAATAAGGATTTTACTACACATATACTTTAGGTTATACCATTTTTCAGTCAATGATTAAAGACTGCTTAGGATTGGTGTCCTCTCCTCACATGCAGGAAAACTGAAATAAGCATGTGATCTGACTTGCCCAGTGTCATATTGTGGAGTCAGTGGTAGAACATGGAACATGTTGCCCAGTCTCCTGCGATTATGCTGCCTCCACTACTTGTTTGTGGTTACATTTCTGATGGGCACCTGACTCAAGAAATGCATGCTACTTTTTAGTAGCTGTAGTGGAAGGGATGAAAACATGGAAAAGTGAGAAACAGAAAACCTTTTCTGCAAAAGGCCTCTGAAGTCAGATGATAACAAAGAACTAGAGGCTATATATGGTGAGCTGGTAACTTCTGCCACTAATGCAAGCCACAGTACAATTTGAAGCGGGGGCTCATGGAGATTGTTCAGCAGAGCTACAGACTTAACTATTCACAGTACAAAATAATCCAGGAAAATGTACCATAGATGTATAGAGGTGAAAACTTGCTGCAGATCAGGGTGGTGTATACTATCGGTCCACCCAAGTGATTTGTCAAAACAAGTGAGACTTCTGACATCCCGTGCTATGCCAGGCAATCTAACTGATGCCAAATTGGGATCCTGGTACGTGTTGTGCTGTGATTTAAGAGGCAGAGTCAACTTGCCACTCAGCAGAGGACTTCTCAGATTTCAGACCTCTCTAATAGTATTTTTCTTTGAAAACCATGATGATGTTGATATCTCCCCTCAGGGGGAGGGATAGCTCTGTGGTTTGAGCATTAGCCTGCTAAACCCAGGGTCAAGTTCAATCTTTCAGGGGGTCATTTAGGAATCTGGGGCAAATAGATTAAAAAAAAAAAAGATGGTGCTTGGCCCTCCCAAGAGGGTCGGGGACTGGACTCAGTGACCTCCTGAGGTCCCTTCCAGTTCTATGAGATGTGTATCTTCATATTTTATTCTGTTTATTTATAAAGTGCTGCTTGCCAGACGTTGCCTGCTGTTAAGGTGCCTCCTGGAGTAGATGATGGTGCACAAATTACAATGGGCCAGTGGGTAAAACCCCTCCACACTGTGCTGTTCAAGTTTAGTTTTTTCTTGAATTGGAATCTCAGTAGCAACAGTCAACAAAATCTCTGTCCTTGTTGCTTAAGTTATGGTGTCTTAAACTCCCCTCCCACACTTGATAAAAATGCCTTGTGACTGCATGCTGTTGTTGTGAGCCTTGTTCTTAACAACCTGCCTCCAAGTCAGTTCCAGTGTTGAAGACATAAAAAGATATGAAAGCTGCTGCCATCTGCTTGTTTGGCTGCCAGCCTGGAGTCTGTTCCTTGCTTGCTTTTTTTTAAAGAAATGCTTTGCTGCAATTTTTAGTTTTTGGAAGTTGTCATTATTTCCAATGAGCTTATATGGAGTCTCACTCTTCAATTAAGATGATTTGTTTATTTGGCTAAGTTACAAACACCTCCCTCCTGTATTCCAAATGGGCGCATTTGACCCAGGGAAGCATTCTGATGAATGGAAAGAGACAGCCCTACAAGCTTGAGGGAAGAAAACCTTCTTACCCCAGAGACCTGAAAAATTGTGCATGCATCCTCTAATTTTCCCCTTACCCATGATTTCTTTCCAGGAGTTATTGTTAGAAGGGAAAGCTAGTTACCATACCCATCCATACCTGGAAAAGCTATACTCTAAAATGTAAGCAGCCTCTCACAAGGCCGAACATCCCCCAAATCAGGGAAAAACATCTCAGGACAAAGTGTTGCTGGAAGCATGGGGACTCAGTTAGTTCTCTGTGTCTTCCACTACGCTGTTCTGCAAAATCCTCTATAAAAGGCTGGAGTGGTATTTTCTTCATCTATTTTAGATGTGTAAAGTAGATTAAAATTAAAATGGCTTTGTAATTAACTAGCTATAACCCTTTTGAAAAGGAGACACCAAGCAAACTTTTGAGAATTAAAACCTTTGTTTTGATTTTATCTGCATTCTTTGGGCTTGCAATGCTATAGTTTGAGTTCACAGATATTAAAAGGCATAGTAATAGTAGTTGGTCACACTTGAATCTATGAAATTAAAATGTTCTAAGAAAGTAATGTGAACTGCTCTCCTTTATGACAGAAAATTGCACAGCACCTCATGTTGAATTACCAGTCACACTCCAGCCAAGCTTCCTTGTGATGTGTATGACAAATCTCATAATTCTGGTGAAAGTAGGTCATGCAACAAAGACTGTACCCTGGGGGGATCTGGGCTTAATTCAAGAGGAAGGTCTAGAGAAGCCCCTGCTGGGCAGGGTTTTGGGTGAGACCGGGACTTCCCAGGAGTGAAGATATACCTCTAATGACAGACATAGGAGGGAAGATCGACCCTGCTGTGAGTGATCTTCCAGAGTTCAGTTTAGTGCACCAAGTAGGGACATGCTAAATTGAACTTACAGGACACTTGCATTGATGCCAGTACTCCTGCCTCCCAGTTAGGAGTAAAGGAAGTTGACCTTTAATGGAGATGGTGCAGAAGCCCAAATTAAGGTATGTTGACTCTAGCTTTGTAATTAATGTAGGTAGAATTGCATACCTTAATTCTACTTTTCCTAGCGTAGTGTAGCTCTGCCCTAAGAGATCTTCTGCTATTACTCTTACAAAGTTTTAAAATCTTAGTGTTTGAACCTTCTAATTAAAGACTTTTTAGTATTCTTGAAGCCAGAGCAATTTTACAGATGTCTTCTTGTGAACCCTTTAATAGTTGGTCTCTCTTCAGCAGAATTAGTAACCTGTACAAAGAGGCTATGTCTACACGTGCATTCCTCTTTCGAAAGACATGCAAATGAGGGAAACAGAAAATGCAAATGAGATGCAGATTTACATACCTGGCACCATATTTGCATATTCTTCTTTTGAAAGAAGAAAAGCAGTATAGACACTGCTCTTTCAAAAGTAAGCCCCATCTTTGAAAAAACCCTTCTTCCCTTTTTTTTAATGGGAAGGATTCTTTTGAAGATGGAGTTTACTTTCGAAAGAGCAGTGTCTACACTGCTTTTCTTCTTTCAAAAGAATATGCAAATGAGGTGTCAGGTATGTAAATCTGCAGCCATTTGCATTTTGTTTTCCTCATTTGCATGCCTCTCTCAAAAGAGGAATGCAAGCGTAGAGGCAGCCAGGGTGTGTTTAAGTTTCAGAGCATAGGGCGGGGGAAAGCCCTTTATCTACTGGGGAGGAGTAACAGTAGGCGACATCCTTTTGGCAGTGTTAAGGAGGAACTTGTAGTTTTTCCAGAGACAAAAACAAACTAAAGTGTGTGGGCTAGAGGGACTGCTGGTTATTCACACTTTCTTTTTATTGGCTTGAAGGAAACTGATTTCTGGTATAAATCTACTGCTATTGGTGCCATCTTTCCCTCCCTTCACTTCTATTGTGGTAGTAGGCATCAAAAGCAGCTTACCCTTTAAGTGGCAAGTAATTTAGGAGATACTTATTTCTGTTATGACTTTCTAGCAAGGACAAAAAAAGCTCTTCAGTTACTGCTGAAGTGCAGAAATGGTTCATCTTAAGGATAACTTAACTTTTAAACCATCAATAAACAACTGTGTTGCCCAAGCTAAGTTGTCTTGTCTGTCTGGAATAGGAGCATTTGCAGTCTATTTGCCAGTGGGTTTCAGATCCAGAGATCCCTGCTCATTGTCTAAGCAAATACACAAACTATGCCTGTGATGTGGCCTTCATTTGTAAACTATCTTACATGCTGCTTTTATCTGGAACTTGTACTCTGAAAACATCTGCTGTCCTGTGCTCAGTTATACGTAACAAAGCTAAACTTAGCTTGCTCATGGTTGGAGTAAAGGAAGGAATGTGAATCCTGGACTTTTCCTCCCATCTCTTTCAGCAAAGAGTTGAAATCCATAAGCTCCGGCAAGGTGAAAATCTGATTCTTGGATTCAGTATTGGAGGTGGAATTGATCAGGACCCTGCCCAGAATCCTTTCTCTGAAGATAAAACTGACAAGGTCAGATTCTTTCTGAAAGTTATGTAATTCAGACCCTTCCTGCCCCCAGTAAGACTGAATGCCCTCAACTCACTTTGAACTAGTGAGTTGCAGACACTTTTGTAGGCCTATACTTAGTCCTCCCTCAGTCTGGTCCTTCCCCCTCAGTCCATGTAGCCAACTTGCGCTGCATTTGGCCTCTTGTGTAACTCATCTGTTTTCTACTATCAGACTTGTTTTTAAACAAAATCCATTCATTTAGCAGCATCTTACAGAGGTTGCCTTAGGTGCATTTGTATCAGTTCCAACTAGAATAACTAACACATGACTCCTACAGGGCATCTATGTAACACGGGTGACGGAAGGAGGCCCAGCAGAAGTTGCAGGACTCCAGGTTGGAGATAAGATAATGCAGGTAAATTCAAAGACAGGAAGATGAACATTCTGGAATACCTGGATACAGATAATATGGGGTTGTCCCAGCCCAGAAGTGCCCTGAAAAGCACTGCTTTCCAGGACAGTTCAGTGGTGGTTGGGGAATAGTGAATCCTATTAACTTGCTCCAGTCTTGACTGTTTCACCTGCTTGTTGTCCCACTGCTGTATGTGCTACTCAAGGAAGTTTATATAAGCTCATTGCCTTCCTATACAACTTGTCTTGGGAATCTGTCCGGAAAACCTTCCGGATGCCTAGACAAGAGGCTTCTGGCTGAGGCCCCCTGCAGGAGAGTAGTGTCATGGTAGGCCATGCTGAACAGCATGGGTATTTCAGATAAATTAGCTCCAAGTAATTTCTGAGCACAGGGGCTTGAATAGTCATTTAACTCTTGTGAAAACAGTGCCCAACAACCATTACCCAATACCAGAACTTGAAGCAGATCATGAGGAAGCACATTCACACGTTTTCTCCCCCCCCCGTGTGCCTTTGTGGGGCCGGCTTTAGTAGTGGCCTGCTTCAATCCATCCTGGGGACTAAGCGTAATTCAGCAGGTAAAAGAATATAACTGCTACTATGTTAAACACATACATAGTAGTCATCTCCAGGGTGGATGTAGAGACAAGCCGCCTAGTGAGTTTCTTGTATACAGCTTGAACCTTTCTAATTTGGTACCATCCATAGTCCAGTATGATTTTTAGATAGCCAGGTCTCCACTTACCATGGGTGTAGCCAAGTTTCCCATGGTCCCATAAAGTTTGTTCACAGCCCCCAGTCCTAACTCTGTGTTCTGTGCTGTTATTTAGCTCTAATTTACCCCCAATGCCATCTAAGAGCCCAGTAAGTAGTGAAAGTGTTGGTAATGCTGCTGGGCAATATCGACCTCCTGTGGTTTTGGCGAATTCTCTTGTTCAGTGCCACTCAGGTCCCAAGGGTACCAGATTAGAAGTTCAACCTGTGTCCTCATGTTTAAATTAATACTCCATACTTATGGAATTTGAAAAACAAATAAAAGGGATGTAACTGCAAAATCATTGTCTAGTTTGACCAAGTTGGCAAAAGCTTCTAAATATAACTGAAGTGTATATTACAAGTCCAGTTCTACAGCAATCAAGAAACTTAATTTCTGGTGTGCATTTCTATTCATTTTCCTGTGACTTTTTTTTCCCTTCAGTTGAAGCAGAAATCTGTAGTCACTTTACAGTGTGCACTTGTTTGTACTATATAATACCACATTCATTTTTAGACTGTCTATTTTTGTTTATGTAGACAAGACCTGTGTTCCTTATTTATATGATACTATCTGCTCAGCTTGAGATATGATGCTAACAAGCACATACAGTAAAACTAATTCTTTATGGTCCATGAATATGACTGTATATCCTAATAAGCAGCAAGCATTCAGTAGCTGGACTGTAGAAGGTCCAGAATGAATAGCTTTAAGAATATGAACTCTACATTTTATTGGCCTGAAGGAAACTGATCTCTAGTATAATTCTGCTGTTGTTGGTGTTCTCCCTCCTATTGTAGTAAAGCATCTAAAAATGTTCAATCTTTGTGACAAGTCATTTAGGGATAGGCTTGGAGATGCTTATTTCTGTTGTGGCTTGCTAGCAAGGACCAAAAATGCTTCTCTAACAGAAATGGTTCATCTTAACTTTTAAACAAAATCATACTAAACAGCTCTGTTGTCCAATTTGTTTGCTTTTCTTTTTGGAGATAGACAGCAAATGCTCTTATTCACCAGTGGGCTTGAAATTGTTGCTCGCTGCTTAAGCAGATTTAAAAACCATGCTTGCGATGGGTCCTTCATTATCAAATGTGCTCCCTTTATCAAAAAGTTGTACATTGCACTCTGAAGAAAATCTGTGCTCACATTGTTATTCAGAACTACTCACTATCTAGTACAGTGCCCCTTTGAGCTGTGGGGGAAGGGAAGCAGGCTCCTCCCCAGCTTTTTCGCACTTGGAAGCAGCTTTTTGGCAGACTCTCGGCACCAGTAGCCTTTTGTGGGGTTGGCATTTACCCTCCTCGTAGTTCTGCAAAGATGAGAACCCAAACCACGTTGTAGTGCTGTGATCCTAATCCTGGCTAGGGCCCAATTATATCACTAAATTAAAATACACCAATTTCAGTGCCTCCCTTAACTCAGCTGAGACACAGCAAATGAACAAACAGCTTTTTTCTTTGAGTAACATAAGTGTCCATGGGACAGTGAATGACTGTAGCTGTTTATGAAGTCTACCAGAGCATCTCTGTCTACTCAATTTGGTCTGTGCCTTCTCACCTTCAAGTGCTTCCATGCATGCTCAAGCTGTTTGTAAGAGGAGTCATCTCATATGCTAGCTCTCTCCAGGCAGCACGAGGACTCCTACAAAGTATGTTTATCAAACAGAAGCTCTTGGGCACTTGTCTAAAGCAAACTTTTGCCACTTAGATTAAGTCAAGACAGGGTGAATGTTAAGTGGTGCCCAGACACTGCAATTAGCAGTCTGGGGCCTGTCTGTCACCTTATTCAAGTTAGTTCATTGACAATAATTGTTTCCTGGTGAAACATCTGTTGTAGGTGAATGGATGGGACATGACAATGGTGACTCATGACCAAGCACGGAAGAGGCTGACAAAGAGGAATGAAGAAGTGGTACGGCTCCTGGTGACTAGACACTCCCTTCAGAAAGCAGTGCAGCAGTCTATGATGTCCTAATTATGCAAAGGGCGTGGGAGGATCTCGAGTGACACTCCCTTGTTCTAAGGAAACAAAATACTGGATTAGGGTTATACGAAAACACTAGTACTGCCCAAGGTAAACATGCACCACTAAACAGAGTAAAACTCTAGCAGCAGAAACTTCCAGTAGCATACAGTTCATAAAACAGCACCTTACCCTGCTATGTACTCAAATATTTAACCTGATTCTGGCAGGGGAAGATGATAGCAGTTATACAAGAAAAAGATGCAAAACACTATATACTTAGGGAAGAAATTGTGGAAAAATAATTAACTTAGTGGGAGATGATTCTCCTTTAGTTAGAGTGCTCTGTTAGCTCCTTCTGCAAAGGAGTGAATGATTAACAGGGGGAGGAGGTAGTGTTTCACTGTGATCAAGTTTCCAGAAATTAATGGTGAGGGTAGTGGCTAGATTTGTACCTTGTTCAGGCTCAGGTTTTTAAGATGCCATTTTAAATCCAATGCTGAGTAAGCTCTCCAGCTCTTAGTATCACATGGTAATAAGCAGAATGTCTTTCAGGGTTGAAGGATAGTCTTCTGTCCTAGAGCAGTCACTGCAAGACTTAGTCCTGTTCTTCAACCAGCTCATCATAAAAGGGAAACAAGTTTGAATGAATAGGTGGTGCATTAACACATTATTAACGAAAGCAGTCTGGGATTTTAGTAACAAATTCCAAAATGTTACAGTTGCAAAGTGCCTCAAGGGAACAATGCCAGCTTTAACGTGCCACACCTATTGCATCTCTAGGGTGTGGGCTTTAAAAATACTGTAATTGGGAAAGAGATGGAAACCTTCCACACTGTCTTGTAGAGAGACTGCAGATAGAAGGGGCAGCTGGTCTGTTTTGTAAAGGGGAGACATTTAAATCTTGTATTAAGTAGAAATAATCAAATAAGCTTTCAAACTTTTATTGTACCAAAGTTCTTGGCCCTGGACCTGTGGTAAGCAAACTACAGAAATCCTCCACAAAGGAATTCCTTTTGCAAAAGCTGCTCTTAAGTGGGTTTTGAACCCTTCAGTGAACCACATTAAACACTCCAAGGCATTATAGAGGCTAGCTTTAATTAGTTATCCAAAAATTAAGTTTGTATTGCCTCTTGAACTAGTTTTAATACAGCCTCTTCAGTTGTCTTGACTAGTTTAAAAATTGTAAATAGAACACTGAAAAAGTGGTACACTAAGTTATTACTGCAGTGCTATTTAAGGTCTGACTTTCATAAACTTTATAAATGCAGCTCAAAGAAAGTTCCACTCAGTATCTTTACATACCAGTAGATGCCTTTTTTTATACAGTTTTTTTTACCTTACTCAGTAGTACAAGAAATCCAAAATGAACTTTGGACATTTAACTTACAGATCCTGTGGTGGAAAATACCCTAACTTTGCAGATACGCCTTATTTTTGTTTACTGTAGAGAAGAACAACACTATTTGTACTGTGGTCTCTTGATTTTACACAATAAAAGTGAATTAATGGCAGCTCAGTATGTAGATTTACATTTTATTTATACGCTATGTAGATTTCCTACCCCTCCAGTTCTCCTAGTTTTAAACAGGTGTAGTGCTGCCTGACAGCTGTTTAACTTATCTTTATCTTCAGCATAATATGGTTGTTAAAGCTAAGTGACAGCAAATTGTTTACACATTTACAACTTGGAGCACCTTTTGGGAAAGAGTATTTTCTTCTGAGTTTTTCTACCAAACTTTTCAATAAAGAGAAGCAAGTTGACTTCCTCCAGGACAGTTTGCAGGATTAAGTACTCAAACCTCAAACACTACTGATTATAAATCTTGTGTTTAACAGTCCCTTTCAGCACACTTACTGTCAGAGACCAGAAGGCATTGACCGAAGCTATACAGCTTACAGTGCAAGAATGTTTAATCTCCAAACATGGTGCAAGGATGCAAGACCTTCAGCTAATACTGCAAATAAAGCAGTTCAAAGCACTGGAACAAGAGCCAGTACTTAAGTTTTATTCACTATCTTCCTCCATTACCTTATGTTAAGGTATTAGTGGCCTCAAGGAAATATGGTCTCTACATAACAAGTGCAGTATCTGCCTTGCAGAGGGAAATGTTGCAGCTTTAATTTCTTTATCTGGAACGTACCATGTGAGTGCATAAACCTAGATTAGTCAGGAAAAGGGAGGAAAAAAAACTTAGACTAATACAACTTTTAATTATTAGGCTATCGAACAACATGATCAGACATGCATACAGTACAAATTGTTCCATCCAGTGACAGCACAGGCTAGGCACTTCAGTAGATCCTAATGTGAGTAACTTGGCAACTTAGTAGAACTTTCAGAAATTTGGTCTCAGGCACTAGATTTAGAACTTCTGCTGCAAATGCTTGGTGCCACAGTGTAGCAGATCACATGAAAACTTCTTTTTTTGTTTAATTATAGCTGACTCTCATAGAAACATACTGTGATATCATCAGAGTAGTACCTCCCCTTCATCCCTTGTACCTATATATAAGATTAAGTAACTGTGGCTATCTAGTCTGAGCCAGTCTTCCTCTTACAACTTGGTTTGGAAGATGATCAAGTCAGCAGCAGTAACAGATTGCACTGTCTAGTTCACAAAAGCCTGTTCTTTGGTCACTACTTTAAGACGACACCTGGTTGAGTTTTCACCTTCCAGTTGTGTTGTGGTGCTCATTCTGGAAACAAGTCTCCTCACCTGATAGAAGCCCAGCTCTTTCCTTGCCTGCTCACAGAATGTTGTGTTGGTCAAAGATGGCCACATATTACTAGGCCAGCTCTAGACAGGCTGGCTTGTTATTGACTTCCAGGATTGCCAATCTTTTCCACTTAGAAGGGGAAGGATAATGGAATATCCATGAAGGCATTTGGCATTCAGCAAAAGAGTTCATTGCAGTCCTAGGGGTTTGGGACCTCCTACACTGGAGGAGTGAAACAGCAGCATAAGACACTTCAACTAGTCATGCTGGTGAGCAGTCTGGAATTCCCTTCATCTGTAATGAGGTAAGGCCAATACATCCATCTTGTTGTGTCAATCATCAGGTGGTGGGGGGTGTTAGTCAAACGATTCGTATACTCGTGTTCCATATAGACAGTAATGCTGGATGATGAAGACTATGTCAAAGATAATGGAGAAGAGACCCAGTCCAAACTTAGTTGGATCGCCAAAGATTAATTTCCATTGATCTGTCAAAAAATAAAGAATGTGAGTGACCATGCAGTTTGACTGACTTAACAGCATTAAACTGATTTTGCCCATCCTTTGACTTAACTGTTATTCCATAATCATAGGTATAAAGATATTAGTGTCACAGCCATAGGTGGTTAGACGTTCATTTTTAACTGCATCAGTATTCAACTTGTTTGATTTCACGATATTGTATGGTTTTAAAAAACCCATGGCATATGGTAGTCTGTAGCATTACCTATAACCTGTGTAAGTGTCTCATTAGAAGACATTTATCGCATTTTTATAGTACTGACGGATGCACATGCTACCATGCAGGATACATAGGTCTGGGAACAACCTTAAGGTGAGTGTGGAATGGCAGAAAGTGTTTTGTGGCAGGTTTTTCTTTAATGGAAAATGGTGTCTCTGAAAGGTATTTCAATTCTATGCTTACCGTTGTTGTAAGACTGCAGAAACATCTGAAGCAGGCTGAAGCTTCCACCAGTAAAATCTAGCAACACATTTCCAATACTCCACCCTTCGGTGCTCTTCCGCCGAAAATTCATGTATGCCTACAAAAGCAGCACAGAAGGGAGTCAGGTCAAATATGCTGCATATTTTGACTTTTGCCTGTAAAAATTTGATCTGGAAAAACTTTATTCTACTCTAGCAGTAGCAAATTCTGCCCTTATTTTGATTTCAAGATAAACAGCTTGACTTTTCAATGCTTCAATCAGTCCCTGCTATAGAAGAGTCTCAGATTGAAGCAGACTAAAGCTTTCAGAGACTAAGAAAGGTATGTGCGTGCTTAGTAAGCACAAAAGCCATTAACTGAGTGATCTGTTTTGACTGCAGTTGTAATACAGCTTTGTCAGCATTCTAGGATCATATACACCACACATTAAAAAAAACCTAGACATTAGTGCCCATGTTTTACCTGTGGAAAATATTTTACCAGTGTCATTCCCAGTTTAACGTAAGAAAAGAAAAATAAGAACTGTAGCCATGTGATTTCTCCTGCTGCAGCCACAGCCAGTGTGGTAAATGTGAAGGTCCATGCAATCACAAGCAGCCCAATCACAACTCTGGACACTCTTTGAGTACCTCTCTGAAAAAAAAAAAAAAGACATTTTATACATTCAGAATTTATTATATCCTGATCTTCACCCCAGTTAGCATAGGGTGCACAATCCCAAGTTTGCTGTGGAATTGGCTGGACTTGACCCATTCTCCTCAAGTACCCCCACACTGTTCTAGAGCTTGCTATAGGTTTATGCTAATCAGTGCAATTTCAGAGCCTAGTTCTCCTGGGAATGCTGTTCAGCATGCTAGCATTCAGGAGAGGGGGCCTCAATCTTCAATATTTTCATGGGCAATTTGTGGAATTGTTCTATTATTCAGCCCTAAATTAAAGAAATGTGAGGTCTTATGCTCATCATTACACTTGTGAGATGACCAGAGAAACTTCCAAAGTCACCACACATGCTGACCTTTCATAAAAGGATCCCATCCTGGCAGAAGTGGCAAAGAACAAGGACACACACGGAAAAACTCACAATAATCCAGAAGAGGTATGAATTTTTTTTCCACCTAGCTTGTCCACTAAGGCTATCACTATACTAGCTATGGAGTTGCTACTTTGGGATACAGTTGTATCCCAAAATGGCAACACCCCTGCTCAAAATAGCACAATTTTGAGCTGGAAATGTCAAAATAGCCACCTATTCATGTGGTGCCCCCAGGGCTGCTGTAGACTGGCTACTCCAGCTCAGCTGGAGCACCTCTGCTCACACCAGCCTCAGGGGACTGGAGCAACCTTCCTGTCTATGGAAGACTGCTCCAGCCCCTACTTATAAACTGTTACCAGTAAGCCTCATCCATTAATGGTGAGGCTAACTGGTTAAACAGTGGCATCCTTAAACTAGATTCTGCTACTCCCTCTGACTTTGGAGTAGAAACAGAAGTTGTGTTTTTCTGTTTGTCTGTAATAGCAATAATATTCTCTTATTAGAGAACGTCTGTAGAATGACATGAAAATGAAGAGCCTTAATTGCTAGCTCTCGTTATAGTTAGCCTCACAGCTCAGGTGTCATCCACTGTTACGGTTTTATTTTGGAATATAAAGGTATCACAGGTAAACCTACCTCATAGATACAGCACTGAATTATAATAAAAAGAGTTACAGCTACTGCATGGAGACTGAAGACGACATCATTGCTGTCCACAGGGTTCACTCCATTGGGATACAGGCGCAGGAACTGCTCCTGAGTATTAAAATCCCAAGTAAGTTAGCTACTCTAACTCTGTCCTACAAGTACTGAACTAGTTCACTGAAAGAATGACAAGGGCACTTACTTGAACATAGGCAATCCAGAAGAGTCCTACATTAAATACACTGTATGCTATGAAGCCAGTGAGGTTTAACGCTAGGAAATCAAAGCTTAGTCCAACAACACTAAAAAAAAACACACACAAAAACTTTATATGTAAAAACTGATCCGCAGACCCATATGGCCAATGCTATAGAGGGACTGACTGACACTAGAAGGTTCTGATTTTAGGGCTTCCTACATTTACTGTCAGAGAAACTGTGCCCATACTGCTCTATAAAGAGTCCTTTAGATATGGTGATGGTTGCCTCTTACACATTCTATTTTGACTGTTCATTATAAAGTTTACTTTCAAAATTCACATCTATCTCAACCCCACACAACTGCAAGGAAAAAGATAACCGCATTTGAATTATATTCAAACCCAAAAGCATTAAGTCCATCTGAAGGAGTCCATCTCTGCCACTCACTGTCCTGTCCTCTTGTTCCAGGTAAGAATTTCTTTACAACAACTTGTATAAACAATATCAGAGGGGTAGCCGTGTTAGTCTGGATCTGCTGCTATAAACAATATGTGGTTTACTCACTAAGTTAAAGAGCCTCAAGGTCAGAGACAAGATAACTCCTTGTCAAAGGTATACATTCTAAATGGATTGGTTAGAAATACCATGTGGTTTCTATAACAATGAGGAAAAAATCTTGTCTAATGTCCATATTACCTCCTGGTTTAGGGCAGGGGTCTGCAACCGAAATAGCGAGAAGTTTTTTTTTTTTTCAAATTTGCTTACAAAAATCAATACGTCAAGAGCTGCAGTGCATGTGAATATGAGACAGTCTTTAATAAATAACCACTGTACTTTTAATCACCCCTAGTTTAAGAACAGCACACATAGTGCATCAGTTAGAAAGTTAAGTTACCCGCATCCTCTGGCTTTACCTGCCTCAACACCCAAATCCACCCCCAATCCCCAGGATTTACCTCCCTCAGACGTTCTGTGCGCTACCCACCTCCCCCAGCTGCTGAGGTACAAGTAGACAGCCTGGAGCTGGTGTCCCCCTTGTCCCCCCTTGCAGCACAGACGGTTGGTATGGTGTAGCCAGTGCTAGCGCTGGGTGCTGCAGGTGGACACTAAGGCGGTAGTGGCAGCAGATAAGGTAGGAAGCAAGCAGCTGCCTCTTCCCCCTTTGCCTGTGGCTCCCTGCTGTGGCTGGAAAGAGGCTGCCCACTCTCCCCTGGCTGCCACCACTGAGCTCAGCACCTGGAGTAAGCTGTGGCAGTTGGGCAGTGCCAGCCGGGCAGGAAAGAGCAAGGCAGCAGCCAGAGGAGGATGAGGCCCCTTCTGGGCTGGGAGCAGAGGAAGTGGTGCTGGCCATGGCTGGGAGTGAGCCAGCTGCTTTCTTCTGGTCTCCCTGGCACAGTCAGGGGGCACCCACCCACAGCTCCTGGCGGTGGCTGGTGGGCAGCACACTGCTGGGGGGGAGCCAGGTTCCTGCTCTGCTCCTCCACTGCCCAACCCCGCCGCTTCTCATCATGGCTCTGGGAAGGAAGCCCTGCTGCCACTGATACCCCTTGCGGCTCTGGAGGCTACCGCTGCTTAAACAAAAAACCTAAATTCTGTACCAACTGTTTAAGTGGCAGCAGCCTCCAGAGCAGCAAGAGTTGTCACTGGTGACAGCACTTGGAACCGCAAGTGGCTCCTTAAAGAGCTGCATGCGGCTCCAGAGCCGCATGCTGCCAATCCTGGTTTAGGGTTAGGTCGCTGCAGGACTCAAAGTTCCATTCTTCCTTCAGTTGATGTGCTACTGAAAGTTTCAGGACTGACATTCACATGTGATCACTTGGACTACACTGAATGTGTGAACGTGAAACAAGATGTGGTTTCCTCCCCTTCTGATTCAGAGGCCTGCCTCGCCCCTCCAACTGGGAAGTGGGACAGGCCATATAATAGCAGAGTCCTAGCTCTGTGGGGTCCCAAACAGCGAGGGAGACAGATACATTCTGCTTCCTCCTAGGTGCCAATTTTGCTGCCAAGCCCAGAGATACCCTGTTCATGCAGGAACCTGTCTGCAGGGGAGCTGCTGGGATACTGATAGCCACCTATCCCATGGAAAGAGAGAGACACCCCTTAGATCTCAGTTGGAGGGCAAAAAGTGGCCTGGAGCAGGCAATACTAGTTCCAGTCTGCTTGAAATATGCTGACCAATCCACTATTAAGTGCAATCAGGATCCCTGGGCTGGGATCCGGTACAGTCAGGCAGGCCCAGGTCTCCATACCTCAACACCCCATGTAGGCCAGGTGGCTGCTATTAGCATACTCCCTGTGAAACGTAGAATGACAAGCTACTTGCTAGCCTGGTACTTGCCTGCAGGTCTGAGCCCAGTGGCAGTCTGTAATACCTGCCTAAGAGCTCAGAGCCTATGGACTCCATGGAGGGCCTTGCTCCTGCTGAAGAGCCAGAGTCTTTAGATTATTTGTGGTTGTTCCCCATTAGACAGGTCTGGAAGCTGTTCCCTGATCTGTTAATTCCCCTAGACACTAAGCAGCGACCTTGATGATGTAGCAAGGTGGTGTGGCTTGCCTCCAGCCTTGAAGGGGAGGACAACCACACTATCACTGGGTGTATTTTAAAAACACTCCCAGATTGCCAATAGTTTATTCACACAGCTACTGAAAGGCTTATGATGGAGACTGGGGTAAGCTTTAGAAAGACATTTTGGTGACTTAAAAAATAGGTCTTCAGTTCTTAAGTCAACTAGGCATATAGAAAAATTACTCTAGGTGTTAAACACGCCAAAACCAATCCACGCCTTGCTCCTTGCATTGTGCAATGGGGCTGCAGTCTCTGCCACAGCATGCTATACATCATGAATAACCATTCGTTTGACTGGGAAACAAGGTGTGGAGTTAAACAGAATTATGATTAGGGGAAATTATTCTCACACATGCACACAGATGCCTCTACTCAGGAAGGCAGATAAATCCAAGAAAAATGCACTGTTTCTCTTTTCAGCTACAAAGTTGCCAGTGTGCTCATTAGCCTGCTAGGCGGGCTCCCTCTGGTGGTGAATTTAAGATCTGACACATCCATTATTGTGTTCAATAAAAACAAAACATTACAGGACAGATCCCTTTTCCAGGGGGAGAGTTGTTTTGTTTGAGTTATTTTGGGGCTTTTTTTTAAATTAATGACCTAGGTCTTTATCCTGCAATCAAAGTTACACGTGACCTACTGCCCACAGACTTCAATGGTATTTTGCAAGGGTCCAGCCGGGCAAATCCAATTGCAGGGTGAGCGCCTTGGTAGTACTCACGAACAGAGAGGTAGCCGTGTTACTCTGTACACTAACAAAACAGAGCAGCAGAAATGTAGCACTTTAAAGATGAAGTGGGTCTATCCCACAAAAGCTCATCAGTGAATAAATCATTGTTAGTTTTAAAGTGCTACATTTCTGCTGCTGTTTCACTGACAGGTGATAGGAAAGAAGCCTGTAAGGTAAGATACTTGAGACTGCATCAAGAGACTTAGTATTTATAGTCCATTTAACTCCCATATTACAGACATTAATTCACAGCTAGTCTCCTTACCTTTTTCGTCGCCAGTTCTCAAAAACCTGAGGGTAAAAGGAGATCGACCAGGCCAAGAAATAGATCCAACCAATCACTTGGTCTATAATCCCTACTAAGTTACTGTGGATCACTTGGAATCGAATCCTTGGGCTGCAAAGGAATTTGCACTCTGTTAATAGTCCCTCTTTGTACTTTTTCACAGGGCATACATCCTCCTCCTAATCTGTGGGCAGAATATATCATCAGTTGCTCAAAATTGTAAGGATAGTTTTAGTGGAGCAATGAAACTTTTCTCCTTTTCACACCCTGTTGTGGGATAAGGTTTCTGCCAAACCCAGTGCTGCCTTTCCTACCCTCAGTCTTCCTCTGCTCTTTCCTATTTCCCCCTTCCTTATGCAGAACTTCTGAAGCCTCTCATCCTTTTCTATTACTTCCATTCCTCTTTGTATGTTACTGTTGTGCAATAGCAGGGTTTTACCCTCACACTCTGCAAGCAAAGCCTTGTGATCTGGCTGTGTTCCTGGATATGTCATGGTGTTGGTAACAACAGTCATGATCAAGACACAGAAGAAGTAGCGAAATGAGGAAGTGGCAAGACTATGCGTTATCCTGCAGAGCTGTGGCAATAACGACAAGCAAATGCAATTTTGTTCTGATACCAAGGAAGAGAGAGTTCCACATGTGAACACATGGCACATTAAAACACTGAACAGGAAGCTTTGTGGATGTGCTATGCACCTGTGGCTTGCACTGAAGTCAGTGAAAGCTGTGGGTTTGCAGGGGGGAGTCAGGCTGTTAGTATCAAGAAAGGGTACAATCGCAGACACAGAACTGTGTTAACAAGATAGGTACAGCAACAAAGCAATAGCCCAAGGAGTTTGGATATCATTCAGGCCCAGCTCGAGCTGTCATGCAGGCTCTGAGACCCTTCTTGCGTGTGGTTTAAAAGATGCTACTGAATCTAACCTAAGAACACTTAGGATTTTAAGTTTTACAATTCAGAGACACATACAAGATAAAGCAACTAATATCACTTCAATTATCTCATCATCATGAGAGGTGGTGGGGAAGGTGACTGACTATGCTGATTTAGTCAGGAAATCTGCAGTGTAATTAGGATACTAGAGGATGGTGTGAGGGTGGGGGGGAGAGGAGAAATGATTATACTACTTTGAATAAGAATGACTTGCACATGATCTGGGTTGAACTGTAGGTAACTTACCCAGTTTGGTTGGAATTACTGGCGTGAAGATAAACGGTAACTTGTCCAACATCTTTAGCTTTCGCTGGAAAGCCTGACTTACTTAGGCCTGCAGGTAATATTACCTGTCAGATAAGGGGGAAAAAAAAAGTTACACATGTAACTATTCACCTTTGTAATGAGGTCAGACGCTGACCAATTTAAGCTTTAGCAGGTCTGAAGCCAGTTCCATTACTCACTTGATCAGGTAGTTCAACAATGGTTCCATTTTTGGATGAGTATGTGACATTAAATGTTATCACCAATGTCTCATTTAATGGGGCACTGTGAAGACAGACAAGTCAAATGAAGCCTACAAATCCATGTGTTAAAGTAGGTTTCAGGCCTTCTGGAAGAACTGATTCCATTCAGGTTAGGTAATAGTTTTGGCAGGACCACATACAATAACTGATGTTAATTCGCTTGTGGTACAAACATTATATGATACTCTAGAAACAGATACTGTCCTTGGCTGACTGACAAACCAACCCGAGCTGGACAGAACTATCATATCTCCCTTTGTGCAGCCACTGGTCAATTCTAAGCAGGGTTTTAAGACCGATAAACACCTTTAGAAGTCAGATATTTATACCTATTTCTCTTCCCACATTGTAAACATCCTACCAATCCCCACCTCTGCAATCTTCTGCTCTCCCCACTCCAAAATCATCTCTCATTAAGATGGAGTACTGCACTTTCCATTCCTGGGAAAAGCCTCACCATTTGAGAGAGACTAGGAAGATGAGTCCTGCACTACAATCAATATCTGCTCTACAGCTGCCATCTGCCTTTCAACTGAGGTGGCTGCACTTTTGTGCTGGGAACAATGACCTCTGTATTCAATTGATAAAACATTTAGGGGTCCTTCTATATAAATTTGCATATCAAACATGTTTCTGTTAGGCTCCAAGTACCTAGAGCTAGAAGAGACTGAGTCCATCCTTCTGTGAATATAGAATTCACTACTCCAGCACAGGTCATATAATATTGGATATTATATCTAGCCAAAAACTTACTGATATAAAAAACACAGACTATTTGAGCTTGTACCCAATGGTGACTTTTCATCACCGTGGAAGCTAGTACAAAGCCTATGAACCCAGACTTAACAGAACATTGCATACTGATGAAATTCACCCTAAATCAGAGGTTTTCAGACCTTCAGTGACAAGAGGTCCACAGGCTATGTCTAGGGAGCTCCATGAAAGGTTGTCATAGCCATAGAACAATGGACTCCTGAGGGTCTGTAGACTACATCTAAGATTTCCAAACAAGTACACACCCCTATTTGAAATTCTGGAAGTGTCCACAAATGAAAAATAGGTTGAAAATCGCTGCCTTAAGTGAGTAAAATCACCTCATCTTTCTTACAAACTTAGTTAGTTATCTGAACAAGTCTTGAGCATTCTCCGTTCTGGTCTGATGAGTGTGGTTGGATCAAGTTTTGTCAAAAGCCAAGAACTAAAGGAAGAGAAACTGAAACTGCTGTTCTAACTTTACCTTAGAGTCACAGTGACATTTGTCAAGCTACCATTTTCTAATGAAATCACTTCAGGGACAGAGAGCACAATGCCTCCATCTGGAAAAAGAAAAGGAGAAATAAGCTTTAATTTCTTTTGTAGAAATTGGTATCCTTCCTGAAAGGAAGCCACTTGAGAATGTAAACCAGTTGATAAGTTAATAAGTTTGGTTAGCAGGAAGGGTTAGGGTGTCAGACAGCTGTGATTAGCAACAGTGTGGAAGATAGCTGTAGCATTTTTCAAGTGACTGAATAATTTGCCACATGAATGAGGAAAAGTGCAGAACGAAAACAGTAAATGGCCCAAACAACAGTCTCTGGGAACAAGTACTTTATACACATGTAGTTAGAGGAGACAGACAGACAGACTTCTAACTCCCTTAGACAAAGGGTTAATGGACACAAAACAGACAGACATCAAAACACTCCAGATCCACAAACCAGTTAGTCAACATTTTAATGGAGTGGGCCATTCTGGTAATGATTTAAGAGTTTGCGTATTACTGAAGAAAAATTTTCGCACCACTATTCGAAGGGAGACAGCTGAGCTGTCTTTTATATTCAAATTCAGCACATTAACATGTGGTTTGAACCGGGATGGGAGTTTTCTGAGTCGCTATAGGGTCTCATTTGCATACTTGGCTTAATCTAATTCTTGACCTCCCCACCCCCTTCTACCCCTGTACTCTCTGATTTGCTCACCTTGATAATTTTTCTGATTTGTCCTCCTTGCTTACTGTTTTTGGTTCTCTGTGCCTTAAATATTGAGTCTGTTCTGGTCTGGCTATGGTCTGAAGAAGTGGGTCTGTCCCATGAAAGCTCACCTAATAAATTATTTTGTTAGCCTTTAAAGTGCTACTTTACTGCTTTTTTGTTTTGACATTATCTAATAAATTTGTTAGTGTTTAAGGTGTTGCAGGAGTGCCGTTATTGGCATAAGAGAAGTTCCCAATTCCACAAGGAAAGCTGGAGCAATTATTCCTTCAAAGCTGTTATATCAAGCCAACACCCTTACAACACACCATTATTTCATGTGGTTCACTTTTAACAACGAAGTATTTAATTTTTGTTACAGATACCGTTTTAGCTTACGGCTGTTTAGCTAATACACAAATGACTGCTGATCTGGTGCACCATCAGGTACACTTCCCAGCTTGGAAGACACTTACCACAGCTCTTTAGCAATAAGAAAGAAAAGCACACCCCAGAGAGAAGCAGCCATTCTTTCACCATCATGCTGTTCTTCACACAGCTACAAAACAAATGAAAGGAAGTTTTGCTTATGCTCCCGCGTGATTTCAGCGGTAGACCAAACCGGTCTATCACCCTCCTGCTCCAGTGCACCCTGGATCACTTCATCTCACCCATCCTCTGGCCGAGGCTACATTAACCCACTGGCCTACACCCCATAGCCAGTCCAGTCCTGCCCCTTCCCCTTCACACAGTCCAGGGAACAGGACCACCTTCAGCCTCGCTTGCCAAGCTCCCACTCACCCCCACTGCCCACCCTGTATCCCCATCTCTGCCCCTCACCCCAGGGCCTGACAAGCTCCCTCCACCACGCCCAGCCCCACCCAACCCAGCTCATAGCCACGCCAGGCACTCCAGGGAGGGAGGGGGCAGCACAAGCATCTCTCATCGCCCAGCGCTGGGCTTCCCCACAGCCCAGGCCGCGCAGGGCATGCCGGGACTCGCAGGTCCACGCACCGCGGGCAGAACGAGCCTTACCTGCGCTCGTGCCGCTCCTCAGTCCCTCAGCCCACGTGAGGCGAGCAGCAGCCGCCTATCAGCTGTCCCTCCACCTTCCTCTCGCGTGCGGTAGAGGCGCGATGGCCGCCCCTCGCCGCCATCTTGGGTGTGGCTACTGGTGCTCGGGACTCTAGAGAGGCGCTGGGGGAGCGCTTCCCTTTTGCTTTCGTCATCGTCCCGTTTCAAACCCGTCGAGTAATGGTTTTGTGGGGGCTGCCCGCTGGGAAGTGGCAGAAGTTCGTCTTGCCACACTCAAGATGGAGGCCTCGGCTTTTCCCTCAGGCTCCACTCTGCGAGCGAGTCGTCCAAGGGTCAGCGCGGCCCGGGCCTCGCCCCAGCCCCAGACCCGTGTGGAGCTGGGATCAACCCTCGGGGGAGGCGGTGGGCCCTGCTTGCCGTAGGAGCCCAGGGCTGGCTGCACCTGTGCCGTGGCACTGCCTGTGCTGGACAGACACCTGGGCACCCCCTGGCACAGCCACTGAGGAGTAACCAAGAGCCACCCCAAGGCGGAGAGCTGGAGAGCGGGCGCCAAGCTGCAGGGCAGAGTGTCTGTGCCGGTCCCCCTGTGCTGCCCGTGTGCTCGGGTTACTTGGGCGGTGGGGGACAGCGCACCCCTGCGGTGGAGGAGCAGCGGCCGCCACAGGGCAACGCAAACGATGGCTGATAACGAAGCCGTAGGCCTGTGTCCGTGCACCACGCCTGGCACTGGGCGTGTGCTGGGCATAGATCTGGGCACCACCTCAGTTAAGGCGGCGCTGGTAGCAGAGACAGAGCAAGGGCCAGTTGTGACCCACAGCTGCTCCAGGGAGACCCAGGCACAGGTTGACAGCCCAGCTGCTGGCGCACAGGTGAGAGATGGGGGTAGTGCTGCCGTGTCGCTCAAGTCAGAGGCGTGTTGCACCAACACAGCTTTGTGCTCCTGTGTTATGTCGACTACAAGGGTGTCTTAGCATCATTTTAAGGCCTTGCAGGACGTCGCTTGGCTCTTTCGGGGAAAAAAGTGAAAAGGAATCAGAAGTTGGTGGTGGCAGCGTTGGCATGTGCGTCTGTATTTCTGAAATCTAATTTAAAATTCTTCTCTTGTGCAGTATGAAAACACCAGGCTGCAGAAGTCTGTTTGGCGAAGGGTCAGTTTTTTTTAAAAATTAGTGATTAGGTACCTGAATGGTTGAGTCAAATAAAGACCAATTAAGTGCTGATTAGTGTCTTGGAATCAGTGTGTGCTGGTGGGATATCCATGTTGATCCCAGGATACTTGCAAGAGAAAGTGGATGAGATAATATCTTTTATTAAGTTGGTCCAGTAAAAGCTATTATGCCATCCACTTTGTCTCTCAACTTTAGGCAGTGAAGCCTTAGGAACACTTTTTCTTCCAATATTTGAGTTTCAAAGCAGACCGCTCTGACCACTTTCTGAAGTGGCACCATGGTGGTTGTTATAGTGAACTTGGCTCTAGTATGAGTGAGTGAAATGGACAGGCCAAATCCAAGTTACATACTTTGCCTGAGAAACTGAAAAACAGCAGAAAGCCCAGATACTTAGCTCTTCTACTGATCAGAAAGTTGTATGAGATATGTTTCAAATATAGGAAAAAAAACTAAAATCTTTCCTGCACTTTTTGATGCTGCTTCTCTGGGAACAAAGGCAAACTGTCCTTAATTATTTTGAACTTTTTTTTGGGATATGATCATTAACTTTATCAGAGCACTGCTTAGGTAGGGTATGGTGTGTGAGGAATAAACAATGAGATACTTTAATCTTAAGGGACATCTGACCCATTGTGTCTATTGAAACAATACTGTGAAAAACATGGCAGAAAGAGAGAAGGTACAATCTTCTGTTGAGGGATTGGATCATAACAAGCCCATTGACTTTGGAAGTAGTAAAGGCAGGTAATATGGTACTGTAGTACAAATAACATAATAACAGCAGGTTAGGAGTCTTATGCAATTAAAATTGTATATTAATATAATAGCGTGGAATTAAACTATAGTTTCTTATGTGTATTTAGCCACACATGATTTAAATTAGTGTGTTTTGAGACTTTGAACTGTATAATAACTCAGTAAGTCAGTAAATATTGTTAAGCCAAGTAATACATAGTATTTACTTCTAACTACAGTGTTACTGCTTAAGTAAATACAGGTATGTCCAAAGTTGCAAGCATCTCCACATACAAACAAAAGCTCTCCTTCCGCCTTAGGCAGCGATGTTCTTAGCATTTATGGGGCCATAGGCAGTACTATTGAAATAGTGTCCCTATGTCCAATGGCAGCCCTGGGAGGAGGTAGGGGAATGTGGAGAGAGTGATGGCTTTCCAGAGATGTGATTTTTATAATCTTCAGCAACACGCTAATGAAATATTTTTAAACCAGATTTTAAACTAAGTCCTATTGACTAACACGGTAAATTCTGAAATTGGCAAATGCCTGTGAAATGGCTTCATAACTACTTGGCTCTTTCACAGGCTCAGTGGTCTGCTACTATGTTCTGGCAGAGATAGGAAAAGGAGGGTGGACCTTAAGACCCAGCGTTGGCCCGAATTTTTAGACTCCTTATACTGCTGTATATTCTGCATATGGATAAGGATGTCACTGGCGTATGAGTAGCTGGCAAGAGGCACAGGTGAGCGGCATAAGTGTGGGCTGGAGGATTCTAGAGGATTAGGGGTGGTTGTGGATCCAGTGGCTGGAAAAAAGCATTGCTTTGAAGGGGAAAGGACCACTTCTTCTCAGCCTCTGGCTGCATGACTGTCCCCTGCTCCTCCAGAGTCCTCTGGCTCACACTCACACTGCTCATCACCTTCTTGTGAAAGGAGGCTGGGTGCAGCCCATGGCAGAGTGTGTGAGAGGGGGCTGGGGTCAGCCACAGGAGCTAGACCAGAGCCTGCCGAAAGAAGGTGACGGGGGATGGATAGAGGTGCCCTTCAGAATCACTACCGACCTCCTCATCTTCCTCTAATTAAACCTGCCTTTCCTCAAGAATCAGCATTCAAAGTTAAATAAAAAACTAGTTCTACTGTTTCTCATTGCAAATATATAGTATTTCTGCTACATTATGGGTTAAATAGGCTTTTGTGGGCTATCCTGGAAACGTAACTGCCATTTATAGCATTGTTCATATGGGGAAAATGTGTTCTGAGTTCCAAACAATGGACTTACAAACAAACTTTTGGAAAACAGTCTGTTCATAAACTGGGGACTTCCTGTACCCTCTAGTAGATGCATGCATAAATTCTCGTAGATTATGTCTCAACACCCTTATATCTGATTTTATGGTTACAGGGAATGGAGCAGGATGTCCAGATAATAATAAAAGCCCTGAATGAATGCCTCGAAGCTTTTCCGCAGGAGCACCTTCAAAATGTTAGTCGTATTGGTATCTCAGGACAAATGCATGGGGTTGTGTTTTGGAAAACAAATCAAGGTAATGTCTGTTTTTTGACATGTTCTCTCAGTGCTGTAACTGGATAATTTTGTACCTGAGGCAAGAATCTAATATTGTGCCCCCTCATGTTTATAAATTCACAGTAGTTATTTCACAGAAAAAGGGAACATAAATAATAAATGCTAACAAAAACATAACATTTATTATAAAATGAACAAACTAATGCGGCTACCTCCCTGTTACTATTCAACGTTTATTACCGTTATGAGGCCCTCATGCATGCTGACAACCTGAAGACACCAGCTCTGTAAAATCTGTCTGGGGGTTACCAAAGCAATGCAATTGAGGAGAGCACCTTGCCTGCCCAGGATAAATGAGCAGAGCAGGAGGCACACTAAGCACCAAGCTGGTTGGCTGGCACAGATTACATTAAGTGAGGGAGGGAGACAGCAAACTGGACATGTGGCCTGTAGGAATGACCCTGCCACAAGTAGTTACTGGGACAGATAATTGTTTGAGGGATTGAGGCAAGGAAGGGGTTGAGCTCTGTTCCCAAGTGGGCTCCTGGGAAGAAGCGTAAGAATGTTATCTGTGTGCTGGCACTAGAGAGGGGGCGTTACCTACCCCAGAGCCTAGAGCAGGGGTCTGCAGCCAAAATAGTGAGAAGAGCCATTTTTTTTCAAGATCGGGTATGAAATCAATACTTCAAGAGCCACAATGCATGTGAAGATGAGACAGTCCTTAATAACTAAAGTCAAGCCGTACTGTTGTCAGTATCTCCTTTATTAGGGGAGGATGTGCTGGTAGCTCAGCCATCCAGATGTTGCCACATCCTCCTTTGCTCCCAGAGAAAACTCTGTCAAGGAGCTATGTATATCCCATGGAACTGGAAGGGACCTGGAAAAGACATCAAGTCCAGTCCCCTGCACTCCCAGCAGGACCTATCACCATCCCTGACACTTTTTTATTTATTTATTTTTTTAACCTAACCTGCCCCAGAATCTTGAAAGGCCCCTCAAGGATTCAATTCACAACTCTGGGTTTATAAGGCCATTGTGCTATCTTGTATGTGGGGAGAGGCAGAGAGCAGGTATGACAACATAGGGCTTTCTCTCTATGTAGTTCTGTGCAAACCACTTGTAATATCCCAAGGAATCAGTATTAGGCACTGAGGTGTAAAAATTGGGGAGTATCTCTGTAAATAGTACATCAGTACACCGGTGGTGCTCCATGTTCTCTCTTTAACAGCCAGCCAGAGCAGCAGTGTGTATATGTGACTAGGCCTTACATGTGAGATGCAGTAAGAAAACGGTTATTTGAACTCCCCTGTGCTGGTGTAGCTCCTTCATATGCAGGTTAATAGGCAGGGAGATTAAGTGAGTCACAGGAAGAGGCATCAGCCACACCCAGCAGGAGGTAGCTCAGGTGACACTGGTGCCTGCTTCCCCCTCACGCCTGCTGCACAGACGTACCCAGGCAGCTGAGCTGCAGCCAGGAGGGCTGGCTGAGTAGGCTGCGTCCTCCATGGATCTGGGCAGCGAGTAGCTAGGGCAACAGGTAGTGAAGATAAAGAGGAGGGAGTCAGGGGGCAGACTGACCCCAACCTGCTCCTCCCCTCTACATCCATCCCAGTCCCCCAGACCCAGTTTCTTCCCAGAGCCCTCCCCTGCACTCGGCAGCCCCTGAAAGACCCAAACCCAGCTTCTCCCTGGAGCCCTACTCACCCAGCAACCCCCGATACCCCCAAACCCCACTCACCCTGCAGTTCCCTGGCATCTCCACAAACCCAGGTTCTTCTGCAAGGCGCACTCTCTTGGCAGCCCCGTGGCAACACAAACCCATCTTCTCTCCCAAGCCCCACTCACCCGGCAGCCTCCCGACACCCTTATAAACCTAGCACCTCTCCCCAGCCCCACTCAGCTGGCAGCCCCTGATGTCCCTACAAACCCAGCTGTCCCCCAGCCACTGAGTGCCTTCCCTCTTCTCCGTCCAAGACATCATAAATCCAGCACCGCCCCCAGGGCAAACCCATCTTAGCTACCTAATGACCCCCCTGTAGCTGGTGTCTTTCACGCAGGTACCTCCCACCTCCCCCCACATCCCAGAGCTCCCACCCAGCCCCTCCGCTGCCCTCCTTGCCAGCACCAGTTTCACCCACTCAGCAGCCCAGCATGGTGCAGTGCTGTGGGGATGTGATGCCCCGAAGATGCAGACCCCGAGTTTCTGGGCTGCGGGAGGGGCAACGCAAGCACCCACAGCAGCTGCATCTTGGACAGGGTCTGCAGGACTGGAGTGCTGTGCAGTGTGGGTCCTGCTGCTTCACCCACCCTGGGGAGGCAGCTGCAGAGGAGGTGCAGGGCGTGCAGCCAGCAGCCCCCGCTCAACCCCCGCCCCCACTTCCCCCTACTCAGGTGTTGCCTGACCTGGCAGAGCTGGAGCTGCAGCCGCCTTTGTCCCTACAGCAATGAGCCCCTTCCATTTGAGGCAGCACAGAAAGGCAGGACAGGGCAGGGGGGGAGCGGAGGAAGAGTCAGCCAGAGGTGGCAGCGTAACAAGCTGCAAATGGCTCTTAAAGAGCCACATGTAGCTTGGACTGAGCCACCAAGGGGGCTAGCTGTTTTCCCTGAGGTGTGGCACCTGAGGCGAGTGCCTCAGTCACTTCCCCTTTGTTACAGCCCTGTGTTCTCTCTATATATTGTAGTTTAGAAGCTAAATGGCAGAAGCCATGATAGACAAATCTGTTGGTGCTGGAGATAATTCAGGGTTGCCAAACTTCAGTAAATTTACAGACAGTCCGTTTTAAAAAAAAAAATTAGCCGAAATTGGACGTGTCCATAAAGAGGATTTAGAAAAAAATTAGGTGTCCGTAAATTTTGGAAAAATGCAGTAAAATTTCAAAAAACAGCAATTTTTCTATAGCAATTAAATTTCTTCTGTGCTGCTTCAGCTGTTTTACTGCAGAGCAGCAGAAATTGGATGTTTTAGTTTATTTAGCTCAATGGTTGAAGTGACATAACGTGAATCATGTGCTCCAGGTGATATTATCATCTACATTGTCCCTCCCTGTTAGTGTCAGCACATTGCCAATTTATGTAATTTAATATTGTTTGCTGTTAAAGTTAACAATGTCAAAACATAATGAGAAGACTGAATATAGTATAAAAATTTGTCCATAAATTTTTCCCATTTTGTCCATAAATTAAATTCCTGTGGGTTGGCAACCCTGAAATAATTGTTAGTTCTGGAATAATTTGTTGAAAACTGTAATAAAACATCTTGCGGTAAAATGAAATATAATCAGAAAAAGTCCTGCTAAATAGCCATTTCTCCTTAATTGTAGTAGACAATCATTTACATCCACTCATTCCATTTAACCATGTTATTTGTTGACGTAGTAAGGATCTGATCTTGTGTATCCTTTTGTGAGCAATCCAATGAAGCCAGCAGGACTATTGACAGGAAGAAGTTTTATAGGGTTGGTATTTGGTAGGGATTGGTCTTTTACAATTTTCTGTCCATTGTCCTCTGTTCGTTAGCAAATGAAATGTGCTTATGGAACACGTTACTCTTTTTGTCCCATTCCCCCAAGAGTCATTCTACTAGTTGTTGCCCAGTGAATTGTCTGAATACTTTCCAGTAATTCCTCTTCTGTAGCGAGGTTGCTGAGTCTTGCTACGAAAAGTTAGACAGAATGACGCTTTATGGAAGTATACTTCACATTACCCATCCTGCTTGTGCACTGGAACATTTTTTTTTTTGTGAATACTCCAATTTGACAGCAGAATATAAGGAATGACATTTAGTGAGATGTAGTATTTAAATTGATATCAGGTATTTTTAAAAACCCCAGCGCGTGAAATTAAATGGATTTCCAATAAACTGTAAATGACACATGCACAATATTTTTATTGCTGCTGACTCTGTCAGGAAATGGAAATGCAATTCCGCATGAGTAAGTAGTTGTAGGCTCAGCATCCAAGTCACAAGCAACCAAATCAACCTCTGTGACTGACTTACTTAGGCCCCGATTTTGCAAATACTCAAATGTGTAGCTGCATGCAGGATGGGATCCTAGATTGTAAACTCTGTAGGGCAGGGATTATATTGGAGATTTTTCTTAGTTATGCTGGTGTAAATCCATTGAGGTCTGTGGCGTTACTCCAGAATCTGGTTCTGTATGTTTATCCCACTTGTAAATCATGATACACACCTATGTGCATTAATGTAAGTATTAAATAATAATGTTGAACTTCTGAGTTGATGGAGAGATTTTGCTGTAGAGCACAGAACTGATTTCCCGCAAGTACTGGTCATTGTCTGTCAAATATTGGCAGGATCCCAGTTGCTTTAAGTGATCGTGAACTATTCATTACTGTCTGCAATTTTATTTTAAATACTAAACCATTACCAAGGAGTATATCCAAGGGCTGATGGATTCATGGGTCTGTTGCTTACTTTCTAGCTGTCCCATGAGGGCTGCATAATAAAACCTCAAGAGTCCATCAGCCACACAAATTCTCATGAGGAGATGCTTAATATTTCATTTCAGAAAGCCACGTCCCTTTTTGTTTTAAATTTCTGTAAGCGACAAAATGAAGGAGAACATTTGTTTGCACTCACTTTGATTAGATTAAGTGAAAACGCATACTCTGTGTTTCAGATTATATTTTTAATGGCATCCTTTCGGGTTAGCTTTGTGGCAACTACTACTTCTTAGAATACATTTTAAAACTAAAAAAAATAGTTGCAGTGGAAATTACAGTGGAAGTACACTTAAAGGAGCAGTGATCACAAAGGAGAGGAAATGAGAGAGAAATGGACTTTGAAAGCTTCACATAATACTTTAAATGTTACTTTTTGTTTCAAGTTGTTTGTGTGAGAATGGAGTTCAGGACTGTACTGAATTTTCACTTCAGGTTAGTGGAGACCACTAGTCATTGGAGAATGATGCTTTCTGCCATACTTCGCATAAGCTCCCCCTCCACAAGTGTGCCTTAACTTCTGAGGGTGAGAGCCTCACTCACACTGTGGCTCCTATATCAGTGAGGATAAAAATCTATTGAAAAAAATGGGATTTGTTTTTAACTTTTTTAAAATCATCAATAAAATACTAAATTTTTCATTTAAAAATAAGTTACAATTACATCTCATCACAAACATGCTATACATACACGTATAGACTCATAACAATGAATTAAATCTCCAATTTGTCCCTTCTAGCTACCAGCTCTTGCTGCTTTAAAAAGTCTGGGTTTTCAATTTCAGTTTCTCAGCAGACAAAAAAGGTAATGTGTGTAAACAAAGACAGAAGATGGATGGGATTGTTTTGTTCTGTGCTTATGTGGTGATGAACCCTGGGCAAACACAGCAGACAAGTTAGTTAAGAGGCAATGTTAGGGACAGAGGCAATATACGGGAAAAAATGAGGCAGCATAGAAGAGACAATAGAGTGGACTAGAAAGGAAAAGGGAATACATTATACAGCTCATGCACAACTTCCTGTGTTCCCCCACGCTTTTGCCACAGGAAAAGTGTCATGGCTTCTGGACATGAGAGAGACCCTATCTGGGAATATTTTGAAGAAATTCATTCCATGGATAAAAAAGAAAAACGTGGTAAGTGTAAGCAATGAAAGAAGATGATTCAGGGCCGAGTTGGAAGAATGAAACATCATAAAGAAAACTGCTTATCGGAGAAAATGACGTGGATTTGGCTGGACCAGCTTGTTAATAACTTAAATAATTGACTTTGCAATTCATCATTCTTCAAGACTCTTTGGCCACCTCTATACTACAGAGATCTTTGAAAATATGGTCTTCCTGAAGACCTTCTTTTGAAGGAGTGCATCCACACACAAAAAAGCGGATCAAAAGATTGAGCAGCTCTTTCAATATACAGTGTCCACACAGTCCCCACTCTTTCTAAAGAACGGGTCAAGGATCGAAAAATCCAGGGCTACGAGGACTGCTTCTTTGTAAAAAGGGTCTGGAGAACATCTACACATGCTTTTGTGTGAAAGAAGCTTTTCAAAGGAGGTGATCTCCCTGATCTGGGAGCACAAGAGGCTTCTGGAAGAAGAGACACATTCTTTCAACTTCAGATTGAAAGAGCGCATTTCATGTGTGGATGCTCCATGTGCTAAGAACAAGTGATGGATTTTCCAAAAGAACTTGCTAGTGGAGATGCGGCCTCTGTGCCTGGTAGTAAAATATGATTCAGAGGTGACTGGTGTGGGGGTTCCAGGTGGGGCACTGGTCACGTGCCTCCTCCCTGCCCCTCCCTTCCTCTGCTCTGCCTTTTCCACTGCCCATGTTCTGCCCATGCCCCACACTTACTCTTCCTGCAGAAGCACAGTGCTTCTTCCAGTGAGAGCAGGAGCAGTTCCTTCTCTCCCCAGAAGTGGCATGGTCCAAGAGCAGCACAAGCAAGGGAGCTAGGCCCACTCCCGCGCTCACCAGAAGGGGCATAGCACTGAGGGGCACGTGCGACTCCTGTGTAACTTCCATGCATCACCATTAATTGATTTGCCAAATAAATTCCCAAGCTTTTTGCTGTGTTGGATGTTGCTAGAAAAAAAACCAAAACATTTAACTTAGCTAATGTTGGTGGGTTGTATAATTTGTTAACTAGGTTTAGAATCTATTACCCAAGTATACAGTACAGAAAGCCGCAGTAAGAGAAATCTAGAGTTGCCAGTTGCAACTGTGTGGCCACAGACCACAATGCTGATGCTATGAGTCTGTTCCCTATTTTACTTCAGCATAACTCCGCTTTTCCAAGGGAACCCCATTTGATACTAATTTTCTCAAAAAAGCAGAAGTGCTAATGATTTCAGTGGCCTTTACTCCAACATGAAAGGCACTGTTAAGTACAGTCAGTCTTAGCTTTGCTGGTGTTTTAGTTTAAATCAATGATTTTGTTTTTGGTGATTTAAATTGTGTTTTTATGCTATGTGTGACATCTCCAGCACAGGAGCTGTGGAAGATAGCTGTACAGCTGCTGTCCTAGGACTCCTTCACAGGCTCCTGTGTAGGGAAAGTGCTGGAAGGGGTTGGGAGGGCCCAGGAGTTAAGCATCAGCATTCATTGCTTGTGAAGATTCTGGGTGGCTGCCATAATTTAAAGTGGCCTCTCCAGATGGCCTAGGATTGAGAGGCTGTAAAGATGGTTTAGAGGCACAGCACAGAATCCTACTTTTTGTATTTAACAGGAAAAAAGTGGGATTACCCTGGTAACAACGTTAAAAAGAATATTGAATCAGCATTAATCCTAGTGAAGGCGTTTGCTCTTTTCGGTGAGGTCATATTATAGCATAAGGATGCCATCTACTCTTTACCACTTGGCAGTTATATTCCTGTAGATCAGGACTGGACAATAATTTTTGGTGCGGGGGGCCACTCCAAGATTTGGTAAGTGGTCAAGGGCAGCCTTTTTCTATGGAAGGGTGTAAGATTTGGATTAAAAGGCTGGGAGGGCCAGATTCGGCCTTTGACTGCATCTTACCTCCCGTGCTGTAGATAGTTCATCTGGATTTTTCAAGCGATCCTATAAGTGGTACGTTGGTTTAAAAATGGACCCAATCCTGAGCTATCTGTTGTATGGAATTGAGCCCAGCAGTGGAGCTAGTATAGCTATTTCTAGGCTAGAAAATGACAAATCCCAGTCACAGTGAAGTGAACGATGGATCGTGGGGCAGAAGGTTCATTGTGATCATTGATTTTGACAGCTTGCAGAATGCAGGCCATGCAGCTTTTGTAAAATAATTCCTAGGGCAGATCTTTTAGGAAAACTTTCAATTTTTGTAAAATTGTCAATGTTGGAGACTCCTTCGTGACACTGGTTGAGTTTTTCTAATGATTAATTTATTTCACTGATTTAAAAAAAAAAAAGTGCACCTTACTTCCAGTCCAAGTGTATCTAGCTGCAGCTTCCACCCGTTGGATTGTCATTTTATATTTTTCTTTGATAGACAGAAGAGCCATTTGTTCCCCATACCTACAGACTGTAATCAAATATCCTCTTTATTCTCTTATTATTAAGCTATGTAGATTGATGTCCTTGAATGTGTCACTATGGCCATGTCTACACGAGCCCCAAACTTCGAAATGGCCACGCAAATGGCCATTTCGAAGTTTACTAATGAAGCGCTGAAATGCATATTCAACGCTTCATTAGCATGCGGGCGGCCGCGGCACTTCGAAATTGACGCGCCTTGCCACCGCCCGTCTTGTCCCCACGGGGCTCCTTTTCAAAAGGACCCCGCCTACTTCGAAGTCCCCTTATTCCCATCAGCTCATGGGAATAAGGGGACTTCGAAGTAGGTGGGGTCCTTTCGAAAAGGCGCCCCGTTGGGACGAGACACGCAGCGGCGAGGCGCGTCAATTTCGAAGTGCTGCGGCCGCCCGCATGCTAATGAAGTGTTGAATATGCATTTCAGCGCTTCATTAGTAAACTTCGAAATGGCCATTTGCATGGCCATTTCGAAGTTTGGGGCTTGTGTAGACATAGCCTATGAGGTATTTTCTACTAGTCCTTTAATTGGGTTTGTGGCTCTTTTCTGAACCCTCTCTGATTCATCAACATCCTTCTCAAATTGTGGACGCCAGAGCAGGATGCAGGATTCCAGCAGCAGTCACACCAGTGCCAGATAACTCTGTACTCCTCAAGATTCCCCTCTTCATGCATTTAAGGGTTGCATTAGGCCTTTGGGACACCTTATGGGGCTGGCGGCTCATATCCATTATGACCCTTGAATCTTTTTTTGAGAGTCGCTACTTCGCAGGAAAGAATCCCCTCCCCCACTTAAGCATACCATATGTTCTTTGTTTTTGACTGTCTGTATTTGCATTTAGCCACATTACAATGGATAGTTTTGCATGCTGTTCTAACAACCTATGAACCCATTTCTCTGGGTGCTTAATGTTTCTAGTGGATCGTGTTGAGTCTCTCTTATCTCAGTCATTACCTGAACCTGTATGTATGGATATTATGGGTAGCAGGACAGAGCTGAAATCTTTGGGATTGCTTATATTTTGTCTTTACCTCAGGGTGACTGAGTTTGCAGCAGATTATGCGGGGCTGGAAAATGAGTATTGGTTTGACCATAGGCAGTACTGGCATATATTCGGAAGCATTAAATGTGTTACTTTGTAGAATGATATGAATCACAGAAGTTTAAAGGTGCCAAACAAACTGCAGTTAGTAAAGTGGTGTATCTCAAATGCTGCCTATTTCAGGTTGCATATGGGCAGAGAATGGAACTGGTCACACATTTGAGCCTGGAGAAGTCAGTCATCTGATTACTTGGCAAGATGGCCGCTGCAGCAGCAGTTTCCTCACTTCTCTTCCTCAACCCCAGTCACATCTCAGCTTGGCTACAGGATTTGGGTGTGCCACAATCTACTGGTATTTGAAGAACAGGTAGAAGCACTGTAATCTCAGCTGTTTTTGTTAGATTGTCTGTATCATGCTGTTGCATTAGCAGTTTCATGTCTGGAATTGAAGATGCAGTCAGCACTCTGGCAGAAGGCTAGTACCCTTTCAGGGTCAGCAGCTATGTATCTTTATGTGCCTCATAATGCACCAGCTGAGGAGACTTGTGAGATGAAGCAGAGTTTCCTTTTAATCATAATATTATTTAGATGGCTGAAGATAATTTCAAAGGGAAATATTCAGCATTAACCATATATAACTAACTGATTTTGTGATATTCTCCCACCCTTATAGTTAAAAATACTACAGAACACTTATGAAAAGAAACATCTCTGGTTATACGTGAAAGGAAAGAATCATAGAATACTAGGACTGGAAGGGACCTCGAGAGGCCATCGAGTCCAGCCCCCTGCCCCAATGGCAGGAACCTCATTAGTTAATACAATATGAATCATGTAGTTGTGTCTTATGCATAGTTTCTGTGTAGATTTATGAAAATCTGAAATATGTTGGGAGATTTACTTTGGGTCAGTTCCTTTAATGTGCTATGAGAACTGGTCCCTCTTACACAGTAAGCAGCCCTACCAAACCTCTAATGAGGTTTTATATGTGGTTTGCTGATTTGTCACATGCTTTGCATGGGACATAGTTTTTCACTTACAACTTGTCTTCAGCTATGGCAGGGTGTGGAATCCACAAAATCTTTGCACAGATTCTGAAATCGTTTAATCGTCAGTAAGTTATTACATTTCCCAAAGTTTCACCATCTTCTGCATCAAGTAGGAGTTCAGTTTGCTTTCGTACCTCCCAAAGTCTTTTTAGATGGTATCTGGGACATGGTTGATCTCTCCACACTCATTTTTATACTATATAGACTAGCACAGTTCCCTCTCTGTTACTATTAATCTTTATACTGTTATTTTCATCGTTATTACTTTTGCTTTAATGCATATATCGAGGATCACAATTCAACTGGATGGAATTAAGGTTTTTTTCTCAGATGCTCCAAAGCTGAGAGCAGGATTTCTCTGTGCAAGTATGCTGCTGTTTTTCTCTTTATAACTGGCTTTGCTGCTGTGTACTTTGCCAAAGAAAACTCCAGTGTTAAAACTGTTTTCCCCCATCACCTGGTAGGAGTGGGTATTGTGCATTGTAACACACCATAAAGCCAATTCCATGTTAAAACTTGGACTTGATCCCTTAGGCAGTCTTTAACGTTGGTTCTTTGCTGTTTTGATTGTGGTACTCTCACTCTGTGCTTCTATTACTCCAGAAAACTTCAGAAACAAATTTGTCTTTTATAAGGAATACACTTACGGATGAGACGGTGACAATGTAGCATTTTACTAATATTAAGGAACCTTAGGAGTTACTTCTTATTGTCTTTACTTAATACTGCTCTGTATTGTTTGACTTCCATGGCAAAGATAAAAGAAAGTAAATACCTACTCTGTTTATTTCCTTTCATAGGCTGTTAGGAATTCAGCAATCCTCATCTGCAACACTGTAGTTATATTTTATTGCAAAGTAACAATTCACTGAAGAATACTACACATGCTTTTCAATTTTTCTTCAGTAAGCAGTGTTTTTGTTTTTCCCCAGATGCTCACTGTTAAATCATTTTTACAGGAAAGCAAAAGTAAGCTATTCAGAATGTTTGGAAATGATCTAATTGTATGTACTGTTGGCTTCCAAACGAGGTAGTAATTGAAGTGTTGGAGGTAGATGATAGAGATGGCTGATATGTTTTAGTTGAAAGTTGTTTTTAATCCACAAAGAATGCTTTTTTGTTTATTTTTTTTCAATTGAACTCTACTTTTGCAGGGAAATATCTGATTTCTATACAATTTTTTAGCTGCCCAAAATTATTTTTCCTTAATTCTGATTTTTGGTTATTCTATGAAAACCCAAAAGTCTTGAAGAAAAATTTTGACAAAAACGTTTTTTGTAGAATTTTTTTGTGGGGAGAAAAAATGTTCTCTAACCAGTTCTATTCTAATTGTCATTTGTTTTCCAAGGATTTCTCTCTCACGTGATTAATATATGTTTCCAGAAGTTTTTTTTTTTTGTTTTTGTTTTTTCTGACATTTCAAGTTTTGTCCTGAATATTGACTACAGAGACAGTTGGTAACTCAAGCAGCTCTTTTGTTTTTGTTTTGTTAAACAGTCCAGCTTTTCTGAAGCCTTATGATGCAGCTGGTACTATCCAGGACTATGTGGTTGCCATGTTGTGTGACTTGAAAAGACCATTGATGTCCATCCAGAATGCTGCCAGCTGGGGATACTTTAATTCCAGAAGTAGAAGCTGGAATACTGAGATGTAAGTGACAGTTCTCCAATCAGTTTCATTGGTGTGAATACTCCTGTTTTATGACTGTAGCTCAGATGGGGTGATTGAAAGCTGCTTCCTCTGATGGTTGTGTGACCTGTGCTGAATGCATGTGTGTGTCTCACTCCAGTTTGTGCTGGGCAAGTACATCACATAAAACCTCATTGCAGTTGGCACTCCCTGACATTGCTATTTTTTGAATCCCTAAGAAAAGGCATGATTGGCTGGTTTAGGCAAACGGCCATGGATACTGAATATTCACTTCCTTCCTGTAGGTGGTCTCTCTAAGGTGTGCCTGAGATGCAGTGGTGGGACAGAGCGGTCAGCTTGCACAAGTGCTGTCCATGCTATAGCTACATAGTGGTTAAAGAGCATTTCACTCCTCACTGCCTTCAGCTGAGCTCTTTCATAGCATTTAAATTCATATAAAATGTCATTTAAAAGGTGTCAGTCTACCAGGAGTCTGATGAGACAAGAGTTTTATTCTCTTTTTTTAAAAGTAACTTGCTCTTTCAGGGGGTGGAGTCCAGGGCCCTTATACATTGCAGGGATCAGTTTTGGCCATGATTCTAGTGTGAAAAGATCTTCTAACAGTGAAGGTAAAATACTTTCTTGCCCCTTGAAAGGGTAACAGAAACTTAGATTTGCCTCAGTGAGCTTTTTCTAACTTGAAGTAGTGGTTATAGTGAGGTCCTCTAGACACACATTGAGGATTGTTAACTAAAACAAGCTCCTTAAGAAAGCAGGGGGTTTTTTGTGTGTGTTTGTTTTTGGTTTTTGAACCCCCTCCCCCAGCACTGCATGAAAGTTTCCCTAGAGTCAGTGATCTTTGGCACTTGAAAATGGGTTGTTTCTGTTATCTTGATTGTCCCTTATCATTCTGCTTGGCTATGTGACTTTGGTGATTTGAACATGTGATGCATGTGTTGTTGCACATGATGCTTGCTGGATCAAATCAAGTGTAAATGTAGGTAGATGTATTTATTCTTCTGGGGTATCCTGTACAAACTTGTGTGTGTTTCTAGCCAACATAATCAATGAAACTGTAAGTCTGAACTTGTCCAAAGCAGAGGTAATTGGGTGGACAAATGATTCTGTAAGCTCAGCAGCCACAAGCGCAAAGTCAGAGATGTTCACATAGCCAGGTTGCATGCTATCATGTTGACTAATCCACCTGCATATTTTTTTTGGTTGCAGCTTGAGTGAGTCTGGCTTTCCCATTGACTTGCTCCCTGAAGTGGGTGACCCTGGTGGCATTGCAGGGAGGATGCCCCGTGACTGGCATGGAATACCAAAAGGAACGGCTGTGGGAATTGCACTGGGAGATTTCCAGTGTTCTGTTTATTCTTGTATGACTGAGAGGACTGATGCAGGTATTATTATACAGCTGGGACACAACAATTACACTGGAACTCAGAGTTACAACCATTCAGAAGATTGTTATGGTGGTTCTTTCAAAATGTTACAACTAAACACAGACTTCAAACAGATTTGAAACTACTATGCAGAAAAGATTATGCTTTTAACATCTTAATGTGAATGAAACAAGCACAGAAATTGGTTTTTTATCATGTCAATTTTTTAAAAAAATTTCCCTTTATTTTTAGTAGTTTGACACAGTAGAGTATTTTTTTTTTCCTCCCCATCTCTGTTACAGTCTGATTGTGCACTTCTGGCTCCAAATGAGGCAGTGTTTGACTGGTCATTTCATAACGCTGGTGTTTGTAGCTCTGAAGTTCAATGGTAAGACCTTTCCATAGGTCTGAGTACCATTTTCTAGCCTATGAAAGGACTAATGAAGTTTTCCATCAGTAGCATGGCACTCTTTTCCCTGACTGTTGTTCCCAGTTGGGTATTCGTATTGTGCTCAGCACCATGGTGTGTGGATATCTTATTTTCCTCTTTCAGGGCGGTTTTCTAAATGTCTACATCTTTTCTTTCTTGTGTTTATAGTTCTCAATATCAGCACCTCTGCTCAGCTGACAGTGCCCATGCCCCTGAGATTCCAGCCGCCAGAGACTCCAGATTCCTTGTCAACTGTTGCCTATTTTCCCTATTTTGATGGTAACTATCTGGCAGTGGCAGCATCACTCAATGGAGGAAATGTATTGGCAACATTTGTGAACATGCTGGCACGCTGGATGGCAGAGCTGGGTAAAGTATTCTGGGGAAAAACAAAGCTTAAAATGGGGGTTAGTCAGCAAGATATGAGGGACCAAGCCAAAGCATGTATCTTGTACAACAGAGGTTTTCAGCTGCGGGGGAGGGGTGTGTGTGCAGACTACGCCTAAGATTTCCAAAGGCATCTGCGCCTCCATTCAAAAAAATTTATGGGTCTGAAAATAAGCTGGAAAACCACTACTGTTGTGCACTGGGCATTCCCACTGCAAAACTAGAATTTCCTGCAGCTATTAGGGGACACAATGGGAGCAACACTAAACGGAGTCAACTTTTTGATTTGCATCTGGGTGGTAGTTTTTATTCTTTTTTCCCAAGCACTTAAGTGAGCGAGAATATTTTTGTGGGTTCCATTTCAGAATCAAAAGAAGTCAATCAGTAATTTCTCTGTTCTTAGAGTTTAGAAAGTGTGACCTGATTATATTAATTGCCTTGAGCTGCAGTTTTCACAAAAGTGTAATGCTTAATGGCTTCAAAGAGCCAAGTTTAGTGCTGTATTATGCAAGACAGTCATGTTATTTTCCTAAAGTGCTTTGAAATGTGTTGTTACGACGGCTGTGGTAGCCTTCCCTTGGGATGTCTCAGTGCAACCGTAAATTCTAAAATCCTTCCAAACAATGAGTGACCTTTCCACTGTCAGCACAGGAGGTGAACACTATGCAGATTGCCTCTCTTAAGAAAAGTACTTGGAGTGAGGAGGTTTGTATTCCTGCAGAAGTGATCTCCTTATGGGCAGGAAATGCCGAATACAAAGAGTTCTGTTGAGCCATTGAAACAGCACCCAGCATCATTATCAGACTTTAAGTCTCTAGTGTTTGTCTTTGACAGGCGAAAGGGACATGAGGTGGACAAAATAAGTAACACCATTTTCTTTTGTCAGGGTATGATGTACTCGAGTCCAATATCTATACACAAATGATCCATGCAGCTTTGGCCCAAAATGATACCAGACTCTCAATCTGCCCAACTGTATTTGGAGAAAGGCACATGCCTGAGCAACTGGCTTCAGTGACTAGTATCTCTGCTTCTGATCTCTCTCTGGGTCACGTAACCAGAGCTTTGTGCCATGGGCTCATTCAAAATCTGCATTCCATGTTGCCATTTCAATGCCTGAAAGAGGCCGGAGTGAAGAGAATTCTGGGAAGTGGAAGTGCCCTTTCCAGGAATGAGGTGCTGAAGCAAGAAGTGGAGAAAATGTTTCCATTTCCTGTGATCTATGGGAAGGACGTGGATGCAGCTGTTGGTGCTGCGCTCGTGATGCTGCACAGAAGAAATCTGTAGCTCAGGCTTGTCTGATGTAGTGTTTTTCTGGACATATCAACACTTTTTGTTTCCTCATCATTCCTGATGTTGCTTTTCATCTACTGTCGTACTCAGGCTGGAGAAGAACAGCTTGTGTTAATGTCCCGTTCTGGTTCCAAATGTATTTGGGGTCTGTGTGTCATTCCTAATTTTGCAATGAGAGCCAATTGTTATTGCATGAAATTTGACTCTGTGAGGGTAAAAGATCCATTATGTTTGGGTTGAAGCTAATACTTCGTCATTGGCTCATTTTCCTGTTAGGGAAAAAGCCTGGCAGGGCTCAGAAAAGCTAGTGCCTGTGGTACTGATATCAGTAGTGTTGAAGCACAAGACTTCTCTGTGTTTAGGCGGCTAACATTCAGCTTTATTGAATTCAATAAGGCAACAGATGAGCCAAACTGGACACCAGTAAAACCAGGTCCAGCAAGGCTTCTTGATGCAGCTAACTCTAGTATTTTATACCCTTACGCAAGCAAGTCCAGAGCCTGAGGCAATTAGAGAAACATCAATCATTTTCAGAGAGAAAACTGTTATCAGCAAGGAGGAACAGGTAATAGGGAGTAAGAGCCCCAAATCCAAACAGTTCATTAACGCATTCCACTTAGCTCATCCTCCCTGCCATTCCCAAATAGGTGAGGAATAGTTCAAGCTCTTGTGTACGTGCAGAAATAAGAAACAAGAAATGGCTTCTATGTAAGATGGCTTCTACAGAAGCTCTTGTTTAGAGATGTTTGGGGGTTAAGATAGCTTTTACCGTATGTATATGCATCACAGTGGGGCCTAGAGCTGCTACTGTTATACAGGTCTTGCAAATAAAATAATAATTTCCATATCTTATGCTCCAAAGAGTCTGTCTCTGAAGGGTTGAGCATCTTTTTGGCTTTTAAACATATAGGAGGGAAAGTTATTTTTGGCATATAAGTTGCTTCTGATCTAAGTGAGATTCATGACTAGCTCATACAATGACTTCCATGCTTATGCTTCAGAGGACAGATTGTTTACCAGACAGTGCTCAGGAGGGTATTTCTCTCATGTTGTAGGGCACAATTATTTATATTTTTGTATGTGTGGAGTTGAGCTTCCTCTGAAGCATACAGTATTGGCAGGCTATTTGTTTTAATGGTTCATTGGGCTTTTCTTTCATTTGAGAGAGGTTATAGCAACACTCCTCATAGGTGGATTCCCCTCTCTTCTTAATGCAGTGTGATTGAAGTACAGTCAATTGCTACTAGGGAGAGGTAAAATGTGGTCATGTTTGTCAGCCCAAGAACATCCTTTCTGGTCTCCTTGGTATGTTCTATTTTCAGGAATTCATAACTCTGTATCTTGTATAGTGGAAGCAACTGAGCATTGACATAGTAACGTGCAGGCTGGAATATAATCTTTTTTCAGTTTTGAGCATTGCTTATGTGAACTTTTCATAAGTCGTTGGGTTTCTATCGTATGTGCCGTGATCCTAAAGCACCTTGCTGATCATTCTACCCCTTCTTTATTTTAAGGTGAATAGATTTGTATGTTATTTCATCATCCAGGAAAAGCTGAATGTGAATTTCCTTAACTGGGGGAGAGAAATGGGGAGACGTAAGGAAAATGGTTTCATACTATGTGGGTACAATTTTATTAACTAGAAGCATCTGTTTTAACTGAAAGAAGGACCTGCATTTCCATCTTTTTCATTAACAGCATTGGGACTGACTCATGTAGTCTTAATGAGAAATCTGCTTCCTGTCCCAGAGCTCTAAGTCCACAGACTGTAATTACAGTGATGTATTGGTCATGAGGAGACAGGGAATTAATCTGCTCCACTGGTGGTTAAAAGCCATTGGCATAATCAGGAAACACAGAGAAATGGAGACTTGTTGACAGTTATAGTAAAACCCCCTATTTTGTAGCACTGTTTCTCTTTGCTAGTTTATCTTGTATTTATCTGTCAGCAGATAGTCTTCCCTTTATTGAATGATACTTCCAGGAGCATTTCCCCTTTGAAAAGCAGATCTTTGCAGCTGCTGTTTATGAATCTTGTATCCAGCTGAGCCAGTTCCAGGGAGCTGGCAAAATCTGGAAAACGGATCATTACTGTGCTTCATCAAGACAAGAATATCTATCATAGACTTTAAAGTTAGAAGGTCTAGTCAGATCTCCTGCACATTGCAAACCACAGAACCTCACGCTCCCATTCCTATAATAGAGGCCTAACCTCTGGGTGAATGAATGAAATCCTCAAATCTGGGTTTAAAGGCTTCAAGTCGCAGAGTACCCACCATTTATACTAGTTTAAACCTGCAAGTGACACATTTCCAATGCTGCAGAGGAAGGCAAAAGCTTCCCACTGTCTCTGCTGTTCTGGCCTGAGGGGGAAATTGCTGCTTGCCCCAAATATGGTGATTTGACTCTAAGCACATGGACAAGACCCAGCAGTTGGACACTTTGGAAGAACTTCTCAGTAGTAACTTGGAGTCCTCCCCATCTACAGGTTGAACCTCTGTCATCTGGACCCTTGGGACTTGACTGGTGCCGCATGAGAGAATTTGCAGGACTATGTGAGATTAATATTGTGTAGCACATTACAAACACTTTCACTGCTGCCTGAGCTCTTAGAAGACATTTGGGGTAAATTACAGCTAAATAACAGCACAGAACACTGAGAGCCAGGACTGGTGGCTGTAAAGAAACTTTATGGGACCACGAGAAACTTGGCCACACCCATGATAAATGGTCATCTGGTGAACTAAAATCATGCCAGATGATGGATGTTGCCAGATGAGAGAATTCCAGATTAGAGAGGTTCAACCTGTAGTGTCCCATCAATAGCTGTGTTTGTTACATCCCCTAGTGTCTCTCCATGATCATTTTTCTGACTCCTTTTTCCTTCTGATGAGGCAGGATGTTCGCTGAGTGAACTTTATTCCTGTGTGCAGAGTTTACAAAACACCTAGGCAACAATTAATCCTGTGTGGTGCCTCAGATATACAGGGTCCCTTGGATAAGTTTCACCATTTTATTATTTATATGCCACAGCAAGTGTACTGATCATTCTCCAAGATACACCCAATCCAGGTCCCTGCCCAGTCTAATACAAACAAATCCAGTACTTAGGACAACAGTTGAGAAACTGGAAGATGCAGCAATCTCAGTAGGTGATGCAAGAGTGGGGCGGTAGCATCTTCATGAAAAAAGGAGATCAGAAGGACAGGGGAGGCCATTGATGGACAGGAAATGAGCAGTTGTGCCAAAAGGGTGCATCTGGGGCATGGGACAGGTCAGAGAAGGTCTGAGGCCAGGAATGGGAGATGGGGACATACGAAGCACTGAGCAAAAACAGATAGAGAAAAGCCTAGGAAGCCAGAGGAGAGTGAGACCTGGATGGCCACAGCGTTTCAGGGGTGTAATTTTTTTGGAAGTAGAAGGCAGCGATAGGGTAATTGAATTATGACTGAAAATCTAGCTACAGCAGCTGGGGCACTTAATTCTCCTTCCTCAGAGTTCTGAAAAGCTGGATATGATTAGCTTAGTGAACAGTCCAGCGTAATGTGGTTTGCTGAATGTTTTGCTGTGCATTGTGATTCTGTTGTGTTACAGAGACTGATTGCTCTCATGACTCACAGCCATGAGCAGAGCAAGGATGAGAGGAAACAGGACTTTGTAGTGAGAGCACTAGCCTGGGACTTGAGACCCATGTCCAATTATCTCTTTGGTTGCAGGTTTCTTGGGCAAGTCATTTGGTGTCTCTATTCACCTGTTGTACAACTGGCATGGGGGCCACATAGAATCATAGAACACTAGGACCGGAAGGGGCCTCGAGAGGCCATCGAGTCCAGTCCCCTGCCCCGACGGCAGGACCGACCACTATCTACACCATTCCTGATAGACATGTATCTAATCTGTTCTTAAATATCTCCAGCGAGGGAGATTCCACAACCTCCCTTGGCAACTTACTCCAGTACTTGACCACCCTGACAGTTAGGAACTTTTTCCTAATGTCCAACCTAAACTTCCCTTGCTGCAGCTTAAGTCCATTGCCTCTTGTTCTCTCCTCAGAGGCCAAGAAGAACAAGTTTTCTCCCTCCTCCTTATGACACCCTTTAAGATATCTGAAAACCGCTATCATGTCCCCCCTCAATCTTCTTTTTTCCAAGCTAAACAAGCCCAATTCTTTCAGCCTTTCTTCATAAGTCATGTTCTCCAGACCTTTTATCATTCTAGTTGCTCTTCTCTGGACCTTCTCTAATTTCTCCACATCTTTCTTGAATTGGGGTGCCCAGAACTGGACACAATATTCCAGCTGAGGCCTAACCAGCACAGAGTAGAGCCGTAGAATGATTTCTTGTGTCTTGTTCACAACACACCTGCTAATGCATCCCAGAATCATGTTTGCTTTTTTTGCAACAGCATCACACTGTTGACTCATATTTAACTTGTGATCTACTAGAACCCCTAGATCCCTTTCTGCTGTACTCCTTCCTAGACAGTCTTTTCCCATTCTGTATGTGTGAAACAGATTATTCCTTCCTAAGTGCAGCACCTTACATTTATCTTTATTAAACTTCATCCTGTTTACTTCAGACCATTTCTCCAATTTATCTAGATCATTCTGAATTATGACCCTATCCTCCAAGGTAGTTGCAACCCCTCCCAGCTTGGTATCATCTGCAAACTTAATAAGCGTACTTTCTATGCCAATATCCAAATCATTAATGAAGATATTGAACAGAACTGGTCCCAAAACAGACCCCTGCGGAACCCCACTTGTTATGCTTTTCCAGCAGGATTGAGCACCATTAACAACTACTCTCTGGGTACGATTAGCCAGCCAGTTATGCACCCACCTTATTGCAGCCCCATTTAAGTTGGACTTGCCTAGTTTGTTGATAAGAATATTATGCGAGACCGTATCAAATGCTTTACTAAAGTCTAGGTATACCACATCCACTGCTTCTCCCTTATCTACGAGTCTCGTTATTGTGTCAAAAAAAGCTATCAGGTTGGTTTGACATGATTTGTTTTTTACAAAACCATGCTGGCTGTTCCCTACCACTTTACTACATTCCAAGTGCTTGCAGATGACTTCCTTAACTACCTGCTCCATTACCTTTCCTGGCACAGAAGTTAAGCTGACTGGCCTGTAACTTCCTGGGTTGTTCTTATTCCCCTTTTTGTAGATGGGCACTATATTTGCCCTCTTCCAGTCTTCTGGAATCTCTCCTGTCTCCCATGACTTTCCAAAAATGAGAGCTAACGGCTCAGCTACCTCTTCTATCAGCTCCTTGAGGATTCTAGGATGCATTTCATCAGGCCCTGGTGACTTGCAGACATCTAATTTTTCCAAATGGTTTTTAATTTGTTCTTTTTTTATTTCAAAAACTAACTCTAACCCTTTTCCACCAGCATTCACTATGTCAGGCATTCCTTCAGACTTCTCTGTGAAGACCGAAACAAAGAAGTCATTAAGCATCTCTGCCATTTCCAAGTTCCCCGTTACTGTTTCTCCCTCCTCACTGAGCAATGGCCCTACCCTGTCCTTGGTCTTCCTCTTGTTTCTAATATATTTACATAAATTATAAAATACATAAATTATATACATAAATTGCTTAGATTGATAACATGATGTACTCCAAAGACTCTTGTTCTATAATAATTTCCTGCATTATAGGCAGGTACCAGTAGTCTTAGGCCTTACTGATGTTCTCTATTGTTCGGACGTGGTATGCCTCATTATGTACTTATGCTGGTGAAAAATAAGGAGTGACTCTCTTGAACATGAGCTATCCCAGTGTAAGTGGGGTCAGAATCAGAATTCAAGCCACTTTGACCAGCCCCTCCGCCTCATCTGATCTGGAGAGTCTATCTTGTTTCCACTGGTGTAAGAAAGATCCAAATCACTACTTCAATATTCCATTACTTAAAAAGGGCTCTAGAGGAGACCCTGGCAATTACAGACCGGTAAGTCTAACGTCAGTACCGGGCAAATTAGTAGAAATAATAGTAAAGAATAAAATTGTCAGACACGTAGAAGAACATGATTTGTTGGGCAAAAGTCAGCATGGTTTCTGTAGAGAGAAGTCGTGTCTTACTAATCTCTTAGAGTTCTTTGAAGGGGTTAACAAACATGCAGACGGGGGGATCCAGTGGACATAATATACTTACATTTCCAGAAAGCCTTTGACAAGGTCCCTCACCAAAGGCTCTTATGTAAATTAGGTGGTCATGGGATAGGAGGAGAGATCCTTTCATGGATTGGAAACTGGTTAAAAGACAGGAAACAAAGGGTTGGAATAAATGGTAGATTTTTACAATGGAGGGGGGTAACTAGTGGTGTTCCCCAAGGGTCAGTCCTGTGACCAATCCTGTTCAACTTGTTCATCAGTGATCTGGAGAAAGGGGTAAGCAGTGAAGTGGCAAAGTTTGCAGATGATACCAAGCTGTTCAGGATAGCCAAAACCAAAGTAAATTGTGAAGAACTTCGAAAAGATCTCAGCAAACTGAGTGATTGGGCAGGAAAATGGCAAATTAAATTTAATGTGGGTAAGTGTAAGGTAATGCACATTGGGAAAAATAACCCCAATTATACATACAATATGATGGGGGCAAATTTAGCTACAACAGATCAGGAAAGGGATCTTGGAATTATAGTGGATAGTTCTCTGAAAACATCCACGCAGGGTGCAACGGCAGTCAGTAAAGCGAATAGGATGTAAGGAATAATTAAAAAAGGAATAGAGAATAAGATGAAAAATATCATACTTCCCCTATATAAAACTATGGTACGCCCACATCTTGAGTACTGCGTGCAGATGTGGTCTCCTCACCTCAAAAAAGATATACTGGTGTTAGAAAAAGTTCAGAAAAGGGCAACTAAAATGATTAAGGGTTTGGAAAGGGTCCCATATGAGGAGAGGCTAGAGAGACTGGGACTTTTCAGTCTAGAAAAGAGGAGACTGAGGGGCGATATGATAGAGGTATATAAAATCATGAATGGTGTGGAGAAAGTGAATATTGAAAAGTTATTTACTTGTTCCCGTAATATAAGAACTAGGGGACACCAAATGAAATTAATGGATAGTAGGTTCAAAACTAATAAAAGAAACTTTTTCTTCACACAGCGCACAGTCAACCTGTGGAACTCCTTGCCAGAGGAGGCTGTGAAGGCCAGGACTCTAACAGAGTTTAAAATAGAGCTTGATAAATTTTTGGAGGTTAGGTCCATAAATGGCTATTAGCCAAGGGTAAAGTATGGTGCCCCTAGCCTTTAGTTAAAGGCTGGAGACAAATGGCAGGAGACAAATCGCTTGATCATTGTCTTCGGTTCACCTCCTCTGGGGCACCTGGCACTGGCCACTGTTGGCAGACAGGATACTGGGCTGGATGGACCTTTGGTCTGACCCAGTATGGCCGTTCTTACTTCTTGGTTTAGGCTCTTAAAAAAAAAAAAATCTGTTGCGCAACTGACAGCAGTTGCTGGTGAAAAGCTCTGGCATGTGGTGCTTTTTGGTTTAAAGCTGGTGTTTTGGGAATTGTCTGGAATTCATTTTGACCTTTGTATAGATTTAAGGTTTGTCAGATGCTGCCAGATCTATCAAGATGGGAATAACTGTGTTGAACATTTTACTCAGGGCACAGTTTGCTAAAATCTGGAATATGGATCATTACTATGTTTTATCAAGACAAGAATTTTCATAATAGATTCCTAGACTTTAAGGTCAGAAGGGACCATCATGATCATCTAGGCCGACTTCCTGCACATTGCAGGCTACAGAACCTCACCCACGCACTCCTATAACAGACCCCACCCAACCTCTGGATGAGTTACTGAAGTCTTCAAATCTGGGTTTAAAGAGTACAAGTTGCAGAGAATTTGCCATTTACCAGTTTAAATCTGCAAGTGACCCATGTCCCTGCAGACAAATCTGCTGCAGACAAAGTATGGAAAAACCCCTGTCAGCCTGAGTGTTCATGTGAACCTTTTTCCATGTCTACAAGTGCAGGGAATGTTTCAGTATCTCCTCCTGTATGGAATTCGTTAACCTTAGTCCTTCCTCCAACAATTGACTCTTCATCAAACAGTGTTGACAAGCAGCCATTACTGTTCCAGGAGGTTTTCTTTTAAGTGACTTGTTCCTTTGGGTTTTCCATGGAAATTTGGAATCTTGTGTAACCACCCACAGGACTCAAACCTGGGACCTCCTTCTTGAGCCAAAAGCCATCTGGCTCTCAGCTCGTGCTGTAGAAGATACTCATTCTTTCTCTCTGTAAGTGGTTTGTTCCACTACATTGGACAGTGAACCACACCCCTAGGTGCGTGGGTTAAATTTCTGTAGCAATCTGTTTGGCAGGGGCTTGGCTTCAAGATTAGTTATGATGTCCTTCAATGTGTGAATTTTTCCTCTAGCAGATTGCATACTGTTGTCAAGTACTCAGGGATGTTTTTTTAATTTTTTTTTGGTTTGGTTTTCATTGGAGGATCTATTTTAGAGCAATTTTGCTGGGAATTTGCCTGCATTGACTCTCCTGAGCAGGACAGAAATAGGACAAACTGTAGGTTACAGATTCCTGCAGGCAAATTCTGATTCTACGGTCTTCTTCTTACGTTAATTTCTTTTTTTAAGTGTTTTGTGTCTTGTCCCATCGCTTTCATCCTTCCTTCCTTGTCCCCCTTCCCACTGCCCATCCAACTGTAATGCACTGCCACTCACTTATTTCCATTCAGTCTCTGGTTTCACTTACTCTCCTCTGGCTGCTTTAATTTTTCTTTATGGAAACTCGGAGCCTTTCTGTTTCCAGGATGTTTAAATCTGGAGATGTATCTGCAGCTGAAGGTGGGCACTGTTTTACGCTGTTTATCTTAATTGACTTCAAAAAGGATTGCTCCAGATGTACTATTGGGTAACCCAGAGCAGAATCAAATCCTGCTGACTGAATATAAATTCAGACTCTGGTCAGTGGTAGATCATCTGCCAAGTGTGTCTCATTCAAGAAATCCCCTTGTTCCTCCAACCAAATATCAAAACATCTAGTTCACTTAACAAGTTCAGCTGCTGGAGATCAGTGAAGAAATTAATCAGAGTATTATTGAGTCAGATGCACCAAGTGAGGATTTGTCCCGCTGTTAAATTATATGGAAGCATTAATAAATTGGCATTTTATTTGCTTTGAATAAAATGTCATAGGCTGAAAATCTAATTACAATTTGCAGTGACTATTGCAGCATCCCTTTTTCATAAATGTTAAGGCCAGAGAAGACCATTGTGACCATCTAGCCAAGGGTTTCCCAAACTTTATATAGTTGGGACCCATTTTTTTTTCAGTACCTCTTTTTGCGGCCCAAAAATATAAACACTTAGTGAAAAAATATTCATTTTTTATGTTTATTATTTGTACAATAGTACATAATGATCATTTGTATACAGCAAATGCTCATTTTACGTGGCTTCACACTGCGTAAAACTCACATTAATGCGAGTTTTGCACAATGTGAAGCTGCTGGGCTGTCAGCCTGCCTAGCTTCCTGCAGCTGCAGGCAGCCTAAGAGCCCCTTCCCCTGCTTTTCAAGAGCGATGTAGGCACTGCTCTGGGAAGGTAGAGGGAAGGCTTTTAGCCCGTCTAGCTGCCCGCTGGGTGGGGGCAGCCAGGCGGGCTAAAACCCTCTTCCCAGAGTGGTGTAGTTAACACCCCTGCCAGCTCAACGCCCTCAACTCCTCTGTCCCCATGGCCCCAGCTCACCTCCCCCAGAAGGGGGCTCCAGCCACATGACCGGGGCTCCCTCCAACCCCCATGCCACAGCCGTCCTGCATGCCTGGGCCCCGACCTCCTCCCACGCCCCGGTTCAACCCCTCCCTTGCCTGGGTCCACCCCCCTGTGCGGAGGGCTCCAGCTCCCTGTTGTGGGCGCTCCAAGCCTGGAGCCCCAGCGAAGTGGCTGCATACCTTGAGGGATTACTGTGTTTTTCTAAGGACTGGTTTGTTTGGTCTTTTTCCCCCTCCAAGGACTGGTACTGGGCTGCGGAACTCACTGAGAAATGCTGATTTAGTCTGATTTGCAGAACACATGCCAGAGATTTCTGCCAAGTTCAAAGCTACTGGCTGGGGAAGAGCATCTGTCTTAGAAATACTCTTTCTTTCTAGCCCATTTCTTGATGTACATATCCTAAACCAAAGGACAGATTAATAAACCAGCCTGGACATAGACGTAAGGAAATCCTTCATGTGTTCAAAAAATAAGCAAACGTATTATCTCAGTAAAATGTGGTATGATAACAGATCAATAAAATGGTGTTTGGATTTTTTTATTGGTTATCAAAATTCATCAACTCTGTTTGGAATCCAGCTCTTCCTTGGATAGCATATAGCACTGTATTATAACATCTTTGACAGCCACTGGAAAGATGAATGATCTCAGTAAAGAGTTACAGATGTTCTACAAACTTTCACATTAAGCGATATGTATAACTGAACCACAAAAGCAATTGACTTTCCCAGGCTGACTGTGTTTGTGAAGAGGAAATCTGGAAAGGAGTGTTCATTGCTAAATGTAATTTGAAAAAAAATACTGGAATTATTGTAAAGAGCTTTGATACACACTCGGGAATTGCAGCTGCTGTTACTTCTGTTTCTAAGATGGTTCTTAATTATTATATTAGTCAAAGCCATGGTCTTCTAGTGCACATCCTCTGACTTACAAAACCATCAAAGTGTAGAACAATCCAGCAGACAAAGTGGATGGGAGAACTGTGATATTACTCCAAACAAATCACCTGAGAGGATTCCCAAAACCTATAAGGGAACATAACTCCTGTAGATCTGAGATTGACAGTGGATTATTTTGCAGAAGGTGGCATTTTTTGGAGCTTTTGTAAGTCTTTCATGGATATTTGAACAGCATGCTTGTCCATTGTTTGCAATTTACTTCTTGGTATTTATCAGTAGGTGTGGTTCAGTTGGAGGCTCTGATAAGCAATATTTTCTTTTTTCTTTGTGTATAGGATTGAATCTTGATAGATGTTGGATTAGAAGAGCCCAAGTTATGTACATTTGTTTGGATAGCACATGAGAAATGTAGAGAAGATATTTACATTTTGCAAATTGAGACCTGTGTGAGGCTGTGTAGCTTTTCTGTTATTATTGAAGTTTCTAACAATTGTTTTTAAAACTGAAGCTTTTGGTTTGAATAAAACTTGGTTATGGCATATTGGCAAGAGATGACAGAGAAGTCATTTTGCTATTGCCTATATTGTGCCTATTCTGTGGAGAAACAAAGGACTCCCGGTTCCAGTCTGGCATTTTGGGCCAGATGTACATTTGCTCAAAGGGAACCTTTCCCTTCTCTCTTCTCCCCCCGCCCCCAAGAAAGCCCAAACCCCATAATTATTTTGTTTGCTAGTATTTTTTCATTCCTTTAAAGCCCCTTTTTATGAAATGTTCCCTGAAATACCTGAGTATTTTCATACTAAATTGTAAATCAAAAGTTATTGATTGTTATAATGTCACCTACCATAATTGAGCTTTGGGCTTCATTGTTGCTTAAATTTCCAATTCTGTGAGTCTCCTTGGGGCGGTGGGGGGAGGTAAAAAAGAAAATTTCCTAATACCTTAAATTAGTCTACAAATAGTGAAACACAATGCAATCTCTAGTTTTGGGTTGATGCTGTAAATATATATTTATGAATATCTAAAGAATTCTTTAGATATATATTGTGTAGAATTATTGAAAATTCAAACAGAAGACAACATCTCCTATAGATTTATAGAAATTGTATAGGTTCTGTTGAGTTAGTCATTAATGAATCCTACTGAACCGAAAATCCCTAATACAGCTTTATGGTCTTTCTAACGCTCTACCATAATATATTTGATATAAAGTAGACTCGAAGCACATAGTAATACTTAACATAGGGATTTGCTTATAGCCAAGGGTACTTGCTGCAGGATTTCATTAAAAAAAAATCTTCTTTTCAAAGCATTAGATTGCTGGGATTTCAGGAAATGTTTCCCAAAGCTGGCTCAGGATGGGTTCTGTGAATTGTTTTTCCTACTACTGATCTTCAGAGTAATTTAAGTCTAATAATGATATAAGCAGCAGTTCCTACCTGCCTGTCACATTCTCTTTGATCTATCAGTGTTCACCTCATTTACTCTCGATTCCACTGTATGTTTGCTTGGTTGTTTGTTCTCTTATTGAAGTGTTTCAATCTAGAACTATCTTAATTTACGCATGACAAGGTGGACGAGGCAATGTATTTTACTGGATCAGTAAAAGATATTATCTCATCCCCCTTGTCTCTGACATCTTGGGATCAGCACGGCTACAACACATCATGCTACTGTATTTGTTGTAATTGTGAATCAAACAGAATCAAAGTGCCGGCTTCAGCTGGTGGAGGGGGTGGGAGGAGGTATCCTGTTTCCCAAGGATGGCTCCATGGCTGGTGAAGACAAGATCCTTTGTGTTACAGTTATTCTTGTCATTTTCATAGTCAGATATGGGGAAAAATCTTTGATGAAAAAATTTTAAAACATTACCCAGATGAAGATAACCAGTGAAACCTCATGCTTCAAGGCATCAGTAGATTGCCACAAAGGTGAATAGGAAAATTTCCCTTCACGTTCCAAGATGCTGCCTTTTTACTGAGGTTTACATTTTAGATACTGGCCTCTCCCCTAGCCACGATAACAGAACCGTAGCATTTTTTACCTTTCTATATGCCTGAAAGAGTTCCAGGTATCTTTGTTTCCTCTTCCTCCTCAGCATGCTCAAGGACCTGGTATTGGCTCTGCACTCTTCCTTCCTGACATGTATATTTTTTTAATTTGCTCTTGGCTTTGTAACACCCTGGAAGTCAGCCATATTATTCCCCAATGTCAGCCACATACTGGCCGGGGCCGGGGGAGGGCAGGAGAGAACCTCTGTTGTTGATTTTTTTCCTTCAAGACCTTACCCCTGATGATGCAAATCATATGCTTTTCCTGTAAGTCAGAGCTTTGTGAGCCAGGAGAGGCTTGGTTTGTCTGTGAAAAGAATACCAAGTCAGTGTTTATCACCAGGACAGGATGCAGGCAGCTGAGCAACATACCAGCTGACAGCTGTTTTGGTGGGATTATGTGAAATGAATTGTAGGTGATGAGAATAGAAAAGACACAGCCTGAGCCTTAATGAATTGTGCTTGAGCCTCAGGAAGCATGATCACAGCTGGCACCAATTGGCCCTCTTATTGGCCATCTCTGCAGACAGGCTGAATTCCTCTCTTAACCCAAAGCAGTGGTTGGGTGCTACAGGTCAGGGATGAGGTCCGTTGGCCAAGAGGAGCAGTGAGGAGCTGATGCTGTTGTACCTGCCCTAGTGATGCAGGATGCCAGCCATCACCATCTCCTAAAAAACAAGCAAACCCATTCTCTATTCCTGGTAAAGAGGCGTTAGGGAAGCCATCTTAAGCCCTCCCACCCACTGCCCTCAATAGTTTATGAAGTGGCAGTATTAATGTCACTGGGTTCCCTGCAGCCTGCTGGCCATGTCATCCATCCTTGGAAAGATGAGGAAACTGGGCAGTTCGGACATAGAGGACTCTGAAGTCACAGACGAACACACGGATGGCGAAGATTCCGTTCTGGGAACCCCTGACAGCTTTCATAGCACCCAGAGCACGAAGGTACAGCAGCTGCCCAAGAGCAACATCTTTGCTAGACGAGGCCGCTTTGGGATGGGGGACAGCGATAAGAACATGGCGCCAATGGACTCCTTGTACCAGATGGACCACCTGGTGTCTGCTCCCATCATCAAGTTTAGTATCAATGCGGAAAAGGCAAAGTTACACAGTCAGTTTGCCAGGTAAGTTCCTGATATATTGGATACCTATTATTAAAGTGCTAGTAAATTCACAGCCATGAAAAATGCATCACAGACCGTGAAATCTGGTCTTTTTGTAAAGACAATGAGGAGCCCTATGGCACCTTAAAGACTAACAGATGCATCTGGCAAAGTGAGTCTTTGCCCATTAAAGCTCATGCTCAAATAAATCTGTTAATTTTTAAGGTGCCAGAGGACTCCTTGTCATTCTTGCAGATACAGACTAAGATGTCTGTCCCTCTGATACTGGTCTTTTGTGTACTTTTACCCTATCCTTTACTGATTTCTCGGGGGAAACCAGAGTGTCTCACATTGGGGGCCCTGACGTAAGGGGATTTGTAGTGGGTCAGAAGATTACTTTTAAGGGTATCACATTATTGCTACCTTTGCTTCTTCGCTGCCTTCAGAGCAGAGAGGCCAGAGAGAGGCGGCTGCTGGCTGAAGGCCCATCCATGCAGGCAGCAGCACAGAAGACAGCACGATGGCCTGCAGCAGCTCAGAAAGATGGGCAGCAGTGCCACAATCCCCGCTACAATAATCTTGCAGTCATCCCACATCTCCTTTTTGGGTCAGGACACCACAATTACAATACTGTGAAATTTCACATGTAAATAGATGAAATAATGAAATGTACTATTTTAAAAATCCTATGACTGAGGAATTGACCAAAGTGAGCTGTGAATTTGGTAGGGCCCTGCATGCTACAGCAAGCTGCATATCTGAGCTCAGCATTCATTTACTGCAGCACAGTGTTTGATTTCACAGCACACGTTTCACTAATTCCCATGCTGAAAGAATGGGAAGTATCCCAAATACTATGTTACATTTAAGCTGCGTCTACACGTGCACGCTACTTCGAAGTAGCGGCAGTAACTTCGAAATAGCGCCCGTCACGTCTACACGTGTTGGGCGCTATTTCGAAGTTGAAATCGACGTTAGGCGGCGAGACGTCGAAGTCGCTAACCCCATGAGGGGATGGGAATAGCGCCCTACTTCGACGTTCAACATCGAAGTAGGGACGTGTAGACGATCCGCGTCCCGCAACATCGAAATAGCGGGGTCCTCCATGGCGGCCATCAGCTGGGGGGTTGAGAGATACTCTCTCTCCAGCCCTTGCGGGGCTCTGTGGTCACCGTGGGCAGCAGCCCTTAGCCCAGGGCTTCTGGCTGCTGCTGCTGCAGCTGGGGGTCCGTGCTGCATATACAGGGTCTGCAACTAGTTGTTGGCTCTGTGTATCTTGCACTGTTTAATGAAAGTGTGTCTGGGAGGGGCCCTTTAAGGGAGCGACTTGCTGTTGAGTCCGCCCCGTGACCCTGTCTGCAGCTGTGCCTGGCTCCCTTATTTCGATGTGTGCTACTTTGGCGTGTAGACGTTCCCTCGCTGTGCCTATTTCGATGTTGGGCTGAGCAACGTCGAAGTTGAACATCGACGTTGCCAGCCCTGGAGGACGTGTAGACGTTATTCATCGAAATAAGCTATTTCGAAGTTGGGTGCACGTGTAGACGTAGCCTTAATGACTAGTGCTCAACCTGGAGCTGTAGCTCTGAATAGTCTGATCTCCATGGGAAGTCAGTTGGAGTGTGTTCAGTGCCTTTAGGAATTGAACTCTTTTTTTTCTTAACATTACCAGGCAGCTTTGAAAATGTTGCCCTGAGTAACTCAGGAGTTCTTGGCTCTCTGGCAAGAGGAGGGGGGTGATCAAATGTTAGAGATTTAATTGCCTCTGTGGATTTGAGTCCTTGTTCTTTTCACCAATAAAAACATTTTCATATGTACATCTGCTTGTCTAGGCCTTTATGACCTTACAGACTGTACAGTTACATATATGTAATATTCACTAATGTGTGTTCCACTGAAAGCCAGTAATGGAAATATAATTGCTGGTGGCTTTTAAGAGGCTTGCTTAATTCTTACATTTCATTAACTAAATTTATCCTCATCAGGCTCCTATCTACCAATTCCATTGCAAGCTGCTCTGAAAAAGCTTTCAAATTCTATGATCGCAGAAGGATATTTGATGCTGTAGCCCAAGGTGACACAAGTGATTTGGATGACCTGCTGATCTATCTCCATGAGACCCTGAAGCATCTCACAGACGATGAGTTCAAAGGTACCCAGTAGTGTCAGATGCAACCAAGTACCACTGCCTCCTCAAGCTGTGATGCTGAGATTAAAAGATCGGCATGATGTTAATTTAAATACAGGTTAAGACATTGGAGAGGGCTCTGCCTCGTGCAGTAGTTTCCCATAGGCTGCTCAATTCTCTGTGAAGCTGCTGGAAATTTCAGAAACGTTTGAGAGTTTGTTTATGAAACTCTAAATGTCCTGGGTTCTACCACTCATACAGCTCCCTTATGAAGAGTGCATGATGTGTAAGTGGGCAGGTTTGTAATCCCCCTTCTTATAGCTGTAACCTTTTTGTGTTACAGAGCCAGAAACTGGGAAAACCTGCTTATTGAAAGCCATGCTGAATCTGCATGATGGGAAGAATGACACCATTCCCCTGCTTCTGGAAATTGCAGAGAAAACAGGCAATCTGAAAGAGTTAATTAATGCAGAATATACTGACAACTACTATAAGGGTAAGAGGCAGCTGGGAGAATACTATTTCTTTGTGTTATGTGAATTGAGATTTCCAAGGTCTGATGAATGTTTGTTTTCCTAGGTCAGACAGCTCTCCACATTGCCATCGAAAGGAGGAATATGTACTTGGTGAAGCTCTTGGTCCAAAATGGAGCAGATGTTCATGCAAGAGCCCACGGGGAATTCTTCAGAAAAATCAAAGGGAAACCTGGCTTTTATTTTGGTAGGCAAAACAAGGCGCATGAAACATGATTTCATTCACTGGTCAAGTTACCAAGAGAGATGTTTCAAATGTGAGCTGCTCAGATCAGCTGTTACCACTCAGAAAAGAGCTCTTGCAGTCATTGTGGATAGTTCTCCGAAAACAGCCACTCAGTGCACAGCAGCAGTCAGAAAAGTAAACAGAATGTTGGGAATCCTTAGAAAAGGGATAGAGAATGAGAAGTACCATATAGCGTCTCTGTAAATTCATGGTACACCCAGATGTTGACTACAGTGTGCAGATGTGGTCACCCCATCTCAAAAAAGATGTATTGATATTGGAAACGCCTCAGAAAAGGGCAACAACATGCTTAGGACTTGCACATTGCTCATAAAGGTGACTTTTGTACATATGATGAGTTTTCTGACCAATGGTTCATGTTGCTTGCCATTAGGTGAACTCCCACTTTCCCTGGCTGCCTGCACTAACCAGCTAGCCATTGTGAAATTCCTCCTGGAGAATCCATATCAACCAGCCAATATAGCTGCCCAGGACTCCATGGGCAACATAGTTCTGCACGCCTTGGTAGAGATTGCAGATAACACCAAAGATAACACGAAGTTTGTAACCAAGATGTACAACAACATTTTGATACTTGGTGCCAAAACTAACCCAATGCTGAAGCTGGAAGAGATCACTAACAAGAGGGGACTCACTCCTTTAACCCTGGCTGCAAAGAAAGGGAAGATAGGGGTAGGTGGACGCATACCTGTTACCATTTCAAACACACACTATAGTGTGTCAGCTACGTAGGATACATGTCACTACTTGCTGCCTGGGCCTGTGAGACCAAGAGGGTGGAAAACTTTGTAGGACTTAACTCTGAAATTTGAAAAACAAAGCTTTGGCATAACCTGGGTAATGGATCCCAAGAGAGTCATGCAGTACCAATACGCATATGTCAGCCTGCATGGAAACAGTAAAAGTGCTGTCTCAGGTGAACTACATAGCACATCTTTAGCTAACATGGCCAGTTTCAAAATATTTCCCGTTCACTAGGACAGTGACCTCAAAGGGAATGAAACCGGTGCCACTTGATGTCTGTTTTAGTGTTGAGAGGCCAAAGATAGCCACAAATCTTAACTGGTAGAAACCAAAGAGGCACTTCCTTGTGTTGCTGCACTAACCTATTTGCCACATTCATATTGCCCCATTCCCCATAGCCCAACAGGCTCCCTGGCTGTTGAATTTTGCAAACTGTGACCCATACAGTGTCCCAATGGCTCAACTTCAGTGAAGTTAAGCCAAGGAAGAATGTGGTCTCCTGTGTCACTGAGAAACTGAGTAACAAAACATCTACTTCAGCTGCAAGGCTGGTGACACCTGATTCTTTTGTGATTTAGATCTTCGCCTATATCCTTAGACGAGAGATCAAAGAGCCTGAGTGTCGGCATCTGTCAAGGAAGTTCACTGAATGGGCCTATGGCCCTGTCCACTCATCTCTGTATGACCTGTCCTCCATAGACACATGTGAAAAAAACTCAGTGCTTGAGATCATCGCGTACAGCAGCAATACGCCAGTGAGTATGAAATCTCCTCTACACTTCCTGAGTTCAGTGGTCAGCTGTGGACCGGTACAGGGCTGCTCTTCCTGAAGGTCTGCACCATTTTGCAGAACTGTGTTACAACTAAATAGTGATCCAGAGCCATGCAGACAGGTGATTTAGTTCTTGGTGTGAGTTTGTGCACTAATGTTTTCTTTTGCCTACCTGACTGTGGAAGCTGATCTCAGGACTCTACATTGCAAATTCTCCCCTTGGGCTTGAAGCCAATGATACCGATCACTAGAGAGCTTGCTCAGACAAGTGAAAGGGTTCCCTAGTCATACCATGCCGCAGGCTTCTGTGTTGTCTGTTATTCCATGGCTCTCCTTTGGGCTCCTGAGAGAAACATTTTAAAGTTAGAGCATGGGCCTGAGAGACAGGCCTCCTGGCTTCTCTTCACAGCTCTGCTCCTGACTCTGCGCTGTTGGGATAATGACACGGCCTGGACTCCCAGGGGTTAGACCATGTTTGCTGGGGGCAGTGACATTTTGTTTACCTTATGCAAAGCCCTTTGCCGGCTGTGATCTCTGCTTATATGTATATTATATTTGGCTTATTTGGGCTTCACCTTCCTCCTCTCTCTCATCCCTCTTGTAGAATCGCCATGAGATGCTGCTCGTAGAGCCCCTGAACAGGCTGCTGCAGGACAAGTGGGACCGATTTGTCAAACGCCTGTTTTACTTCAACTTCTTTGTGTATACCCTGCACATCATCGTACTCACACTGGCTGCCTACTTCAGACCAGTGCAGAAAGATGGAAAGGTACTTGACTAGTCATGCTCATCCATGTGACCACCCCGCGTAGGAATTCCCAGACCTGCTTGCCATGTTCACAATGCCAGAGCTTAAAAGGTTCTTACTGCTGCCCTGAGTGAGGGGAGAGAAAAAGCACAGAGGAGGGATTTCCCCTCCTTGGAGAACAGAAAAAACTGTGCCTTTAGGGACCAGTCCTTGGGGAAGCCAAGCACCTTCAGCTGCTCAGCAGACAGCGGTGTTCCCTGTAAGCTGAGCACATGTGTGGCCACTCAGGAGAGAGTCAGATGTTGACCAGCCAATTCGCAAAATGCCCAAAGCCAGGTTTTGGTTGTTACTGGTGGTGCACATTCACATATGCCTCCATGCACATAAAATTTTATTCTGCACACAATGGAAAAAATCCACACATAGATGGAACAGACTAGAAGGAACATTGGTAGATGGGTCATTTTCCATCTCCAGCTGATCTGAGCCTTTGCTCCTATGTTATGCAGCCTCCCTTCGGATTTGAACACAGTGTTGGGGAGTATTTTCGAGTCACCGGAGAGATCCTGAGTGTGCTGGGAGGTCTCTATTTCTTTTGCAGAGGGGTAAGAGCTTTGAAATGTCTCCTTTAGGGCCATATACATTAGTGGGCGCCAAAAGCAGGTGTTTCTCCATTGAGTTTTGACTAGTAGTGTCTCTCTCTCATTCATAAGGCATAACAGTTTTTAATGGCAAGGCCAGGAGCTGTCAGCTTCCTATCGAGCTACAAAGCTAAGGTACAGGTGCCTGTCACTCTGCTGTATGGCAGGGAAGGCCCTACAAAGTCTAGGTGAGGCTGAGCACTGAGACCAGCCTAGACAAGGATTATGTGGGTATGGATTATGCCAGGGTCTGCACCATAAAGAGCTTTAGAGATCTTCATTTCCACTCTAGAGCAGAGTAGCTTGAGTTAAATCAAGGCACTTTTAAATAAATGATTTAAATCTCCAGAAATTCATTGATTTAAGTCAAGTTACCAAAAAAGCTAAGACTGACTCTGCTTTAAGTGCACTTAATTTTGGAGTGTGCCCCATTGAACTCACTGGCACTTCTGCTTTTTGAGGAAACGAGTGTAAAATGGGATTCCCTTGGAAAAACTGAGTTATACTGAAGGCAGGATAGATAACGATTAACTAAGCTCTTTTCTAAAAGCAGCATCCAACACCATAAACAGCTTGGGAATTTGTCAAATCACACTTGTACTGAAAGTCATAGAGAGAGTCTTGAAGAAGGATGCATTGGTTACTAACCAGCTGATAACACATTGTTCTTCACTCGAGGCCACATCTTTGTCCATATAATTTTCTCCCAATAAGCAGTTTTCCTTATGATGTTTCATTGTTACCACTAGGCCCTGCATCATCATATTGCACAGCTTACACTTGACACATTTTCTTTTTTAACCCTGGGAAAAAATTTATTCAAAATATTCCCAGATAGGGTGTCTCTTACACCCAGAAGCCACAATAGTTTTTCTGTGTGAAAAGTGTGGGGGAATATAGGAAGCCCTGTGTGTGCTGAATAATGTCTTCCCCAATTCTTTCCAGTCGGACCCTACTGTTCCTTTCTATCCTGCCTCCATCCTTTCCTATATATTGTCTGTGCTTAGGACAGTGTCTTAACTAACTCCTCTGCCATGTTTGGCCAAGGTTCACTACCACATAAGCACAGAACAAAAACAATCCTATCCAGCTTGTGTCTTTCTTTGCAGGTGTTACTTTTTAGTGTGCTGAGAAACACAAATTGCAAGCCCCGAACTTTCAAGAAGCAAGAGCTAGTAGTTAGGCTGGAGAGACTAGAGCCATTATTTCACTTTATGAGACTGTATGTATATGTGTAGCATGTTTGTGGTGAGATATGTTTGTTACTGTTATTTTTAATTGAGAAATTCAGTAGTTTATTGATTTTAACAAACAATTTAAATATACTTAATTAAATCTATTTTTTTTAAATCATCAATTTTTATCCACCCTGGTTTAAAGACAAACTGCTACTGTATCGTGGACAATATAAAGAACATGAAGCAAAATATGATTGTAGTAGCTCAAACCAGTGAGCAAATGGGCTGCTGTCTCCCACACAAGCTGCAAGTACCAAAGTAGACCTGTGCTGAGGGGATAACCATAACTCAGACTTGTGCTTACTGCAATATGTGTTGCTATTAAGAGGTCTTTGCAGGGTAAATTGTGGTGAGCTGTTTCCAGCTTGGACCGGCTCAGCAGACCTTCCCAGTACGTAGAGAGGCAGGGGTTGCAGCAGCGCTATCCACATAGCAGTGACCTTTTACATACAGAGTGAGGGTTCCCTGGGCAGGTGTGCAGTGGAAAGGTACTTGCCAACCAGAAACTGGCTTTTTGTGTCTCTTTTTTGCAGATACAGTATTTCCTGCAGAGGCGGCCGTCATTGAAGACTCTGCTAGCTGACAGCTACAGTGAGGTTCTTTTGTAAGCTTCTCAGCAACTACTTTCTTTGTGTTTGAATGTGGCCTTTAGGAACCTAAGGGACTCCTGGCCTTGAGCCAGGCATCACATGTGCTGACTTTGCAATAGGCATACAGAGCACAGTGCTTTTCAGCCCCAGTTCTCCTGGCATTTTACCTAGGTGGCTCAAGTTTATTACCCCCATTTACAGGTGAGAAAGTGAGGTGCTGAGAGGCTAACTATCTGGGTCCTCAGCAGAGCCAGGCAGAGCTCCCAGGACACCTGACTTGCAGTGCGATACTCTGTACATGGAGTCATGCTAAAACATGTCCTGTCCCCAGTGATATCTTTGGCTTTACACTGTCGGAGCCATCTGTCTTTTCCAGTTAGGAGGCTGCTACACAGTGCAGCCCCCTAAATTGCTTGCAGTTCAGGGGTACCAGAAGTGCCAGAGAGAGCAGCACTCAAGGACCGCACAGAGAACTGTGGTTTGTTAGCTAACATTCTGTAAGGCAGCAGAGGATCAGCAAAACAGGGGAGTGTGGGAAGCGTGGGAGTTATCAAGGGAGGGGAGTTGTGTGGGGTGCAGAAGAGAAGGGAGGAAGAAAAGGAAAGAGTCTTTCAAGGGATGAAGGCTAGCTTGTCCAGATGGGGGGTTCTCATGACCTTGTGGGGTGTTCCCGATGCCATTGCACATGTCTTCATCCCTCCTTTCTTGCTTGTATCCTATCCTTGGGCCCTCTTTGTCTTTCAGCTTTGTCCACTCGCTGTTCCTGTTGTCTTCAGTGGTGTTGTACTTCTGGGGCCAGGAACTCTATGTGGCATTCATGGTGTTTTCCTTGGCACTGGGCTGGGCTAACATGCTCTACTACACCCGAGGTTTCCAACAGATGGGAATTTACGCCGTCATGATTGAGAAGGTCAGTCTAAGGAGCAAGTGTAAGCACTGCTGAATTTGCACAGGCCTGAGTAGTGCCACCACTGGCCCAACCTTACAGTTTAAACCAGGGAAAGAAAGTAGGTTTGTTTTCACTGTGGCAGAAGCCTAATTCTCTGATCCGAGCAAGTCTGAAAAGGTGCAAGTCAGTTACCTCTCCTATCTGCCATTATTGTCACACCTTCTCTCTATAGAAGTCAGACCTCTTCATGGGGTCTAACCAGGTAGCCCACAGAGAGGTACAAAGAACCACATTGTCTTAGCTTCGGCGAGGTACCCATGTTAGTCTGTATCTTCAAGAACAACAAGAAGTCCTGTGACACCTTATAAACTAACAGATATTTTGGAGCATAAGCTTTCATGGGTAAGTGGGTCTTTCCCCACGAAAGCTTATGCTCCAAAATATCTGTTAGCCTATAAGGTGCCACAAGACTTCTTGTCATTCTCTTAGCTTGGCTCATGTGGAAAGCTGAAAATATATTTGGCATTATATGGATTATAGATGCATCTAATAGGCTTTACGAATAATGCGAAGGGTTAGGGTTGTCTGTAGTGAAAGCCAGTACTAGGAAACTCGGTCCTGGTGTAAGGCAAAGGTACTAAGGTCACACTGTGGCCAAATCAGGACTTTCCACCACTTTTGGTTATAGTTTGTGTTGGATTCCTGCAAAATGTTTTGTTTCCTTGTTGCAGATGATCCTGAGAGATTTGTGTCGCTTCATGTTTGTCTACCTAGTATTTCTCTTGGGATTTTCCACAGGTAATATCACACTGGTAGTTATTTTTTTCCTGTTTTTCTTTCTTAAAGAATCAAAGAACTTGGCAAAAGTAACCTTTGCAATTAATTCAGAGTTCCCTTTATCAACTAAAAATTAAGAAACCTATATCATGCTCCACGACAGAATCTCTACCACACAAAAAAACCAACCACTAAGCACTTATATGAGGCTTTTTACCCATAGATCTCAAAGGCTACACCTACACTACAGAGATCTTTCAAAAGAAGTTCTTCTGGAAGATCTCTTCCAGAAGAACTTCTTTCGAAAGACGGCATCCATGCACAAAAAGCAGATCAGAAGAGTCATCTGCTCTTTTGAGAGAGAGTGTCCACACAGCTCCTGCTCTTTCAGAAGAATGGGCCTGCGATTGAAAAATCAGGCCCCATGAAGACTGCTCTTTTGGAGAAGAAAGGGCCTGCGGAGCATCAACACATGTTTTCTTTCAAAAGAGGGTGCTTTTCCTGAATCAGGAAAGGAAGAGTGATTTCGAAAGGAGCACCACATTCTTCAGATTTACTTTTGAAAAAACTCTTTGTGTGTGTAGACGCTCCGCTGGATCTTTCAAAAGAACTTGCTAGTGTAGATGCAACCAGAGTGGCTGTCCAAGCAGCATTTTTCCCATTTTACAGATAGAGAAACTGAGATACTACCTTTTCAAGTAACCTCTAATTTTGGATTTCTCCATGTTTGGTGCCCCACTTTAGAATCTTGGGGACTGATTTTTTTTCAGCAGTTCTGACTCCCCACAACTCCACTTGCAGTCAGTTGTCATCAATGTATTGTGTCTAATCAGATACCTCCTTGCAACTTTTTAACCGGTTGCAAAATCAGCATGATCTCTAAGTACTTTTTTTTCTCATATACGTTGCTCCTCCCATTTGCAACAGCTGTGGTAACTCTGATTGAAGATGACAATGAGGGACAAGAAAACAACAGCTCTCACTGCTGCCGATCAGGCCTGCTGAAGTGTGGCCGCATGTCGTACAACAATCTGTATTACACCTGCCTGGAGCTGTTCAAGTTCACCATTGGCATGGGAGATCTTGAGTTCACTGAGAACTACAGGTTCAAGTCTGTCTTTGTCATTTTGTTGGTCCTCTACGTCATCCTCACCTACATCCTCCTGCTCAACATGTTGATTGCACTGATGGGGGAAACTGTGAACAAAATCTCACAAGAGAGCAAGAGCATCTGGAAACTCCAGGTTCGTTGATCGCCCAGGGTTCTGATCTTCCTGTTGGAACTAGAAAGAGAAGTTAGGGGATAAGTGCTTTGAGGGAGTCTTGAGGGACTGATATGTTTTCAAATGTGCAGATCTTTGTGGATTTCTAGCTCCTGATTCCTTACCCACAAACACAACCTCTATACCGGGGTGGCCAATCCATGGCTCTCGAGCCGCATGCGGCTCTTTCATCAATGAAATGTGTCTCCTCCTCGGAGCCGTGTGCTTGACTACTCAACACCATTCTGCACACGTGCCCTAACTCCTGGAGGAAGAAGTGCATGGCTGCGGAGGCGGCAGCTCCGGTGAGTCCCAGGCATTGTGTTAGAGCTGGGGGTGGTAGTGGGGGTTCCTGGCTCTGTGTGGGGCATTGAGCCATGTATTATATATATCTACCTATAATATATATATATATATATATATATATATATATATATATATATATATATATATAGTATCTATATAGATTTATAATACTTGGTCTTTGCACTCTGTCCACAGGTATTTTGGCTCTTAGTCTCTATTTTGTTGGCCACCCCTGCTCTGTACTATCGTTGGCCTCTTTTCTTATGTGGTGAATGGTGCACAGTTTAAGCTGAATAGAAACAGAGAGGGAGCCGTGCTAGTCTATACACTATCAAAACAAAAAGCAGTCAAGTAGCACTTTAAAGACTAGCAAAATGGTTTATTCGGTGAGCTTTCGTGGGACAGACCCACTTCTTCAGACCATAGCCAGAACAGAACAGACTCAATATTTAAGGCACAGAGAACCAAAAACAGTAAGCAAGGAGGACAAATCAGAAAAAGATAATCAAGGTGAACGAATCAGAGAGTAGAGGGGTGGGGGAGGAAGGTCAAGAATTAGATTAAGCCAAGTATGCAGACGAGCCCCTGTAGTGACTCAGAAAGTTCACATCCCGGTTCAAACCACGTGTTAATGTGCCGAATTTGAATATAAAGCCAGCTCGGCTGCTTCTCTTTGAAGAGCAGTGCGAATGTTTTTTTCAGTAACACACATACCTTTAGGTCATTAATAGAATGCCCCATTCCATTAAAATGTTGACTAACTGGTTTGTGGATCTGGAGTGTTTTGACGTCTGTTTTGTGCCCATTAAACTTTTGTCTAAGGGAGTTAGAAGTCTGTCCGATATACAAAGCATCTGGGCATTGTTGGCACATGATGGCATAAATGATGTTAGTAGAGGAGCATGAGAAAGTGCCCGTGATTCTGTGAGTAACCTGGTTAGGTCCAGTGATGGTATTTCCAGAGAAGATATGTGAACGAAGCTGGCAGTGGGCTTTGTTACAAGGAAAGGTTCCAGGACTGGTATTCCTGGGGTATAGACTGTGGCTCTCCTCTACTAACATCATACATGCCATCATGTGCCAACAATGCCCAGATGTTTTGTGTATTGGACAGACTTCTAACTCCATTAGACAAAGGGTTAATGGGCACAAAACAGACATCAAAACACTCCAGATCCACAAACCAGTTAGTCAACATTTTAATGGAATGGGGCATTCTATTAATGACTTAAAGGTATGTGTGTTACTGAAAAAAACGTTTGCACCGCTCTTCAAAGAGAAGCAGCCGAGCTGGCTTTTATATTCAAATTTGGCACATTAACACATGGTTTGAACAGCGATGTGAACTGTCTGAGTTACTACAGGGGCTCGTCTGCATACTTGGCTTAATCTAATTCTTGACCTTCCTCCCCCACCCCTCTACTCTCTGATTTGTTCACCTTGATTTTTTTTCTGATTTGTCCTCCTTGCTTACTGTTTTTGGTTCTCTGTGCCTTAAACATTGAGCCTGTTCTGGTCTGGCTATGGTCTGAAGAAGTGGGTCTGTCCCACGAAAGCTCACCTTATAAATTATTTTGCTAGTTTTTAAAGTGCTACTTGACTGCTTTTTGTTTTGATAGTTTTAAGCAGAAGTTCTCGATATACATATAATATTTCACATATGTTTGCAATTTAATAACACAAGTATTTTTTATTGTCGTTTATTTTTATTATAAACCATGATCAGATTATGGGTGTGTCTTTACTACAGGGAAGATCAACCCTGCTGCGGTCAATTGTCCAGACTTCAATTTCACATGCCTAGAGGGGACAAGCTAAATTGAATTTATAGGGTGTCCCTATCAACTGCGATACTCCTGGCCTCCATCAGGAATAAGTGAAGAGTTTTTCCCATCAACCTTCCACAGTGCAGATGGTGGCAAAAATCAATTCTGGATATGTTGACTCCAGCTATGCGATTCCTGTAGCTGGATTTGCATGTCCAAAATTGGTTTTTACCTCCTAGTTTAGACCTGGACTATGAAAAGAGAGCGATTCTGTTCTGAAGGCAGTGCCTTCTGCCAGGTTTGCAGGTTGATGGCATGTCGGCTTTTGTGTAAGCTCAGTAACCCTGTAGCTTAACTACACAGCAGTAATCATGCATCATTTTATAACACAGACTTTTAGAGAAACTGTATGTGTTTGAATGGCATGATCATTGCCCCCTCCTAAGCTGATAATACAGGTGAAACTTTGGGTATTCTGGTTTTATAAGGACACAACTCAACATTTGTATAAATACAGCTAAATGTGGATGTTCCCCATTACCTTTGCTTTTTTTCAACTGATAGAGAGCCATCACCATCCTGAATATTGAAAACAGCTACCTGAACTGCATGATAAGCTCATTCCGATCTGGAAAGCAAGTCTTAGTGGGAACTACACCTGATGGCAAGGACGATTACAGATGGTGTTTCAGGTAACCTGGTTTTATCTTAAATAGATAATCTTTTACTGGTACATATCCACAGGCCTGGGATGACCTAATAACTGGTAATGGGGATGTGGCGCTCTGAACTTTAGGATGACCAAAAATTATACTAAGTGATAGCAGTTCAATGGCCTGAGTGAAATGTGTTCTTCAGCCAGGCTGCTGGGTCTGAGATACCAGAATGCCAAGCTGGCCATCTGTTTTAATAAGCAGCATAGCATCCTCTCCTGCAGCATCTTTTATCTATGTCTTACTCAAGGCAGCCTCATAGCTCAACTGGTCATGAACAGATATTGCAGCTGAGCCTTTTTCTTTCCATATTGCTTTACTTCTCCGGTCGTTGTGATGCAAATTTCTCAGTGGGAAGAATCCTTCCCAAGTGTGGAGAATGAGTATCTGACCTATGCAATAGGAGTGTCTTGGGTATTCCAATGCCAAACCATAAAGCTCTGGCAGAACTGTTACACAGTAGGCGTCAGCTAGCCTGAACTCTTCCTTGTGTGGTGCTTGGCCAGTGGGTATGCATATTCATAGATTCCACAGCCAACCCTCTGCCCTGGGACACAAAGACAGGGTGTGACTGTGGAATACTTCGCTGTTTTTCTGCATTGTATGCTGTCACATTAAGTCAGGAGGGTGTCTCCTCAGGTAAACATTGCAGAATTTCTTTGTGGGCAGTTGCCTCAGTCCCTCATGTTGAGTGTGTCCTTCTGCAAATATCCAGTATATGGAGATTTGTATTTGGGATAACAAGGACTTTAATATAGAACATTAAGCTCAAAGGGAGCTTTAATCAGCCACCACTATTAGGCCAGCACCGTTCTGCAACACCTTACTTCTCAAAAATTTCACAGAGCACTGGATGAGTGACCATTACACTGTGCATGAGGTCCTTTGAGATTCTAGATCCCATTCTGGAGAATAAATTAGATCCACTTCAGGATGAAATCCCTCTTTTTCTTTCTCCAGAGTTGATGAGGTGAACTGGTCCACATGGAACACTAACCTGGGCATAATCAACGAGGAGCCTGGATACAGCGCAGGCTTGAAGCGAAACTCAAGTTTTTCTTTTAAGTCTAGCAGAGGTGAGGAATCGGGGAATAAAAACATGCTGGTTCTTCCCATAGTCTGTTATTAGACTATATACTTGGTTGTAGAGGCAGCATAATGTAGTACAGTTTATGCATCTCTGTGAGGTTTCAAATAGTTACAAGAACTGCTGATAAATGAACACAGTGGGCAAAAAAATTAAAATAAATTAACCCCATATCCATTTTGCAGTTTTATTCTTTGGAATGCTCCAGCTCCCTCAGATTCCCCAATCTGGATGTTTGGATGATATGTAAGGAGTGGCACACCTTGACGATAGCAGCAGAGTGCCATAGACGCCACCCTCTGAGTCCCAGACCCCCACAATCTACAGGTTGAACCTCTCTCGTCTGGCACCCTTGAGACCTGAAGAGTGTCAGGCGAGATAATTTGCCGGACCATGGGAGGTCAATATTGTCTAGCACATTACCAACACTTCCACTGCTTACTGGGCTTTTAGAAAACATTTAGGGTAAATTACAGCTAAACAACAGCAAAGAATATTGATAGCCAGGACTGGTGGCTGGAAACAAACTTTATAGGACCATGGGAAACTTAGCCACACCCATGATAAGTGGTCATCTGGTTAACTACAATCATGCTGGATTACAGATGTTGCTGACCTTGAGAATGCCAGATTAGAGAGGTTCAACCTGTAGTAGTTTACTAGTGTTAACTCCAGGGAATTTTGTGGGAATTCATGGATTTGGGAAAGCTCATCAATCTGCCTTAAAATTTAAAGATTAAGGTTCACACCTTTCCCTGGTTAACTTTTACAGTCTGAGACAGTGTGCCTGAGGCTAAAGGTGAGGTTTTTGGGGCTCCTGGTGATTACTCAGACAACACTTTTAGCAGCATGCATGGCTTTATTTTAGCAACGTGATGGTATCTAAGTAGCATGGAACAGATATACATTGAAAGATGTTAAATACAGTCAATATATGGTTACAGACAGAGATTTTACTTAACAAATTATTTAACTAAGTGCACTTATGGTCTAAACTTACACTATACAAGCAGGATACAACACTCACTGACTCCTCAGAGCTCCCAAAAGCTGAGGCCTGCTTGTTTCCTGAGGAAGGTGTTATTGCAGTAGGTAGAGTACAAAGTCAAAGAGCAGAAAAACTAAAGGTTGTTCTAAGAATAGCGGTAGCAAAGATAATAGATATAATAGAGATAATAGAGACTAGAGAGAGAGAGTAGCACTATGGCAAGGCGATGAATACGCCTTCAAGTATGAATTCCATACTGCACACCCTGCCCCATGTAGCAACATAAAGAATGGCCATTACTGGGTCAGACCAAAGGTCCGCCTAGCCCAGCATCCCATCTGCTGACAGTGGCCTGTGCCAGGTGCCCCAGAGGGAGTGGACCAAAGACAATGATCAAGCAATTTGTCTCCTGCCATCCATCTCCAGCCTCTGACAAATAGAGGCCAGCAACACCATTCCTAACCCCTGGCTAATAGCCTTTTATGGATCTAACCTCCATGAATTTATCTAGCTCTTCTTTAAACTCTGTTAGAGTCCTAGCTTTCACAGCCTCCTCTGGCAATGAGTTCCACAGGTTGACTGTGTGCTGTGTGAAAAACAACTTCCTTTCATTAGTTTTAAGCCTGCTACCAATTAATTTCATTTGGTGTCCTCTAGTTCTTATATTATGGGAACAAGTAAGTAACTTTTCTTTATTCACCCTCTCCACACCGCTCATGATTTTATATATCTCTATTTTATCCCCCCTCAGTCTCCTCTTTTCTAAACTGAAAAGTCTCAGTCTCTTTAACCTCTCCTCATATGGGACACATTCCAAACCCCTCATCATTTTAGTTGCCCTTTTCTGAACCTTTTCCAATGCCAAAATATCTTTTTGGAGGTGAGGAGACCACATCTGTACGCAGTTTTCAAGATGTGGGCGCACCATAATTTTATAAAAGGGCAGTAAGATATTTTTTGTCTTATTTTCTATTCCTTTTTTAATAATTCCTAACATCCTATTTGCTTTTTTGACTGCTGCTATACACTGTGTCAATGTTTTCAGAGGATTATCCATGATAACCGCAAGATCTCTTTCCTGATTAGTTGTAGCTAAATTAGCCCCCATCATATTGTATGTATACTTGGCGTTATTTTTTCCAATGTGCATTACTTTATACTTATCCACATTAAATTTCATTTGCCATTTTGTTGCCTAATCACTCAGTTTGGTGAGATCTTTTTGAAGTTCTTCACAATCTGCTTTCGTCTTGACTATTTTGAACAGTTTAGTATCATCCACAAACTTTACCACCTCACTACTTCCCCATTCTCTAGATCGCTTATGAATAAGTTGAAGAGGATTGGTCCTAGGACTTGACCCTTGGGGAACGCCACTCATTACACTTCTCCATTCAGAAAATTTACCATTTATTCCTACCCTTTGTTTCCTCTTTTAACCAGTTCTCAACCCATGAAAGGATCTTCCCTTTTTATCCCACGACAACCTAATTTACAGAAGAGCCTTTGGTGAGGGACTTTGTCTAAGGCTTTTTGGAAATCTAAGTATACTATATCTACTGGATCCTCCTTGTCTTCATGTTTAACCCCTTCAGAGAATTCCAATAGATTAGTAAGACATAATTTCCTTTTACAGACACCATGTTGACTTTTGCCCAACAAATTATGTTCTTCTACCTGTTTGACAATTTTATTCTTTACTATTGTTTTGACTAATTTGCCCGGTACTGACATTAGACTTACCAGTCTGTAATTGCCAGGGTGGCCTTTAGGGCCCTTTTTAAATATTGGCGTTATGTTGGCTGTCTTCCAGTCCTTGGGTACAGAAGCTGATTTAAAGGATAGGTTAGAAGTCATGGATAATAATTCTGCAATTTTACATTTGAGTTCTTTCAGAACCCTTGGGTGAATGCCATCCGGTCCCGGTGATTTGTTATGGTTAAGTTTTTCTATTTTGTTCCAAAACCTCCTCTAATGACACTTCAATCCAGGACAGTTCCTCAGATTGATCACCCACAAAGGACAGTGCAAGTTTGAGAATCTCCCTAACATCCTCAGCCATGAAGACTGAAGCAAAGAAATCATTTATTCTCTCCTCAATGGCTTTATCATCCTTGATTTCTCCTTTTCTACTTTGATCGTCTAGGGGCCCCACTGGTTGTTTAGCAGGCTTCCTACTTCTAATGTACTTAAAAACATTTTGCTATTACTTTTTGAGTTTTTGGCTAGCTGTTCCTCAGTCTTCTTTGGCTTTTCTTACTACGTTGTTACACTTAATTTGGCAGTGGTTATGTTTCTTCTTATTTACCTCACTAGGATTGGACTTCCACTTTTCAAAAGATGCCTTCTTATTTCTCATTGCTTCATTTACATGGTTGTTAAGCCATGGTGCCTCTTTTTTAGGTCTCTATTTTTCAATTTGGGGTGTACATTTAAGTTGGGCCTCTATTATGGTGTCCTTGAAAATTTTCTGTGGAGCTCGCAGGGATTTTACTCTAGTCACTGTACCTTTTAATTTCTGTTTAACTAACCTCCTCATTTTTATGTAATTCCCCTTTTTGAAATTAAATGCTGGAGTGTTGGACTGCTGAGGTGTTCTTCCCACCACAGGAATGTTAAATGTTATATTATGAGCACTGTTCCCAAGCGGTACTATAATAGTTACCTCCTGGACCAGATCCTGTGTTCCACTCAGTACTAAACAGAGAACTGCCTCTCCCTAGTGGGTTGCTGTACTAGCTGCTCCAAGAAGCAGTCATTTAAGGAATCGAGAAACTTTGTCTGAATGTCATCCTGAGCTGACATGCACCCAGTCAATATGGGGATAATTGAAGTCCCCTATTACTGACTTTTGTATTTAGATAGCCTTTTTAATCTCCCTTATCATTTCAAAGTCACTATCACTGTCCTAGTCAGGTGGTCAATAATATATCCCTACTGCTATACTCTTATTAGAGAATGGAATTCCTTTCCATAGCAAGGGGTTTTTATATCCACTTTACCTCACAGTGCTTAAATACTGATGCTAAATTAAGCTCTGATTCCTTAGAATTCCCAAAATACCCCAAATTCCTTGGTCACCTTAATCTGGGGTTGTCCCCTCTGATTGTAACCTCTGTGTCAGTATTTCAAGGGTGATTTCTGGTAAAAGTCAGGAGAAAAACATCATTATGTGACCTTTACTGGAATTAGAGTAAGGCCACCACACCTTTCCAGTCAGAGGTAGGTGGGCGAAGCTTGAACACCAATTGATATCGGAAAGTGACGCACATAGCAAAGATTGACGTATGAGGCTTAACGTTATTAGCTTGACCTTAACTTTTCCTATAAACAGGGAAAAAGAAAATTTGCAAAAAGCCCCTCATGCTGGGTCTTACAAGCAGGCTGATAGCATTGCTGTTGACAGGAAAGATACGCCTCCCCTGTGCTTAACTTAGCTATGCTATAATGGCTTCTTGACATGTGGATATATAAAAGCAAAGCTTTAACCAAACTATTGTAATCAAACTACAATTAAACTGCCATACACTAACATAGGTTAGATTAAATTGCCATAAGCTAGCTTAGGATACACTAGTCAGGAAAAAGAATCCTAGCTCATAGATCAGTATGTGTACTTAGCTTAAAAGAATGGAAAACTGACAGAAGAATAAAACTCTTAAAATATCCACTTCTGCTTTATATTCATATCAGCTTCCCTTTGTGTTGGAAATGAGGAGTGTTCTGGTCTGTTTCTATAGGAGAAAAGCATTAACACCCTCTTTTCTTGTAAGTTTCAGGGAAAAACTGGAAGACCTTGGTTCCACTTTTAAGAGATGGGAGCAGGCGAGAGGAGGGGCAGAAACAGCCAGAAGAAGCCAAGTTAAAACCCATTTTGGAACATGATTATGATCCTGAAGGCTCTGGGGCAAGGAAGTATTCACTTCCGAAGTCTGTGTAGATTTTTTTTTTTGTTGCATTGAATTTTGTACTTAAGAAGGTTGTTAATTAGAATTGTTTTTAAGTGTTTGTCTGTGTTCAGACAATGGAGTTTGAGTCCTTTATGTGAATAGGGTTTTACTGCTAAAGGACTGAGTAGGTTACCGTATTAAAGAATTGTAAAACATGCTAAGTAAACAGCTTGTTAGTAAGCCGTGTTTTCATGGTTTTTAATAACATACACCTGCCAAAAATTGGCCATGAAGCCTCTGACAGGTTAGATATTTACCTCCAGATCAACTACAGTACAAGCTCTCTAAGCTGACGCAGTAGTTCACACCTGCTGGTAAAAGGAGGAGTTTTCCTCACCTTCCAGTGGAAAAACTACAAATGGCCTAGCTATGGACCTTGTGGCTTCCTACCTGGCCCCTAACAAGAGACATAAAAGTCTGTTGGGTTTTGCAGCTTGCTCACCATCTCCACATCCTAAATGATGCTAGGGAGGCTTCTGAACTGCTTGAAAGAACACCCAGTAGGAGCCTTCTGCCTGTGCGGGATAGAGAGTGACACAGCTACTAACACAAGGTATCAGGCTGCAGTGAGCTCAACTGAAGTTTTCAGAATCACATAGTCTGCAGCATTTTATAGTAACAGAGTTTTATTGATGAGATGTTTTATGTTAATCATTACCATGCCCAAGATGACAGTAAAAACTAAGTTTTGTTTATTGTATAGAATCCATTATCAATTTCCTGAGAAATAGTCACCCAGAACTACTATCTATTATGCTGAGACAGGTATGGAATATCAGAGGGTATGATTTGTAGAGCCCTGTGTGTATACAAAATACATACCTGTGGATATAAATCAGTGTCTGCATAGCTGCACAGTGTTCTGCACTGGTAGCTCCTCTAGTATGGCCACTGGAGTGGGCCAAAGGCTGAGCAGCAGCTGTTTCTGTGGGAAGAGAGCCCCATTGGCAGGGTTTGGGTGGTACGGCCATGCCAGAAGAGCTATGGGTGTGGGGCATTGGCTTGTGAGAATGGCAGTCTGAGGAGCTGCTGCTTTCACCACTGCTGTGCCTGGCAGCACCCTGCAGATGTATGGATACCAGCCTATATTCCCAAATATCCATACCCATGGATATAAACTTTGTATCTGTGCAGGGCTGTACATACGTGTAACAGTTAATCAAGTTTATTAGTTAGCTGTGCTAACGCTATAATTTGTGGGGGAAAAGCAAAGTGTATAGACATCTATTTAGAGCTGTACATAGTTTATTTACTTTGCATTCTTCTGTTTCATTCTGCAGTTCAAAGCAAAAGCAAAGGGCATCTGATGTGCAGTGAGAAAGCATACACACACAAGCTGAAGAAACCAACACCTCTTCAGGCATAGTGTTCACTTCCAGATGTGTTGCTTTCTTCAGGTTCCCTTTTTCCTACATCTCTCCTGATGTTCAGAATCTGGAAAAGAAATGTGGAGAAGGTGATGCTGCTGGCATGAGAAGAACAAGCACATTTTCTCTATTTAGTTTAGATGTAATGTGGAGAGACAAAATCTATTTACAAATAATTACAAGATCAGGAGGAAAAATGTTGTACAACAACCACCTAAGTTTGCAAATTAATTTAAATTTTAGATTTCTTTTAACTTTTGTATTTAGCCCTAAAACTATATCCGTTCTTACCACCATAATGGCCGTGTCTACACTAGCCAAAAGCTTTGAAATGGCCATGCAAATGGCCATTTTGAAGTTTACTGATGAAGTGCTGAAATACATATTCAGCGCCTCATTAGCACGCGGGCAGCCGCAGCACTTCGAAATTGACGCGGCTCGCCGCCACGTGGCTTGTCCAGACAGGGCTCCTTTTTGAAAAGACCCCAGCTACTTTGAAGTCCCCTTATTCCTATGAGCAGATGGGAATAAGAGGACTTCGAAGTAGCTGGGGTCCTTTCGAAAAGGAGCCCCATCTGGACAAGCCACGCGGCGGCAAGCTGCGTCAATTTCAAAGTGCCGGGGCTGCCCACGTGCTAATGAGGCGCTCAATATGTATTTCAGTGCTTCATTAGTAAACTTCAAAATGGCCATTTGCATGGCCATTTCAAAGTTTTTGGCTAGTGTAGACATAGCCAATGACACTCAGTAGAAGCACTTCATTTAACAGAGCAAAATAACCCATATTCTGGACCTGTAACTGCATTTTTTTAACATCTACAGCACCTATAGTATTGGTGAAATCCTGTCTCCACTTAAGTCAATGGGGTCAGGTTTTCATGCAATGTAATCAAGTACTAGCTTTGTATGAGAAGAAATGATTTAGAACTTCCAGTTTTCACATCTCAGCAGAACACAATGCTTTACCAGGCAGAAATAACGTCGTCACTGTCTTAATGTCATGCTCAGTCCTGAAGTTCTGATTTGCAGAAACAAGGACTTCTCAGGATTTGGCTCTTGTGTAATTATAAACCACAAAGCTCCCCTGTTCAGCACAAGGGTAGTCTTGGAGGTTTCTGGTGCTCCGTTGCTAGTGTAATTCTAGTCATAGTTGCAATGGAATGATTACTGAGATTTAAGGGCAGTAAAAAGTTATCCTGCAGTTAAAAAATAGGCTTACCTCAGCCCTTGCCGCCTTTCCTTTCGTGAGGTGAAAAGGCTGTTCATGTAGGCTTATCAGTGGGTTATTCCAGTAGGTTCTGTTCACTTCATTCACCCTGTTCATTTTAAGCAAACATACCAAGAGGAAGCTTACAAATCTGAAGTTTATTAATATAAAAGCTGGGTTCAGTGTGGCCAAGCTTCATCTAACTCTAGGGATATGCACACTTACAATACAGATCTAAACTATCTGAAGCCATAGCGAATTTTACCATTAATGTGACCTGTTATGTATAGCTCCTCTCCAACTCTCTCCTTTGTGTCCAAGAGCTTTACACAAAAAGTAAACAAATCTCTCTCTCTCTCTCTCATGGCCCTGGTGCTGTGGCCTGCTGCCCTCTTCTTGTGTCTTTGTTAGAGGGATTACCTTCACCTTGGCTCACTGACCTCTAGTGCCCTGACTGGTGCTCTGGTGCGCATGTGTGATAAGGTGCATCAGGGAGCTACACAAAGCTTAGACCCATCACATTTAGGCATAATAAAATAAGTCAAATCAAGCTTTTATTAAACACAGGTTGAAACTCTAACCCAGAACTCTCTCATCCAGCAAACTCTGTAATCCAGCATGATTTTAGTTAGCTGGATGACCACTTATCATGCATGTGGCCAAGTGTTACATGGTCCCATAAAGTTTGTTTACAGCCACCAGACCTGGCTCTGTGTTCTGTCCTGTTATTTAGCTGTAATTTACCCCTAAATGTCTCCTAAGAGCCCAATGATCAGTGGAAGTGTTGGTAATGTGCTAGACAATATTGACCACCTGTTGTCTGGCAAATTCTTTTGCTGGCACTGGTTGGATGTTGAGGGTACTGGACAAGAGAGAAGTTCAACCTGTATGTCATTACTTTGGTTTCTAGAGGTTGCACTGTACGCACCGTAAACAAGTTCTTATATCTTTCTGTCCATCAGGGGTAGATCCAAGTTCAATATCATGGAAAATCTTTTTTTTTTGGAGCCATTTTGTCCAGGACGCTGGTAAACTTCTTTCCAGATCCAGTATAGTCATGGCTTTCTGGGAAATATTATACATGATAATGTAATGTGATGGTACACAATGAATCATTCTGGGTGGGCTCTTGCATATGGCTGTTACTGCAGCCTGTTTTCACACTCTGCAGATCATTCTGGCTGCACAGTATTTTCAAAGGAAGCAAATTTGAAAGGCTGAAGAAGGTATTAGTACTCTTGGAGTGGGATTTCCCAGTATGTACTCTTAACTCCACACCACTGAAGATAATGGTACTCAATCCACTCAGCATTAGAATGACCATGTTGTAGCAGATCAATGATCCTGCTAGTTCAGTCTCTTGCCTTCCAACAGTGGCCAATGGCAGGTACATTAGAGGGAAGGAATAGGGCAGGGTAGTTTTGAGTGATCCATTCCCTAGAATCCAGTCCAAACCTCTGGTACCTGGAAATTTAGGGACACCCATAGCATGGGCTTGTGTTTCTGACCATCTTACCTAATACGCATTGATGGACCAGTCCTCCATGAATTTATCTACTGCAGGAGTAGCATTAGGCATTGTTTGAGAGCTTTCGGAAATCCCACGTATATATAAAATGTAAATTAAGTGTTTTCTGGTGCCTTTCAACTATTTTTAAAAAGCACCTCATTCACACAGCCAACTTCACATGGAGAAATGGAAGGCCCTTGCAGATAAATGATTGCTATAGATACATCGTGGGCATAGTAGCTTAGATTTGGGTATTAAAGGGCAAGTATCTAAAACTCTGTATTTAGGCGCATATGGGCCCAATGGCTGTGTTGTATCTCAATGTGTCGTGCTGTATAGCTTCCCTTCTGAGACAGTTCTGGGGCCCGACTATGACGGAGCCCCTTGCAAGGTATAGTTACCCATAAAAGCAATGTGTCTCAGGCATTGAATTTTTCTGAGATTCTAGGGAGGGGAAAGAAAAATGTAAAAGGTGCGACAGGCAGATGAGACACTTGTGTATACAACATACTGAGTAGTTTGAGCATATTACAGTATTTTGTCACTGACTCTGAACTGATAAAGGCAAGAGCCTCACCTGGAGCTTCCAGATTTTCTCACTTTTTTGGGACACCGTGCTGACCGTCTCTCCCATCAGTGCGATTAACATGTTTAAGAGGAGCACAAAGGTGACTATCACATAGCAAACGAGAAGAAGCAGGAAAGCCTCCGGGTGATTGGACGCCTCATGCCCTGAGAGGTCCCCAAGGCCCAAGGTAAGCTTAAAGAGCTCAAACACTACAGTGTGAAAGCTGTGAAATGGGCTGCACCATGTGTCCTGGGGACAGTCATTCATCAGAGAAGCAAGACCTACAGGGTAAGAGAAAAATCAGTATCTGCCACTAGGAAAAGGACAGGAAAAATCACTAAACTGACTGGGCAGATAAAAACTGAATTTCTACTGGTTGAGCTACTGATACTGGATACCATAGTAAGTTCTTCATAGAAATGTAGACTTGACTTTTGTCAATGTTAATTTTCTGATAATGCAAATTTAGTTGCCCTCTTGTTTGGCATATGTTGCACATAACTGTGTGATGGCTCTACTGTCCTTGGCAAACCCCACTATGAATAACCAGGACCAGGGTCATCCCTGGGGGTTGACAACGGGGCCTGGGACAATCTCCCCCAGTTCCCTGGCAGGGGCCCATGACATACCCACTACCACCAGCCCTACGCTTCACACTGTCTCTGCTCCAGCCCCATGCCACCCCTGCTCCACCCATACCCCACTCTTGCTCTGCCAACCCTCCTCCCATCCCCCAAGAAATGCAAGCCGGGGGGTTAGTTTAGTTTCTTGCATCTCCCTCCATATATTTCCTGAGCTTGAATAGCTATAGATTTAGCTCAGATAATGGGCTGTGACAATGACGCTTGTATAACCCACACACCTATGTGTGGATAACTGTCCCACATAGTGGTACCTAGACCACTTCACAATGAAAGAAGCCATGTCCTCTACACCCTAAGCAGGGAGCCAGCTGGCCTTTAGCTCAAGTTATAGAGGTGCCTGCACTGTGGTTGGAATCCCAGAATCATAGGATTCAATTTCTTGCTGTCTTCATCTTTCCATATTACTAAAATCAAATTAATACTTTTTCTAATTGCATATATTGATAAGAGAAACTACTTACCTGCTCCAAAACCTACCAGGAAAACTCCATAAACCAAAAGGAACCTGGAAACATCCACTAGAATCATCTGAAAAAGCATGGAACCCATAGAAAGAAGGGTATTATTGGAGAGTTGATAGACAGTAAAATGGAAACTCTGTAGTGCACTAATATATCTAGTCTGGAGCCCTACAGTATATAATTTTATTGTGTACAGGCATAAAGAAGATTTAGGGCCATAGCAGCATATCCATATAGATGCTCATCTTTTGAAGTTGCATACAATAAAATACAGTCTGTCACAAGGGGATAGCCCAGCATTTGTGTAAAACCTGGTTTCACTGCAGCAAACAAATTGTCAGGCAAATTTAAGTGAATAGGAATAGGTGAGTATATTTTAGTACCAGCTGATTGAAACATGTCTGGATAAAACAAAGAGAGATGCTATAGTCAATGGCTACGTCTACACGTGCACGCATGTAGCAACATCAAAATAGTCTATTTCGATGAATAACGTCTACACATCCTCCAGGGCTGGCAACGTCGACGTTCAACTTCGACGTTGGGCAGCACCACATCGAAATAGGCGCTGCGAGGGAATGTCTACACGCCAAAGTAGCACACATCGAAATAAGGGTGCCAGGAACAGCTGCACACAGGGTCACAGGGCAGACTCAACAGCAAGCCGCTCCCTTAAAGGGCCCCTCCCAGACACAGTTGCACTAAACAACACAAGATCCACAGAGCCGACAACTGGTTGCAGACCCTGTGCATGCAGCATGGATCCCGAGCTGCAGCAGCAGCAGCCAGAAGCCCTGGGCTAAGGGCTGCTGCCCACGGTGACCATAGAGCCCTGCAGAGGCTGGAGAGAGAGCATCTCTCAGCCCCTCAGCTGATGGCTGCCACGGCGGACCCCGCTATTTCGATGTTGCGGGACGCGGATCGTCTACACGGTCCCTACTTCGACGTTCAACTTCGAAGTAGGGCGCTATTCCCATCCCCTCATGGGGTTAGCGACTTCGACGTCTCGCCGCCTAACGTCGATTTCAACTTCAAAATAGCGCCCAACATGTGCAGCCGTGACGGGCGCTATTTTGAAGTTGGCACCGCTACTTCCAAGTAGCATGCACGTGTAGACACAGCCATTATGTACACAACCTAAACATTTACAGGAAAATATTTGTGGAGAAAGCAATAGGCTCTTCCCAGCTTTTGGGGTTAAAATTCTCCACTCTCACATGAACAAATTATGCTGTGTTTTTATACCTATATTAGCATGTTTTTACTGTGTAAATGAAATTAAAGGTCTCTGAACTTACCTTTTGAATCATTACAGTGTAAATGCCAGTGATTCTGAGCCCTCTGAAGTAGTACAAGATATTGAACCATCCCAAGACTAAGGCACATGTCCTCGTTACAATACAAGCTCCTGTTTGCATGAAGTACAAAGTATGTGTGCATATCACCAGCAGTGCTTGAATAAAACTGGTGGGGGGAAAGAAATCAGTCAAGTATTGAGATACTTCCCACATGGTGGTACAGCAATATTATATATATATTCATTAAATATACACAATTTCAAAGAGCTACAAAGTCTAGTCTGGTTGGCCTACAGAAACAGAAAACAGTTTTTATTTTAAAGAATCACTAGTCCCATTGTGACAAGGTGAAACACTAGGGGACAAAATTGATGTAAGATATGCAACTCCAGCCATGTGAATTGCGTAGCTGGAGCTGACATACCTTGCACTGATTTTTCTGCACTGTCCCCACAGTGGAAGGTTGACAGGAGAAATGCACCCATTGACTTCCCTTACTCCTCACAACTGCGACAAGCACTGGGATTGATGATGGTGCCCTGACCTTTCAATTTAGCATGGCCCTACTAGGCAAGTTAAATTGAACCCCGGAAGATTGATTGCCAACATGTCGACCCCATGGTAAGTATAAACAAGCCTTATGTAATATTCAGTGGGAAGAAAAAGTAAAACTTACAAGAGAACGTAGAAATAGTTATTCTGCAGAAAGGAGTGTAATGTTAAAGGCCACACCCAGAAGATCTCTAAGACCTAAAAAAAGAAAAATGTGCATCAAGAACAAGCCCTGCCACTTAAAGTAGTTAATACTTTTAAAAACCGGATTTTGAAATATGTTCCAGTTCAGCATTTTTCAAACTAATTTGGCCACAGAACACTTTTGGTCTTGGAATATATTGACGGAACACATCCGTGCTGCTTGGGGGAGGAGGTGTGGGCAGGTTCATATCATGGGTACTGCAGAACACAGTTCAGGAAATACTGTTCCAGGTCATCAACTTTGCTAACCAACAGGCTTTTGGAGCATGATCCCATTATGACCTTATGTAGCGTTTTGCACTGAAGTTTCCTGGGAAACCATATGCTTTGCTTAGCTCACTGGGGTGAAATTCTCTGTATAGGAGGACAGTGCAAGGCCAATGCATGACATAGATCCACTAATGCCTTCAAATTAGGACCTAAGTGGTGCTTAACTCTTGGGCTGGTCCTCTGCACAAGGTGAATTTCTCAATAATGCGAGTGTTTGACATATCATAACAGACACCACTAACAGAACCACAGTTAAGGAGAAATAAAAAAAACAGTAAAGTAGCACTTTAAAGACTAACAAAATAATTTATTAGGTGAGCTTTTGTGGGACAGACCCACTTCTTCAGACCATAGCCAGACCAGAACAGACTCAATGCCTTAAATGCAGTGCTACTTTACTGTTTTTTTGTTTTGATAGTATGTAGACTAGCATGGCTTTCTCTCTGTTATTAAGGAGAAATATTGTGATAAACTTTATTCTGGAGGAGCAGCTCTGCTATAATTAAGGTTGAGTCATCAACTGTTTAAAATAAATCAGTATGTATGCTGCTAATAAAGCAACACTTGTAATAGGTCTGTATTCTTTCTGCCTTTGCCACAGTGATCAGAAGTGTGGTTATACTTACGCTTTTAACTAACAAGAATATGGCTGCTATAAACGTGCATATCTGCCCCAGAGAAAGCCAGAGGTTTCCACGTTCTGCCTCGTAGAGATCCTCTTGCGAAATATGTGCAGTGGTGTTGGGAGCTGCCATCTGCTGAAAGAACCAGGGAAAGAAACAAGGCAGAAGAAATAAGACCATGAGCGAGAATACTGTGATTCACTCCTTTGTCTTCTCTAGGGGTGAATGGTGACTGTGAAGAGAGTAAAGCAATGACAAAGAGGAACTAAAGAAGCAAAGGTAGATTAAAAATCTCTATTTCTATGTTCAAGGCCAAGTTCAGTGGAGGGTCTCATATGCTCAGGGATTTTATTGACCATAAAAGCTAAAACTTTTAAAAGAAGTTTGTCATAAGCCCAATATTCTGAGTTTTGTATAGTTGTACTTTAAGCTATTTACAATGTAATGGGAGTGTCTGTATTGAGCGTGTTCTCTGTGCCTCTGAGGGGCAGTGCTCCAAAGGACATCATCCATAAAGTTATTTGTGAGGACACAAATGTGGGGTGGGGGGGAAGGAATTCTAACTAGAGAAAGAACATTTAGGGAAAGCGAACAACAAGATGTTTTTAATCTACAGTGTTGGGAGTGAATATAGTTTTAGTTCCTTTATTTCCCATTCACTTTAGTATCCCTTTGTCTTTTTTTGAAGCTAGAGGCCTCAGATCAGAAATCCCTTACTAACTTATCAAGCAAAAGAGGAAGAGGAACAAGCTGGGAGCATGTAAGTTTATATTTGTTCCATTAATGGGAGTCAGTATTTTCTCGCTGTAGAGCATTGTGGTCCTCTTCCTGATCACTACAGGTTCCTCAGTCATCTGGAACTCTTAGGATGAGGTTTGGAAGCGTGATCTAAAACTCACTCAAATAATTAAGACTCTCTCTGACTTGAAGGGGTTTAGCTCAGGTCTCGTATGTGGTGTTAATTAAGGCTTCTCCTCTCTCCCCGTGCACACTGACACACCATGCCTGTGCTCTGAACCTTCTCCCAAACAGAGTACAGTCTCAGCCAAGCCTCAATGCTAGTACTTTGCACTGCTGGCTCTCATGAACATAAGAACTGCCAGATGGGTCAGACCAATGGTCCATTGAATCAGGTACCCTGTCTGCTGACACTACCAGATGCTAAAAGCTTCAAAGATAGAGGCAGTGCAATAATTTTTGATGAAAGGGTAGCACTCCAAGAATCTAGTAAGTGGTCAAGGGCCACACTCTTCCATGATATTAATGGAGATGTGGGAGGGAGTTTGGGTGCAGAAGGGAACTTGGTGTAGGGGACTGGGGTGCAGGAGGGAGTGTAGGTCTGGGAAGGAGCTTGAGCATAGAAATGGGTTGTGACCTGGTGCAGGGTCTGGGAGGGGGTATGGGTGCAGGAGAGGATTCTGCCCTGGGGCGGGAGTGGATGTAAGGATTTGGGTTGTGACCTTGGGCAGGGGACTGGGGTGTAGGGTCTAGGAGGGGTATGGATGCAGAAGGTTTGGGTTGTGACCTGAGTTAGGGGTGCAGGATGGGGATTAGTTATGCTTTTGGCTTTCACAAATTCCCTTGCAGTGAGTTCTACATGCCGACTGTGTGTTGTGTAAAGAAATGCCTCTGTCTGTTTTAAATCTACAGACTCTTAATTTCATAGTAGGTGGTAAATAACACTAGCTTATTCCACACTGTTCATGATTCTACAGAGCTCTATCATATCCCCTCTAGTTGTCTCTTTTCCAAGCTGACTAATCCCAGTCCTTTAATCTCTCATCTGGAAGCTGCAACAACCCTTAATCGTTTTGTTACTCTTCTCTATACTGTTTCTAGTATCTTTTTGGAGAGGCAGGGGACCAGAACTGCATGCCACATTCAAGATGTGGGGGTACCCTGAATCTATGACACTAGGAGATTTACCTGGAGTTGCGCAGGTCATTAATTCAAATTAGTTGTCATTTTTTGGGCAATAAAATGAAAGCATATTCACTTCATTTAAAATCATTGCTCTAAGATGCTTGCTGGTGACACGGGATTCAGTGTGCAGGCTGTCCTTTGGGAGAGGGGACTACCTCAGTTCTTTCTCAGCAGCCTGGGCCAACTAAGAAGAACCTCTCCATGACTGCTGCTGCTCCACTGGGTGCAGCTGGGGAAGGGGTGCCTCTCCCCCAACCTGGGGCAGGTCCAGGTTCATCTGCTCCCTGCTCTCCCCAGCCAGAGTGAGGAATACAGCAAACTGTGCACTTTCCCTTTGCTCCATGATGAAGGAGACCAGCCAGCAATGTTCTGTACAAATCGGGGGGGAGGGGGAATGGGAGGGGAGAAGAGCTGCAGCCCCACCACCCTACCCATAAGGCACCTGGTGAGGGGGGTGGGGGTGGAAGGTTTGGGGCAGTCTAGGTGTGATGCAGAGGTGCCCTCAACCAGCACCTTTCACATGCCCGGTGATTATGTCTCTTTTCTACATGGTTTGAGAAGCAGTCTCTTTCCAGGCACATCCTAAACCTTACATTGCTTTTAGTTAAGAGGAAAGTGTATACCGAATTTGGTGGTCCTAGCACCTACTGTTTAGGAGAAGTTCTTGAACAAACACAGCCAGCCAGATGGACTGACAGACAAACTCAGACATAATATATAGTACATTATGATATTTACTATCTTATCTACCCTTTTCCTAATGGTTCCTGTGCTAGCTTTTTGACTGCTGCTGCCCACTGAGGAGATGTTTTCAGAGAGCTCTTGTCAACGACTCCAAGATCTCATTCTTGAGTGGTAACAGATAAATTAGATCCCAGCATTTTGTACGCACTTTTGTGTACATATTTACAGTTCATGGAGACAAAACTACATCCAGATGTTTCCCTGATGCTGAAATGATGGTGATCTGTGTGCATAAGGGACACACACAGCAAGGCCTCTGGAAGATCTCTAGTTCTGCTTTCCAACTAGGTTTGAGAGCCAGCAAAATAAGTTAAATACATTAAATGGCTCCATGCAGAAAGCCAAAATCTCTCCAGAAATTTTCACCTGGTTGATGTGGGGTTGGTATGCAGTCATCACAGTGAAAATGATGATGTAGAACAGATACAGGGCTGTGCTGATGCCAAACATCACTGCAGCAAAATTTCTCCATTTGATGTCAAGCAGCTCTTTCAGAGGCTCCACCTCCAGCATGTCATAGTGTTTCTACAAAGGAGAACGCCATTTTTAACGTGTGTCATGGAGAAAGAGAAAGTAAAGTGCTTAAAACTAAGGACTCAGTTCTTAAGATGTTCCTTTGTGTGTGGGGGTGGCGGGAGAACCTGTAATTGCATCCCACACTGATTTCTTAGCTCTGTAGCTTTCCCTTTTTCTTAGGAAAATGGAGAAGATCTCCTTTTTACAGAGCTTTGAGATTCTTGGGTTTATGAATGAACAAGGGCTAGCTAAGAGCTATGTATTATACTGTTAGAATAGTATCTTTGTACATTCACTAGACTCTCAAAAGTCTAAAGGAACTGGGCTCCATCTTGGAAAATATGCAAGTGGAGCCATGTAGCAGCAGGGCTCAATTTTTAATGAGGTCATCCCTAACAAACTATGGGATGACTGTAGCTTTACAAATCAGGTGACTGAGTTTATCAAAGTAACTGTTATTGCATATACATAAGATACTAACAAAGCTTTAGAAGTGTCAAGGAAAACTTTTGGATTCTGAGGCTGCCATGGAGCATGGTGACAATAAAGGATATAGGAAGACCACAATCTTGATTGGATATTAATGTTTATGGGCATCTGTTTTTTGTATGGTGGTGGTGGGGGTGCTTATTCACTTTGTAGTACTGCAGCTGCATTAGCTGTCAGCTGGTGATGAAACTGAAATCTTTAGTTCCCAAGCACACACCTTTACCACTTCAGTTAAACGAGAAACTCCAGTAGCTGGCAACCCTAGTAAGCTGTTATCTATGCAATTCCTACTTTCTCAGTATGCTGCTGAATCATCTTTTGTTTTTAATTGTTCTGCTCTCCAGCACATACCTCATGCTTGGTGTTATACACCACAGTCTTCAGGACAGAATTGCTTTCCGCTGTATCTACTTCTGATAAATCATATAAGGAGCAGCAGACCGGGCCGCATGCCCATTCCACAAACTTCCTGGAGAGATGGGCCATTGAGTCTTTGCCTTCATGTGGGAAGACTCTCCCTAAAATATGCTGGAAGATCTTTTTCAGTAGGAAAATAGCCCATAGGTGGAGAGAAAAAAAAAACATTACAGGGTTCAGTATCTTTCATTGCAGGTCTTCCCTGTTGGAACTACTTAGACTCTTTGGCTACAACTACATAGCATGCTGCTGTTGGCAGGGTCATGCAAATGAGGTGCTTATTTACAAACTGCATGCCTATTTGCATACACACAGGATCGTTGTCCCAACAGAGGCTTCTATTGCCACAAAACAAGCGTGTAGCTTAGGAGTTTGGTCAACAGAACCCCATCTACATGCTTGTTTTGTGGCAACAGAAGCCTCTGATGGGACAGCAATCACACAAGAGCATGCAAATGAGGCACATGATTTGTAAATGAGCATCTTATTTGCATTGGCAAGTGCCCGCATTTACATGACCCTACCGGCAGCAATGAGCTGTGTAGATGGGAGTTTTCAGGACTCAAAGGCTCCCACTGCTCATTCACTCAAACTTTTAGGCACCATGCCATGATAATCTCCCCTTCACAAGGCGAAGGATGGATTTAGCTCCTACATGGGGTTGTGAGCACCACTCCTTGAGTTCCTCCCACATGTCTATGGGCTTGTCCACACAGAGTGGAAAGTTCTATCCATTTAGACACTTTTATAGGCTTTGGCTACGTTTACTGGGAGATTAATGCTGTGGGGCTCAATTTTCTGGGAACTGATTTAACGGATCATGTAAACACCTTCTAAATTGACTGCTAATCACATCTTCATTGATTCTGGTCTCCACCAGATTGAGTGGAGTAAGAAGATGGGAGAGTGTCTCCCATTGACTCCTATAGTGGGGATAACATGGTAACTCAACCTAAGGTATGTTGACTCCACATATGCTTACCTTAGTTCAACATTGTCCCTGAGTGTGCACCAGGCTTTATTTAAAGCAGCACATCCCCTAGTGTTGATGCAGTTGTACTGATATAAAGATGCGTGTTACCAGTATATTGCTTACCATAATATTACCATACTGAGGGACTGTATTGCTTTAACTATAGCCATTTCTAAACCCATCTAATTAGAGCAGGACAAAACCTATGGGCAGACCAGCCCCCATGCCACTAAACAAAAAGATACTTAAAATGACATAGGAAGCAATACTTTGGGCAGGGAGGAGGGGTGTCTGACAGTCAATGGATCACTAGAGAGCTCCCACTGTTCTTCTACAAGGAGGAGGGAGAAAAGTTATTCTCCTTAGCCTCTGATGATAGGACAAGAAGCAATGGGCTTAAATTGCAGCAAAGGTGGTTCTGATGGGACATTAGGAGAAATTTCCTAACTCAGGCTATGTCTTCGCTTAGGAATAAGGGGATTTTTGACATTTGCAGGGTCCTTTCAAAAAAGACCCCCATGTCAACGAGCTGCGTGCAAGCAAAATACAGCACTTTTGAAGTGCTGCAGCTGGCAGCATGCTAATGAGGCACTGAATATTCATTTCAGCGCCTCATTAGTATTCTTCGGTTTGGCCATTAGCATGGCCATTTCGAAGTTTTTCCTAAGTGTAGACACAACCTCAGGGTGGTTATGTATTGGAATAAATTGCCTAGGGTGGGTGTAAAATCCTCATCATTGGAGATAATTAAGAACAGGTTGGATAAATAACTAACAGGGATGATCTACGTGGTGCTTGGTCCTGCTGTGGGGACAGGGGACTGGACTTGATGACCTCTTGACGGCTCTTCCGTTCTAGTGTTCTGTGATTCTGACTTCTGAGCGGTCAAGGCAACTATGGGGAAAGCAAGGAAAACTAATAGTGCTGATTTGTCTACAACTGTGAGACCTATAGTTCCTGAGGAGCACAGCCAACCCATCTTGTCCCACAGCGAGAGGGTCAGAGAAGAATGTTTCAGGCTAGCACTCCCTAACTGAAATGATCCCATCCACAGAACCTCTCATTTCATCCTCTTTTATTAGGCAACTGAGAAGACTGTACCTCCATCTTCCCATACATTGCTGCTAACTGCAAGGGAGTGAGTCCTTCCTTGTTTGAGATCTTTTCCAGTTTCTTCTTTAAACATCTCTTGGGTTCATTCCATTTTTTTTCACTCTCCGTCAGAATCAGATCATACATTTGTGTCACAAATGCCGTGTTTTCCTTAGTGTCATCAGCCACCATTACCAGTGCATGAAGGACAGTATTTCCCAGTGAATCTCTGACATAAGGATCTGAAACTTCTAACAGGAATTTCACTAAGTCTGGTTGGTTTGTGCAAGCAGCAAGTGAGAGAGGATATTCTCCTGTTGATAACATTACAAGTTACAATAAAATCTCTGTGAAAATTGGTATAACTTATTCCTAACCACTCTACCCTCTTTCCACAGTTTGAGTAGTATTTAGGCCACAATTTCTGGCTGGTCTTCTCCGTCCTGCAGCAGTCCACAGGGTGTCAGGAAAAGCAGGGGCCCAAGCAGCCCAGTCCAGGCCTTGGCCTCACTTAGCCAGCCCTCAACCACCCAGACAAGGAGCCTAGGGCCATCCTCTAGCTCCTCTTCAGGCTCAGTACAGACTGGGGCCTTAACCTCCCAGGCAGGGAGCCCAGGACTATCACCTGACTCCTCAGGAGGCTCCACCCCTACTGAGCCCGCAGTCTGGGCTTTTCGCGGCCTGGCCCCACCTAGTGACTTCCAGTCAGGTGAGTGGGAGGGGCCAGGCTCTACACAAAATGGCTGCCGGAAAGGGTCTTCCCCTTCCAGGTAGTGGGGTGGCCATCCAAACCACTGCACTATGGAAAACATAAGTTTTCAGGGTCTAGATACTATACTTGATCTTAGCCATAATTTAGTACTATAAGGATGAAATCTGGGCCCTATTGACATTAATGGGTATTTTGCTGTGGACTTCATTAGGGTCAAGATTTTACCTTAAGTATTGTACTTTAAAGTAGAAAACTGATGAAGAAGAAAGGAAAAAAAAACTCTTAGGCTTTACTAGACTAAGAAAGTCGACTGCAAAGACACAATTCTAGCTATGCCAATTGTGTAGCTAAAAATCAATGTGTCTGCACTCTGCTAACTTGTCTGTCTATAGAGGGGCAGGTTGACAGGAGAGTTCTCCCTCTGACCTCCCTTAAACCTCACGTCTCATGCAAACTAGAGGTGCAAAATCGAACCCTGGAAGATTGACTCTGAGTGGGTCAATCTTCCATGGCAATGTAGGTGTAACCTAAGCTTGTATTGGAAATGGTAATTTTCACAGTGTACAGGAAGAAAATAAACACCTCCCTGTCTACTGTTGAGGGAAGGAACAAACTCAAGTCAAGTGGGTAATATCTTTTGTTCAGAAGGGATAAGCCATGAAGTTAGTAGAATTACCAAAATAAAAGCAGTCATCTCTGCATTTCTGTGGCTGGAAAAGTAATCCTTTTGCTTGGATGTGAACATCAGCCTTATTGTTAACCAGGATTTTAGCTATATTCATCAGCCTTTTCTCAATTGCAATGTGCAGTGCTGTCTGGCCTGCAGGGAAGGGGCGGGGGGAGCAAAATGAAAGATGAAAAAGGTAAAAGGAAAAAAAATAAAGTGAGTTCCAGAAAACACAGACTTGATCTAAACTGGGCTAATTTATTACCTTCATATTCTTTAGCAGTAAAAGATGCATTCAGCAGTTTCTCCAAACACCCAGAATTTTTTGCATGCTCTATCAGCAATTCAACAATCTCTTTAGTAGTCTCATTGGAATTGTGACGTGGATTCAGCAAAGCTCTCATCAAACAGGTTTTCCCCGTGTCTTTGTCTGTAGAAAGAAGCTTTCATTTTAATTCTCTGAACACGCTTGTCCCTAATACTGACAATTCAAAAAAAATCAGAGCAACTGCTTATGTATAATTTACTGAAAACTTTAAACTTTTCTCAAATGTCACCAAGGATTTTACTCTGATTTGAAGACCTGTCTGATATCTTTTGTACTGCTGTATGCACTATGTCCAAAAGCAAGATATGCTGCTCTGGGTTAGTCTCATTTAACATTAATTTATAACATTGCAAACAACTCTGACTACATTTAATAGTTTAGTACAAAATAGCTCCAGAAATTCTAATCCCACCAGTAAGTCTGAGGTGTCTCCCTTGGAGAGAACTCCCCAAACTAAGGTTTTTTTTCCCCCAGTCTGTGCAGATTTTATATAGGCATACGACTGCCTCTGCTGCAAGCTTCTTAGTTGATGTATTCCTTGGATCGCTCGTTCTGAGGATGATTAGGCTTACCAAATAAGCCCAGACTCAGAGGAAACCAGAAACTTCACACAGGCAGAGCAAAACTCTGAATTAAACAATTCCAATAACCCTTCACCCAGTCCCTCAGCTGGTAGCAAATCTGTGTAGCTTTGCTGAAATCATTGGGGTCAAGTTCTAGCTGTTGTGTGAAATTATGCTGATTTACACCAGCTGGGGATCTTGGACCTATGTTCCCGCTAATGTGCATGCTTGGGCGTTCACGCTGGAGGCTACCAAGAGCCATACACTTAATTAGGGGAGAGATAGGGAGCAGTGATGAGGGAGCTTGGGGTGTGCAGGGCTGCAGTGACTTCCCCAGCTCCAGGGCTGAGATTGAAAGAGGTGCTTCTCACACCTCAAATCCTACACCCTCTCAGCCAGAGCCATCACCCCCCAAACCTGCACTCCCAACCGTCTGACTTAGCCCTGAGCCCCCTCCCACACCCTGACCCATCATACCTGGCTCCACCCAAAAGACTGCACTTCCAGCCAGAGCCCTCAGCCCCTTTCCCCACTCCTGCGTCCTCTCCCAGACTCTAAACCCCTCAGCCCCACCCCACAATACACATCATCTCCACACTGCTGCACATAACAAAAGACATTCCACACATGGGTAGAAACAATTAGAGGGAGCATAAAATGTCCTCTGTGTAAAGCTAGTCCAGCAACCAAATGTATGCTGGTAGCCAGAAAAATTGTTAAACTCCAAAAGATTCGTGTATACGTATAGCCTCTTTCATTAAGGCTGTATGTAATCTGGTAAAGCATTTATGTGTGTGAGCAGTCCTATTTATGCCAGTGGAATGACTTAGACACACTGAGGCTACATCTACACTAAGATAAATTCAAACTTATGGCAGTAAGCTTGATATTACAACATCACTGTCTTCCCTGTAAATACCATCAGCTTGATTTATGGAGCACTAATAACATTATCGAAACTGGCTGAGTGCAGTGTCAAGTTTGAATTTAAACGTCTGACTGAAGGCCAGTGTTGTGGAAGTGCCACCTCTTAAAACTGAATCATTAGCCTTTAGAGGTGTCCCATGTGTAGCCCATGATGCCCCACAGTACCCTGCTCTGGCTGCTTCCATCCCTGCTGCTCTCCACGTGTGCAGGAATTAGGTAACAGGAAGCCCATGAATTTGAATTCGGCACCAAGAAGCCATGGCAATGCGGTCATGCTTGTATGAGAGGCTGAGAAACTTCTTTCTTTCTTTGCTATCAGTGCTGTGAACACATCTGTCCATTCAAAATAGCCCAACATGGAGTTCACAGTTCTGTCTCTACCTCTCCAAGCTGAGCACTTGTTTTTCTTCTGGCTGGTGCCAGCCACTGCCCCATCACACCACGTGGCAGCTAAGCTGTTGCAGGGGTCATGCATGAAAGAGAGCCCAAGGAACTTCTTTTCTGCAGTTTACATTTGTATAGAGGCCCCCCTCCCTTCCCCACAGGCACCATGCAGTTGGGGGGGTCTTTCTTGCACCCAGCCACATCATGTGGCTAGCCCCCGACCCAATAAACGGATGTGCCTACTGTTCAGTGCAGACCCTCCTGCCAGGCAGCACCATGTCCTGGTTTATGTGTAGTGAGGGCTCCAAGGGTGGGAAGGATTTTCAGGTGCTGGCTGTTACCTGGGGGAAGTCTCCCCCCAGTGGCTCAGATTTTCAGAGGCTTGTGGCCACTGCAGGGACTGCTTCAACTGCCCCCCCCACTCCCACAAAAAGTATTTTGGGGGGTTTGCTGACTCAGGGGGGGAGTCTCCTTTGGCAGCTAAGTTTTTTTGGGGGCTGGCTGCCACTCATGGGACCTGCTTCAATTGGCCTCCCCCACCCCCACAACAATATTTTTGGGGGCTTGCAGCTGCTGTGGGGACCAGTTCAACTGGCTCTGCACCCATGGTCCCTACACACATCCCTAACAAAAAGCTATTCGAGGACCATGTCTACTGGCCCATCATCTGCCGATTCACCTCCTGCCCCCTAAGGGATGAGGTGGTCTGGCACTCTGACAGTCAGTCGGTGCTGGCCCCCAACACCTGAGCACCATCATTTGTTGAAATCTGGTGAGCCCCATCCCCCCATTGGACAACTCTGTGTAGTGTAGGGGGAAGCCAAAAATCTTCCCCTAACCTTTTCTATACTCTTTCTGCACACTTTTACAACCTTTTACACAGGAAATAGTGGGTGGAGGGCCAGTCGAGGAGACACAGCCTCCCAGGGTGCATAAGCTGGGTAATGGACTGGGAAGCCAAAAACTCTGCCTCACTAAATCTCTTTTTCAAAATCTTTACTATCCTATTCTTGCGTCAAGCTTTGCGTTGTTCCTGTAGTATTTTCAGGGATCATATGTAATCAAGGGAGTGGGGACAGTGGCTGGAGTGCCAGTTGAGTAGACTCAGACACTTGCTGCTGTTTGTAAAATCTTTGATAATTCAGTTACAGCCACAGTTATAAAAAAGAATTCAGTTGCAGAAGCAAGAGCTTTCAGTTAATTTGGCAATCTTTGTTGATTCACTACTTTTCCTTCCTGCCTCCTGGAAAAAAATGGCCATTTGCTTTCCACGGGAAGGAACTCAGGGCAATGCAATGTGGAAAGATGACATAACATACCCACAACCACTTGTGGGGCATTTTTTCCCATGCTGCACCAGCAAAATTACCCAGAATGCTACGAGGCTGAGGAAACTGGGGGATAGGTTCCTACAATACATTTCTATAGCAGTTGATGTTTGTGTGGCAGCACTAAGTCGACTTTGTGGGGAGCCTCTGGGAAGGTGAAGATACTGCAGTTCGACTTTATAAACCACAGTGTTACAAGGTTGATTTTAATAAATTCAATTTTATCTCACAGTGTAGCCATAGCTTAAGGCTCAAGTCTAGCGAAGCTCTTAAGTGCACGAGCAGTAAGAATTTACTATCTTATTCTTTCCTAAAGTTACCATCACTTTAGTTTCTTAATCCTTTATAGATGGTTTAGATAATTAAAGAGCCAGTGCTCCATTATTACAGTAGTAATTTAAAGCTATTGCTGTGTAAAATAGATCAGAATCTGGGCTGCTGTGATTCCCATATGCTTGAATGGAAACTGATGTACAGATTACCTATTAACTCTTCCAAGCTCCACTTCTTCTTTTGGATTTCATTCAGTTTGCCTGTTATTTCTGGAAGGTTTCCCATAGCAATAACCTCAAAAAAACTTTCTATGAACCTGTTAAAGAGCAAACAAATTAACAATGCTACTTAATGAAATGGTGTTATGAAGATTTCCCCAGTGTACAGTTCATGTCCTAAAGGAGCCATATGAAGGGTAAAAACTGCAAATTCTGCAATTAAACTTCAAAATTATAATTTTTCATTTCTCCCTGTTGTGCTTGTATAACTCTCTTGTGACAGCCTGGGTTTATTGCTGTTTCAGATCAATGGGTCAAAGTACATCATGCGTTATGATATTTCTCCCTCCGATCAGTGTTTTTGAAGAAACTGTTAATTGTTCAACGGACAGGATTTGAACACCTGGCCCATGGCTACATTGCCCATCCCTGTCAGAGGAGACATGTAAATGCAGCTGTTCAAAAATGAAAATGAGGCACTGGTATGAACATTCAGCACCTCATTTGCATACTGGTGGCAGCCGCCTAGGCTGGTGAAAGTGCTGACTTCAAAATAAAAATAGTTGTGTAGCCGGGGTTCCTTTTGAAGTGTGCCCTGATTTCAAAAGCACCTTTCTTCCCAGTTGGATTACTTAGGCCTGCAACACAGAAAGTCCCTGAATTATTTTTTGTGTTGGTGCTGGAATGAAGAAATCCAGAATTTGTTTTGTTTCAAGTTAACACAAAATTGAATTTTTGGTTTTTGTTTGCTCAGGAGAAAAAGAAAAAGCTGAAGAAAATTGTCTTGGGGGCAAACAAAATGACACATTTTTAAAAAATTTAATTTCTTGCAGGCTGTGGCCACACTACTTCTCCCTTTCTGAAGGGGCATGTTAATGAGGCAGTTTGGAAGATGCTAATGAGGCACTCAGATGAATATGCAGCACCTCGTTAGCATAACAACAGCCATACGCAATTCGAAAGTGCTGCTTTCAGAACGCATGCCTCCTGTGAAGCTGGGGGCCTTTAGAAAGGGCCCCCCCTTAACTTTGGAAGTCCTTTCTTCTTAATGCCAAATAGGAAGAAGGGGCTTTTGAAGTCGGGGGAGGTCCTTTCAAAAGGCCCCTATATACATGGGTGGCATGCATTCTGAAAACGGTACTTTCGAATAGTGCATGGCTGCCATTATGCTAATGAGGTGCTGTATAGTCATGTCAGTGCTTCATTAGCATTTTCCAAACTGCATTATTAACATGCCCTTTTGGAAATGGAGGGGTAGTGGTGCCACAGCCGTCGTTTTTAATGCATTTTATTATTTAAAAATTGTGCTAAATTTAGAAACAAAATGTTTACATTGAAAAGTGAAAAAAAAAGTTTCATTTTTTTTTCCTATTGTTTCCCACAAAAGCTTATGAGCCAAAAAATCTTTTAGTTTATAAGGTGTCACAGGAAGTCTCAGGACGACTTACAGAGTTTTATTCCAATATCAAAGATAAATCCAATGCCAAATAAGTGGATTTAGGCAAAATGAGATTTAGTTGGGTGTAAAGCGGGGTATTCTGGCCATTTGGGAAAGGATATTTGGGGTCAGGCTTCACCAACCACCACACTTTAGGTGTTCAGGGGATCACAGGGGGTGACGGAGGGAGATGCTGAGAGAGTGAGGAAGTGGTCCCAGGGTGACAACTGAGGTCTGAAAAAAAAACAAAACAGGTTGTGTTCTCCATAGGGTCCTGGAGGGACTAAAGCAGGCATGTCAAACTCAAAGCCTACTGAGGACCACACAAACATAACTGACAGTTTTCAGGGCCACCAAAGAAAATGTACTTCTGTCAGAAAGTCATACTTATTTATTATAGATTATGTTTTAGGTATATTTTATAGCATTTTTTCAGGTCTTGTTTGAATATAATAAAATATATTAATTGAGAATAAATAAATATGCATTTTATTGTTTATAATTTTAGTTATCGTTCATAACATTTGATGGGTAAAATTTTTATATGCTCATATTTAATTTTTAATTTAAATATACATTTAATTTACTTTTTAATTATTTTTACATGATACATAACTTGTTTTGTTGAAATAAAAACAAGTGTAGACAACAGTTAATAAATAGAACAGGCTTCTATGAAAATTTGAGATACTTTGTAAGTTTGAGATTTTGCATAAACATATAATTATTCGTGTGATTGCAAATAATAATGTGCAGAAGGGGGAGCAGAGGGTTGGAGGGGAGGGAGGGGCTGCATTGCCCAGTGCAGGATCTGGCCAGGAGGCACTTACCTTAGGCAGCTCCCAGCTAGCAGCCTTTTATAGCCCTGCATGCTGTTCAGAGTGGCCAGCTGCAGGCGCTATGTTCACTGTGAGCCCCAAAGTGGGGGGCATAGCCGTGGCCTGTACCACAGCCTGTTTCTGGCCTGTTAAGGCTCAGCAGCAGCATGCCCGCCCCCCCCACTCCTCTGGGGCTGGAGCTCAGGCTGGGAGGCTGGCAGCACCCCATGCCACACAGCCTGTGCCAACTACTCCATCCCCAGCCAGGCCCACCCACAGCTCCTTGGCCTAGACACAAGGGGAGCCCTTCACGCTGGACTCACTGCAGTAGCTTGGTGCAATACTACACTTCTCGCCTGAGGTCAGGCCTGCTGGAGGCCACCACCACACCCCAGCCCCTGCACCTGCTTGTCAGCCATGCCGGCCACACCAGTTGCCCATGAGTGCTCAGCCCCCATAACTGCTAGGAACAGGGCCCAGAGTATGGCCTACAGCTCAGTGCCATGACGGCTGCCCTCCCACCCATCCCCTGTGCCTTGGGCTCTGCCTCGCTTGGACTGCCATGCTAGAGGCTGAGAGAAGACATTTACTGAGCATGCTTAGTAAGATCTGATGAAGCCACTGCCCTTCCTCATAAACAACATACTCTGGCAGGCTGCACTTAGATACTTTACAGACATGTAGTTGTGGGCTGCAAAAAAAAAAAAAAAAGATTCAGTTGGGCCACTTGCAGCCCACAGGCTACAAGTTTGACATGCTTGGTCTACAGCCTTGCAGTAGAAGGCAGGGTCAGGGTCCCTTCTCCTTCAGTCAGCCAGGAGAAGTTCTAGAAAGCACAACAGCATTTAACCTGACTCTTTCATTATAATCAGGGAGATGCTACTAGGAAGAAGGCTGCTTGGCCCAGCCAGGCGGAATATCTTGGAACCTGTTTGACTCTACTTCCAAACTGGGAGGAATGTTGAAAATGCCCATTTGAGCAGGAATGACTTGAAGGCTGGGGGAATAAAGGGGCATTTGTGTGTGGAGGTTTTCATTGTAAGCTTTATTTTTGAGAAACTTTGTCAGTCAGGATCAAGGTAGGCAAAAGGAATTTAAAGAGCTGTCTGGGATCTCATCTACACTAGGAGATAAAGTTTAATTTAAGCCTCCAAGGTCAATTTCATAAACTCTCCGTCTATGCCCAGGCACTCAATAACTCGATTCTAAGAGGCTGTACTGCTGACTTCCCAATAAACTTACCTGAAAAACTGAATTTGCAATGTTGAGCTAAAACAGTGTAGATTAACTAGGGTTAAAATCAATTTTATTAGCCCCAGAAACTGTCCCAAAATACCCCTCAAGGTGTCCTTTCATGTCAGTGCTCCAGGTGAGCAGGAGGTAGGAAATGGGAAGCCCAGCATTTAGAATTCATTGGTTTATGATCAGTGGGGTGACCACCTATAGCTACTTCACAGAGCTCTGGCATGGAGACATCAAGAGAGCCACGGACTCATTTTGTCTTGCAGGATAGCCCCTGCCCCAACACAGCACATGGTGGCTTGGCTGTGGGGGTCATGCTTGTATGAGAGTCTAAAAAACTTCTTTTCTGTGGGTCAGTTTGTATGGGGACAGCCCCCTCTCTTACAGGCGCCATGCAGTCAGGGGTCTATCCCCCGCCCAACCACACAGGTGGCTAGCCCTCCACCCAATTAAAACACAGGCATGCTGCATGGTGTGGTCCATGCTTCCAGACAACAGCATGTCCTGGCTGGTGCATGGTGAAGGCTTCAAAGGCGGGAAGAGGTGGCAAGCTGGCTGTCATCGAAGGAAGTCCCCATTGTGGCAAAGATATTTGGGAGCTGGCTGTGTGGCGCCAGTGGAAGGCTCCCCCTGCAGCAAAGGTATTCGGAAGCTAGCTGACTGTCACTGGGGTGCCCTGGCCAATGGTGAATTGTGGGCTGGCTCCCCCTCAAGCCTTGTGCGTTCTCCATGCTAACAGGATCCTCAGTCCCCTGACTCCACAGGACTGGGGGGCTGGCCGTGGCCAATGGGGAATTGTGGGCTGGCTCCCCCACTCCCAGGCTTCCCAAAGCGAGTGGACTGGGGGAGTCACACAGCCTCTGCAGTGTCCTGTTTGCTGCACAGATGCTCAGAGATAATTATAGCCTGAGCACCTTTGCCAATCCTCTTGGCTGCTGTACACATTGATGTTCTTCCCCACAGGGGACCAGTGAGGTTCTTGTTAGCATGGTACTGTCAGAAAAGAAAAAGCCTCATAGATCATTGTAGCCTGAGTACCTTTGCCAATCCTCTTGACAGATGTATACATTTCTCTACGGCTGGGTCTAAACTTGCTCCCAGCTTCGAAAGGGGCATGTTAATCAGGGTAACAGGAGATCACTGATGAAATGCTATGGTGAATATGCAGCACTTCATTAGGCTAATTCTCCTCTGCTGCAACTTCGAAGTGTCAAACTTCGAAGTGCCTGCACTACTTCAAAGTCCCTTTACTCTTCAAAATTACTCCTTAAAATTAACATGCCCCCTTGGAAGTTGGGGGGCAAGTATAGACAAGCCCTATCTGTTCTTTGCCCAGGGGACCACTGATTTTCAACCTGGGAAAGAAACCAAGGCACTCTGTTGGTCCTGCTCTTCTTGAGAGAGATACTAACCATTGGACATCGGTGACTTCTGGGATTCCCCACTTTTCCTAATTTCCTTCTGAAAAATTGCTGTTTGGCTTCAACGGGAGGGGAATAAGGACAATAGAGTCTGGGAAGATGAAAGTAGATCCTATCATGGCACATTTGGTTAAAGGTCTGTGATTCAGATGATTCAAACAGTATCTCACTGGGGAAAGAGAAGTCTGAAAAATGATCGCTTGTTTGGAGGGCAATGCAATGCGGGATAATGACATCACACGCTCACAACCACTTGCAGGGAATTATTTAGCATAATGCAGCAGCAAGCCCAGAATGCAACAGGGTTCAGGGAACTGTGGGATAGGTTCCCACAATTCACTGCTGCAACAGTTGAACTTTGACGATTAGTGGGGATGTACTAAGTTGACTTTGTGAGCAGGTGCAGACACTCAGCTTTGACTTTATAAAAATCCATGTTACAAATTTGACTTTGATAAATTCAATCTTATTTCAAAGTGTAGACATACCCTGGGAGAAGATGGTGCAAGGTTGTTTCCTGCTACACTGGAACTTGTCTAAATGCAAATGTTCCTTAATATCTAAATACTCGTATAACAAGTGAAAGGAGGCGAGACCAAGATGGGAAGTAGGAAATCAACTTTTTGAAGAATTTCACAGCCTGACTGCTGTCAAGCTCTTTTGTGGGCATTGTGGCAAAGAAAGATTTAAAGAGGGACTTGAATGAGGACAACAAAGGGTCTTTGTAGATATTTTAGGGGAGTTTCTCCCAAGACTAAGGATAGGGAGAAATAACAGTTGTTACAGGATAAATAACTATCCTAGCATCTGCACAATGCAACCACTATTTCAAAATAATTTCAAAACAATGGTTGGATTATTCAAAATTGGTAAACCTCATTCCACCAGAAATAGCACATACTTCAAAACAGCTATTTTGAAATAGATGCTGTTAAGACAGGAAATAGTTTCTATTTCAAAATAAGCCATAGTGCGTACAATGGCTCTATTTCAAAATAGGCTGAGGTGTGTAGAGTTATTTTGAAATAAGCTCTTCCAGAATAGCTTATTTCAAAATATGGCTGCTACTTAGACAACCCCTGAGGGACAGCACTGGAGAAAGCAAGAAGGTGTTTGAAAATGTAATGTGGCACCATGGGCAAGAGTTGTCCTCCCAGTGCCAAATAGGAGACGATAGGTCAGGTGGGGATTGGCCGCAGAAGGCACTGACAGTGACGACTAGTGAGTTATGTTTGATATAATAAAGGGGAGCCAGTGGAGGGATGCAAAGAGAGAGGCCAAGCAAGAGGCAGGGAACATAATTATTTTCTGTAGCATTTTAGATGGCTATGTGGGAGACAAGACTGCAAGACTGCAGTGGTTGAGGGCAAAGAAAAGGATGTTGCAGTAAGTAAGATGAGATGAGTGCATCAATGAGAGATTTAGCTGTGTGGCTGGCTAGGGAAGGTTGTATTTTTGATGGTCTGCTGGCTTCTACCCTATCCATATTGCACCATATTAAAAATTATGTTGCTTATTAGATCTTTTCTCTGCCAATTTTCGCCTGATTTCGGTTGAGTTAGGCATCTCCTACCAAATACACAGTCCCATTTTCCTCAATCTCACAGTCCAAGGATTTTTAAAAATCATAAATTTACTTGTTTAAGATAATTAAATTTGAAATTTCACAATGGTTATAATTTTAGGGGTCCTGATCCGTAACAGATTTGTGGGATAGTTGCAACATTATAGTAGTGCGGGGGGAGGTGAGGTTGTAGTACTGTTACCCTTACTTCTGTGCTGCTACTGACAGCTGGGCAGGTGGAGAGTGGCAGTTGTTGCCTGGAGCTCACCTCTGAAGGCAGAGCTGCTGCCAGCAGCAGCGCAGATGGAAGGGTAGCATGGTATGGTATTGCCACTCTTACTTCTGTGCTGCTGCCTGCAGAACTGCACCATTCATCAGCCACCCAGCTCTAGAAGCGCAGTGCACAAGTGAAGGTGGCAATAATGTGACCTCCACTAAAATAACCTTGTGACCCCTCTGCCACTTCCTTTTGGGTCAGGACCTCAATTTGAGAAACAGCTAAAGGGTTGTTACAAGGAGCAAAGAGAAATATTATAATGGGACAAGAAGCAATGGGCTGAAATTGCAGCAAGGGAGGTTTAGGTTGGACATTAGGAAAATAATCCTAACTGTCAGAGTAGTTAAGCACTGGACTAATTGTATGGAGAGGTTGGGGAATCACCATGATTGGAGGTCTTTTAAGAGCAGTTTAGACAAACACCTGTCAGGGATAGTCTAGGTGATGCTTGGTCCTGGCATGAGTACAGGGAACTGAACTTGATGACCTCTTTTGGTCGCCTGTGGTTCTAGTATTCTGTAGTCGTTAGCTGGTCTCCACAGTGCACTCTGTATAGTACAGGGTAAAAGCACGCAAAAGACCAGACTTCACATTTTGTGATGTGTTTTTCACAGCTGTGAATTTTGTAGGACCCTTCTTACAGTAATTCCCTTTTTAGGTATCTAGTTTTCAATTTTGAACAGGGCTTTTAGGGTCACTCAGGCTAGCCTGCCTTCTTACCTGGGTAACTCCCCTGTATAGACATCCACTCAGAATTGGTCTGGGTTCTGGTTTGACCTTATTACCTACATTTCCACCAATTACTAGTTTTCAGGATAACTTTTTGTGCCACTGTGATGCAAGACTCTTACAGCTCTCACTTTTTCCAGTTCCAATCAAAGTGTAATGGGAGAGTGGTATAACTCTTCCATCACAGTAAATTCAAATTTAGGAAGATGTCAGCTGCTCAAATTTAAATAAAACTGAGCTGGTAGAAATGTGATACTATCAATAGAGTTAGTAAAAACCTGAAAATATGTATGGAGAAAGCTTAAGAGAGAGAGAGAGAAGGAATTAATGTTTTTACTTAAAGTTTGCAAGCCAAAAATCTCTACCTGTTATCACATCCTGAACCTTCTTTTGCTGAATCTACTTGCTCAGATTCTGTAGCCAATATAGAGGATTCCTCTGTGCAGTGTTCTCTGGGAAATTCAGAACAAAACATTAGAAAAAAACACTGTATCCAGATTATTTTTTTCTTTTTAAAAACATTGTCATATAAACCCAGATAACTGCATTTCACAAGGAGTTTCTTGGGAAGTATGGTTGCCACTGTATACGTGACCTAATTCTGCTTTTGGCTCACTTAATCCAGGGATATCATACGAAACCTTATCTTTTTTACAACTTGTTCAAGTCTTGTAAATCCAAATCAGGCCTCAGGCCCCCTTCAGTTTTGGAATTAGGAAATACTGGGAATAAAACCCCTGCCCCTGAAACTGATGTGGGGACTCCTCTATAGCCCACTGCGGAAAGAGGGATTGTATCTCTTGTCTGAGCAGACTCTCTTGTGAGTGGTCCCTGAGGAGGGATGGGAAGTGGGTAACAACAAAAATCAGATGGCATAGCTCCTTTCCACCATGCATAGGACCCACTGGTCCGAGGTTATGTTGCACCAAGTAGGATAGAAAGGGGATAAGTGGAAAGAGAACAGGGGGCTTGCTGGAAATGAGATTGACATTGGTGTGCTGCTCTTGACCTCACCATCAAAATGCCTGCTTTGTCCCTGGCAGAGGCTTAGGATGACCCTGCCCCTGGGTCAGCTGGTTCTGAGGTCTCCTGCAGCACAGTTCCTACTTCTACTGGTGTTCCTCTGTTGTTGTGGGAACTGCCTAGTAGGAGGTGAATGGGTAGAATGTCTGCTTTGGACAAAGGGGTGTGAAGGCCCAATGAACGCAGCATGACCCTCAAATCATTCAGACTATGAAGCAATTCTGTCAGCCTTTTCTTAAAGTAGGACCTTCGAAAGAAAGGTCCTGTATGGTCTGTTGTACCTCATAAGGGAGCCCAGACACTTGTAACGATGCCGCCCATGCATGACAACCCCTGAGGCCATGCCCTCGTGGAAGAAATAAATGTCTTAAGTGGTCCTTTCCAGTCCTCCCATCTATGGTTCTATAATAACAGAAATAATAAGCAAACTAAGACTGTAAATTCAAATTTGGGACAATGTCAGCTGGTCAAATTTAGATGAAATTGATCTGTAAGAAATGTGATACTGTCAACAGAATTAGTAAAAACAGGAAAATACACAGAGAGAGAGAGAGAGAGAGAGAGAGAGAACAAGAGAAGTAATTAATGTTTTCATTTAAATGCTGCAAGCTAAAAATCTCTAACTGTAATTCCCTCCTGGAGCTTCTTTTGCTGAATCTACGTGGTCAACTTGCATAGCCAATGAAGTGCAAGGCTTTCTGCAATATTCTCTGGTAAATTCAGAACAGAACATTAGAAAAAAATATTGTATCCAGTAGATTGGTTTTCTTTTTAAAAGCATTGCTGTATAAACCCAGCTAACTGCATTTCACCAGGAGTCTCTTGGGAAGTACGGTTGCCACTGCACACATAAACAAGTTCTGCTTGTTTTCTAAGTTTTGGGCTAGTGTAGACACAGCCTTTGCAAAAACAGACAGACCCTGTAAAGAAGGATGAGGCCTGGGGGATGGGAGTAGATAAGAACAGTGCAGAGAAGGTAAGATTATACAGAAACAGAATTTTTCAAGCCTGTGAGAATTCAGGAAAGGAGTTTGCAATTTCACCAAGCTTCAGCGAATTTTAACAATCTCCTGGTTTTATTCCAGCTGCAGCTGGATTTTTCTCTTCCAGGGAATTTATCACAGAAAACAAGGCTTTGGCCTAACACTCCCTCATCTGTTTGACAAATCAAACTTGTGAGATATAAGTATGATTTTATTTAGATATTGACTATTTTCAGGTTGGTACTTGGGGATAGAAGATGAAGGGTGGTGGATGGGAAAGGGAACAGAATAGGGGTGAGAGGCAAAAGCAAGAATGACAGAAGAAACAGCATTAGTAAGCATGCATTTCTTCTTCGACTGAACTGTCGATCAGCGGATCTCATCTTCTGTGATGCCATTGGTGAGTGACTAAACCAATCCTTGATTGGCAGAGCCAATTACAGATCTCACATACTAAGCCACCAACTTCCAGCTTTGTACATTCTTTTCAGATCCCATGCTTTTCCTGTAGTGACTGGATACGCTGACTTTCAAATCAATTCAGAGCATGTATAGTGGTTTGCCACCACGACAGTCTGTCCTGAACTAGAGTTTCCAGACCATTGGGAGATATGCCACATGACTTCACATTGGCTTTTAAGATGTCTTTATAACGCTTATAATGACCACCGACAGAGCATTATTCATGAGCAAGCTGGCCATAGAAGACCATCACTGGTGTCTATGTATCATTCATGCTCATTACGGCTACGTCTACACGTGCACCCAACTTCGAAATAGCTTATTTCGATGTTGCGACATCAAAATAGGCTATTTCGATGAATAACGTCTACACGTCCTCCAGGGCTGGCAACGTCGATGTTCAACTTCGACGTTGCTCAGCCCAACATCGAAATAGGCACAGCGAGGGAACGTCTACACGCCAAAGTAGCACACATCGAAATAAGGGAGCCAGGCACAGCTGCAGACAGGGTCACGGGGCGGACTCAACAGCAAGTCGCTCCCTTAAAGGGCCCCTCCCAGACACACTTTCATTAAACAGTGCAAGATACACAGAGCCAACAACTAGTTGCAGACCCTGTATATGCAGCACGGACCCCCAGCTGCAGCAGCAGCAGCCAGAAGCCCTGGGCTAAGGGCTGCTGCCCACGGTGACCACAGAGCCCCGCAAGGGCTGGAGAGAGAGTATCTCTCAACCCCCCAGCTGATGGCCGCCATGGAGGACCCCGCTATTTCGATGTTGCGGGACGCGGATCGTCTACACGTCCCTACTTCGATGTTGAACGTCGAAGTAGGGCGCTATTCCCATCCGCTCATGGGGTTAGCGACTTCGACGTCTCGCCGTCTAACGTCGATTTCAACTTCGAAATAGCGCCCAACACGTGTAGACGTGACGGGCGCTATTTCGAAGTTACTGCTGCTACTTCGAAGTAGCGTGCACATGTAGACGCAGCCTACATGACCAATCCAGCAAACCTGTCTGTTCAGAAGCATTGTTTCCATGCCCATGACACCACACAGCTTAAGAACCTCCACGTTAGGAGTTTTGTCCCATCAGTTCAGATCTTCCTCAGACATCACATATGGAACTGATCGAGTTTCAAAGCATGGTGGTGAATAAGTGCATGACTGTGAACCATACAGCAGGATATTCAGGATAACTGCCTGATAAACTGCTTTCTTGGTACGGAGTTTAATACCATGGTCATTCTGAAGGGGTTTGGTCTGCTTTCCAAAGGCTTTGGCTAATTCAGCAGATACATCATGATCCACATTTATACTAGAGGACAGTACACTTATGAGGTAAAAGAACTTGTCAACAGCTTTAAGGACTGTACCAGCAGCAGTGATTGCTGGAGTGCTGGGCTCTTTCCAAAGAGGCTGAGGCATAACTTTTGTCTTCTTGAGGCTCACTGTAAGTCAAAAGAGGTGAGCAGAAGTAACAAAGTGATCAAAAAGCTCCTGTGCATCCTGCATTTTTGGAAGACGAGGATCTCAACAGCAGTTCCGTAGGTTGTTTCTTTGATGTTAATCCAACCATCTACAATAGTGGGTGACTGTTCTGGACCTTCATTGCTAATGACTAAGGAAGTGTCAAGACTACATTGAAATAGCACTTGTGTCTCGGGTATTTCAAGTTTACCGGCATCCAGCTTTTTTTTGGCATACAGCAGAATGATGACATTTTGGTGGAGACTTCCACTGCCTCAAGTCCTTCCAGAGGCAAGAATCGCCACTTCCCAAGCCATTCCATTCATAGGCACGTCACTAGTATGGGACAAGCCCCCTCAAATGGTCCTGGTACCCCTTTCTTCACTGTGTACTATGAACTGCGATAACCAGTGGGGTGAGAAAAAGTGCTTCATGTAGATGTTGCCCTGTCTAATAGGGTCAAAAATTTAGACTGAGTGGTTATATTTTCTTTCCTTTTGGTAGCTACTTGACTCTCTGCCTATCACTTATAATCACTTAAAAATCTATCTTTTGTAGTCAATAAACTTATTTAACTGTTTATCTTTACCAGTGAGTTTGCCTGAAGTGGCTGATAAATCTGCCCAGGTTTACAAAGGCTGGTACGTGTCCTCTTCCCATTAATGAAGTGGTGAACCAATTAATAAATGTGCACTGCTCATCTTCAACACTGCAGGGTGGGATATTCCTGAGGTATAAGGGTGGGAACTGTGCCTTTATCTGTGTGATTCATGAGTGGCTCTGGAATTGTCCGTGCAATCTAACTGGGGTTAGGGGTCCACCAGCTGTTGTGCTGAGTGGTAAAAGGGCCTGGAGAGGTTTGCTGCTTTTCACTAGCAAAGTGAGACAGCCCAGGCTGGAGAGCTAAAGGGACACAGCAGTCCCACAATACTAGACGGCACCCTGGGGATCCTGTTACAAGGGGTTTGCCTACTCTGCCTCTGTTTCATCTGTGGCCATGCTAAATCACATTTGTAGGTACTGCATTTGAAGCCAGGTGTGTGGTATTACCACTGTGCCTGATGTCATGTGCCCCAAGAGTCATAGGCCATGTCAGGCTGATATTTGTGAGTTGTTCTGAAAGATGACTGTGAATGTAGCAGAGAAAGGAGTCTGTGCTGAGGCTAGAGAGCTTTGGATGGTAGCAGGTGGAGGGCAACACCTGTGAATTCCAGGCACTGCCCTGGGGTAAGGATTGATTTCTGGGCATTGATGTATATGCCCAGTTCTACAAAGAAGTGCATTGTAGCTTTAGTGAATCAATGAACTTCTTGGAGGGACCAGTTCTGAGGAGGCAATTGTTCAGATAAGGGTAAATCATGATCCCTTGGGAATGTAAATGTGTGACCACCAGTGAGACAACCTTGAAAAATACTCTCCAGACTGATGACAGCCCAAAGAGAAGCATCTTGTATTGGCAGCGACCTTGTCCCAGAATGAAAGTGAGAAATCATCTGAGTCAGTTTGACTGAGGTGTGAAGATGGTATCCTGAAGGTTAGGGGTCAAAAATTACTCTACCTGCTCCAGCATTGGAATGGTTGTTGATAAGGTGACTATCTTTAATTTCTGAGCTATGATAAACTTGTTGCAAACTCTGGGGTCTAATATAGGTCTCCAACCTCCCTCCATTTTCGGCATTAGAAAATAACAAGAGGAGAACCGTTTGCCTCAGAGATGTTGAGATACTAGCTGAAGGAGAAAATCTCTCTCTTCTTGTAGTAAACTCTTGTGAGAAGGGTCCCTGGAGAGGGATGGGGAAGAGTGTTGTGGGGAGGATAGAGAGGTAGAATATAATGAGAACTCTGTAGGCCTTGCTAATCTGATGCTGTACATTCCCAGGCGCCGTGGAGCACTGTCAGGGTAGCTGAATGGGCACACAGCATTGTCTGGCTGTAGCAATTGTGGACTGTAGTCTCTCAGTGCTGCAACTAACCCACCACTTCCCCCAGCCCACTTATGCACCTGACGTACCACCCAGATCCCCCAACTCCAGCCTACTCCTGCAACCTCCCTCCAACCCAGACCTCAAGCACACATCTCAGTCTGCTCCTGCACCCTGGTTGGGTTCTGGCTGAACGTAATTTGCCTTCTAAGGAGAAAGGGAGAAAACATGATACACTTCAAAATCATAGCTCGGGATCCTAAACTGGGAGGAAATAAACAGCTTATTGGACAGAGGGAGGAGGAATAAGAAGAGAAAATATCTACCTGGGTCTTCTGATTGGCACAATATAGAGTGTGCCTTATTGCCTTGATTTACACTAAAGAGACTATGCAGGGTTACACTAGTATGGATTTGTTGATTGAGGAATTAAATACTCCACTATATGCACTATAAGAAAGGGGATAAGTGGAAGGAGAACAGGGAGCTTGCTCGAAATGAGATCGAAATCGGTGTGCCACTTTTGACCTCACCATGAAAATGCCTGCTTTGGTCCTGGCAGAGGCTCAAGAGGACCCTGCCCCTGGGTCTGCTGATTCTGGGGTCTTCTGCCAGCACAGTTCCTCCTCCTACTGGTGTTCCTCTGTTGTTGTGGGAACTGTCTAGTAGAAGACCAAGGGGTAAAAGGTCTGCCTTGGTCAAAGGGATGTAAAGGCCCAATGAACGCAGTGTGACCCTCAAATCCGTCAGGCTATGAAGCCTTCTGTCAGCCTTTTCTGAAAATAAGGTAGGACCTTTGAAGGGAAGGTCCTGTACAGTCTGTTGTACCTCACAAGGGAGCCCAGATGCTTGTAACCATGCCCCCCTACACATGGCAAACCCTGAGGCCATGATCCAGGTAGCCGCACCCTCAGCGTTTAGTGCTACCTACAGCGCTGCTCGGGAAATGTTTGTTTTCTACCACAACTGCCATAAATTCTGGCTTTGCCTCAGGAGGAACCAACTCTGAGAACCTGGACAAAGAACTAACAGTATTATAACCACATCTGCTCACCAGGTCCTGCTGGCTAGCAATCAATAACCGTAATCCCCCCATTGAATAACCTTTCCTGCTCTAAATGTCCTGGTGTTTGGTTTCTGTGTTCTCAGAGGAGGGACCCTGAAAGCCCTGTCTCTCCCTATGGTTCGCCATGTCGACCACTAGGGCATCAGGGGGAGGATGTGTAAAAACACGTTCATTGCCTTGGGAAGGGACAAAATACAATCTCTCGTTCCTCTGAGCAGTGGGCAAGACTGAGGCCAGAGTCTGCCAGTCTTGCAGTATTAGAAATAATTTTAATGAGAGGTAGGGCCACCCTGGTGGGACCTGAGGGACCTGAGAAGGACATGGTGCCCATGACTGGATTGGTCTCATCCCCAACCTCCTTTGCTGACAACTCCAGACCTTGGGCCACCCAGCACAACAGCTGTCTGAAAAGCCTGGCTATCCTCCCAAACCGGGGATGCCGAGGACCCCACTACTGCCTCATCTGGGGAAGAGGGTGAGAAATGCCTACTACTTCAGTCTGTAGTGGCAAAAATGTGGTGCCCAAGTTCTCCCCCTGCCCCCTGAAGTCCTGGTACTGTCTGTGTTACCATAAGCAAGGAGTCTGAAGGCATAGGCAATACACTCAGCGCTGGGGCAGACGGTACCGAGGTCAAGTCCTGCAGGCACAGCACCTGGGTCAATGGCGTCAGCAACAATGGTGCCAAGGCCCCCAGAATTGAAAGAGCAGGTACCCAAACTGGCTGTAATGGCGCCAGCGCTGGTGCCAACAGTATCAGTGCTGATGACACCAAGGGTGATGACGAAGGCTCCTCTGTTCTGCAGGACAGATTTGGCGCCAATAGCGGCACCTTGGGGACTCCCTAAAAAGCAGATAGAGAAGGTGCCCTAGACGGGAGTCAGGTAGCCTGCCCCTGCCCTCCATGAAAAGCCCATGAGGTCCAAAAAGGCCACTGCGGTATCCTGCAACATCGGCTGCCACCTGTCATCGTCTGATCATCGACTTTGGTGCCTGTGATGACCGTGATGCGATGCTGATCTAAGGCTCCTGCTCCATCCTGAACTCAAGTAGGATAAGCCCGACTACAATGCCAATGTGTCTGATGCGGAAGACCAGGGCATTGCCATAGGTCTCAGTGCCTGCACCAGCACCTGCTGGATTGGTGCCTGCACCTCCACTGAACAAGACACCTGAAGAAGTGGGATCTGCTTCGGGACCAGGAAAGATGACACTGACACCGACAGGGAAGAAGTCTATGTAACTGCTTGGAGCGGCACTGGAACTGTGGGTGACATCTAACATGTGTGATGGAGTGGGGGGGAGTGCATGTGTGAGTCAGGCTGAATGTGAGAGGCAAGCAGAGCAGCTCCCAGTGGCTAAGGATGACCCTGGGGCTACAACTGGCAGGTAACACCTCTGCCCTGAACAAAGAGGAGGGAGGAGCCGAGTGGGGTTTTTGAATCGGGGGTGGCAGTTAGAGGCTAGGGGAAGAGGAGCTGGAAGGCAGCCAGCCTGAGGAGGGGGAAAGCTACACCCCAGGGGGGCACCCCTCGGGGTCTTCTCCCCAGGACGGGTTGGAAGGACTGTCTCTAACTGCTGTACTGACGCTTCTGTGACAAACTGGGCATCTGTTGCCTAATAAACCTCCTGTTGTACCTGCTGAGTGAGAGTCACTCCTGCCAGCGGACGGGGTGCAGTGCAGGGGGACCCCTGAATCCCATCACACCATGCGGAGGGGAAAGTTTTGTCCACTGAGCGTGTGCGAATGCGCCCCACTGCCAGGAACTGTGGGCACTCTGCAAATCTCCCCTGAGCGGCTGCCCAAGCGTGCAGGGAACACTGATAGGCCCTTGCTCACAAGGACTGGAGCCGGCTCCTTGCTGGAGTCTATTCCCCTCTCAGACCAGCTAACCCCTGCCCAGCAGACAGAGATCAAGGAGGTGCTGTGTTCACACCAATGGCTGTTCTCTGACAGAGCCAGACGCACTGACTTGGCTGCCCACCGAATAGAGACAGGCGCCCATGCCCCTATCAAGTGTGTGCCATTCAGAGCCACAGGGAAAACGGCTCAGGACATAGAGCGGGAGGTTCAAAACATGCTGGCTCTGGGGGGTGATCCAACCCTCCTCCATCCCCTGGGCCTCTCCCGTGGTGTTAGTCCCTAAAAAAGATGGGTCTGTTCGGTTTTGTGTGGACTATCGCAAGCTTAATGCCATCACTGTATCGGACGCCTACCCCATGCCCAGGCCTGATGACCTTTTAAACAAGCTGGGGGGAGCCTGTTACCTCACCACCCTAGACCTCACCAAGGGGTACTGGCAAGTGCCATTAGACCAAGATGCCCAGCTCAAGTCAGCTTTCATCACCCCTGTGGGGCTCTACAAGTTCCTGGTCCTGCCCTTTGGCCTCAAGGGGGCACCTGCTACCTTCCAGCGTCTGGTGGACCAGCTACTAAAAGGGATGGAGAGCTTTGCCCTGGCTTACATAAACGACATTTGCATCTTCAGCCAGACGTGGGAGAACCATGTGTCCCAGGTCAAGCAGGTGCTGGACTGACTCCAGAAGGCTGGTCTAACTATCAAGGCAGGAAAGTGCAAGGTGGGAATGGCTAAGGTGACCTACCTGGGCCACAAGGTGAGCAGCGGCTGCTTAAAGCCAGAGCCAGCTAAAGTGGAGGCTGTCAGAGACTGGCCAACACCCCAGACTAAGAAGCAGGTACAGGCCTTCATTGGGATGGCGGGGTACTACCGGAGGTTTGTGCCCCACTTTAGCTCCATCGCAGCCCCCCCTCACGGAGCTGTGTAAAAAGGGAAAGCCTGACAAGGTGGTCTGGACCAAGCAGCGCCAAGAGGCCCTCGGCGCACTGAAGGAGGCTCTGGTCAGGGCCCCAGTGCTGGCAAATCCAAACTTCAACAAAGCCTTCCTGGTGTTCACCGATGCCTCAGACATGGGGCTGGGGGCTGTGCTAATGCAGGTGAATGACAAAGGGGAGAAACACTCCATCGTGTACCTGAGTAAGAAGCTGCTGCCCCGGGAGCAAAACTATGCGGCCATAGAGAAGGAATGTCTGGCCATGGTGTGGGCGCTGGGGAAGCTGCAGCCGTGCCTGTTTGGACGGCATTTCACCGTGTACACCGATCACTCACCCCTGACCTGGCTGCATCAAATGAAAGGGGCCAATGCCAAGCTCCTGTGGTGGAGTCTGCTCCTGCTGGACTACGACACGGAGGTGGTCCATGTCAAGGGGAACAACAACACCATAGCCGATGCCCTGTCACGCAGGGAGGGCCCCAAACTTCCCCAGGTCACTGGCTAAGTGACCCAGCTCAGTTCGGTCTGGAAGGGGGGAGAAATGTAATGGAGTGAGGGGAGTGCATGTGTGAGTCAAGCTGAATGTGAGAGGCAAGCAGAGCAGCTCCCAGTGACTAAGGATGACCCTGGGGCTACAACTGGCAGGTAACACCTCTGCCCTGAACAAAGAGGAGGGAGGAGCCGAGCGGGGTTTTTGAATCGGGGGCAGCAGTTAGAGGCTAGGGGAAGAACATAAGAACATAAGAACATAAGAACATAAGAATGGCCATACTGGGTCAGACCAAAGGTCCATCAAGCCCAGCATCCCATCTGCCGACGGTGGCCAATGCCAGGTGCCCCAGAGAAGGAGAACAGAAGACAAGTGATTTATCTCCTGCCATCCATCTCCTGCCCTTGTTATGAAGGCTAGGGCACCATACTTTATCCCTGGCTAATAGCCATTTATGGACCTGACCTGCAAAAATTTATCAAGCTCTTTTTTAAACCCTAATAGAGTCCTGGCCTTCACAGCCTCCTCGGGCAAGGAGTTCCACAGGTTGACTGTGCGCTGTGTGAAGAAAAATTTCCTTTTATTAGTTTTGAACCTACTACCCATCAATTTCATTTGGTGTCCCCTAGTTCTTGTATTATGGGAAAAGGTAAATAATTTTTCTATATTCACTTTCTCCACACCATTCATGATTTTATATACCTCTATCATATCGCCCCTCAATCGCCTCTTTTCCAAACTGAAAAGTCCCAGTCTCTCTAGCCTCTCCCCATATGGGACCCTTTCCAAGCCCCTAATCATCTTAGTCGCCCTTTTCTGAACCTTTTCTAATGCCAATATATCTTTTTTGAGGTGAGGAGACCACATCTGCACACAGTACTCGAGATGTGGGCGTACCATAGTTTTATATAGGGGAAGTATGATATCTTTTGTCTTATTATCGATCCCTTTTTTAATAATTCCTAACATCCTATTTGCCTTACTAACTGCCGCTGCACACTGCGTGGATGTCTTCAGAGAACTATCCACTATAACTCCAAGATCCCTTTCCTGATCTGTCGTAGCTAAATTTGACCCCATCATGTAGTACGTGTAATTTGGGTTATTTTTTCCAACATGCATTACCTTACACTTACCCACATTAAATTTCATTTGCCATTTTGCTGCCCAATCACTCAGTTTGCTGAGATCTCCTTGTAGTTCTTCACAATCCCTTTTGCTTTTGACTGTCCTGAACAACTTGGTGTCATCTGCAAACTTTGCCACCTCACTGCTTACCTCATTTTCTAGATCATTGATGAACAAGTTGAACAGGATCGGTCCCAGGACTGAGCCCTGGGGAACACCACTAGTTACCCCCCTCCATTGTGAAAATTTACCATTTATTCCAACCCTTTGTTTTCTGTCTTTTAACCAATTTCCGATCCATGAAAGGACCTTTCCTCCTATCCCATGACCACCTAATTTACATAAAAGCCTTTGGTGTGGGACCGTGTCAAAGGAGCTGGAAGGCAGCCAGCCTGAGGAGGGGGAAAGCTACACCCCAGGGGGGCACCCCTCGGGGTCTTCTCCCCAGGACGGGTTGGAAGGACTGTCTCTAACTGCTGTACTGTCGCTTCTGTGACAAACTGGGCATCTGTTGCCTAATAAACCTCCTGTTGTACCTGCTGAGTGAAAGTCACTCCTGCCAGCGGATGGGGTGCAGTGCAGGGGGACCCCTGAACCCCATCACAACATGCACAAAACATCTGTGCTTCTCTTGACACATGATGCTCCAGACTGTTCACTGGCGGCAAGGCTCCTGGAACCAAAGTTTGTAATAAGCCCTGCGCCACACTAAAAGCTTTCAGCATTGAGGGCAGTCCAGACAAGCACGGGCTCCCCACTCGCACTGCCGCTGATGCATGCGCCCGGTGCTCCAGTCCATTGTGTGGTGGTGCCAACATCTTAGCAACATCTCAGCACTTTGATCCCAAAGAAGACTGGCCACTTTTGTGCCCTTTGTTCTTCCTAGGCACCGGGAATTGGCTCCTATGACACCTGGGTGCACTGGGCACCAGCACCTGCTCATGATGCCGAGAGTGCTTAGCTGGCGCCAAGCTGGACGATGGTGCTGGTGTGCTCTGCACCAATGAGGCCCCACTATATACACCCAAAGGGAGCACATCTGGCTGCAGAGCTGCCTCCATTAGCAGGACTTTAAGTCGCTGCGCATTGTCCTTCAGAGTTGTGGGTTTGAATGTCCTGCAGATTGAACAGCGATCTCCAAGACGTCCTTCGCTGAGAAGGTGCAGGCAAGCCAGGTGTGGGTCACTTTTGAGCATCCCCTTGCCACATTTCAAACAGTTTTTAAAACCTGGAGAGCCAGGCATGCCCCAGCAGTGAGGCACCGAGAAGGCCGTAAGTCCTGCCTCAGCTATCTCCACAAGTTTGCACTAACTATGTGACACTATGAACTGTTTACAAGTAATTAACTAATTTTGAACTTTTACGCTACAATCAAGGCTATCTACTAACAACTAAACAGAGAAGATGGAGCTCCAGCACCCAGCTGCGGGGTGAGAAGGAACGGCGTGAGAGGCGGCGCAGGGTGGGAGGTGCATATATTGGTTGCCATATCAGCGCCACTCCAGGTGGCGCCGCTCGTACCTGATGGGTACTGGCTAGGGCAAAAAGCTTTCCAGCAACTGGGCACGTGCCAGCGCACACCCAGTTTGGAATGCACAGGAGCAATCACTTGAAGAAGAACGGACAGGTTCCATTACTTTTGCAGCTCAAAATAAAGAAAAAAGTTTGCAGTTGTCACAACATTTTGATCAGTGATCCCATAACAGACTTTTATGTCCTTCCTGTGCAATCATAGGCAAGTGGGTCCAATACCCCATCACTGGTTTCTGTTTGTCTGGGTCCTCATCCTCAGGGGGTTCCTCTTCCTCCCCTATTTTGGATCACGTGGTTGGGGTTCAAGATGAGGGGGGACCTGATAGCATTCCTTGTAAGAATGGATGGTGTTTTGTGGTGCCTGTATAAGGCACATGGGTCCCACAGTGGCCAGTGCATCAAATATAGGGGTGGAATGGCATGGCAATACCTGCCTGTACCATTGCAGATGGATTGTGTTGCAGATTAAGGTGTCCTGTCTCCCATGGAATATGCCTTTGCATAGGTGATGAATGTTGTGTAGAGGATCTGCTGTTCTGTCTTCCAATGGTTGGTCACTATGTGAAACAGTGCAAGAGATAAAGGCAGTTCTTCAGATTTTGTCAATGGCAAATGCTTGGTACAGAACAGCTGACTGTGGCATTGAACGGATTGCGACATCTTTGTATTGAAGAAACTGAGTTGGTACTGAAGGTTTTTCAGCATAGTGTGCTCAGGCACCGCTGTGTTAATGGTCAGCGACACTTGCAGTTTGGGTTTCAGTGCTGCGGCCTGCGCCAAGACAGGTGCTGATACTGGCATCATATCTGTGCAGGCAGGCTTCGGAGCCAGTTCCTGCACTGGTGTCCTCAGTGCCACAGTGGACTCAGCTACCTCGGCCCCAATTTTGTCCATTTGTCTGCTGTCAGCATCCATGTCAAAGCAGTGCCATAGTGCCGGGCTTACCACCAGAACTGACTTTGGAGGTCACCATCACAGGCAGTGACTTAGCTGGGAAAGCTCTCTTATGAGAGCCCTGATCTGGCACAGAACAGGCTCGTTTCCTCACAGTAGAGAAATTTTTACTATACTTACAATGACTAAAGGAGTTCTCTTATGTGAGCTGAATACCATGTTGAGGCACAGCTCTCTGTCTTGTCTAGCCTGCAAGTTGTTACAATGAGAGCATTTCTTTGCTATGTGGTTCTCCCTGAGGCTTCTGGCACAAAAGTGCCCCTCAGTGGCAGGCATTGCGTACTTGCCAGAGTCACATTTCTTAAAGCCGGGGACTGAAGGAGACTGGGAAGAGAGGGGGTTATGATTAAGGCAGTTAGGCTCTAAGGCCAGAGACAGGGTGCAAATTTTTCTCTCACTCTCTCCCTCTTTTCTTTTCTTCTCTCCTTTATTTTTTTTTTTCGGTTCAGTGGCTCAAGTGGGCAGAGTTAGGAAGGTATAAGGGGTTTGAAGTGACCATTCCTGAAGTTCTCTGATCAGCAGTACAGGGAACCAGCACATCTGCAGTGGAGAGCTCATAGAGACGCTACTCAGCCAAGGAACCTTGTTCTAAATCATTGGTTTTAGTCATGTTTTGACTCTCTAGGGTTTGCAGTGGTGAATAAAATAGACCCTTCACTGGCCCTTCAGTTCTGTCTCCTGAGAGGCCTTAAGACTGAGGGCTGAAATTGAAAAACAATTCCTTGTTCTTTTTATCATTCTACTTTGTTCTAATATTTTAATTCAAAGGGAAAAACCTGGAAATTTAGCTCATCGTTCATAGGGAAGGGCAATAGCAGTAAGCGGAAAAGCTGCAATAGGTGACACATACCCATGATCAAGGAATGTGTCCATTTGAATTTGATAGGACATGCACAGTAGCACTCTGGGGCCATCGTCTTCATATCTGCAGAGAAAGAAGTTATTTCATCAAACAAAATGACTCCAGTGTCAGTGCAGCGTCACACAAGTCACATTATTAGTTAAGGAAGAAAGAGGTAACAAGCAAGCATAGAAAAGTCACCTACTGCCATAGTGTTGCTAACCATTCTAGCCATGAGCTCAGAGAGACATTCAGTTCTATGGACATTTTGTTGTGGAAGAAAATTATATTTTCAAAATGGAATAGAGAAAGAGCTCTGCCTGAATAAATGGTTATTTTATTCTTACAAGGACTGGATTCTCATAAGTAGGCTGATGATTTTTTTAAAGGGCATCCTTTTGTTTTGACTAATTATTATCACTGCTATAAGGTGAGCAAAGTCTAAAACTTAAGAGAATTGGGCATTTTTATTAAATATTTTACTTTTTAATGTATAATTTAATTAAAATAATTTAAAGAATTAGATATTCTCAATAACAACACAGAATGGGCTAATGTAATATCTACTCTTGAACCTGAAGTGAACTTGGTCAGAAATTTTTCAAATGCTTATTTGTTGGAACCAAATCTTTCCATATTTAAGAGCAGGTTAAATAAACATCTGTCAGGGACTTCACCCACACCCACACCCACACCCACACACACACACACACCTTGAGGGTCTGCACCTCCCACTTTGCACACCGCTGGGCTAGCGAAGATGTTAAAAAATACTTTTACATTTCCTTTAAAAATAATAAAAGCTGTGCATGCTGCAAAAAATCAACCTTATATGGTGACAGTCCTCGTTAATCAAAGGGACTTGGATCCAGTCACTCATTTTTCACCTTCAGCCATGGCTACCCTAAAGGCCTGACCTCTACACATTGAAAAAAGTGTGAGGTCCATTTCCCTCAGAAGTACAGTAGGACTTGGAAAAAAGGTGTTGATATAGCCCTCGACTGAGAAGGGATAAAAAGAGGCATTCCCCTCACACTCTAGCCCACAAAGAGAGGAGGAAGGAGGACTAACGTTCAGGGCTTTTCCACAAGCCACATTAACTCTTCCGGAGGCCCAGGACTAACAGATTTTGTGGGCTCACCAGGCTCTGGGATGGGACCAAAATGAGGTGGTCAGTGTGGTAGGGGGATGCCAGGAAGTGGGATGCGTATGGGGGTGTGGGACCTGGGTGGGAGATGGGTGTAGGGGCAGGCTGGGGGCATGTGGTGTTTGAGTGGGAAGTAGGGTGCAGGAGCGTGATGGGGGTGGTTGTGTGGGATCTGGGTGGGCGGTAGGATGAAGGAGTGGAACGTGGGTGAGGTGTCTGGGTGGGAGAGGAGGTACGTGAGGGCAATGGGGAATGCTTACACAGTGCAGTTCCCCAGGGGCACACATAGCTACAGTTCCCACACCACACCCAGGCACCACCCCTGCTGCTTCATTGGCTGCATTGGCTGTGATTTTTACCAACAGGAGCAGTGTGGGCAAAAGCCTCAAGGCAAAGGGTTCCCTGTGCTGCCATTTCCCCAGTTGGGGGCGGGACTGGGAGGGGAGAGGGAATGGCAACACACGGAACTGTTTCCTCCCCTGTCAAGCAGAGCCTCTGGGCTGTATCCAGACAGTGGGCTTGCTTGTTTGGGCCTGTGAGGTTCAGGGCTGCCCCCCCCTCCTTGCAGTAGGGAGCTGGAACTTGCACGCCATCCATTCAGGGTCCTGAAGTGCCAGCACAGGCTCCCCAGTGTGTGGGGGGGTTTGAGGGTGGAGAAGCTCTGAGCCTTATGGGCCAGATATACGTAAGTCATGGACTGATTCCCCAGTCATTTAATTAGGTTTGGGCAAAGGAGGGTTAAATATGCTACAACACCCAGTCTCTACACAATAGCAATGTGGATTTATTTTTCCACAGAATCAGAATTCAACTAAAGGTGTTCCCAATAGCCTAGCAGCCAAATTCCTACTTTTGAGAAGTTATATTACCGCTCATGGTTCACAGTCATAAACATTCAACAGAATGACTCCATGGGCAATGCACAGTGCAAAGCGGGAAAGAGGAAAGATTTCCACTTGTATTTTTTAGTTTTCTTCCTAAGGAGAGTTGATTCAATTTTTCCAGTGTGAATCAACTTTTTGTTTTGAAATTTAAGATGATTAATCTGAAAAAGGTAGAAATCTACATGAAAGGTTCCGAAATCATAAAATCTAAAAAGCTTCAATTGATCCTTAAAGAAAACATGTTAGTTCGTGGGATTTGAATGTTTCATCCTGATTTGAGATGGGGAGAAAATCTGAAACAATCACCAATATGAATATCAACGGGACAGCCAAGTTAGTCTATCTTCAAAAACAAGAAGTCCTGTGGCACCTTGTAGACTGACAGATGTTTTGGAGCATAAGCTTTCATGGGCAAAGACCCGATTCGTCAGATGCGCCACATCCTCTGTGGCTGAAGTGACCCTATCAATTCTGGCTCTCCTCTTCACTGGGACTCCCTCCTTTTCATGAGTCTATATATTTAGACCCTCCTCTAGAACCCCCACTCAGGCATCTGACAAAGTGGGTCTTTGCCCATGAAAACTTATACTTCAAAATATCTGCTAGTCTAGGAGATGCCACAGGACTTCTTTTTGTTTTACAAATATGAGTGGGATGGGGAAACCATTTTCCACACAGCTCTATCCAGGAACTCACTAAGATCTTTATTTGGGCAAAATGACCCCTGCATGGGCTTGATCCACATTTTAGCCTGCCACCATCTCAAGTCAACTCTTTTTTTTTTCATGCTTCCAGATGATTAGTTAGTGAACTTAATGGAAAAAACTGGAAACATACATGAAACTACGTGAGCCTTGAGTCAGATTTTAAATACTATCATCCTTTTTAAGGCATGTTTTGGAGCCCATGACAAAAGGTGCATGAAGTATTTTGTGTCTAGGCACTGATTGCTTACCCTGCAGACTGGTCTGGAGTGGTTGGGTTCTGGCTGAACATAATTTGCCTTTGAAGGAGAAACAGAGAAAACATGATACATTGCAAAATCATAGCTAGGGACCCTAAATTGGGAGGAAATAAACAGCTTATTGCACAGAAAGAGAGGAGGAACAGGAAGAGAAACTATCTACTATGGTCTTCTGCGTGGCACAGTATCACAATGTAGAGTGTGCCCTCTTGCCTTAATTTACACTTGAGACCATGCAGTGTTCCACTAGTGTGGATTTATTGATTGAGGAATTACATACTCTACTGTATGCACTATATGATTAAACTAAAGAGGACAGAGCTGCCACTAAAGGTTGAAGCCAGTGGTTCCCAAACTTTTCAGCATCACGCTCCCTTTTTCATTTTCGAGATATCTTCTTCTTTACCATCATCCAACCTCCCTTTTAACAAAAAAATTCAGTTCCCAATTTCAAATAAAGTTGATATAAAACTTTATATAAAAATGTTATTTAAAATTAAAAATAAGCACAAATAGTTTTTTTTGGCCCCTTGTGGGTGCCTGGTGCAGCCCCAGCTGCCTGAGCCCTGTGCCAGCTGCCAGAGCTGCCCACTCGAGCTGAACAAGTCCCGCATTGCCAGGGCCAGCCAGCCACCCACCCACAGGCCAGCTGCCCACCTGCTTGCCAGGAGCTGGGGCCCCGCTCTGCCAGAGCCAGCTGTCCACCCAGCAGATGCCCAAGCCCCGTGATGGTGGGGTAAGCCACTGACCTGCCAGCCACCCACCTAAGCCACAGGCCAGCCGCCCAAGCCACCCACCCACCGACGGATCCCCATCAGCAACTCCTGGCATTAGAGCTGGCCTTCCTGGGCGCCGTGGTTGGCCACCTGGCCAATGTGGTCACAGCTGCCCTCCACCTCCTCCTGGGGGGTGAGCCCCCCCCCCACCAGGGCCCTGGAGCCTATTGACCTAGGATCCCTCTGGTGCCACACCCAAGTGCCCCAGTGCCTCTGGTAGGAGCAGGTGGTGATGGGGGAGTGGAACAATGCCAGTAGCTCCAGAATTTCCACATGAGCAAGCAGACCTTGTAGGAGCTCTGCCACTGGCTTGCACCTGCCCTGAGACACCAGGACATCTGCATGCAGCCCACCCTCCCCCTCAAAAACCAGATTGCCATTGTCATGTAGCAGCTAGCCACTCCAGACAGCTCCCAAACTGTAGGGCACCGCTGGGGCTGTCCTCCTTGAAGTGAGACATGCTCTGGTCATATATGCACCGCAGGGAGTGGGGAGATGGCTCCTGCTAAAGGAGACTCCTGGTGGCTATGGGCATGGGAGAGGGGGCCAGGAACACCCCATCACACCCTTATGATCATGAAAGAAACTGGCTGCAGGGAGGCAAGAGGAGAAACGAGAGCTACTGCCAAGTGCTGTCTCCTTTTATTGTGTCTGTACCATCTCTGTGACTCCTCCACATTTCTCATCAAGGAACATGCCCAGACTTCCCTAGAGACAGAAACTGTGTCTACACTATAGCTCTCTATCCCCTGGGAGATTGTCTTTCAGCAGGTCATCTTGAGTACTGCGTGCAGATGTGGTCTCCTCACCTCAGAAAAGATATACTGGCGTTAGAAAAGGTTCAGAAAAGGGCAACTAAAATGTTTAAGGGTTTGGAATGGGTCCCATATGAGGAGAGGCTAGAGAGACTGGGACTTTTCAGTCTAGAAAAGAGGAGACTGAGGGGCGATATGATAGAGGAAAATAAAATCATGAATGGTGTGGAGAAAGTGAATACAGAAAAGTTATTTACTTGTTCCCATAATATAAGAACTAGAGGACACCAAATGAAATTAATGGGTAGCAGGTTCAAAACTAATAAAAGAAAGTTTTTCTTCACACAGCGCACAGTCAACCTGTGGAACTCCTTACCAGAGGACGCTGTGAAGGCCAGGACTCTAACAGAGTTTAAAAAAGAGCTTGATAAATATTTGGAGGTTAGGTCCATAGATGGCTATTAGCAAAAGGTAAGGTATGGTGCCCCTAGCCTTTTGTCGAAGGCAGGAGATGGATGGCAGGAGACAAATCGCTTGATCATTGTCTTCGGTTCACCTCCTCTGGGGCACCTGGCACTGGCTACTGTCAGCAGACAGGATACTGGGCTAGATGGACCTTTGGGCTGACCCATTATGGCCGTTCTTATGTTCTTATGTGATGCTGCTCCACAGGGTCATCCATGTGGGAGATGTGGATGCAGCTATGATGGGATTCACCATGGTTGGCTTCTTGCATTGCTTCAGCACTGTGGACGGGATGCATATCCCCCTCTGTTCTCCGGAACACAACGCTGCATTCAGAACCCTCACAAATGTTGATGTTTCATGACTCTGGGTGGGGGGGAGCAACTCAGAGCCCCAGGAAGCAGCAGTTGCTGGCACTCCCCACCTGGGGCCCTGGGGACACTGTGACAGCCACCGGCACTCCCAGGCCTTGGGGCCCTGGGGAAGCCATGGCAGCCACCAGCACTCCCGGCCCCCAGAGAAGCATGGCCACTCGCGAATAATTGAATTTGCAAATGTGGCACTCACCAATGTCGAGACCCTACTGTATTAATAATGTCATGTAACCTTGCAGTCTCTACACTTTGCTAAGATCTGCAGCCTATGGAAGGTGTTGCTATATAATACTCAAAGTACTTTTTATTACACTCATCCCTCATTAAATGAGTACTTTACTTACACCTACTCGCTAATACAAGGGGCACATATAAGCTACGTCTACACGTGTATGCTACATCGAAACAGCTTATTTTGATGTAGCGACATCGAAATAAGCTATTTCGATGAATAGCGTCTACACGTCCTCCAGGGCTGGTGCCGTCGACATTGAACGTCGACGTTGGGCAGCACCACATCGAAGTAGGCGCTGCAGGGGAGCATCTACACGCCAAAGCAGCACACGTCGAAATAAGGGTGCCAGGAACAGCTGCAGACAGGGTCACAGGGCGGACTAGCACTTCCGGGGCAACAGCTAGCCGCTCCCTTAAAGGGCCCCTCCCAGACACACACAGCCTGCACAGCACGCGGTCTGCAGAGCCACAGGCACGCACACCCATTGAAGCAGTATGGACCCCCAGCAGCAGCAGCCAGAGGTCCACACAGCCGCCCCTGCAGGAGCAGTGCTCGCCCCGCTCAATGCTATGCAAGAGGCAGCTGACCACCTTTTAATCACAGAAGAGGAGCTGCCCCCAGGGGAGGAGGAAGCAGCCCCAGACCCTGCTGTCCTCCGCCTCCCGCCCCGCCCCCCCGCTGCACAAGCCGCTGGCTGTGGAGCTACCCCACGAGCACCAACTGGTGGGAGTGGCTGGTGCTCGGCGAGTGGGACACCGAGCGCTTGCTCCAGAACTTTCGCATGAGCCGGCAGACATTCCTGGAGCTCTGCCAGTGGCTCACCCACGCACTGAGGCACCAGGACACCTTCCTGCGGCGTGCCCTCAGCGTGGAGAACCGGGTCGGCATCGCTGTCTGGAAGCTGGCCACTCCAGACAGCTACCGATCCATGGGGCAGCAGTTTGGTGTGGGCAGGGCCACCGTCGGGGCTGTCCTCATGGAGGTAAGAGGACCCACGGGGGCGGGGGGGGACCCTGGGGGCGGGAGGGCAGCCCTGGGGTGGAGGGAGCCCTGGGGGTGGAGGGAGCCCTGGAGGGAGGGAGGGCAGCCCTGGGGTGGAGGGAGCCCTGGAGGGGAGGGAGCCCTGGGGAGATGGGGGGACACACCCTGCACACCCCTCACTGGTGTTCTCCCATGTCCTTCCCCTGCAGGTTGTCTGCGCCATCAATGCCCTGCTCCTCCACAGGCTCGTGCGGCTTGGGGACCCGGATGCCGCCATCGCGGGGTTTGCCAGCCTGGGCTTCCCAAATTGCTTTGGGGCTCTGGATGGGACCCATATCCCCATCCGTGCTCCGGAGCACAGCGGAGGACGCTTCCTGAACAGGAAGGGCTACCATTCGGTGGTCCTCCAGGCCTTGGTGGACAGCCGGGGCCGCTTCCTGGACATTTATGTTGGGTGGCCTGGCAGCACCCATGACACCCGGGTGTTCAGGAATTTGGGCCTGTGCCGCTGGCTGGAGGCAGGGACCTACATCCCCCAGCGGGAGATCCCTGTGGGGGACACCACCATGCCCCTCTGCGTCGTCACAGACGCAGCATACCCCCTCCGGCCCTGGCTCATGCACCCTTACACGGGCCATCTGTCAGCCAGCCAGGAGCGCTTCAACACGTGTTTGAACCATGCGCGCCAGGTGGTTGAGCGCACTTTTGGCCGCTTCAAAGGGCGCTGGAGGTGTCTCCTCACCTGCCTTGATGCAGGCCCCACCAACATCCCCCAGATTGTGCGCGCGTGCAGCGCACTCCACAACCTGGTCGAGAGCAAGGGGGGGGCATTCTTTCAGGGCTGGGCTGTGGAGGCTGGCAGGGCTGACATGCAGCCACCCGCTGCCCCCCAGTTGCCAGGTGGACCCCGAGGGGATCGGGGTCCGGGAGGCCCTGCGGGCCCATTTCGACCAGGCCGTGGGGTGAACACTGGCAGGTCCCCCACTGCATCCCCCCATCCTCCACAACACTCCCTGCCCCCACGCCCACACCACAGAGCACCCAAAAGCACCCCCCGCACACACTTTTCTTGCAAATAAAACTAGACCTGTTGTTTTTGAAACCAAAACTAGTGATTTTTCTTATTATTACTAGTACAAATAAATATATATAGAGAGAGAGAGCAAAACAAAAGGGGAGAACTATTTACATGGGGGGGCAGGTACCATATAAAACAGAGCAGGGATGTAACACAAACTATATACAACAAATAGGTATGATGGGGGATATGTACAAAGGGGGAGTGGGGGGCCACGTCCTGGGCCCCACACCCCTCTACTGTCCAGCGCCCAGGGTTGGGGGGAGCGACCCTCGCCTTGGCCTCAGCCCTGGCCAAGGCTGGCTGGGGGCCGGGCGAACCGGCAGGTATGGCCCGAGGGTGTCAGCAGGCCCCAGGTCCCCCTCGGCGGGAGGCCCCAGGCTGGCAGATGGCAGTCGGAGTGGCGGGTGGAGTGGCGGGTGGAGTGGGCAGAGCGGCGGGCGGTGCGGCATGGGGGGGGCCAGGTAGTCCACTATGCGGTCGAGGGTGCACATGAAGGCCCCCCCATGCCTCCTGGTGTCAGGCCAGCGCACGCTCCTGGAACTCCAGCCGCCACTCCTCCACCCGCAAGCGCCACTCTGACACCTCCAGCTGACGCTGGAGAGTCGCGAGCAGCTGGGGGTCCGTTGCTGTCCTCTGGTGGTGGCTCCTCCTCTGGCGGCCCCATCTTGGGGCTGGTTGGTGCTCCGCCAAGGGGCTGGCCTTCTGGGATGGCCCCGGTGGGCTCTCCGGGACCACTGACACCTCACCGGCGCTCTCCGGGCCCTCCGATGGTGCAGCTGAGGAACACGGGGTGGGGGGGTGGGGAAGAAGAGTGGAGACAGCCGTTAGTGTGGGCCCCGAGCCATGGCCCTTGTCCCCCCACCCCCTCTGCTGCTGGTTCCCCATCCCCGTGAGATGCTGATGATGATGATGGGTGTCCCGTCCCCCCCCGGGGACCCTAGGTTCCTCTCCCCGCATCCCCAGGGATGGGGCATGGTGCTGTCCTGCTGGGGGGCAGAGGCTGATGCACTCTTCTAAGGGACATGCCACTGCTGTCCTTGGGGCCATGGTCATCTGGGCATGTGGAAGGCCCTGGTCATGTCTGTTGTTCCCACTCCTTAACCCCGGGGGTGTGCACCGTGGGGGGTACATACCTGACGGTCCGCTCCCACGGTCGGGGGACACCTTCTGGGAGGACTCCCTGCTGGAGCTCCGGGACGGCAGCGCGATGTGGAGCACCCTGTCGCTGGAGGAGGATTCCCCCTCCTCCTCCTCCAGCATCCCAGGGGTTGGCTTCTGGGGGGGGCCCCTGGGGGTGCGGGGGCTTGCCTCCGGGGACGACTCCGCCTCCAGGGCCTGCTGGGGCTTGTCGGCCGAGGTGTCAAGAGTGGCCAGTGGGGAGGAGGTGTGCCGGGGGCCCAGGATGGACCTGAGCTCCCTGTAAAAGGGGCAAGTGACGGGGGCGGCCCCAGATCAGCTGGCCGCATCCCCGGCCCAGGCGTAACCCTGCCACAGCTCCTTCACCTTACTCCTGACGTGGTCAGGAGTGCAGGCAGGGTGACCCCAGGTGGCCAGGCCCTCGGCCAGCCGAGCAAACACATCCGCATTCTGCCTCTTGTTCCCCATTACCTGGAGCACCTCCTCCTCGCTCCAGAGCCCCAGCAGGTCCCAGATCTCGGCCTCCATCCAGGAGGGGCCCCACTGCCTTTTCCCAGGCTGGCTGCCAGGCTGGGAGCCCTGGCTCCCCTTGGGGGGGGTGCCCTGGGGGCACTTGGGGGCTGGCGGGCGGCCATCGCTGCAGGGGTGGTGGCCTGGGGCTGCAGAGATGCGTGCAGGCTGGCCGCGTGGCAGTGCTGCTGCCTGCACGCGCTCTCAGCTTCCTGCACAGGAACGCAGGGGGCGGGGAGCTTTAAGGGGCCGCTGCACGCGGCGACCATAGAGCTTAGGGGCTGGAGAGAGCATCTCTCAACCTCTCAGCTGATGGCCGCCATGGCGGATCCCACTCTTTCGATGTTGTGGGACGCAGATCGGCTACACGTGCCCTACTTCGACATTCAACGTTGAAGTAGGGCGCTACTCCCATCCCCTGATGGGGATAGAGACTTCGACGTCTCGCCACCTTATGTCAATTTCAACTTCGAAATAGTGCCCGCCACGTGTAGACGTGGCGGGCGCTATTTCGAAGTTGGCGCAGCTACTTCGAAGTAGCCGGCACGTGTAGATGCGGCTATATTTACCCACTAATATAAGCCTTACCCCTCTCCCCATGGCGCCAACCCACCGCAGCCTGAACCCCCCACCTTCCCTGCACACCCAACCCACCACAGCCTGAACCCCCCCCCACCCCTGCTGGCCCTGCACACCCAACCAGCCGCAGCCTGAACCCGCCCGCCCCCCGCCCCCCCCCGGCTGGCCCCGCACACCCAACCCGCCGGAGCCTGAACCCCCCGGCTGGCCCAGCACACCCAACCTGCCACAGCCTGACCTCCCTGCGAGCCCCACACAATGAAACTGCCACAGCCTGACATACTCCCCCACTGGCTCCGCAGCCCCAACCAGCTGCAGCATGAACGCCCCCCTGCCAGCCCCACACACCCAACCCACCGCAACCTGAACCCCCTCATTCTACAGTGTGTCATGTAGTTTCATTGCCATCCATTTGATAGTTGCTCCTGGTTTTAGATTCAGGAATTTTGGATAATATCAGAGCACAGCCTTTGAATGTACCTCACTGCTAAATTTTGAAATTCAGTGGAAGTATACAGTGCGTACAAGTGGGCTGATTTTAAATTACAGCCATTTAAATCACCAGTTGTAATTATAATTTAATTTAGGAAGCAGAAACTCTTAATTTAAATAATAAAGGTTAATCTCCCTTTTCACTTATTATTTTCCTAAAGAAAGGTTGATTCCATTCGTTCCAGTGGGAATCATTTTTGCAAAAAAAAGTATAAATCTTAACGAAAGGTTTTGTAATGGTCAAAACAAATAGTTTCAACTGATTTTAACAAGAAACATTCAGTTGTGAGATCTGTACTTTTTCTCCTGCCTTGAAGTAGGGAGAAAAAATCAAACAATCAAAAATATTAATGGGATGGGTAAGTATGAAACCTTCTTTGGGCAAAATGACCCAGACACGTGCTTGATCCATATATTACTGTGACAGGATCCTAAGCTGAATCTTTATTTTTACCCTGTGCAGCTATATTAGTTACTGTAATTTATAGTATCAGCTGGACTATGATTTTTTTTTTTAATTTTGACAGTTTCGAAACTAAATATTTTCCCCTGGTATTTTAAAAAAAAAAAAACTTTTTTAGAAAGTTAGCCTGACTAAAACAGCAACAAAAACTAGTATATTTTTAAACACAGCCAAAACACAAATATAATTTGCAATGAACACAAATATAATTTTGCCTTGATTTTTTTTTGTTTTGGATTTTCTTTTTTATGATTCAGCCCAGAAGGATTTTTTTTGTTTTAATGCAGACACTAAACAGCAAAATATATAACTAACTTACCTCTAATGTACAGACCAAATAGCAGGGCACTGTTGTTGCTTCAAATTTTCTTCCTTTTCCCCTGCCATTTGCTTTCGTTCTTTTTCCTTTGATTTTTCTTTTTCTTTTTCCCTAACACATCTTATCTACTGATTTAGGTGCACAATAACTTAAAAGGCATTCACAGCAAAGTAGCTCCCAACCACTAGTAACACTAATTTAGAGGTTCTCAAACTGGGATCAGGACCGTGGAGTGCATTGCAACCCCATTTTAATGAGGTTGCCGGAGCTGGCTTAGGTTTGCTTTTTAGTTTTCTTCTGGCCCTAAGCCCCACAGCCCTAATGGCAGAGTTCAGCATATAGGCTACGTCTACACGTGAAGCCTACATCGAAGTAGCCTATTTCGATGTGGCGACATCGAAATAGGCTATTTCGATGAATAACGTCTACACATCCTCCAGGGCTGGCAACGTCGATGTTCAACATCGACGTTGCACAGCACCACGTCGAAATAGGCGCTGCGAGGGAATGTCTACACGCCAAAGTAGCACACATCAAAATAAGGGTGCCAGGCACAGCTGCAGACAGGATCACAGGGCGGACTCAACAGCAAGCCGCTCCGTTAAAGGGTCCCTCCCAGAAACAGTTGCACTAAACAACACAAGATCCACAGAGCCGACAACTGGTTGCAGACCCTGTGCCTGCAGCATGGATCCCCAGCTGCAGCAGCAGCAGCCAGAAGCCCTGGGCTAAGGGCTGCTGCACACAGTGACCATAGAGCCCCGCAGGGGCTGGAGAGAGAGCGCGTCTCTCAACCCCTCAGCTGATGGCCGCCATGGCAGACCCCGCTATTTTGATGTTGCGAGACGCGCAACGACTACACGGTCCCTACTTCGACGTTGACCGTCGAAGTAGGGCGCTATTCCCATCCCCTCATGGGGTTAGCGGCTTCGACGTCTCGCCGCCTAACGTCGATGTTAACATCGAAATAGCCCCCAACACGTGTAGCCGTGACGGGCGCTATTTCGAAGTTAGTGCCGCTACTTCGAAGTAGCATGCACGTGTAGACACGGCTATGGTCTACCAAGCTGAGGCTGAAGGCCTTGAGCTGTGACCCCCCTTCCTCACCTGGGCTGCTGAGGCTCAGGTTTTGGCCCATCCACCCAAAGTGGTGGGACTCAGATGGACTCAGGCTTTGGTGCCCCCTCCTGGGTATCACGCAGGAATTTTTGTTGTCACAAGAGGGTCGTGATGCAGTAAAGTTTGAGAACCCCTGCGTTCATCTAAGTAAAATTATATTGCTTTAGGCTACACCAATCACACTGCTAAATATACTGCACATGTACAGTCTAGCTGAGTTACACCTTAACCATTGCATTTCCCACCTTTTGAATGTTTAGAACAGGAATCTTAGCAACACAGGAATGACAAGTTTTGTATTTAAACGTCTCTTTTGTTTAGAATGTCTGCAAAAGTACAGTACCTTCTCGTAGATCTGTTCTCAGAGCTTCCCTGTGTCGCAGTGCGTGGCATGTCCTATTTCCCCTTTTGCTTTCACAATTGTCTAGTCAACTGTTGACATATGGGGGTGGCGCTTGCATAGCTAAATGAAATCCAAAGGTTTTATTTACTGTGGATATTGACATGGGTTGCATAGCTAAAGGCAAAGGACGCCACAAGTCCACATAGGGCTTAGTTTGAAGCACGTACTTAACTTTAGAGAGACACATGGTTCCATTGACTGCAGTTGGGCTATGTGTATGGTTTAGCATTTTTCTGGCCTGGGGCCAGAGTGCTCAGAACCTTCCAGGATTGAGCTTGTAGGCCTCAATTAATGATCTGTCAGAAAATTTTGTTTAAGGAATAAAAATCATACAAGGCACTGTTGCCGAAAAATGGGCATTTCATATGGAACCAAAGAGGTTATTTGGTATGTTGGGTAAAGAGAACAAACAGAAAATTAAGCAAACTTATGAAATTTAACTTTGCTAATTTTAGGAAGATGCCATCACATCACATTTTTAAAGGAAAGCAGTTTCCGTATTTGTTCTTATGTGCAGCTCTTTTTGTCTGCTGGAAAAAATTACATTAGAACCATCAGTGTGCACATCTGGTTCCTCTATTAGTGAACACACAAATTCCCATCTCAGCATAATCCTCTATCACAACAAACAAAAGATATATGTGATGTAGTGGGGGTACCTGCGGGGAGGGGGGCTCACAGAGGGTGTGGGGCACCTGTTGAGGGTAACCCAGGTGACACCTCTGTACTGCGACAAAGGCGGAGGTGGCGCCTGAGGGTTCTGGAGTAGAATTGGGAGTGGCAAAGCACTTAGTCTGGGAGAGAGATACAAAGGACAGGGCAAGACCTCAGCTCAGGGGGCCCCTCAGGGCCTTCGCTCCTCAACATGGATTGGAATGAGTGTCTCTGCCTGCTGTGTGGACTCCTCTGTACGATGCTGTGTCCCGTCTGCTAATAAACCTGCTGCTCTCCAGCAGAGTGACTCATGCCTGCCTGTGGATGGGGTGCAGAACTTGGGGACCCCTGAATCCCATTACAATAATATCACCCATGTCTGGCTGTGAGAGAAGGTTTAAATACCTCCAGTTGTATCATTAATTCATTATTGCTTACATCCTCCTAATACACTTAAAAATCCGTTCTTATACTATTAGTTTGGAAGAATATTTTTCTTGCACATTATATTTTTCACTCCTAACCCATGTGGTCAGCTGATAGGAATAAGGGGATTTCGATGTTTGCAGGGTCCTTTCGAAAAGTGCTGTGGCTGGAAGTATACGAATGAGGCGCTGAATATTCATTTCAGCACCTCATTAGTATTCTTTGATTTGGCCATTAAAATGGCTATTTCGAAGTTTTTCCCAAGTGTAGACACAGCCTAAGTGTACCACTCACTTAGCATACCATACAGTTAAAGCATTTTAAGCAACATTTAAATAAATGATCCTAGCCCAAGATACACTTTCAAACCATTCAAACTATGTGCAGTAAGAGACAGAGGAGAGTCACAGAGGATGCTAGGAGGGTATGCTAATTTTCCATTTTCTAAAAGGCATGATGACTTACATGCAAGGAATGTTTATGTCATGTTCCTCAAAGTTTCAATGGTGTAAGTATGAAACAACTCATATAATCAGAGCGTCTTATAGCAAGGACTGGCTGTAGTCACAATAAATGATGCATCCCTGGGAAATGGCCACTGGGTGATGCTTTCTCACTGCAAAAAGCCCAATATTCTTTTATAGGACTGCTTGTTTATGTCAGATTTTCAGACCATCTTCATCTTCCTTTCCTTGTTTTTGTGTTACATTTGATAGTATAATGGCTTGCTTTTTGCTCTCCATGTGGCATTGTTGCAGTTATGTGAATATATGACGTTATTTCTTTGATTCCTAGAGAGCTGTGATTGGATTTGTAAAGAAATCTACCAAGAATGGTTTTATATCAGGTCCCTGATCTTGCTTGAAACCCCCAGGTAGTAATAAATGTTATGAGACTCAAAATGCCAAACCTTAAACATCGTCACTCTTCCTGCCCAACAGCGTAAAGGCAACTAGTTTGTTGGCTATAATCTTTCCTTTATGAACATGTACAAGATAATAAGTAATAATTAGCCATGTCAAGGAGCCGTAACTACAGCACCTGTCAGAGGGGCCGAACTAACTTGTTTGTATTGGGATATAAAAATGCGTCTCAAAGGAAGTATCTTTATCTAGCCTTAAAAAAAAGGGAAACTCCCAGTGTTCACTGAGCTGGTCCATTGTTGTGGGCATACAGGCATCAGTAGTCCAGTAGTGTCTGCAGGATACTAGTACTGTAGTTCATTCAAAATACACCTGGCCAGGTGCCTTTGTCCCTAATAGATGCTGTGGTCACAGTCGGGTTCACTTGAAGTCTGCCATACCAACCGTCTGCATAGGGCTGGGGAGGCACACAGAGGAAACATATACGCACAGCCAAACATCTCTCAACATTTAACCACAGAAGGCATGTCCCTCCTATTTTAGTGTAGGGAAGGTAACTCTGGAAGATGTACCAATCCACCAAATGACAGAACACAGCCATATACGTGTAGTGGGGAAGGGCTGACATACTATGCATGAGGACACCTTAAAGGCAAATGCATAGCACAGGAGTACATGTCTACTCCACAAGTAGGTATTCCCAGGCAGTGCAGCCTGATGGCTGCAACTAGCTAACCAGACATTCTAGCCAGCTTAGGCACAGGGAGGGGAATGAGAGAAGATTGGTTTGTGGCACATTTTCTTTCCCCCACTCTTTTGTTGTCCTTGGGAGGAACTGTTGAACTTTGCCACAAATTTTCCATGGCCGGCTGTTGTTTTCTAATAACAGGCTAATCACTTGCAGAATCCAAATCAGTTCCATGGTCTTAGAAAGCCTCTTTAATGTATGATCTGGGTATTATTGTCATTGAATAAGATCCTATGACATTATCTTGTTCTTGCTTGAAGTACAGTTATTAAATCTATAATCCATACCTGACAATTATATTTTTGTTACCTCCTATCTTCACTGGGTGTTTACCTCAGTGGAGTTGTATTTAATTAGACCTTATGTCGTTACACTTTAAATATTTGCTTATGTGCACCCAGTTAAATAAGTGCCAGATAAAATAATCTCTTATTTAAAGTGGCTACAGGTAACACAATTGCACCACGAATTTCACCATGAATAGTAATAACTGCCGACAAGTATTTGAAGGGTGAAAACAAACAAGGAAGAAGAACTGTTCTGAGATTAAATTAAGATATGGAAATTTAGGCTGACTCTTATTAAAAACTTCTTCGTGATTTGCTCAATTAGGTTGTAACATAGTCTTCCAAGGGGAATGCTAGTTCCATAACTCAAGACATTTTATATTAGTCATGAAAAAAAACCCACTAAAAATATCCTGTGTTGCCTAAGGGATGGACTAAATGAGCCAGTGAAACTTTTCTCTCTCTAATATGTCTATGATTATGTGAATAACCACACCATTATTAATAATACCTAGCACTTAAATAGACTTTTACACCTACACAGCACTGTAGAAACATTAGCAAATTAATATCCAAGATTAGCTGGACATTCAAAGGTCGCACAACCATTGTGTAAGCTGGGGAGTGCTTCCACTAGCGTGGGGAACATTCCCAGCCGATGCACTGCTCCAGTGGAACTGCTAGCGAAAGGCTCTGAGTCCTTGTTCCCACTCCATTTACCCAGAGACCTGCCTGGCCCCGAGGACTCCTCTTCTGCTCTCCTGTGCGGCAGGGGCCTTGTAACCCTAACAAGGCTGGGCCCAGAATTCCTGCGGGCATCGACCTCACACCTTGTCCTGGTAATTTAGGACTGAACTCCCGGGTACTTTCTCTGCTCTGGACGCTTCCCTGACCCACTGGTCATGGCATGTAGTTCAGAGCAAATGCAATATATTGAACAGCAACCAATTAAAAGTTGGAAAGAAAGAGGACTTGGCAAGGAAAACCCTTAGGCCCCCTCTGTGTCCAAGGGACACCGCAAACAGCCATTTTTGGAACGTAAGTGCAGTCTGTTCCTCTCGGGTCCAGGCCTCTGACCTAGGCCCTGGCTGTGCGGCAAGGAAGCTGCAGTCAGACACTTGCTCTGGTGAAAGCCGCATGCCCTCAGGCTCTAAGTGGCAGGGCCCTTTTCCCCAGAGTTGGACTCTCTGTCAGGGTTACGATCCCCCTTCAAGTGTGGCCTGCAAGGCCTCTTGGCTGCTGGTGTTGCCCTGCACTGGGCCTGCCACCCAAGTGCCCCCTCACTCTTCCCAGCTGCTCACTGCACTTGGCTCTGGACTGCTCTAGCGCCAGCCCCAGCCCGAGCTCCTGCCTCAGCATGGCTAGTGCTGCTGTGCCAGTTGTTCCTCTGGCTCCGGCTAGCTCTGGGTGCCTCTGGTTTGCCTCCGTCTCAGTGCTGCCCCTCTGGCTGGCCCCACTCTGCTGCCAGCTCAGCTTGGGCTCCTGCTCTTGCCTTACTTCAGCCATGCACAAGCAGGTCCAGCTTACACAGAGGACGGGACCGCCAACCTCCTGACTCCTTCACTGGCCTGCCTGATCTGTCAGTCAGGCCGACCTAGAATGTTGACCTCCCATCAGGGTCCTATAATAACAGAGAGATAGCTGTGTTAGTCTATATATCATCAAAACAAAAAAGCAGTCCAGTAGCACTTTAAAGACTAACAAAAGAATTTATTAGGAGGTGAGAGAAGTGGGCCTGTCCCACAAAAGCTCATCTCCTAATAAATTATTTTGTTAGTCTTTAAAGTGCTACTGGACTGCGTTCTTCAGGGTCTTAATTTCTCATTGGCCCTTTCCCTTTCTTTAGGTACTGGAGGTGGCTAACCAAGTCCTTCTTTCCCTCAAAAAAACAACTCCTTTGCCAAGCCATCTTTCTTCACACAACAAAACCAGCATTTTTCTATCCATCACTAAACCAAGTGGCTCCATGGCCACAGGTGTTGTTATGCAATCAACTGATTGGCTGGAAGAGATAACAAACCTACTTAAATAACAGACTGAAAATGAAGCCTCCCAGTCACTCACCCAATAAAAGGAGCTAGAAGGAATTTATTCTTTTCAAACCCCATGCCATAGGTTTAGCCCAGGCCTTTCCATTTAGTCCAGTGGGGAACACACACAGGGAATCACATAAAGCAAAAGGATCACTCAGCTAGTCAGAGATAAAAAACCCGTAGTGTATACATGGGGCAGAGGACAGCCCAGAGAGGCCATCTAATGATAAGTAATTTTTTACTGCATGTCCAAATGGAGTGTTATTAGAATCTGGTCAATTTAAGTAAAGTCAAGTGTTTTTATTGGACCAACTTCTATTTCAAGCCACAGAGTTCTCAAAAATTTGTCACGTTCATCAACAGAAGTTGGTCTAATAAAGGATATTACATCAGCCATCTTATCTCTCTACTATTCTGGGCTGGACACAGCCACAACACTGTATTTAGTTGGTTATTATCTTTCTTCTGGTTACAGTCACTGCATTTAAGAATCTCAGATAATTAAGCAGGGATCTCACATGCTTTATATGTGGATTCAGATGAAACATATCAAAACAAGCTAAAGCCAGATGTTTAGCATTCATCAAAGTTCCTCTCCCTACTGTCGAAGCAAAAGACTTCTCTGTGTTTAGGCAGCTAACATTCAGCTTTATTGAATTCAATAAGGCAACAGAGGAGCCAAACTGGACACCGGTAAAATCAGGTCCAGCAAGGCTGCTTGATGCAGCTAACTCTAGTATTTTATACCCTTACGCAAGCAAGTCCAGAGCCAGAAGCAATTAATTAGAGAAACATCAATCATTTTCAGAGAGAAAACTGTTATCAGCAGGGAGGAACAGGTGTCAGAGAGTAGGAGCCCCAAATCCAAACAGTCCATTAATGCGTTCCATAGAGCTCATCCTCCCGGCCATTCCCAAACAGGTGAGAAAAAGTTCAAGCTCTTGTGTACATGCAGAAATAAGAAATGTGAAATGGCTTCTATATAAGATGGCTTCCACACTACCTAGAAATACCTCATGCTTGTGCACGTTTAACAAGGCCAAATAGGCAAATAAGCTGAAACATTTATGAGAAAGTGAAAGGCGATTTAGAAGTCTTTTATTTTCTATTCACTGATTTCCTTTATTTTCATTCCTCACATATTGTTTCTCCATCCTCCCTAGTATGGCAGCTGAATACAAAGGCAAGAACTGGTATAAGCTATAGCCAGCCATTCAATTTACCATTTATCTGAACACCTTCCTTGTGCATTTTTGCGAATACATTGTTAGTACTAGATTCGGGTTGGATATTTTGATCCTAGGATCATCTCCGCAACAACTTCTTGAAAAACTCTTCCCAGTTAATCAAAAGACCAAATTATATTGTTTTTTTTTATTTATGGAATTTACTTTATTTATTGAAACTTCATTTAGGAGAATCCCAAAGAATTTCCAAAGTGTATTGACAGGCTTATAAATTATTTCGCATATCACCCAACTGCCATTACTTCTCCAAATCAAGCAACTTGCTATAAAGTTTAGGAAAGTGGAGCAAATTGCTTGCTGATAACACAGACTTCGTTCATTCTCTGTGAAAAGGTTATTATAATCTCTTGGGCAGGAATGTTACTAATGTTTTTGAACAGTGTTACTGGTAATCCTGAAAGAGACTTAAAATGAGAGTGAAAAGCAAATTATACCTAAATTTTCAATATACCATGGCATCAGAAAGGACAATGTAATTTTGGGCTAGCTATCCTGAGGTGTCATATTGGAGAGTGAGAAGATAATAGTACCTTCCCACTACATCTTTGCTGGGATACTGAATTCAACGCGAGGTCCCTCATGTAGAAACCATCTTGTATAAGAAGCCATTTCACACCCCTTACTTCTGCATGCACACAAGAGCCTGTGCTTTCCTTGACCTGTTTGGGAATGGCAGGGAGGATGAGCTCTATGGAATGCGCTAATGGACTGTTTGGAGTTAAGGCTCCAGCTCCCCGGTACCTCTTTCTCTTTGCTGATAATAGTTTCTCTTTGAGAAGTGATTTATGATTCTCTAACTAATTGCCTCTGACACTGGGCTTTGTTTGTGTAAGGTTATAAAATACTAGAGTTAGCTGCATCAAGCAGCCTTGCTGGACCTGGTTTTACTGGTGTCCTGTTTGGCTCATCCGTTGCCTTATTGAATTCAATAAAACTGAATGTTAGCCGCCTAAACACAGAGAAGTCTTGTGCTTCAACACTCATTGCCAGAAAAATACTGAACACTGAAGTAAGTTCAGAAGAGAGCAACAGAAATTTTAAAGGGACTCCTGAGGGATCAATTTACAAGGACAAAAAGCATTAATTAACTATTCTGATGTATGCCAAAAAGACATAAGCCACATAACAAAAAAAAAGGCTTTAATGAGTAAGAAGATGAAATTTAACTAGGAAAATGTTGCTTATAAATCTCATGTAATCCTGATATGTCTGTAGTGAGAATGCACGCTCCATTAGCCTGTGGAACTAATTACCTTCAGAAATGGTAGAAACTCCATCTTTCAGCATGTTTAAGTAAATACTGTTACTGTTGCCACATCTGCAGTTGCATAAGATGCACACAGATTTCAGCTCTCACAGCTGCGGAGAAGCAAAATCGGTGGATTTGGCCTGAATGTGCTGACATTATTCAAAGGTCAGAAAAGACCATCGTGATCCTCTTCCTGACCTCCTGCACAACAAAGGCCAGTGAACTTCCTCAAAATAATTCTTAGATAAGATCTTTTAGACAAAAATCCAATCTTGATTAAAAAAAATTGTAAATGATCGAGGATTCACCATGACTGTATGATTGTATGTGGGAGGGCTTTTACTGGGAGGCATTCTTCTGGGAAATGAGCGTACCAGGTATGATGAAATCGGTGCAGACTTTCACCTTAAGCCTGAAACATGAAATCATGTAAGTTTTTCTTGGCTCCAGGTGTCAGCCAAAACATTTTTGCAGCTGCCAGCAACTCTTTCTAATGGAATGACCATACCAAAGATTTAGGGGGAAAGTGTAGTGGGATGCCACAAAACGGTGTTTTATTATTTACAAAGCAACTTCGTCATCATCAGCTGACACTGAGATTTATCATCATTTCTGAAATGCCCACCCCTAGTTTTGGTAATCGTCATCATCATCGTTATTATCGTCATCAAAAGGCTGATTGGGTCAAATGGTAGCAGACTCACTCTGGAGAAAGAGCAGCAGACAGCAAGGTGGGGCACATCCGCTTGTGTTTGGCACAATCCCCTGAGCGGCTGATTATTGCTCAATTCAAGACTTGAGCTAAACATACAAAAAAACTGATCACAGTGGTTTACCAGGAGTACTGACTCATGTTGTAACAGCTCAGGATCTCCCCACAACTAAAGCTTTAAGATGGTGCATTGTCTATGAGAGTTGGGCTATTCAAATCTATTATCTGTGTCTGGTAGTAATAATGTGGGATTTAAGGGAGATTTTTTATAATAGGGAGAATGTTACTAAATTTTCATAGTTAATGAATAAACAAGTCTCCATTATTTTCATTCTTCTGATTGCAGTCATTGCATTTAAGAATGTATGAAGTTTTAGTTCTTTGGGCATTTCATGCAATGTATATGCCAAAAAGTCCAAAGCACCTCAAAACAAGTTCAGTCCAGATTTTTAGTACGCCACAGATTCCCTTGTTATACTCCACCCCTTCATGTGAAGAGAACCAAATACTTAGAGGGCCTTTTAAAAGAGGGCAAACAAGGAAGAAATTGGTGGAAATGAACCCAGGACTACATAAATGCATGAAATCAGTTTCTTCTTGTAATAGAAGGTGTTTATATTATTAACACGGGAAACTGTCTAACAAGTCTTTTTATAAATCAGAAATATTTTTTGCTAGTGAATAGCTGAATGCATCTCAATGAGTTTCAAAGCACTGGTGTTCCACAAGAACTGTCCAAGTGTGCTGTGAAATTTCATCAATTTCCACTCACTGTGTCTCTTTGCAGAGCCATTTTGAAGGGAAGGGGGTAGAAATTGACGACCCCACACCAGCTGGGGCTCAAGCAGCAAGGATGCCTGAGTCCCAGCTGGTGCAGGGCTCGTCAGCTTCCCCGCTCCCACACACCATGGTGGCTGTTTGCAGAGCCACCATGGCTACGTCTACTCTAGCCCAAAACTTCGAAATGGCCATGCCATTCAGTGGCTCATTAGCATACCGGCAGCTGCGGCACTTCCAAATTGCCATTGCTTGCTGCTGTGTGGCTCGTCCAGAAGGGGCTCCTTTTTGAAAGGACCTGGCAACTTCGAAATCCCCTTATTCCTATCTGCTGTTAGGAATAAGGGGATTTCGAAGTTGCCAGGATCCTTTCAAAAAGGAGCCCTGTCTGGATGAGCCGTGGCAATTTCAAAGTGCCATGGCTGCCGGCATGCTAATGAGGTGCTGAATATGTATTTCAGCACTTCATTAGTAAACTTTAAAATGGCCATTTGCATGGTCATTTTGAAGTTTTGGGCTAGTGTAGACATGGCCCATGAAGGGAAATGGTGATCCTGCAGGACCCCATTCATGTTGGGAGGCAGCTGAAATGCTGCTTCCCAGACTGATTGAGCTGGCAGCCAACCAGCTCCCATTTCCTGCTGTGGCAAAGGGGAGGGAGGGAGGGCAGGAACCAGTCTGAGCTGGGATGTGGTTTAAATGCCATGTCCTGGCTCCAACAGGCTGGTGGTGAGGGGAGCCTGCCTTCAGTGGTCACTCATTTACTCAACATGCCTAGCATGATGTTAAGCAGATTTGAAAATGTGTCTGTGCTCGCTGTCTAAGACAGTGTATTCTGGGGTGGATTTGAAACATTAATGCATTTGATCCATATTTAGTTTGTTGTGTGCAGTACTATATTACAAACCGCTCTAGTAAGACTGTAACCATAGTAAATGTAAGTATATGTAACATTTATGAGCAATCGACTCAGCTGAAAAAGTGGGCGTGCCATGGAATTGTTTGTCTCATTGAAGTGTGCCATCTTACTGCAAAGGTTTGTTTATGATGAAGCAGGTCTTTGCCCACAAAAGCTTGTGCCACAAAATATCTGTCAGTCTATAAGGTGCCACAAGACTTCTCATTGTTTTTGCAGATACAGACTAACACCGCTCTCCCTCTGATACTGTAAAGGAATGCATGCATCACATGCATGGAATAAAGTCATGAAAATAGGAGACCAAACTACACACACAGCAAAAATCCTCTATACTATTTCAAGTCAGATATATTTCTACTGCACAGAGCAGTCATTCATTATACTCCTTTAAGGGAAAAGCAGATGTTTAACTTAAATATCCATTTATATAATACCTTTTCATTATATTTTTCCCTAAAATGTGGGTATAACATGCCAAATGAAGGAAAGTGTTAGGGAACAAGGTAAGTTTAGCAACATAGGCTGGAACGCCATATGTTTTGCCATTACTTCATCTTCTGATGGCATAAAATAAAAGGTTTTTCTGTTGTGAGAGACAATTGCCTGCTTATACAACAGAGGGGTAGCCGTGTTAGTCTGTTGCTTCACAAAACAAAGCAAGCAGTCATGTAGCACCTTAAAGACTAACAATTTTATCCATTAGGTCATGAGCTTTCCTGGGTAAGTGAATCTGAAGAAGTGGGTCTGACCCACGAAAGCTCGTGACCTAATGAATAAAATTTTTAGTCTTTAAGGTGCTACATGACTGCTTGCTTTGCTTTGCTTATACCATGCTCGACTAAAGAAAACTCAATTACATTAATCCCTTCAGCATTAGGATGGGGTGTGTTAGTGAGAAAATATGAGTCCAAGAATCAAGAACTAGGCAAATAAATGGATACAATAGGGAAAAGTCAAAATCTTGTCTTAGTTTAATACAAAAAGCTCTGTGGTTGGAATTAACGCAACTTTTATACTTTCTAAAAGCATATTATAACCACTGGAACCATGCACCTGTGCACATAGCAAGCACAGACAGCAATGTGATCTTACTGCTGTTACCTTTATACTCGTCTTCCCACTTATCTCCTACTGTGAGTTTGTAACATTTGACTATTGCATTTTATTCAGATGAGTTGCCTAATCTCTCAGGAAAGTACCTTCCTCTTGGTTTGTAAAGTATCTGGCTCAATTGGGTGCTACTACAATACTTATACTGAAATACTAGTGATTATAATATTATTTTAAAAGACTTTTAAAATTAGATGTTTTTTCTTTAGTATTTTGAACCTCCCTCCCATAAAACACACAGGCTGCGTCTACACTTACAAACTTACTTTGAAGTTAACTTTGAAGTGAATTGCCACTTCCAAGTAGCCTGCAGAGTGTCTACACCCACCTTCCCTTACTTCAAAGTTAACTTCGCAGTAAGAGAGGCTAACTTTGAAGACACTACTCCATTCCCAGGAGTAGTGGCTTACTTCAAAGTTTAACTTTGAAGTTAAGTGTGTTTAGACGCTCTGTACTTCTTACTTCAATGTAAGGAGTCAGCCAAGGAGGTGGCCCGACCCTGGAGGACAGAGACACTCTGGCCAGCCCAGCCATGGCTCTATGGTCCCTGCCGGGCACCTTAAAGGAAACAGCTCCCCAGCAGTCCCAGGCAGGAAGCTGAGAGTGTGCCACAAGCAGTAGCAGCACGAGCTCCCACTCGGACTGCCCCTGCTTGAAGCACCAGCCCTCCTCCGCAGTCCCTGGCCACCGCATGCTAGGACCTTCCTGCCCTCCCAGGAGACCCAGATGAGGAGTCTGAGCAAGGGCTGTGCCAGGAGGGGACCCTCCTGGACTGAGGACAAGCTGAAGGACCTCCTCACTCTGTGAGGGGGAGAAGGAGGTCCTTCCACAAACTGGCACCCGGCAGAGGAACACAGAGGAACATTAAGCAACTTTGAAGTTATTTTGTACTGTAGACACAGCCACAGTGTCTTAAACTCATTCACACCTGAATAAGGTTAAATAAATGCCAGCACCCTGAATGAAAAATCAACAAAAGCTCCTGAAAATCAATTAAATATGGAACTAAATGGAATGTGTCAACACTACTTGGAAAATAAGCTTGTTTGAGGTTAAATTAAGCAGTTTCTCTTACTGAAGACATGCTTGGGAACAGGATGTTGGCACTAAGTAACTGAGAGTTATCCTCAGTTTGTTACTTTAGAATCATAGAATACAAGCACTTGAAGGGACCTCAAGAGGTCATCAAGTCCAGTCCTCAGCTCTTGCATCAGGACCAAGCACTACCTACTGATTAATGTTTTAACAGCATTAGCCAAAGGCTTTCCTTTTAAAGACATTGCCCCCGCTCAATGAATGGAAAAGCAGAGAGCTAAATATAAAGTTTGAGCAATTCCCCCTCCTTTCTCTTCCACAGGCTTGATATGATCATGCTACAGAAAACCAGACTTGACAATACAACATTGAAGCTGGGTCTAAAAGTGAGCACCCTTTCGAAAGAGCAAAAACTGACATTTGGCAGTCGAAATAGCGGCCATCGAAAGGGAGCAACTGCATGCCAAGAGCAGATCAACAGGTCGAGCCGCCCTTTCGAAGGGCTGCCGTGGTCTTTCGAAAGGAAGTGTCCGCACAGCTCCAAGCTTTCCTTCAAAAGAAGGGAGGCAGGAAACACCAAGGACGGGGTGCCATGGCTGACAAGCCCTTCCGGGGCTGTAGCCAGCTGCTCCCTTGAAGAGGCCTCCCCCACCCCGCAGGAGCTGAGCGCTGCTCAGCTGTCCCCAGCCTGGCAGAGCCCACTCGTGCTCCAGGATGGAGCCACAGCAGCAGCTCCTTCATGAGGACACACTCATCCTGGAGACCCTGCTGCCAGTGCTCTGCAACATCGCCGCAGCTGCACTCTGGGGCCGTGGGGCCACCCCCCACAGGGCACTGCCAGATTCCATCCACCCCAGGTGCCCTGGTGCCTCTGGACCTACCCCAGCAGCACCAACTGGTGGGAGCGCCTGGTGCTGGCGGAGTGGGATGACAAAAGGTGGTTGCAGAACTTCCGCATGTCGAGACAGACCTTTCAGGAGATCTGCCACTGGCTCGCCCCCACATTCCAGCACCAGGACACCTGCATGCAGCTCACTCTCACCCTGGATAAACAGGTCACAATTGCCATCTGGAAACTAGCCACCCCGGACTCTTACTGCTCTATGGGACAACACTTTGCGGTGGGCAAGGCCCCCATCAGGGCCGTATTTATGGAGGTGTGGAAGGGTCAGGTCATGTGCCCCCCTCACCGATGGGTGGGGGGCAGGGGCAAGGGGAACCCCAGGCTGCAGGTGGCAGGACGGGAGGGGCAGGACAGGGCTGGGGGTGGGGGGAAGAGGGCAGGATGGAAGGGGGCAAGATGGGGCTGGGGGCGGTAGGGGATGGACAGCCACACCCACACTAGAGCACTTCTCCTCCTCCCCCCCAATGCAGGTCGTCAGAGCCATCAACATGATGCTGCTGCACAGGGTTGCCTGCCTGGAGGATCTGGATACCACCATTGCAGGCTTCCAGGACCTGGGCTTCCTGAACTGCTTCAATGCTTTGGATGGCATGCAGAACCCCATCTGCTCCCTGCCACACAGTGCCGGCCAGTATGTTAACAGGAAGGGCTACCATTCGGTGGTGCTTCAGGCCCTGGTGGATGCTAAGGGCCAGTTCACGAACATCTATGTGGGCCGGGCCAGCTGCACCCATGAAACCTGGATTGTCTGGAACTCCAGGCTCTGCCAGCACATGGGGGCCGGCACCTTCATCCCCCAGAGGGAGATCCTGGTGGGAGGGACATCACCATGCCATTCTGCATGGTGGCAGACCTGATGTACCCCCTCCAGCCATGGCTCATGTGGCTGTATATGGGACACCTCAACCCCACCCAGGAAGCATTACCAGTGCTTCAACCACGCCCACAATGTTGTGGAGTGGGCCTTCGGGTGCCTTAAGGGGCGGTGGAGGTGCCTCCACATGCGGTTGGAGGGCGGGGCCTCAACGTTCCCCTGGTGGTAGGCGCCTGTTGTGTCCTCCACAATGTTGTGGAGGAAAGGGGGACACCTATGTCCCTGCGGGGGTCAGGGGGGATGCGGTTGGCACTGGCTATGAGCAGCCAGGCACCACCCCCCATCCACCAGGCCCATCACATTAGGGAGGCCCTTGAACAGGCCTTTGCAGATGGCCACCTGTGACCCCCCGCCACCCCCACTCACCCTGATGCACATCTGCCACCTGCTGTCCCTGCCACCACCACCCCCGCTGCTGCCCCGCCAGCACCACACCTGCACATCTGCCACCCCCCATCCCTCCCTGAGGAGCACAGCACAAGGAGGTGCATTGGAAATAAACGTTTATCAAGAACAGGAAGGTATGTGGAGCTATGTACAGGTCGGGGGGGGGGAGGTGGTTTGGAAGGGGGTGGGGGCACCGAACCTGGAGTGGGTGGGAAGGCTCATTCTGGGGCTGGGGTGGTGAGCCGTGAGCCCCGTCAGCCCCTAGATCCCCTGCCTCCCTGGTCTGGCTCCATATTTTATACACACAGCCTTTAAAGAATACTGTTTCCAGTAAAGGTAAAACCAAGAGAAAGACAGAAAAACTCAGGGCTCCACTATTATAGATGCCAGCAGGAAAGAAGGCCACTGTATTCACGATCGCTCAATTGTTAAAAAAAAAAGCAAGATTGGCATTACACAATGGATTGAAACCAGCATCGTTGATATAAAGCATGGCCACTTCATAGCCTCATGAAACCTAAAGATTTGTCTTAATTGTATCCTTTTAAAGACAGGAAGTGCTGTAAACATCTACAGTACCCTCACGAATAATACTATTTGTAAATGAAGGTCACTCTAAACTCTCTATACACTCTGGAAAGTAATATTTAACAATGAATGTCTCTGCTTCCTTAGTTTCTTTTTGGAGTGCTCTCAATTTATGTTTTCACTTTTTTTCTTTTAAGCTTTTTCGTACCATAGTTTGAAGAGGTAACTACAAATGAAGCATAATGTGATTTACAATATCAAGGGATAGGTTTTAACCAAAATTGTTACTAACACAGAATACAGAAACTAAAAAAGCTTTGTATTTCCTTTCACATATTATACAATATCATTGCCTTATCCTTAAGTGACTCAGATTCATTAGCAATCCTTTTGAATATATAATTATTGGCAGTGTTTTATCTTCCCATTTTCTGAGCCATACAGCAAAGGAATTGTTGTCTGGCAGGTTTGTCTGTCATCTGCCCAGTTCCAGGCGTAACCCTGTGGTGTAGTTTTAAGTACTAAGATCATGAATGGAAACTGCACCCAAACTAGACGACAAAGGACGGGTGCCTCACATTTTTAGGATGGTTTTAAGCTTGAAGAGACATTTTTGTTTATTGTGCTGCTTCACTTTTTTGGATACAGTAGCAGCACTGGCAGTAACTACTTTGGAGGTCTCTCTAACAGCTATAAGCCGCTCTTTCTATACCTGAATGGGAGCTTCCTAACCAGGGTAAGTCACCTTAGAGCTCATCTGGTTGCAGATTGCGGTATGATACTCAGATGGAGAATGAGGCTTTATGTAACTCTTCTGTTCTTTAAAAGGCAAATGATAAAAGCATTCCTTATTTTTAAAGTGAGTAAATTGTGATTGATTAACCCAGAGCGGTGGCATGACGAATCTTAATTCCCTACGTGTGCAAAAGTGAAAACAGATAAAGTGTGTTTATTTATCTGTTCCATGATGACAGTCCGTAATTTATAATGTAGTGGACACAGCATCCCACCATTCTTTTGGGGACAGACACAAAACTAAATTTAAAAAATATTTCCATTTTTTTTGAAGGACTGAGATGTTATTCTCACTTCGAGAAGCAGAATGGTAGTCAGATCAATTCCTTAGTGGTTCTATACTGTTAAGATCTATAACTTAAAGAACTCTGACTAAAGGGAGTGTGAATAGCATAATGGAACCCTCATTCCTGATCTAGGTCTCCTCAGTACTATGGTAATACAAATAATAACAAAAGCTGAAGAATAAAAAGAGCACATTTACTTCAGAAAAAATTTCTAACAAGTCATCCCAAAGATGAATAGAAATCGTGACTGATAGTGGTTTGGTTTTCTCGTTTCTTTGTTTGTCTGGTTTTAAATCAAAGGCTGTCTACACCAGAGAGTTTTGTCAACAAAATCCAGGGAGAATCCACGTCCCAAAGGCTTTCAGTCGACAGTAAATTGACACAAAATTGACAGCGTTCTCCTGCTCCCCCACGGGGCAGAATACCTCTGGCTAGAGAAAGCCAGTCTGGACGTTCCGAGGGGCTCTCTGTCAACATACAGGGCTTCCGGGACACCAGGCAGTTCTCTCTGCTGTGCTTCCGGTTGGCTGTTTCGTTGAGAGGGAGGCTGGGCAGTCTGGCCACTCTCTGTTGACAGAGTGGATTGCTCTTTTGATCCACTATGCAGTCTGGATGCAATCTCTCAACAAGTTTTGCCAGAAAATATCTTCAAACAGTAACTTCTGTTGACAGATCATTCTAGTGTAGATATAACCAAAGAAAGGAAAATAGAAGTCCATAATTCCAGGTTGCTCCACTTCACTGTCTCAGGTTTTTATTTGGTTTTTTTTTTATAATTCTTAACCAAGATCATTGTTGTTACATTACAGTTGATGTACACATAAAGTTAGTCAACATGACTGCTTGCTGGATGAGTTACTCCTTACTGTAAGGATGGCATAATCAGGTCTCAGTATGGTAAATTATGCAATTGCCTCATACCTAAAGTACAAGAGATCTAACTCTTCTCTATGCATGTTCACATTACACTTCAACTTATATCTCAATGTGAAGAACCAACACAGTATTTTTATTGTCACTTTCAATTCGGCAGATAGGTCGCGAAAGAAGTGGCTGTTGATAGAATAGATGGATGAAGTAAAAATAGAAATGCACGGAGAATCTGGAGCACATTTCCTAACAGAGTATGACAAGAAAGCAACACAATTTTAGTTAGTATAGCATGTATCATGCAAACTGCATCTCAAATCATTTTACAAGAGCAAAATTCATAAGGTGATGGACAATTTCCCCCCTCATCTATATTCTCTGAGCTCCAAGCTCTATTCCTATGCACCTTTACAAGAACAAAATTAGGGCAGGTACTATAGGAAGTGTGGTATCAATGACAGGAGAGAGTAGTGCAAAGAAAGGATACTGAAGGGTGAACAGATTATCATTAAGCCATTAGACCAATAACATAGAGAGGGAGAAATTAAGGACATGCAGGCATCTCAGAATCAGCAATACACACATTAAACTCCCACTGTCTTCAGTGAAAGTTGCATGGGTGTATCTCAGAAGAGAATTGAGTTCTATGGAGAATATTTTCAAAACCCTTAGCCTGGCCTCTAATTTTTGTGCTTATTTTCAATTGATCCAATTAAATATGGGCACTAATGAAGGGAAGGGAAGGGGAGTGGTACGGACTGATTATGAACATCGATAAAACAAAAACAATGGCATTTGGAGATAAGGAAATAGAAAGGAAGATCAGCGTAAATAGGATCGCAGTAGAGAACATAGAGAAGTTCACGTATCTGGGGACCATGCTCTAGACTGTAAGAAGGAAATAGCAACCAGAATAGTGAAAGCAAGAGCAAGTTTGAAGGTGATAGATAAGACCTGGAAAAGCAAAGTGCTTAGCTCAGGAACAAAGCTGAGTGTCCTGAAAACATGTGTATTCAGCAGCTTGTTGTATGGATGTGAGACATGGATGATAACAAAAAATTCAAAGAGAAGGATATTAGCATTCGAGAGGAGTTGTTATAGAAAGATCCAGAGCATAGGATGGATCACCAGCTAGAAGGTTACCAGTGAGGAATTATATAGGAAGATACATCTGAAAGAGAACCTACTGCAGGTTATACAACGGAAGTTACTGCTATTTGGGCATACCTGCAGAATGAACAAAAAATCAAGACCCTGGTATTCAGCATAATAGATTGTTCAAGCAGGAGGGGCAGACCCCACAGAGAATGGGTAGATGACATAGTAGATTGGTGTACAGCTAGTCTACCAAAACTAAGCTGCTCTGCACTGGACAGAGAAGGATGGAAGGAAATAGTGTGGGAGGCATTGGACACCAGCAGGGTTGCTAAGCTCATGGTTGTTGCTGATGATGACTAGTGATAACCTTTTAATATTTAACTCTCTACTTCCCTGCAGTTCACTGTTTCCATTCCGCTATGTGTACCTGTATTCAATTACTGATGCAAAATTGACTTTAAAAATGTGGCCCAATGAATGAGACTGACCATCCAACGCTCCCAAAGAGCTTTGACAATCCTCAGCTGAGCTATCTAGAAACTTTGCCTCCTCATTCCTCCCAAATTCTTTCTTCAATTTTCTTTCTTCTAGCATCACTGACAATGTCGTTATTCTCCCCATCACCGAGATGTACAACCTCAATATAATTTCTGAGTGTCCACACTGCCTTCCTCTCCACTTCCTTGGATTTTGGCTCTTGTTAAACCTGTCACTTTCAAGGACATGTCTACACGGGTAACCACTGTTAAAACCTGTTATTTCCTCTATAGGTTAATGGCTTGCTTATTGTCCAACTCACCAAGTATAACTGCTTCCTCGCATCTTGCCTTTCATCTCTACAATTTGTACAGAAGTCCCTTAGTAAAGTTATCTTACTCTTCTGACATGTTGACTGCATCATTTGCTCTCTGGTCCCATTCTTTCATATCTCACTGGAACAAAAACAAAGCCTTTCAATCATTTTTTAAAAATAAAACCATGTTGAAATAACTGCTTTTGGTTTGAAAACCTAAACTTTCTAATGTTGTTTTTTTGTTTATTTCTGCTTCTTGGAAACCTTCTCAGCTAAAACTTCATTGGAATGAATACATCTCTGTGGAACATTTTGTCTTTGATAAAACAGCTTTGTATGGTGAAAAAGTCTGTCAAACATTTTCCACCTAGCTCTACAGTACACAATTTCACCTATATTCTCACTTTCTCCTGCTCTTAGGGTATGTCTTCACCATGCAGAAGGTCGATCTGGTCAGGGCTGATCTTCCTCGGTTTGATTTCATGTGCCTAGTAAGGACGTGCAAAATCCAACTATCTGGGGTCAGCAGTTGACCCCTGTATTCCTCAATACCATGAGGAGTAAGGCAGGTCGATTGGAGGGTTGACCCCCCCCTCTGTAAGTTGATTGTAGGTAAGTTGATTCTAGCTACACAAGTACCGTAACTAGAATTCCATACCTACAATCAGCTCTCATGTCTAGTGTAGACCTGGCCTCAGTCTTGCTCCCATAATTGTTCTTTGTGCGGCTCGCTCACTCTCAATTTCTTCCACTTCTTTGATGACTAGCAGATCTCTTCTTTTTACTTCCAGGTCCTCCTTAAAACTCATTTCTTTTTTGAAGTTTTCTAATGCTAATCTCCATATGTCCTTCACTAACTCATGTTTGATTTATTTATTCCATATATTTGACTCCTCATGTGGATAGGGGTCATGTGTTTTATACATTCATAAACTACTGTGTATTCTTATGGCATTCCAGAATAGATAAATAACAATATTATTTATGAACTAGACAAGACAATAATCATTTGCTCTTGGCTGAGTTAAGACTAAATGTATCAGTTTAATAATGGATAAATAATATATCTTTGGCCTTTGACAAGATCCCTCACCAAAGACTCTTAAGCAGAGTAAGCTGTCATGGAAAAAGGTGGAGGGTCCTCACATGGATTGATAACTGGTTAAAAGATAGGAAACAAAGGGTAGGAATAAATGGTCATTATTCAGAATGGAGAGACCTAACTAGTAGTATCCTGTAGAGGTCCATACTGGGACCAATCCTACACAACATATTTATAAATGATCTGAAGAAAGGAGTAAACAATGAGGTAGCAGGATTAAAACAAATGAACAGTATTTTTTTTCACACAATGCACAGTCAACCTGTAGAACTCCTTGCCTGAAGATGTTGTGAAGGCTAGGACTTTAACAGAGTTAAAACAAACCTAGACAGATTCATAGAGAAAAGGTCCATCAATGGCTCTTAACCAGGATGAGCAGGGATAGTGTTGCTAGCCTCTGTTTGTGAGGAGCAGGGAATTGGTGACAAGAGTGGATCACTTGATGATTACCTGTTCTGTTCATTCCCTCTGGGGCACTTGGTATTGGTCCATGGCAGAAGACAGGATGCTGCACTAGATGGACCTTTTGTCTGACCCAGTCTGGCTGTCCTTAGGTCTACAGGATATACTACATTCACAAGGTGATGGACAATTCTCCCTCTCATCTACATTCTCTGAGCTCTAAGTTCTAGGCCTAGGCACCTTTAATACAGTGAGGGAGAGTGTGTTGTTTATATGATAGAAATACTGAGTGAGTATTCCTGCTATTTCTCTTCATGAATGATTTCTATGCAGGTACAATTTGTACTTTGGATACTTTATGCAAATATTATGGTTTTGGAGTTGTATTTGTCTGATGACATATTCTTCTGTAAACATCTATAACAGCAACAAAATATACAATAATATTCTATTTCTGTTTGAGTGTTTTGAACCATCAGTTGCTGGGACAGGAAGACTACTGAGCATTTTTTACCCTCCAGCTAAAAACAAAGGAAACAGCAAAAATAGTTAATTGAGAGGTGTTATCATTTGCAACTGGCCTATTCCCTATACCAGCTGAATGATAATATTTCCACACCTAAAGACATATCTACCACATACGTTGATCTTCATGTATGCCACATGTGCACATTGCTTATTACTCCAGCCAATGGTGGTTTTCATGCACACTTTGCTATCTCATTTTATCATTTGTTATCCTGTGTTAGAGGAATCCCAACAGGGAAGGAACACACTCTCAGGAATGTAAAATCCATCTGTATTCCTGTCTCGTCATGGACGGTTGAGGTCAAAGGTTGTGGAGAACAAATCTCATTTCAGTTCCCCAGAACCATGGAACTCTGAGACAAAAAATAACTACACTTTGTAGCTCACCTTGTCCAGCTCCTGCTGCTCTATTGTCCCTACCGCACACCCTTCTTGAGTAGCAAGGATGCTGTCATCACTTTCCTGGAGAAAAACTACTCTATCACATCACTGAACTTTCTATTTACAATAAAATTGTATTTTAAAAGATCCTAAAATTAACTTCTTCATTTGAAAGTATCTTTAATGATTGTAAATGGCAACAATGATGAAAAATAGTCATTTCTTAGGGAATCAATGTTCTAAATGTTGATGGGCAGATGTAAGTACCAAAGTCTTTGTGCTTCATAGGGTGATGACCATTCTTCATGTATAACAGGGTCACAACTTTTCTTCTCTCTGTACTAATCTTATCAGAGTGGCACCAGATCTCAGGAGTCCCTGGCTGTCCAGGTAAAAGACATAATTTTTAGTTGAGCTCTGCCACTGGTGTTAGTATTATCTAATCAGTCCTTGCTTCTGCTGATCCAAGACTTTGCAGAATTTCTGCTTTTGTCTACCTTTAGCACCTTTAGTCTCGGGGCCAACCTTCCTATATTCGCTTGATTAGATTTAATATTGCTTGATTGCCAGAACTTACTTGCTTTCTAAAGTCATCTGGGTTGAATTATAAACAGACTTTTACATTAATACCAGGGCTGCAAAACTGTAAGTATTGCTTATAGATGTGTTCACTCTGATGCTTAAAATAATATCTATTGCTAGAGAAGTGAATGATCTCTCTTCAATTAAATACTGAGAATGTACCTGAACCTGAAATTTCCCTGGATTTGTAGTTTCATGCCATCCTTGTTTCTGTTCATGTTGGAACCTAATTTAATCACAGGTAGCCCAAAATACAAATCTGAATCCCCAATGCATCAAACAGTGCATCTCTAGTAAATTATGTGTAAGGAGGAATCTTAAAAAAATACAATTCAGATTTGTTTTTGTGTGCATAAATAATAGAAAGGGGCAATCTGATCATGTGATGTGTTCACATGAAAAGGGAATTAAACAGCTATGGTTCTTTCTATTGCAGAAACCTGATTAAAGATAAAAAAGAAAATATTTGACTCATGGCCAAAAGAACAAATACACCAGGTCCTCCCCCTACAAACCACTACGAGAAGAAGCCATCTGAAAGCACTCCTGTAAAGAGAAGGTAGACCATGGTAGCGTGACAAGACTATCCTTAGAGAATTGATTAGAAATGGCAGATTGGTGCTATTTGTAAACTCTTTTATCTTTCATACTGTAGCTACTAACATTGAAATAATTGATAACAGCACATCTGTAATGTCTGAATGAGAGTTCTGATGAATGCAATGTATGTTTAAAAAGTAACTGATGTATCAATATGAGACTAATTATAATATTAGTATTATGATACTACTAACAATAAACATTTATGTAAAGGGGGGCAGCCAACTGCTTGTGCAGGTCCCCAGCCAAGGTGTGCAGGGGGCGATCTGTGCCCCTTAGAAGGGGTGGGGTCTTGGGAGTAAGGGGGTGCGATCAGGGCAGCTAGCCGCCAGTGCCAGCCAGAGCGCAGCACCGGGCCCCTTCCTGTCCAGCTCTCAGAGCTGCACAGAGTAAGTGGTGTGGCACTCAGGTGGCAATTTAAAGGGCCTGGGGTGCTGGCTGCTGCAGTAGCAATGGCAGCATCTGGGAGCCCCGGGGCAACTAAGAAACTTTGAAATCTGACAACTTGAGAATTGACCTGACTTCTCCCACTGTCATTAAGTCCAGAAAGAGAAATAATCCCAGTTGATTTTGTTTGTCCACCTCCCCTTTATCTGGACCTCCCAAGTTCAAGCCCATTACTATATAAACTTAAATTAGAATCAAAGTCTTCACAATCCACTGTGGACAAGAGGAAGGTGTCTGAACTGCTCACATTATTTACACTTGTTTGAAATCGAAGCAAATTGCAGAAGACTGGAAAATTTCAGCAAATATGTGCGGCCATTAATCATAAATCAGAAGTTAATTGACCAGATTCAGGCTATTTCCATTTAGTGTAAAAACCTGAAGATGGGAGGACTCGCCCATCTTACATGAGTAGACAGGGTGTGGCACCAATCATTCCTACTATGTTAAAAACAAAAATTACACAAGCTTTAATTACACACATTAACATACTCCATTTAATTATATGTTTCTGTATTGGTAAATGCTAACAAACATTTCAGTCTCAGAGTATGCCTTCACTACAAGCTCAGAGGGGATTTCACTCTGGCCTAAACAACATGTCTAATTCTCTTATACTTTATTTTGGCAACCTAACCTGCAAAAAGTATGCTTTATTTCTACCTCCTTTAATTTGATGATATAGGAATTAACTAAAGGGACATAATTAAATACAGGAAGATGTGTACTGAGAGGAGTGCTCCAATGACATTTGATCGTGACTAGATTGCTTTCATGGCTAGTGTTCCCTGTAATGTGGTTTGACTATGTAAGCACAAAAGTATTTGTTGGCAGTTACTCATTTTCTTTTTACTCATATGTCCCAGAGAAGCCATTCCCCCCATAAACCAGAGGAAAGGCTTCAGGCATGCACACTGTGCCAGCCTGCAAAATACATGTGACCCAGCTCACCACGGCCTTGTGGCGTGTTTGTGCTAGATAGATGGACATAAAGGAGCCGTGAAGACAGCAGATCCTGCCCTGGGGAATTCTGTTCTGGTGTTGAGCTAACATAGTCCACCCTAAAGGAACTTGCACTGATTGCCAAATCCAAAGTGCTCTTGTGAGTTTGGCATTCCTTTCTGCCCTCAAGATTCATGAGAGCCTCACACTGTCGGTTGCCAGACTGGGCAGTCCCAAGACATCACAGAACAGGGGAACAGAAGAGTGGCATAAAAGCCATCTTCCACGCCTTCTCAGTCTCTGTGCCAAGCTCAGACTTTAATGGAATTATGCTGATTTACACTAGCTGAGAATCTGGTGTAAGTAGTGGCAAATTAGATTGGTAATTCCAGTGCTATGAATAAAACTTATGCTCAGTATAATTTCAGATACACTTTCCTGTTAAATATAATGGATATTTTAATCTTTGTGTTTGTGGAGTATACTCACATGCACATAGGAAATGTTAAAAGGTCATTTAAGTTTAAAGTACCACATGCAGCATATTAACACTTTCCTCCTTCAAAGATGGAAACTATGTTAACCAGGGATGGTATTACACCATACTATTTTTGACATACGCCCACAGTAGCACAGCAGCGTGCTGTAAATTGACACTAGAGTGCTTGCTTCAACTGCATCTGAATGTTTTGAGAGGAGGAATTGTAAAAAAAAGAGAAATAATTAGTACCCCGTTCAGTATGCCACCTGTTATGTGAACCAGAATATTTTTCAGTGACATTCAAAGCATTATAGAAATTTAGAAAGCCAATTTACAAATTATAGCCCATATAGAAGTCACTTCATCCACCAATAACATTCAGTCATTGTAGGTGAAATGTGACAGCTGTTTGAATGGCACCTAGCAAAATCAACCATCTGCTTCTCACCGCCAATGCTTTTAAAAAGCTGGTCATCAGAGTTCCTCATAGGCCCTTATGTGATGTTGTTCAGCATTTCATTTATCTTTCCCACCCCTCTGTGCATAAACATCAATGTACTAGCTGAATATAGTGAAACTTCACATTCTGAGCTAGCACATTTCAGTCCTAGAGGGTGGCAAAGCCATATTTAATATGTGATTTCTCAACCTTTGTGATTCACAAGGTGTTCATCAGTGTCAGTGGGTTGAAGCAGGATTTCTTCCCAGTTCTTCTTGGATGGAAGGATGATGGCTACAATGCAAAGACTGCAGTGAGCCGATTAGAGTATCCATGTGTACGTATTTAATGTGTGTGTATTCTTTGGAGTTACACTAACATTTTGTGAAGTGCACAAAAAATCTAGATACAAAGGTGTACCCATGGTGCAATGGTACCTCTGATACTATCTGGATTTGGTGCTACATCTCCCAAAGACATCTCAGAATCTTTTCCTTTGTCTGCCAACACAAAGGATTTACTGCTTGACTGGCAACATATGTAGAGATAGGGATCTTCCAGTACCAAGAAATGGTAAATGCTAGGTGTCCAGCGATGCTTGAGGAAGCCCTTGCTGGAAATATCCATGTCAGGGCAGGCTGCAAAAGGGAGAGAAGATACTCCCAAACACTGGTGGTTAACACTGAAGTTAGACCTTCAACCAGTCACAACTGTGCTTCTGATCTCTCACACTGGTTACCAAGAAACCAAAAAAGAAAACACAAAGCCACCTTTTACTGCATTCCAGGTCTCTGTCTTCCAATCTGCATCTAGATCCACTACAGAGAGAAGTCATTTTGGAACTCTGCTCACATGTGCAAAATATTTTTTCTGACCACAAAGGGCCAGCCACATTACTAAGACAGTATAGGTCTGGATCTTATCCAAAATGCCAGGCTGCCAGACAATCTTTTGGTGTCTGAAAGTAAAGGATTATTATTTAAAAAAAAAAGAAAAAGGAAGAGAGATGTTAAATGGTAAAGCAGTTACATCCATGCAAAGCCTTCAAAGTCCACATATCTGCTTCCTAGCAGTACAGGCAAGTTTGCAGACTTGAAAATCCCACAAGAACACATCTTGAGCTAGGTTAGGTCATTCTGTCCTTTGTTCAGAGCATTATTTGCAGAAAGTTTACTTGAGATGTAAGAAGCTGGGCTGAAGACAACCCACAGGGCTGAAGACAAATTGGAGGTGTTGTTGTCTGTTATAGTCTTTTGCCAAGTGACTGATACTTTCTTTGTCCCAAACACGAGCTGTGCAGCTTGTGGCCTACAAGCCTTAGAGTTCTGTCCATAGACACGCCCCTACATGCCTTGCTGAGTCATGAGACATTCCTGGCTTTCTCTCAAAGGGTCAATGGAATAGCTGACGGGCCTTAAAGAGTCATCCGGGCAGACTAGGCAGTTCATTACCAAACTCTCTCTGAAGCATAGCACAAGGTTTGTAATAGAGACATGCGTACATATCCGTACCCAAAACAACAAAGGGGATATAAACATATTCGTGAGATTGTACCATTTTTACAGATACCTTACATGATATATCTGGCTTAATTCGTTGTCATTCTGTAATACTGATATTAAGAATATCCTTAAGCGTTCCCCCAAATTCCATACAGCATCACACACTGTTTCAGTACCTCCTCAGATGTGATGCCATGCAGCATATCGCTTGTACCTAAAGCTGATCCTCGCCAAGTGTCTGCATCATTTATTCGTGTTATATTGAAATTACATTTTGACTTGCTTTTCCACTAATAAACCTTCAACACAATGTATTCAACAGTTCACAGTTTTACTTTGAAATTGAAGGCTTTGAAAGTAATTCATCTTCAAGACAGACATCTCCTCCTGTGTTTTCAAAACCCATGGATTCAAATATTCGCCCATGGTATGTATAATATACAGTATATTCATTAATCACATTGCAAACATGGCTATGTGTGAACAACTGCTCAAACGTTCTGCACAGACAACAAGGCTAAACTGCCAAAAGTGGCTTCTCATTTTGGTTGCCCCGAGGGCAAAACTCCTGTTGAATGCAGTGGGTCAGCTTTTCCCCACACTCACTGCCATAATCCTGAAATTTTATAGTTCTGTGATCATTTTAAAAGAGCCACAATAAATAGTTTAGGCCGAAAAATTTAGCTAAATAGTTTAGGCCTAAAATTTGACCGGTCTTAAAATTGATATAGTCCCCTACAGTCGGAATGATTTTTCTTTTCAGTACCTTGTTTCTTATTAAGAGGGCGGAAAAACAGACTATTTATTTGGTTGTTTTGAGCCTTTGGTAACAAGATTTGCCACAGAACCAGCAGAGGGAGCATAAGTAAACAAAAATACCTATTAGATCTAGTCTCTTCTCATCTGTATTGCTCATAGCCCAAAAACATTCCAAACAAAAGAGAAACATAACTGACTGTGTCCAGGAAATTGAAATAAAAAAAAAAGCCATTTATGCCAAATACACAAGAAAAGTTATGGAGAAAGTCTCCTTTTTATTTCAAGTTTTTCAGTAATTGTATGTAGGAGGCGTAAACAGAACAAATTTAAAATGAAGAAAAAGGAGGCTGAATGGCAACATATAAATCAAATCCAATCCAGGTTAATAATGACCAATTGTTTTTCCAACGATGTTTTTGGTTGTTTATGTGGAATTGATTGACAAGCTTGTTTTATTTCCCAAAGGACTGGAGCCAAATTACTGAGAAAAAACATGTAAAAATCATCATAAATACATATATACCTTGTGATTTTCAGTAGATTGATCAGACTGAACTGGAAGAGAATCTGAGCAGTTTCCTTTATTTTAAGGCAGTGGTTCTTAAACTTCACTGCAGCCTGCACCCTTTTAGTTCTCAAAATATGTTCTTGCACCCCTTATCAAAAATCAGAAATGGAGATGGGGGGGCCTATACACTTTTAAATGCATTTTAAACATATGTAAAATAGTTTTATGTTATTACTCACCAGAAATAATAGTACAGCAAGCATACAAAAATCCACAAGTACTACCCAGAGATGTTGCAGTGTTTTGCTGTGGAAGCAAACTGTAACCAACACACTAACAGTTAGCGACTAACTGAATTCATATATAGGTCTGATGAAACAAAAATAGTCATACTTACGTGCCTATGCTTAATTTGTGTATGTAATGATTTACCTTCTAAAAAATCTGGCAAGTCTCGCACCCCCAGAAAGGATATCATGCACCCTCAGGGGGTGCCTGCACCCCAGGTTAAGAACCACTATTTTAAGGGGAATTCCATCTAGATTAGGGCAGGGGCATGGTTGTGGGGTTATATGGGACTCCTCACACTATTGTGTATGTATCCATTTTGTAGGTAAATAGCAGCTTTCAGTCTTCTGAGTTTTTAGGCTGAGAGGTTCCACCAGCATTCAATTTGTTACAAAACCAAGTTACAGAGAAACCCAATCTATGAAAAAGTAATTGCCAGTGCTCCTTTAAATCAGACCCAATACTGAAAAAAATCTGGAAAGTATGCACAGTGTTTACTAAGTAGAATATCCACTGCAGCCATTGTTACAAACACATATTTAGCTCCTGGTTTTGATCTGCTTACAGGCAAAGTTTCCAACAAAGTCAGCAGTAGTGAATGAAATAGCTACTGCCTCAGAATACTGGACAGTGAATCTTCGTGTATTTTAAGTTTATTGTGTGCATATACAAACCTTCACAGTAGCCATTTTAATATTTGTCTTGAGGAAGGTGCCAAATTAATAATGAACACATGGAAAAGGAATAGCATAAACTTCACAATGTAATATCGAGTGGTGTGATTAAAAGCAGCATGGCAATGAAAACTACAGGATTAGGAGCCTGAGTGAAATAAAATGGAAAAACACAAAGTAGGGTCTCAAATATGAAACTTGTTAATGTGATAAAATCCTGAAGGGCTTTTCAGTTTTGACCTATATTTGAAAACACAGCATGATTTAAATGATGGTATTAAAAATCAAATTGAATTAATTTCAGCTCTTTCATTGATATTGCCTCCCATTAATTGAATGAGTCTTAGTGCAATTTGCCAAGATGTCCACTTGCTTAAGCACTCAATCTTTTCTGTATTTTCTACAGCGCATCTGCAAATGGGGAAGATATGGATTCCCCACAATCTCTTCAGGATGATATTACTGAATATGCCACAAACGTAGACAGTTATTGGTAAGTGGGGACATAATGTATTTCTGTAGTGCATTTTCTATAGATTAAGTGTATGACAGAGTGGATTTACTGATTTTTCCTTGTCGTGGATTAAAAATGAGTCTATAAGACTTCAGGGGATATTGATTTGTACATTTGAGCCTTATCACTAATACATAAATTATTTAGAAAGTGTATATCATGCATCTTGATATTAAATATCCAAGATCAGAGAAAGCCAGGGCCTACAAAATTGCTGATTCCTAGTTCACGGAAGAAGGGGTTCCACCTAAATGCTGTATACATTGGGCAGTAAGCAAGTCCAGTGTTAACAACCACTATTATATGTTTGGAACTGAAAGCTTTTCATTTTAGAGTCTATTCTTAAAGACAAGGTGCTTTAAGATGTTATCTACATAGAAAACTGGAAGTTTGGGTGGAAGATACTGATATGGACACAATAGGAAAATGAGCACAGACACAGGCATGGAGTTAAGCAGCAGCCACAACTTTTATTAAACTTTTAACACAAGAAAAAGACGCTACCCATCCATGCCCAGGCTCTCCTGTATGCGTCATTTAATTGGTCCCAGTTGGCCCGTGGGAGGTAAAAGATCCTTCCTGATACCCTAAATGCATGATTGGCTAGGCCCACAGCATTTTTCAGGCTGGATCCCCATTCCAAGTTCAGGTAGATATGGTTAGGTGCTAGAATGGAGCTGAAAGAGACTCCACTTCATCCTGGCACTGGGCTAATGCCTGGGCGCTGGGCATTCTGGCCAATGGGTGCCAGAGACAACTAGGACAGGACATATTGTCCCCTGGCAAGTACCGTCTTTCTTTGTTACTGGGACTGTCCACCTTTCACCATCACCCAACTGATGCAGATGAGTGGTACTTGCCCTTCAGTTCAGCCATCCTAAGACAGACGGGGAGAGAAAGAGATGGATGGGAGGATGGAACAAACAAAACAAAATATTATTTAACATCTAAAGACTAACCACGTTTAATTGCTGCACTGATTTTGGAAAGCCTCATTTGGTAGGGATGGTCTGAGTCAGCACTTGAACAGGAAACCTTCAATGACACCCCCTTATGCAGTGTTGGTGATTCAGCACTGCTTTTCCACAGTGACGTTAGGAACTTTTGTGCTGTTGGATGAGTGTCTAAATTTGAAACCCTAACATTAGTCAGTAAAGATCCCCTGTTGTTTTATGCAGAACACAAATACTATCCATAAAGCTGGCTAAATTAGAATCGGGCCAACTAATATATCCTGCTTACTTAAATTCCTCTGCACTTGTGAATGGATATAGTAGTAGTAGTAGTAGTAAGCCTCTTCCACTCCTACAGCTTGGAGCATTCACCAGCATCTTGTCCTGGGCAATCTTTTCCAGTTCTGAGCAGAGGTATCCTGTCTTTTTAGTGTCTGCCTTCAGGTCTCTATGCCAGGTGTTTCTTGGGCACCCTCTTTTCCTTTTTCCTTGTGGGTTACAACTTAAGGCTTGCCTTGTGATGTTGGTGGTTGGTTTTCTGAAGTTATGTCCAATCCATCACCATCTTCTCTTCCTGATTTCTTCTTTGGCAAGAAGTTGGTGAGTTAGTTGCCACAGATCTTGGTTGTTAAGGGGGTATGGCCAGTGGATCTAGAGGATTTTACAGATATCACACTCCTTTTTACTTCCTGTCCTAAACTGTTGTATAGTGTTGCTGTGCACTGTTAAACAGCTGCGACATTCCACCCCACAGGCAGCTGCATTTCAGTGGTGGGTGAAGTGTGTCCTGTACATATAGTTTGTAAAGAGCTTTGAGATCCTTCAGGATGAAAGATACTATATAAATGTAAGTTGTTATTATTATAAAATAGCCTTTGTGCACTAGATACTGAAGAAATCCTATGAGATTCCTTTCACTTTAATTAGGAGATACAAGAATTAATCAGTAAAAACAGGACTTCAGGGATTTTATGTGCTGAATTTGGTACTATATTCTTAGGGATTCCTTAGACAATCTTAGAATGCTAATTGGATAAATCCAATATTCTGTGACAAAAATATGTTATACTCTGCAAAATAGAAGGCCTACCAAGTGACTCATCCAATTTCAACCACCTTGGAGTGCATACTCGTGGAAACAGTCCAGGGTCTGAGCTATTCTGATTCGGGCTGGGGGGAGGAGCGGGGGTGAGGACAGAATTGAACACTGAGATGAAATTAGTATGACTAGAGTCATAATGCTAGTACAAATGTCTTATGTCATTCATAGAGAATGTCATTAAATCATATCAGATTTGTAATACGGTACAATAAAACATTCAGCAATAATTATGAAAACTGAGTACATTTCCTTCCACCTCCTCAATAGCAGAGCAAATACTTTATGTCCAGTGAAGACAGGTACAAGTGGAGTGGCAGTGTAGGGAGGACTCTGAATTCACTTGATACAGTGGCAGTTACTGGATATGGGTTAGAGAAAAAGCTATTGGACTGGCACTTACCTGGATCCAATAGCCCAGCACTCCTGCACAGGGATTGTAATGAGGCAAGAGCCACTATCTTGCACCTTCTAGGTTGGAACAACAGTTTTGGTGGGACTGCACCACTGTCATGTGTCTCCCCTCACTGTAGGATTTGATTTCCATTTTTTGTCCCCTCTGAATGCTCCCCAAAAAGCCAGGGTTGAGAGCAAAGGACTGAATTTTATTCTCATTATACAAGGAAAAATCACTCATAGAAGTTTAACTGTATTCTTCTTTACATTAAAACCAACTTTATTAGTCATTTCCCACCACATAAATTATTTGTAGCAATCTTTTTCAAGGAACATGCAAATATTCTTTTGTAATGGTACCTAATTATATTTATTTTCTAAATAAACAAGAGGTAACAGAAATGAAATGAAGCACATTGGTGTTAGCTAAATGTAACCAAGAATGATTTTTGTTTGATTATCTTTGTTAATTCAGCACAAGCACGTTGCAAGGAGATCATCCTAAGAATGCCCGAAAAAAGCTGAAGAAGTATATGTTTAGGGCAGTATCTGAGGGAAATACAGAAGAATTACAATATCTGCTTGTGGAACTGAAAGAGAGGTCAACCTCATGTAGAAACATGACTGTGCAAGGTAAGCTGTATAATGTACTCACAATCTTTCATTTTATACCATATATGTGCTAGAGAACTGAGTAATGCTTTTCTACATAAACAACTAAGCTCTGCATCCCAAACAGGTGTTTGGTGAATATCATGGTTAGCATTAATACAGTAGTTAGGCAAGGCCCCTGACAGGCCACCTATTAGCAAACAATTGAAAAAAAATTTAAAGGTGATTTCTGAGGGCACAGCAAACCAGCGTAGGTATTTGTACCTTTTCAGAGTGGATATGACTGAATGCCTTAAAAAAATTTACTTGAATATAGCTAGCTTCTTTTCCCACTTCTTGCTGAGATGCAGTCCATGTGGTCAGGCCCACTGATGTGGGAACAAAGGAAGCAGTTGCCCCAAGGCCCAATGTTTCAAAGGTGCCTGGAGCTCTTGCCACTGCCCCCGTTACTTCAGCAGCGTGGCAGCTGGAGCTCCGGGCACCTTTGAAATGCCACTACAGCATTGCTCCGCACGGCTCTGGAGGGACAGTACTGTGGTCCAAGTGGCCCTAAGGGCTGACTGCACTAAGCCCTGCCCCTTTTGCCATTGGCCCCACCCCTTCTGGGACAGGAAGCTGGGCCCCCCCTCCACCTTGCCCTTGGGACTAGCAGTGGCTATTGGACCCACTGCATGCAGTCTTGAGAAATGAACACTGAACTTGGGAGTTTGGAACATCTGCATTCTCCACCCAGCTCAGTCAATGACAGTTACAACTGAATAAGGACGAAGGACTTCAGGATTTGTTATGTATGTCAGCAATGTATATATCTATCTAGCAGAGTTGTTCATTCATAAATATATATATATCACTTGTCTAAGTATGTTTGGAATGTAAAGTTAAATTAATAGAGTGACTAGATGAAGAGTAGTTTAGCAAACGGTCTATATGCATTTTTTCCCAAAAACGTGGTTGGAATTCTTCCTATCCGCCTTAAAACATAATACAATCAACGATAATTTAATAATAAAATTCACTTTTGTAGATTATCTGATGAAAAAATTAACAGACTCAGATACTGGCAAAACCTGTCTGATGAAAGCCCTTTTGAACATCAACCAGAACACAAATGAAATAGTGAAAATGCTACTCTCCTTTGCCAAAGAAAATAGTTTTTTGGAAAGTCTTATCAATGCAAAGTACACAGAAGAAGCATACAAAGGTATTTCCCTCCACTGGCCATTTAAAGTATATTTTTGCGTGTATTTTAATCATCAATGTGCATTTAACATTTTCTGGAAACATTCAAAAGACAATTAAAGTGATTGCTTATTACTATTATTAGTGTTATTTGTTATGCTCACAATTCATCTTAGCACTGTACAAGATACAAAAACTGGACTTCAGACACTAAAGGTCCTTGTCTATGTTGCGGCAGGCCAGACAGCTCTAAATATTGCTATTGAAAGAAGACAATATGATATTGCTCAGACCCTCATAGAAAAAGGAGCAGATGTCAATGCCCATGCTCAAGGAGCGTTCTTTAACCCCAAACGCAAGCATGATGGATTTTATTTTGGTAAGTGAAATGTGATCTTCATGGAAAAATTGGGTTGGGATGCCAGAACAATGACACCATTAGGCAATGCTGGAGCTTCAGAAGAGCAGAAGACAGGTCTTTCAAAGTCCCACAACACAAGATATAAAAATGGCCAAGGGCCTCATCATTTTCAGAACTAAATACAAAACTAAAGTCATTACCTTTTTTCCCCTTAATATGTTTCTTGCACCTACACACCCAGGCTGTGGCCACCCTTGGCCAAAATTTTGAAATGGCCATGCTAATGGCCAAATTGAAGAACACTAAAGAGGCGCTGAATTGAATATGCAGCGCCTTATTAGCATTAGCATGCTGCTGGCCGCGGTGCTTCCAAAGTGCTTTTTTCAAGTGCGTGCAGCTTGGTGTGGCTACACAGAGGTCCTTTTCAAAAGGACCCCATGCATTTCGAACCGCTCCCCATTCCTCTCAGCTGAAAAGGATCCCTGTGTAGCGGTGACAAGCTGTGCGCATTCAAAAGCGGCACTTTCAAAGTGCTGTGACTAGCAGTGTGCTAGTGGTAATGAGGTGCTGAATATTCACTTCAGCACCTCATTAGTATTCTTCGGTTTGGCCATTAGCATGGCCATTTTGAAGTCTTGGCCAAGTCTGGCCACAGCCCCAGTTTCTTTCACACACAAAACCAAAACAAATTAAAAGTTAATCAAGTTATTTCTCTTACATGCTCAGAAGGAAAAAAGCAAGAATGATGATATTATTCATAAGGTGCTCAGATTTCAGAGTAATGCACACAACATAAGCAGACATGCTGATAATAACACAAACTGCATCTAGTGTACACACAAAACTAAATCATAAGTCCTCCGAAGTCAATGGGAGTCCTTTCAATTGCAACGGGCAATAGAGCAGACTCATAGTTAATAAGGCGAAATATCTATCAAAGAGAAATTCCAGCAACATCGCAATTCAGAATCCTGAAGGACTAATTACTTTTTGTACTTTCAGAATGAATACTTGTCTGAGAGGAGAGAATTTGGTGAATTACTTACACAAAGTACAGCTAGTGGGTAAACAGGGTGCAGGGTGTCTAAAATACTCTTCTCCAAAAATCTATACATATCACATAAAGACATGAAAGTGTGCATGTTTATCTTGTTTAACTGAGCGTTTAGTGTAAGTGCTGAAATAACAAATAAAACATTGGGAAATGTGACATGAAGCAGCAATTGTATCACAAATTGCAACATAGTAAATAGTAAATCAGTTTTCCACAATACAGTGAATTACAAATAGTCATAAATAGATGAAAAGTAATTGTAAAGACTGAAATTGTCAATAAAAGTGCACTGTACAACTCTAGCTTTTCTCAGCTGAGAGGGGAGGGATAGGTCAGTGGTTTGAGCATTGGCCTGCTAAATCCAGCATTGTGAGCTCAGCCCTTGAGGGTACTATTTAGGGATCTGATGAAAATCATTAAAAAAAAACCCCATATGTCGGGGATGGTGATAGGTCCTGTTGCGAGTGCAGGAGACTGGACTCCATGACCTCTGATGGTTCCTTCCACTTCTATCAGATGGGTATGTTTCCATAACAATTTCATGTGAATAGCTTCTTTGAAAAATAATGTAACCTATTCAAACTTAATTTTAAACATGTTCTAATCTCAAAAAAGTCAAAAAATTATTCTAATATATTTTGTACTACTAATAATTGCAAATCAATAGTTATTGTGCATTGTATTCTCTTAGGTGAAACACCACTGGCATTAGCTGCATGTACTAATCAACCAGATATAGTTCAACTGCTGATGGACAATAGGAAGACTGGCATTACCTCCCAGGATTCCCGAGGAAACAATATACTGCATGCGTTAGTCACTGTAGCAGAGGATTTTAAAACACAAAATGACTTTGTAATCAGAATGTATGACATGATTCTATTGAAAAGTAAGAGCAGAACTTTAGAGACAATGAAGAATAAAGATGGTTTAACTCCATTGCAACTAGCTGCAAAAACTGGAAAATTAGAGGTAAGGGTGTATCCTAATATCCAATAAAGAAAATGAGAGAGACAGAATCTAAGTTTCCTACATGTTCTTAACCATAAGCAGCGCCCACCACCAGGCACCCTTTATGGAGGCAGAGGGGGGCTGATGCTCTCTACCCCTTCCATACAAACAGGAGCATTGCTGGCTGTTCCTCTTCAAAGGGAACAAGGAGAAAGTGCACCTGCCCCAGCTAGTGAACATACACCCCTTCTCTGGCTATGCCTGCTGAAGCTGCAGTAGTCATGGAGAAGCACCTCTCACCTGGCCTCAAAGTGTTGCCATGAGAGAGGGCTGGAGTAATCCTCTCTTCCTGGGGAAGCCTGCATAGGGAAAGCTCCCTCATCCCCTCCCCGACTCAGGAGCAAGGATTTAAATATAGAAAGTACATTTTTAGTTTATTTAAAAAAATTAATTGAGTTAAGGACCTGAGCAAGGCTGGATAAATCTTCTAGGGATATATAAACTAAAAAACAATTTTATTTGAATTTAAACATTTCCCTGCAGTATTTGCAACTCAAGCACTGGAGTTCTGGCAAAGCACGCAATAAGCAAAAACTGAAACTAATCAGTCTGTTTGCACAATCTGAGCTCAGATGCAAAAACTGAGCAAATAACATAGCAGAAATGTGATCAGTAACTTTATTCCTTTGGTTTTAATACTATTAAGCATTGTTGCTAACACTGATTAATATTTCTGAATTCCATGATATTCTCTTTTATACAGATGTGACTTTAGGGAAACAAATTGAATTAGTCTGATTTGTAACAAGAGGAGACTTTGTGCTTCTGGCAGCAAAAGATTAGAGTACCTGTTTAATGATTAACAATGAGTAAATCAGAAAGTCACAGTTAAAGTTATACCTAAGTATCTAGTGGAATGCTCTCATTGGGAAAAAATGCAGATATAACAGAAAAATCAGGGCAATTAAAGAAAACGATATGTGTTTCCCAGGGCTGGTTCATCTGTAATGCCTCCCCTCAATTACCAAAAGGTTAATTGAGTTACAAAGTACATTTATTGTGCCATGTTGGCAAATGTGTTAGTAAAAATAAGCACATTTTTGACAAGGGTGTACACGCTCTTGCTTCCATTTAGAAGACTTAATTAACTTATATGTGATTCTGTTAATGTTTTAGATTCTGAAATACATTCTCAGTAGAGAAGTAAAAGACAAGCCGAAAAGAAGCCTTTCCAGAAAATTCACAGATTGGGCTTATGGTCCTGTTCAGTCTTCCCTTTATGACCTGACAGAAATAGATACAACTGCGGACAACTCATTATTGGAGATTATTGTTTATAACACAAATATTGGTGTAAGTTGCCTGTCATTAAAGTTGATATATTTTTTAGCAATACACTGACTTAGCTTTTTTGAAACCTATACATTATCTGGAGAACTTGAAAAACTAGTAAAAATATAACTTTCAGAGCTCAGTCTTTCAGATACATACTAGCACGAACCTTGGAGCTTGTGCAAAGTCACATTAGGGCTGTACCTGGGTCTAGATTCTGAAAAAGGATTGTGGATTTAATTTGGCCTGCATTTGGGGCATTAGTTTGTTGTACGCTAGTGTAAGTTTTCTTCTTGGGACATCTAAACTGGCCTTTAATGGTACAACCCCCTTCATTTTGTCTCTAAGATAAATAGTTGATATTAAATATCTCCATTATTTAAAAGAAAATATTATTTGGAGGCAAGGTATAAGCTATAAACAGTAAGCTTCCTATACACATAGATGTTTTATGCCTGGAATTATGAAGGAATTTTCACTATTGAAAAGCGGAATTTGGCATGGTGTTAACATTTAAATAGTTGACATGACGATTCCTGAAAAAAGGAGCCTGGTATAGAAGTTACTATTTGGATTTCAATACAATCACATTTACAGCAGAATAAGATCAAATTACTTTGGCAAAGAATTACCTCGTCCAGAATTTCATGCTTTGAACTGGCATAGGTGAAGCACCACTGAATTCAGTAGAACTTTTCCCACTGACACTAGCTAAGGAGTTGTCGCATGGGTCTTTGAACAAAGTGGTATTTCTAGACTGACCAGAAGAGATCTTGAAATGAAATACTTAAAATATGTAGTTGATTTCATTATTTGTCCTACCGTCATTTTTCTCACAAGTTACTCATTTGTCTTTCTCTTTGCTTTTTTTCTAAAGAACCGTCATGAAATGTTGGCTTTGGAGCCTCTGCATTCACTACTGCGAATGAAATGGAAAAAGTTTGCAAGACGCATGTTCTTTATGTCATGTTGTTTTTATTTCATATACAACATAATGTTAACATTGGTTTGCTACTACAGACCCTGGAGAGATGGGGTATGTTCAGCAATTAAAATCTCATATAATTTTCTTTTCAAAATGCAGTAACATTCCCTAAATCAGATTTAATGTTCAAATAGAAATGGAGATAATCATTGCCCCACTGAAGTGAATGAAGTTTTACCATTGATTTCAAGAGGGCCAGAATTCCCCACTGTGGGTATATCACTTGAAGAGGGAGCTGAAAATTAAGGAGAGAAGAAAAATTCATCTGAGTTATGTAACAAACAAAATACTATTTATGCATAACCGTGTGTGGACGTGGCTCTGGTTTTGAAAGTAATATATTTTTTAAACAAGATGTCCTGTGGCACCTTATAGACTAACAGATATTTTGGAACATAAGGTTTCATGAGCAAAGACCCGCTTCATCAGATATATGAGTGGGGGGGGTCCCAGTTTTTACTTGCCCAGTTTTTACAAGGTCTTTGCCCACGAAAGCTTATGCTCCAAAATATCTGTTAGTCTATAAGGTGCCACGGGACGTCTTGTTGTTTTCGAACATACAGACTAACACGGCTATCTCTCTGCTATTTTTTTTTTAAGTAATTGGGAAAGAATAAGTATATATTTTAAATAATCGTACTTCATTTTGAATCCAATCCTGCAAATCTCCTATGCAGAACATATAATGGAATTCAATGGAATGCCTACACATGAGGGAGCTGTAAGGACTGGATCCTTTATCTGGGGCTATTGTGCCTTTCAATAATTAGCTTTCAACTCTCACTATTTATTTCTAACCCTCTTTTACAGTCTCCACCCTACCCATTAGCTTTGACACATAACTTGGGATGGCTGCAATTGCTGGGACAAGTGCTCGTTATGATAGGGGCAATATTTTTAGCCATAAAAGAGGTGAGGCACTTTCAGAAGTCATATAAAATAACTGTATGCATAAATACGTTTTGTAGATTGTAAAGATTCTGTGACAGTTTTGATAATAATTTTGTATGTTATACATTTTATGCTTTATAACTTAGAAGTTTTGTAATGTCTCGTATTGTACAGTTACCAGGCTAATGGCTGCTAACTGTGCGTAAAGGCATTAGGCATTCTTGATTTTCCTAAACCTATATTAAAATAATTGTAAGATATTATGTGAAATTGATGTGAGGCCTTTCTCTTTGAAAGACTACAAATAAAATGGGATTTGAAGTGTGGTGATCACACTAGATTCCTACCTTTATCCAGAAATGCACTTTAAGGTCATGAAGGCTATGTCTACAAACCAAGTCATCTCAAAATAAAACCAATTATTTTGAAATAACTTTAACAATGTCTCATGCGCATGCTATTTCAAAATAGCAGGCATCTTATTTTGATTCTGGTAAACCTCATTTCGTGACGAACAACGCCTATTTCGAAATAGGTCATAAAGGGCTACAATGGCACTATTTCAAAATAGTGCTATGGAGACAGAAATGCTATTTCAAAAATAGCTGGGTGCTCTTTTGAAATGCATTGTGCATGTGGTTGTGTTATTTCAAAATAGGGCTGTCGTTTAGATGTAGTGGAAGTGACTAGGATTGTTCATGTCTTAGAGTACTATATTAAGTCTATTTTAATAAGGATTTAGCTCAGTGGTTTTCAAACTGTACTGTGACGCACTGGTGTGCCATTAGAACTGTCCAAGTGTGCTGTGACAGTTCCTCAATTTCCCCTTGCTGTGGCTCTTTACAGAGCCACCGTAGGAGGAAATTGATGACCCTACACCAGCTGGGGCTTGAGTAGCAAGGCTGCATGAGTCCCATTTGGTGCAGGGTCAGTCAGTTTCCCCCAACAGTAGGTCTTTGCAGAGCCACCAAGAGAGGAAATGCTGACCCAGCAGGACTCTGTTGGCACCAGGAGGCAGCTGAAATACTACTGTGAAGCCCAAAAGGGCTACCAGGAAGCCCCCCCACCAAATTCTGTGGCAAGTGGGGAGGGAAGTAGGACAGGAGTCTGTTGGACCTGGGACATGGTCCTCCCACCCGACTTGCCCACCTTTTTGCACACCAGCAGTCCCAGATTTCCCACGAAACTGCTATTTACTTTGCATTTTGCTTTGATCCATTTAACTTCAATTATTTATCAGTTCAGTTACTTAATAAAAATTATACTTTTAAAAATACTGTTAGAAATATGAAATTTATAATCCGAAAAGCTAAAAATTCAGATGCCTGAACTGAGTGTTTCATGTGGAACAGAGCTAGGGGCTATGAATTGTTGAGTTGAGCAGATTTTGAAAATGTGACTGTGCTTACTATCAAAGACAGTGTATTCTATGGTGGATTTGAAACATTAACATGTTTGGTCCTTGTTTCACTTGTTGTCTGCACTGCTGTGTTGCAAACCTCTCTAGTAACACTGTACCCATAGTAAATGTAAACAAATTTGATGCTGCTGAGTGATTAATTCTGCGAAAAAAAAGTGGGTGTGCTGTGGGATTGTTTGTCTCATTGAAGTGTGCCAGATTACTGAAAATGTTGGTCACCACTGATCTGGATAATAAAGCACAAGCACAGCTGACTTTCTTTCCAGTAAGACATTTAAGATTATTTATAAGTAAAGTTAACTGTTAAAAAAATTAAGTAAAAGGTAAAATACAGGCATGTTCTATAAAAAATATGAGAATGCATTTTTGAGGCACATATAATATAGAAACAATGCAATTCTAGATTCTGTAGCTGGTTTTAATAGACTACTTGGTTTTGAATTTTTATTCACCTTTTATTTTTTCCTAATTTTAATTTGTTTGTGTATATATATATATATATATATATATATGTTTCTGTCTACACAGAGTGTGGCCATCTTTCTGCTAAGACCCTCAGATCTTCAGTCACTTCTGTCAGATGCATGGTTCCATTTTGCATTGTAAGGCTGGTATATAAATTGTTTCTTCTGAAATAATATGTTCTGTCAGCTATATTTCCTTGGTTCATAGAAAAATAAATTTTTAATAGTTATTCACTTGTTATTTTAAACTATCGGTTGTCTGAAATAAGAACATAATTTTATATGTAGTTTTACAGTAAGAAGCCAGGTATATCTCTGGAATTAGTAATAGCTTCACTAACCAGTAACAATATTGTGGATTGGTACATAACAAATATTTTTCATCTTTGTAAGCACTAGAATAGAGAATTATATTTTGTTTATAAAAAAACAAGTGAGTTAGCCAGATCTTGATTAGCCATTACATCCTCTGTGCGTTGCTCTGTCAACAAAAAGATGGCTTAATCAGCTGCTAGGAATGCATGCAGTGGAGCTGAGCCAGCACAGGTGCCCTATAGTACCCGCTTCCTGTTACTGGCATAGGAGAAAATGACTTGGAAAGGAAGGTGAGGTAAAACTAATGCTATTATTCTGTGATCCCTGACTTTGGAATGACCATTTGGGGGACACTGCACAAGTTGCTCTAATTTACACTGGGGGCTAACCTGGCTCAGGTGGGTCCCACAATTGAGGGAAAACAAAAGGTGACACAGAGCTCCTTTGATAGTTTTTCCCAGCTACAATAAGCACAGTTTGTGCATAGAGTAGGAAAGGAAATTAGAAGTGAAACATGAAGAAATAAGGATGCTTTACATTATATTTTCAACTATATTTTGTATATTTTTGTACTGTGTAAATGAGTATTTCCAATTTTTTTCAACAGTTTTATACAAGCAGTTCTTGTGATCTTCTCCATCTTCTTGCACTTATTTTCCCACAAAGAACACCTGATATGTCTTGTCTTGGCTATGGCACTAGGATGGGCAAATATGCTGTACTTTACCAGGGGTTTCCAGTCCATGGGTATTTATAGTGTCATGATCCAAAAGGCATGTATATTGTTATATTATCTATTTATTTTGGTTGCATTAACTAATTCACATATATTCTGCATTTTAGATATTGCTTAAATTATAAGCAATTTCCTCACTCAAATTTCCAGCTTCTTCTCTTTAAGAGGTGCTTTATTTTTATAGAATGTCATACAAATATGTAATTTTAAAAAGCAATAGTGATAATTAAATAATTTTTAAAATTATGCAATATATTTTAAATCTACGGTATCTTTCGGCTAATAGAATTATATTTAATTTAATTAGTTTTATGCTTATTCCTTTCATAGGCCACATCTACATGAGAAGCTTTTTCTGGCAAAACTGAGCTTTTGTCAGAAAAAAAAATGTGGCACGTCTACACGCAAAATGTGCTTTGTTAATAGTTTGTTGACAAAATGTGGCACATCCACCAGCAGGGTTATACCTCTTCCTGTTCAGGTATAATGCTTCTCTCGACAGCGTTCTGTTGAGAAAACAGCCATGTAGACACTCTGGGGCCCTCTTTGTTGACAGACAGAGCTTTCTGTTCCTAGGCTACCCTGTTTGCAGCGCTTCCAGTCAGCTGTTCTATCTAGAGAGGGCTGGGGACTCCAGCTGCTCTCTGTTGACAGAACAGCTTGCTCTGTCCATCCGCCTTCATGTGTAGATGCAATCTGTCAACAGAGATCCTGCTTGGACATCTCTTCCAACAGTGACATCTGTCCACCAATGTTTTCTTGTGTTGATGTGGCCATAGAGTTCTATTTATCCCTTGAGTAATGTGTTTAACACACATAAATGCATAGGCTAGGGAGTCAAATCATGGAGATTCAGACCAACTAATTTTTCAAAGAGTCCCACTTGCTAATGTGATCACTTTTTAGAATGTAAAGAAATTGAAGTGCTCTCGTATATACTGTGGCACATCTTCATCACTGCAAAATATTTACGTGTAACTAGAACTCTCTGAAATTGTATTAATCATCAATATTTTAACTTTTAGGTGATATTACAAGATGTGATAAAATTTCTAGTTGTATACCTTGTGTTTTTGCTGGGATTTGGCGTAGGTAAGTATAATTTACTAGTTATTACTGGAGAAATGCATGGATATACTGTGTGAGTAAAAGTATTAGAGAGGTAGCCGTGTTAGTCTGTAGCTTTGAGAACAACAAGAAGTCCTGTGGCACCTGATAGACTAACAGATATTTTGGAGCATAAGCTTTTGTGGGCAAAGACCCACTTCATTAGATGCAACTGATGAAGTGGGTCTTTGCCCACGAAAGCTTATACTCCAAAATATCTGTTAGTCTATAAGGTGCCACGGGACTTCTTGTTGTTCTGTGTGAGTAAAAGTTTTTTTACACTATTAGGAATCAGAACAAGATTTTCGTGGTCAGCACATTCCTTCTTTCGAGCTGATGTCAAGAGCTAATTGTTGATATGAAAAAAATCTGTAACTATGTTTGTAGGATTATTTATATTTACTGTTCCGGTTAAATACTTATGAATACCATTACATTTTGTTGTCTAAACTGCCCATAAATTTCAAATGGATACAGTATTCTTCAATTCCTGTCCAAAATTGTCCTCTTTGATTGTTGTGTTGCTGGACAGTTGCTGCACTTGTGTCTTCCTATAGTTTATACTGCACTTTATTATTCTTTGGTATAGATTTAAAAGATAGTATATAACTGTAAAAAGTTATAACTAAAATGGATTTGTTTGCTTCTTATTTAGCTCTTGCTGCGTTGATTGAAACATGCCCCAAAGCCAGTAAATGTCATTCCTACAGCAGTTTGGGTACTGTTCTGATGGAGCTATTTAAACTCACCATAGGACTGGGAGATCTGGAGATCCAACAGAATTCAAAATATCCTGTCCTGTTTCTTCTTCTTCTCATAACTTATGTATTGTTGACTTTTGTTCTGCTTCTGAACATGCTTATTGCACTAATGGGAGAAACAGTGGAAAATATTTCCAAAGACAGTGAACACATTTGGAAACTCCAGGTTTGTTTGCAATATTAAATGATAGACCAGGGTAACCAACTATTTTTCTCAAAGTCCAAATTTCTCAGTCAATGTATAGTGAAGGTGCGGAGCTCAGAGGTGGTGATGGTAATATTAGTAACGATAATAATATGATCTGAACCACTCAAAAGCATTTGGCAATCTGTATTTGACCCCTGGGCTGCCTATTAACCACCCTGCCAGAGACCTTAGTATTCTTTGGCTTAGTCAAAACCCATACGCTTTTACCAAGTTTCATTCTGTAATTAGAAAATATCAGATCATGATAACGATATTTAAAGTGTAATTTGACAGGAACCTCAATAGCCACAGTCTACGTCTTACTTACAAATTATAGATGCAGTAAGCCAAATTCTCCTCTGGGCTACACCAGTGTAAACTTGTTCCAGTCACACTACTTACAGACTACAGCGATAGCTACTATATGGACAAGTCAGACAAAAATCATTGGAGTACTCAATATTTCAACTAATGTAACTGTGTGAAGTATTTGTTCTTGTAATTTGGCATAAGCCACGACAGGTTGAGCCTCTCTAGTCCAGCACTCTTTCAGCTGGCAACATCCATAATGCGGCATAATTGTAATTAGCTGGACAACCATTTATCTTGGGTGTAACCAAGTTCCCATGGTTCCACAGTGTTTGTTTACATCCATCAGTTCTGGCTCTCTGTGTTCTGTGCTGTTATTTAGCCGTAATTCACCCCTAAACGTCTTCCAAGAGCCCAGTAAGCAGTGGCAGCATTTGTAATGCTGCTAGGCAATATTGACCTCCTGTGGTCCAGAAAATTCTCTGGATTGGCACCGGTCAGGTCCAAAGGGTACTGGATTAGAGAAGTTCAACCTGTATAAACAAAAGTTTAATAGTTGTTTTATGGCACAGATTTTAATGCCATCCACACCCTCTCATGCAACTCATCCTTTTAATTCTTGACGTGCCAGCTATTATTTTATACTTTGTCCCAGTAACTATTACATCACATGTCCCCCAACCCTTATTTTAGGACCTAATATATACCAACACCATGATTTCACATATACTACATTAGCTTAACCTCCAACAAGTAACCTATATAATTTTCAGAGTCCAAAGTTATGTATGGAAAGAATTGTTTTTCCTCTAATTCCACTGTTGGGATGATGAAAGAGTCTAGTGGTTAAGTCTCTTTCTGGTCCTGATACCCGACAAAATTTGCACTGCAGGGATGAGGGTGTACCCTGCGTAGGCTGTCTGGATCCTATCTACATCACTCCCAGATAGGGAGGCTCTGCTGTCCCAGAGAGTTACATGAGGATTTTAAATTCCAGCACAGGTTCCAAACCTGGGAGTTCTCACTCCCATCCATGTGTTAATTCCTGAGCTGAAGGTAACTAGTGAAATTCTAGAGTTACTGTTTGTACTTGGCAATGATATGTGCACACCATATGTACTCAATATTACATGATATTTAGTACTGTTGATGGCTCTGTTCACTCTAAAATTTGTTGGTGGATACGCAATATATAATAATAGAACATACTCTGAAAAATAAAATAATTTTAAAATGCTGTGAAATCTGTAATATGATAAAGAAAAGGTTAATTGTGACTGTGGTTAAGAACACTGCAATACTGTTATTATTTATTATCACCAGCGAGCCAGGACTATTCTGGAATATGAAAAAATGTTACCAAAATATCTGAAGAAAAAATTCCAACTAGGAGAACTGTGTAAAGTGGCTGAAAATGACACAAGAATATGTTTAAGGTAATACTACACTCAAGCACTGTTTGGTGAGTCTGCTGTGAATGTATTTGCAGGGGTGTCTGTTTATAGCAGACATTGCAAAATATTTTTATTTAAATCTATAAAATATAATTTCTGCTTCTTGCATTTGGACTTTTGTAAGCCAAAGCAAAAATGGTACCTGTGTGAAAAAAAATCCATTTTGGGATATTTCGCAATGCAAATTTTCTAGTAAGAGACAGGAATATATAGTTTTAGAAATAAATGATTAATCTTTTTATAGGCAAAAAGGGAATTTCCTCATAGTATACTTGATTTTAATACACAATAACTAAAGCGAGATTTGCACTAAATGTTCATTTGCTGCAATCTCTTATAAATGTTAATTCAAAACTAGTTAAACTTACAATGAATTGTTCTTTAATGTGATTAACATACTGAAAAACAGTACCAGAATATTTTGTTCCAAATATTATGCTTGTAATGAATGGAAATATAAAGTAGCTCAGTGAGCAACATGTAATGAGTAATGCTGCAAAATACATAGATACTTTCCATACTGGTAAAAAGCATATTGATGTGTACCATGACAATTCCAAGAAATAATTAAGAAACAAAAGAAGTATAGTTCTGAAACTGGACTTAATTCATGCAAATAACACAATTTATGTACACTATAAACAGGATTAATGAAGTCAAATGGACGGAATGGAAAACACATGTTTCATTTATTAATGAAGATCCAGGGCCAACAGGTATTGTTACCTGAAAAATATCTTATTTAGATTAATATACTAGATTAATTTAATGAAGCATTTTGCTCTTATTAGGGTTTAAATATATATATTACATCTTTAAACTTGAATGTTGTTAAAATATAAATTCTAATGACACTGAGAGGATAAATATATACCATATAAATAAACATTAATTTAGTAAAGAAGATGTATTGACATCAATATTTTGCACAGGAGACTGTCAAAAAAAATTTAAAGTTCCACCAAGTCTGGTTCTGTGCTCCTCATACATTTCTGGGAAGCTTGCCTTCTTTCAAATTTAAGTTGACTTAAAAGCTAATAAGTAAGAAACTTAATATGCTCCCATTTCAATTTTATAAATGAAAAGTTATATGCTGATCCTATAGTTTGTTTTGTGCAAGATCTATGAGGGATCAGGGATTCATCCATTCACAACCAATTATAGGATTAAGATCATAAATATGAAGGGACCTGCTTTTCAAAGGTATCTGGGTGCCCTAAAATGTAGATAGGTACCTACTAGGATTTAAAAAACAAAAACAAAAACAAAAACAAAACAAAAAAACCGACTTGTAGAAGTTAGATGCCCTGCTTTCACTGAAATTTAATTTAGGTACCTAAAATACCTTTGAAAATCTTGCTCTAGGCCCGTTGCAAAGATTTGATGAGCAGGACAGCTCTAGAGTCAAAGGAAAAAACAGGCTATTTTAAACAACCCACTATATACTCTGCAGCCACTTTAAATACATTTTCATAGGCAGTTAGAACATTTTGCAAAAGGTAAAGACCAACTGCAAATGCAATATGTGAGGTGCTTTTCTACATTTTCAGATATATTGATTTCCATTGCAACATGGAATATCATTACTTTTATTACAGGCTGAACCTCTCTTGTCCAGCACCCTTGGGACCTGACAGGTGCCAGATAAAGGAATTTGCTGGATCACGGAAGGTCAATATTTCCTAGCACATTACCAACACTTTCACTGCTTACTGGGCTCTTAGGAGACATTTGGGGTAAATTACAGCTAAATAACAGCACAAAGCACTAAGAGCTGGGACTGTTGGCTATAAACAAACTTTATGGAACCACGGGAAACTTGGCCACAGCCATGATAAGTGGTTGTCTGGCTAAGTAAAATCATGCTGGATTACAATTTGCCGGATGAGAGAGTTCTGGATTAGCGAGGTTCAATTTGTACAAATATTTACAGTTATAAAATAGGTATTATTTTTCAGTTCACCTCATGCAAGTAATGTATGATGAAACTACTTTATCTTGAAGTGGGCAGCATTATCACCTGCAAATTGAAACAAAACTTGTTTGAGTGATTGGCTGAACAAGAATTCAGACTGAATGGACTTTAGGCTTTGAAGTTTTACATTGCTTTATTCATGAATACAATTTTTTGTACATAATTCAACATTTGTAAGTCAACTTTTATGATAAAGAGATTTCACTACCATACGTACTGTTAGGTGAGTTGAAAAATACAATTTCTTTTGTTTTTCATGGTCTAATTAATTGTAATCAAAATAAAGTGAGCATTGCACACTGTATTCAGCGCTGTGATTGAAATTAATATAGTCGACAAATTAGAAAATATCAAAAATTATTTAAATAGATGGTATTCTATTACTGTTTAATAGCACAAGTAATCATGTGATAAATTGTAATTAATTTTAATCCCCTGACAGCCATATTAGAATTATATATAATTATTTGGTGGGGAAAAAAATCTCAATAATGGCCAAATGGAGAGTGATAAAACAGTTCCATGGTACTATTCTACAACATATTGATTAAATAAATGTGTTTCTTAACAAATAAAATATTCCATTTTAAGGAGCCTATATCCAAAATTAGATTATTGCAAAAATAATGTAAATACAATTTCTACTTTAGAAATTTTTTAAATATTGTTGTATATTGTAGGTTACAACAGAATTCAAGATACATCAAGAAGCAATAGCAAAAACACCCTCAATACATTTGATGAAATGTATAACTTGCTAGAAACCACTGTTTAGTTACACAGTATTTGATATTTATTTGAACAATGGATGTTGGAATCCTACTTTTATATACTGGACAGCTGCAAGAAGACTGAACAAACTTTCACTGTTGATCTAATGACTTCAATCCACATAGCAAGAGAGAGAAAACAAAGGAAAAGGGACTATAGCAGTTAGCTCTGTTTTGAGCATTTTGAACAAAACCAATACACCAATGTAATATATAGTATTTCCTCCTTCTGGTGAAATTATTCAGGTTTCTTTGATGTCCATTCTGTATTTTCCACAGTGATCTCTCTAATCCATGATAAATCACTGTATGCACTGATAATAGATAAGTTTAAAAGTATGAAAAAAGACATTTCAGCTTTGAATTAGAACCACAATATGAAGTGCCTAATTTTCAAATTTCTGGATATAATGGTGTTGTCATTTTGGCTACCAATGTTATCATCATGGACTCATTGTACAGTGTGATGAGCCTTCTGTGAAAAGATGAATGCCTTCAACTTTAACTGACCTTGCAGGATCTGCTTTTCTGATCTAGAATATCCCAGGTAAATTTGTATGTCTAGGTTTTTTTCCCCTGTTTGTATACATATAGTCCCTTTCATAATTCATACAAGAAGGAAAATTGTTTGGGTTGAGTTAAATCACTAGGACTTTGGCCATTTGTTATTACCACTTTAAAATCTGTCTTGTGTCACATTTTTACTGCTTAAAAGAATAATTGTTACCTAATGAGTGTTCTTGGGTTTAAAATAATGCCTAACCCCTGCTACTTTGTAGAGATCAGCAGTAAATATTTATTTGTGAAGGATTTATTTTAAAAAACAGTTAAAAGCACTGTAATTGTAAACCTTTAAGCCTTGTTCTGTTTTCAGGTTTCAGAATAATCTTGCACTTTCTGTAGCACTTTTTATTTGATCAGTCCTCAAGCCATGTAACTGAATTATGTTTGGTTTTCTATTTTATGTACATATGTATATATAAAAATATTTTTGCTCTATGTTTGTGCATTATTTGTTATTGTACTTCTGTAGAATGTGCCTTAATCTTACTGGATTCTGATCCAATATTTTCATTGTTAAATTCTATTCAGAGAAGACACAGCCACATTTTGTTCTGTGTTTGTGATAGTTAGAGATGCATTAGATTCTTACAATTGCATAAATTATCTCCACAGTGGGTCAGCTGATCAGCAATACTGTTTTAAGGCAAAAGGCCATAAAGAAACTATATAGCAAGGAGCAGGGTGCAGAGCTAATTGGGATGGTAAATGTGGTAGTCACTAATTGCCTTTCTATTGCTCCTGTATTGTCTGTCTCTTACTATGCACAGCCTGTATACAAACATCAGGTAGAACTGAAACAGACTCCTCAAAGTTGAAATTTTAGAAAACAAAGCCAACTTTTGTTGGAGAAGATTCCTGAGTGGTATCAATGTGATGACTGAACCCTGCTTGATCATCGTAGTAGCATACAAAAGAGCACAGTTTTATGGGAATATTTCTTCAGAGCTCAGAGTGATTTTGGACATCGTCAGCTAAGAATGTTGCAGTAGGGCCACGTGTTTGCCTTTTGGCTATTTTAACTATGCCTAGCAGTCACCTTGGAGAACACTCTAGCACTGAGAAGGCATCCATATATCCACTCTTTGGAAATAACAGGAGTTCTGGAACACACAAATTGTCAGATCATACAATATGATGAACATTTTATTTGAAATTTCTCCATCTAGCATCGCAGGGGTAGCCGTGTTAGTCTGGATCAGTAACAGCAGCGAAGGGTCCTGTGGCACCTTATAGACTAACAGAAAAGTTTTGAGCATGAGCTTTCGTGAGCACAGACTCACTTCATCAGAAGCTGGTCTTGGAAATTACGATTTCCAAGACCAGTATCTGATGAAGTGAGTCTGTGCTCACGAAAGCTCATGCTCAAAACTTTTCAGTTAGTCGATAAGGTGCCACAGGACCCTTCGTTGCTGTTCCATCTAGCATGTAGCTGTAACTGAAAAATTCTGCAATTACAGTAAACTTTATATTTTCATTGTCGCAGAATTTTTTTTCAGATTTCTAAAAAATTCTTACATTTTCCACAAATATTCATCATAAAATATAATATTGTACCACTAAATTTCTAGATACAGAATGTTTAATTTAAACTTATGCCATTAACTCTACAAAATCAATTTCTGATTTGTCTTTAACAATATTGAGATGATACTTTAGGTATACTTGGTTTCCATTTTTTTTATTCAGAGTAACTTTCTTACGCAAATTGAAGCATTTACTAAAACAGTGTGTATTTTTTCAATAATATAGACTTCTGATTGCACAACTCTATAAACATTTGGGAAAGACTTAACACTTGACTGTAAGAAAATCTTTAGATAAAAGTTTGTAACACACTGATCAATAATTTGGTATATTATATTGACAGAATTTTACAGAATACATTCAATAATTAGCTATGTAAATGGTAATATTAATTTTTAATATCTACAATAAACTACTGAACATGGCAGAAAGTAATAATACTAGCATTTCAAAAGTGCTTCTTACCTTCAAAGTGCTTAGCAAAATTAATTAATACCCAATTTTAAATGCAGGGTTAATTTCTGTATTGACTTACGCTCCACAAATCCCCACTAACTTCACCTGAATTATACAATGTAGAAATCAGCAATAAATTTGGCCTTATGCCTATAAAAGTTTCACAATCTAATACAAAGGTCCTGGTTCTAAGAAAAAGAGGATCTGATACCTTTTGCAGTAAGTTTTACTTTGACAGTTTTTACAAAAGCTTGTTTCTTTTCATAATATGCAGCCTCATTCACAAATGTTGGGTATACTGTAGAATCCCCTTCGTATGTAATTGTCTTACCATCAATAGTTAAAAATATAGGATCTCCCTTGTTCAGTGGCTGCCAGTCTTGATCCTTAAGGAAAATGAGATAATAGATTATGTTAGAAAGTAGATTATACTTCACTTTCATGTATTTTGATAATTTTCATATAAGATTCTTAGATTATGTTATGCATAGTTATACTACTCCATACAGTTTATGACCAAAACTTTCAAAGCACCACTGATTTAGAATGCCTGACTTTCAGCATCCTGAGTCTGATTTTTAGAAGTGCTGAACTTCTCTAGCTGTAATGAATAGGAACTGTGAATACCCAGCAATCTCAAAATCAGACCCAAGCGTTCTCAAATGTTTGGCTCCCGAAATTGAAAGTCTCTGTTGAGAATTGAATATACAATACCTTATTTTCCTTGAATTTTTGTTCAAAAGTGACGCTGTGTCTACACTAGAGGGTTTTGTCAACAAAATCCAGGGAGCATCCAGCTTCCCAAGGTATTCTGTTGAGAGTAAATCAACAGAATGCAGAACTTTTTTTGACAGCCATACACTGCTCCCCATAAGGAATAATGCCTCTGTCAACAGAGATCTGTGAACATAAAGCTGGTCTGGACGTTCCAGTGGCCTTGACAGACAGGGCTTCCAGGACACCGGGCCGCCCTATCTACTGTGTTTCTTATTGTCCATTTTGTCGAGAGCGTGGCCAGTCAGTCTGGCTGCTCTCTGTCGAGAGAGTGGACCGTTTTTGTGATCCACTTAGCAATCTGGCTGACATGCCTTCTGACAAAAACTTCTGTTGACAAATCCCCGTAATCTAGACATAGCCTGAGTTTCAAACTTCCCTAATCAATTAAAGAAATTCCGTAGACCATTAACTTGTATGAATAGGCCTAAAATATTGACGCTCTTCATTGGTTGGTGTGACACTGTAATAATTGTAAATATCTTATTTGATGTATAATATTATACCATAAATCAAACATCAAATGGAATACCTATAAAATGTTGCAAACAATTGCACCACACTTAAAGGCGGGCAAATTTTATCTGGGAAGGTAGCTGTGCTTTATAGCTAGGGAGGACGGTGGTGAACAGTGGTCAAAGATCAGTGTGTAATGGCCAGAGACACTGAGACCACATGCCAGGGTGAGTGAAGTCTCTGCAATACAGCCTTCACTAGGAACCAACTGGCCTTTAGCTCATGTGGTAGAGCAGGTTCAAGCCCTGGTGCCAGCAACCTGAGTCTGCTGGCAGTTACAACTGCAAAAGGTGAACAGTGGTCAGTTTTGTGTCATTGACTCACCTCTCAGGAATGTGGGGTTTGAGGGTCATAAAAATGCAAGCTCTGGGTGTGGAATTAGGGAAGACTTTATTCTGCACCACCAGACTGACTTCAGTGTCAGGGAGGATTTTCTCTGGTCAGAAAAAAGGTGGGTAGGCTATCTGTTGCAACTTATTCTATAAGGGTGGGGTGGATATCTGGTGCAGATACTCCATTGGGAAGGCATCCAGTGTGACCAGAAAAATGGCCTAGTAAAGGACTTAAAAGGAGATGTTGCATAAAGGAACAGAACAGTGGAGGGGAGCTGAGGACGGCTGCACAGCTTCCTATGAAGCCCATGGAGGGGATCAGGGCAGCAACAGGGACAGAGAGATGCATCTCCCTAGCCCCAGAGCTGCCACAGCTGGGGGAGAGGTGTCTCTTGCTGCTGGCCCTAGCACAGAGTTATCACGGCAGGGAATGAAGGCTCCATCCCCACAGAGATGCCCTGGTGGTGAAGAGGGTCTCTTTCCCCAACTTCATCATGGCCAATGGAGAGGCAAGCCTCCCTAAGACCCAGCGTGGAGATCCCAGGCCCTGGAAGAGGAGCCCATCCCTGCCAGCCACAGCACAGAGCTGTTGCAGCTGAGGCAGCTCTGTGTTGCAGCCAGCGGGGAAGCAGCCCATGCAATGGGGTGCGGGAATCACAGGGCTCCAATCACTGCCCCCAGCTGAGCACGAGCACTGCACTCCCATGGTCAGTTCCTGGCCAATGAGAACCAAGGGAGACCGTGCTAGTGGGCAAGAGCATCGTGAACAGTGGTCAGCTTTGTGGTGCAGACTCATGATGACTCATGCCCCCTCCCCTGCCTCCCAGAAGCTATATTGGATGGCCACTTTTGGGGCACAGCACAGTGCCCCAGGACAGGCAGGCACTAGGTGACTGATCAGAAGCCACAAAGATAAGCCTGAGCCCTACCCTGTCATCTCACACTGAGCCCCCCCACAACTACTGTGCCCCAAACTCCTCATCCCCGGCCCCAGCCCAAAGTCCATAATCTCATCCCAGAGCCCAGAGCCCCTCCTGCATCCAAACTCACAGCCCAAAGCCCATACCTCCTCCTGAACTTCAACCTCCAAAACCTGAGTCCCTCCCCAAACCTGGAGAACCCTCTTGCACTCTAAACACCTATTCCCCAGTCCCACTCCATAGTGCACACACCCAGACAGAGCCTCTCCACTGCCGGCATTCCAACTACCTACCGCAGCCTGGAGCCCTCATTTAGAGCCTTCATCCCATCCTCTAGGCCCCCACCCCTACCACATACTGTGTGAGGAATGACTTTTGTTAGGTGATACATCACCTCCATATTGATGCACATACCAAAAGTCATTCCACACATGGGCATACAAAATTAGAGGGCGTACCACTGGGAAGTCCTGTGATTGGTATAGCAGGGAGTCAACCTTCACCCCCATTATCATAGCCCAGCTTAACTCTGCTATGAGGTGGGCGAATGATAAAGTACAAACTGTAGGTTGGCTGGGGAGACCTGAATTAAAAATGAAGAGGAGTTTGTAGAAGCCCCAGGCAATAGTTTGAACAAACATGATTTTTGCTTGCACTGCATACTTTATCCGCTGGATAGTCCCAGACATCTAAGCTATGTGTACACTAGAATGATCTGTTGACAGAAGTTACTGTTGGAAGAGATCTTCCAGCAATACTGTCAACAGCGTGCGTCCACACACAAAAGTGGATTGAAAAAGCGATCGACTCTGCTGAAAGAGTGGCCAGACAGCCTGGCCACTCTCTCAATAGAATGGACCCCTGGAACCTCGTCAGATAGGTTCATGTGGCTGGCAAGCCCTTTTGAGAGCCCCAGCCAGGCACTTCCTCAAAGAGATTATTCCACTCATGTTTCCTGCCCATGCTGAGGTTTGCCCACCTCCACAAGGGACCGCATGTCTACTGCAGGACTCACATGCTTTCTGTGACAGCGTTTGTGCCATCCAGGTAGCCATGGTGCCAGCACAGTCCCTGGGCTTGCACTGGACCCACTCACAGCTGCTTGAGCTGCTGCTCATGTTGATCTCGGTCGTCCTCTATCTCTGCTTGGAGGGATGCACCGGCACTGAGGAGCATGCCCTCAGTGCTGCAGGACCCCACCTATGTCCCCCATTGTGAGCTGGCGGTCAGGAACGTGGACATGCCATTGTGCATGATGGGGGATGTTGCCTACCCCTCAAGTTCTGGCTCATGAGGCCATACACCAGCCAGCTGGACCCAACCCAGGGTCTGTTTAATGCCTGCCTCCACCAGGTCAAGTGTACCTTCAGCCACCTCAACATGCATTTTAGGCACCTCCTGACCCAGGTGGCTGGGGGGAGTACATTGTCCCCCAAGTATCAGAGGAACAGCCATATTAGCCTGTATCTGCAAAAACAATGAGAAGTCCTGTGGCACCTTATAGACCAACAGATTTTTTTGGAGCATAACATTTCATGGGCAAAGACCCACTTCATCAGATACATGCAGCTAATGAAGTGGGTCTTTGCCCACAAAAGCTTAAGCTCCAAAAAATCTGTTTGTCTATAAGGTGTCACAGAACTTCTCAATGTTCCCCAAGTAGTGGCCACCTGTTGTGCCGGCCACAACACTGTGGAGGGGAAGAGGGGGGGCCTTCCTCCCAGGGTTGTGGGGGCAGACACTGGCCATGGCTATGAACAGCCAGGCACAGCTCAAGTCTGTCAAGCCCATGGGGATGGGGTGCAGATCCAGGAAGCCCTATGGGAGAGATTCTCCCAAGGATCCTCCCCAGAGCATCCCCATCAGGGGTTTTGGGCCCACAGCCCTACCCTGACCCCAACGTGACCCTTCCCTTTGCCTACTGACCCCCTCTCTGACCCCTCCCCAGTACAGACACGGGGTGATGAACAAACATGTTTACTTGAACAAAGATAATTGTGCTAAAAATAAATGTTGTGCATGAAGACTATTTACCATGTGCAAGGTTATAACTATATACAGTGGGGGAGCTGGGATGAGGGCACATCTGAACGTGGTTGGGGTGGCTTGGGATGGGGGTAGGAGGGCATCAGTTGAGGGTGTATATGGCGGGCCGCAGCCCTGCAGTGGAGCGGGACCCTGAGTGGCACTGGCCATGGGATTCCCTCCCACCATGGGTCCGGGGTCCTGTCAGGGCTGGGGTTGGGGCCAGAAACATGGGGAGGTACAGAGTACAGAGGTGGTGGGGCTGCTGTGGGGTCAGGCTCAGCAGGAGGAGCATGGGGGACCTGGAGAGCAGAGATAGCAGGTATGGTGAGGTGGCTGGCATGGTGAGGACAGCCTAGGGAGCAGGGGTACCAGCCATAGCCATTGCCCACTGCAGGAGCTGCAGAATGCCTGGAGGAGGGGAACAGGGGTGGAGGGGGCAAAGGGGTGTGGATAGTGGGTGACAGTGGTGGGAGGAGTGCAGGTGAGAGAGGGGAAAGGGCAAAGGCTGCGGGTGTCTGGGCCAACAAGGCCTGTCAGATGGCGGTGATGACATCAAATCAGCCATAAGTTGGTCCCAGACTCACACTGGGAGGGTCCCATGCCTTCCACTCCAGGTTAACCCACAGCTGCTGCTCCTGGAGGTCAGTCTGCCTCCCAACGATAGCCATATAGGCCTGCAGGGCATTGGCCATGGGCCTGCCCAGCAGCGGTGGGGTGCTGGCTCTGTTGGGTGCTGGTCCTTGGCTGCCAGGCTCCAGGCCTGGCATGGGGCTGCCTAGCCCTGGAGGGGTGGTGAGTCATTCCCACAACACAGCCCTAAGGCCCTGCCACCCACCCACCATGAGCAGCAGCCACCACCCCTGGGCTGAGGGATGGGTATGTTCCAGGAGCACAGACATGTGTGCCCTGTATGGCAGGCCCTGTCACACAGAAACCCAGTGGTGTCTCAGGGACCAGGCTTACTGCTGTGACCCCTCCACCCCATTGCTTATGGGGCTAGCAGCCAAGGGGGAGTGTCTAGCCACAGAGGGTTCCCTGCATGGGTAGCAGGTAAGCCAGGTGCAGCCTGACCTTCCCAAAGGCCCCCCATCATATGTGTGTCTACAGCACCGTCAATGCGTGTGGGTGTTGCCTGTTGCCTGTGGGCATGCCTGCAAGCCAAGAGCTGCAACCCCTTGGTGGTGTATCTGAGGTTGGGCTGTCGCCCATGTGGCTGGCCCACACCCAGCGGTGGCCCTGGGGCTCATGTGGCCTCCCATGGAGCTGGCAGTGAGCTTGTGCTCATGCCCAGGGGATGCCTCCTGGGTCCAGGTGGGACACGCTGCCTTGCACATGGTTACATGTGCTGGGATGGCAGCATGAGGGCCTGCCCAAGTTGGACTGGAGAGGCTTATGGCATGCCCTGTCTTCCCCCACCCTCCTAAGCCCTGGGATGTTTGATGAGTGTGGTGCTCACCAGAAGTTCCCTCAAAGAGCTCCAGAATGCCCTGGATATTGCCTGGCTTGAGGGGCCCAAGTCCAGGGCGAGGATGAGCATGCCTTTGCTCGAGACAGTCTCTGGCTCCAGCAGGGTCCTGGGCTGCTTCTTCTCCAGCTCCAGTGGTAGTGGTGGGGCCTTGTTGGCCATGTCAATGGCACCAGTCGAGGGGAGGAGTCCTAGTCCCCCAGGAGCTGGTGGAGCTCCTTGAAGTAGAGGCAGGTGGCTGGTCCTGCCCTTGACTTCCTGCAAGCATCCCAGGCCCTGGTGTGCCCCTACCGGAGTGCTGTCACTTTCACCCTGACTTGCTCCATCATCGAAGCAGGATGGCCCCAGTCCAACCAGGCAGTGGTCAGACAGGTGTAGGCATGGGCATTCCTCCTCTTGGCCAAGGGGCCCGGGAAGATCGGCTCTTCAGCCCAGAGGCTCACAAGGTCCTGCAGCTTAGGCCTCCTCCAGGATGGGGCCTAGCATTTTGTACCCTGGGGAGTTTCTGGGACCCTTCCTGCAGCTCCCTGGAGAGTTCCAGGGGTCATGGCATGGCTGGCTCAATGCCATGTTGCTTGACTCAGAGAAGGGGAGTGGCTGTGCAATGTGGGGAAAAGCAGCATGCTGCTGTGCTCCTGCCATGCTTTCCACTTCCTGCCACAGGTTTTTCGGGGCTCTCTGCAGCTTTAAGAATGGCTGGAGGCAGAGAGCATAGAGCTGTGATTGCAGTGGACAAGATGTTATCCTTGTCCAGGTGGCCGGCACCATGAAAGACTGTTCCATGGACAAAAGGCACGCCCCCCCAGAGCGTCCACACTTGTTTTCTGTCTGTCGACAGAGGTGTTCTGCCTCATGGGGGGAGAGGCAGAAGGCTGTTAACAAAAGTGATGAGTTCTGTTGACAGTAAGTCAACAGAACACATTTGTAGCATGGACGCTCCATGAGTTTTGTCAACAAAAGGCCAGTTTTATCAACAAAACTCTCCAATGTAGACGTAGCCCTATATGATAAAATTGCAACCTGATTAAAATCCTTCTCAAGTGTCTCCTGTCCTTCTTTTGGTATAATCAGACAATGTAGAAAAATGATATATTTTACCTGAAGGTGAGGATGAATAACAGCAGTAATTTCACCATTTTTATTCCTGGGATAATCTACTTTCTCCATTATTTTGTACACTTCAATTGTACATGGTGGAAATTCCTTTCCTAGAAAGGATAAATGTATTTGTAAATGTCACATCAGCAAATCCACATTTAAAAAGTAAAACTACATTACTATTTCATTGAGAATGCTGAAGTCATTAATTTGTACCTATTCAGTTTATCAGTTAGTAATTAAGTTAAGTAACATGAATATGTCTAGCTCCAGAATTCCCATCCCATGAAGGTCAGGTTGCTGAAAGATCATCCAGTTCTTTGGCAAGGCATAAAATTTGAACAGTATTATTGAAATCAAGGATCTTAACCACTGCAAACATGACATAAAGTTCATTTTGTAGATGAAGAATTCATAATATCTCCCTGACAGCATTATTTAACAGTTAGGGATGGGAATGCATGCAACTCCTGTTTTCTGACACAATAATGGGTAATTCTTAGGTGCAACTTGCTGTTTCAAGAATACACTGACAGTTAAGCAGTTAAGCAAAAACTTTCCCAAGACGATATTTTAATTTATAACATTTGTATATTTGACTTTCTATAGGTACCTAACAAAAGTTTATTGAATCACAAAATAATCTGAAGTAAAGGTGTACTTAAGAAATGGAAATGAATAAGATTCTCATTTTAAATGTTTCTTATTTATATAGCACTCTCAGCATACACTGACTATACAATAAGTTGCAAACTATCAGTTTATATCTGTGACTAATGCTTTTTTGTGCTGGTACTTTCCAATACTGAGAACCAGCACCTTCGCAGCCCCAGCCATGGGATTGACTGGGATGGGGGATGGAGAACCAACTAAGTACTGGTTCCTATTCTTTTTAACAAAAAAAGCACTGTCTGTGACATACCTTGCTGGATCAAGTTTTACCATAGTTCTATATTCTCTAGACTCAATAAAAAAGAGCAAAAGTAATACACAGAAATTCTTCATGCTTAAGTATCAGAGGGGTAGTTGCATTAGTATGTAGTCGCAAAAACAATGAGAAGTCCCATGGCACCTTATAGACTAACCAATTTTTGAAGCATAAGCTTTTGTGGGCAAAGAGCCACTTCATCAGATGCATGCTTACATGCATTCTTAGTTCCAGCATTCATATAAATCATGCACCATTCTGTAATTCATAGAATCATAGAATGCTAGGACTGGAAGGGACCTTGAGAGGTCATTGAGTCCAGCCCCCTGCCCTCATGGCAGGACCAAGTACTGTCTAGACCATCCCTGAGAGACATTTATCTAACCTGTTCTTAAATATCTCCAGAGATGGAGATTCCACAACCTCCCTAGGCAATTTATTCCCCTGTTTGACCACCCTGACAGTTAGGAACTTTTTTCTAATGTCCAACCTAAACCTCCCTTGCTGCAGGTTAAGTCCATTGCTTCTTGTTCTATCCTCAGAGGCCAAGAAGAACAAGTTTTCCCCCTCTTCCTTATGACACCCTTTTAGATACCTGAAAACCTCTGTCATGTCCCCCTCTCCAATCTTCTTTTTTCCAAACTAAACAAGTCTAATTCTTTCAGCCCTTCTTCATAGGTGATGTTATGTAGACCTTTGATCATTTTTGTTGCTCTTTTTTGGACCTTTTCCAATTTCTCCACATCTTTCTTGCAATGTGGTGCCCAGAACTGGGCACAATACTCAAACTGAGACCTAACAAGCACAGAGTAGAACAGAAGAATGACTTCTTGTGTCTTGTTCACAACACACCTATTAATGCATCCCAGAATCATGTTCTTTTGCAGCAGCACCACACTGTTGGCTCATATTTAACTTCTGGTCCACTATAACCCCTAGATCCCTTTCCACCATACTCCTTCCTAGGCACTTTGAAGAAGGGCTTGGCTGGTACTTGAATTGAGGACTTCTCACACCTGAAGTGATAATTATACACCTAGACCAACAAGCCACCTGCTATGAATAAATAAATTGTAAATAATGCACTAAAGAAGGTATGAATTAACTTACTATTAATGCCATAAAATAATACAAAATCTAAGTTCCACTTGTTTCACTGCAAAATGCTGTAGCTCCTTATATTTAAAAATATCTTCTCTTTTGAAACGAGTTACTAGCAAAGAATAGTAGTGTTCATGTTTGCATGATTTAACTATACCTTCGTTAAAAATGTGCACAAAATCAAGGCCATGTTTTATAATCTTTCTCATTTTGTCCAAAATATCAGCTCTAAGAACTCCTTGAGGCTGGGGCCCAACTTCCACACCTGTATACAAATGAGGAAGATACTGAGACATATTGAACATCACATGTTTAAAATGCACACTAAAAATAAATATTCCTGGTTCATAGAATCATAGGGCTGGAAGGGACCTCAGGAGGTCATCTAGTCCAGCCCCCTGCTTCAAGAAGAATCAACCCCCACTAAGCCATCCCAGCCAGGACCTTGTCAAGCCAGGACTTAAAAACCTTGAGGGATGGAGGATCCACCACCTCTCTAGGCAATGCATTCCAATGCTTCACCACCCTCCTGGTGAAGTAGTTTTTCCTAATACCCAACCTACACCTCTCCATTTTTAACTTCAGACTCCTTGTTCTGCCATCTGACACCACTGAGAACAGTTTCTCACCCTCCTCTTTAGAGCTCCCCGTCAGGAAGTTGAAGGCTGCTATTAAATCACCCCAAAGTCTTCTCTTCTGTAAACTAAACAAGCCCAAATCCCTCAGGCTATCCTCATAGGTCTTGTGCTCCAGACCCTTAATCATTTTTGTTGACCTCCGCTAAACCTGCTCCAGCACATCCCCATCCTTTTTATAACGGGGGGCCCAAAACAGAACACAATATTCCAGATGCGGTCTCACCAGTGCCGAATAGAGGGGAAAACCACTTTTCTAGGTCTGCTCAAAATGCTCCTCCTAATGCACCCTGGTATGCTGTTGGCCTTTTTGGATACAAGGGCACACTGTTTACTCATATCCAGTCTTTCATCCACCATAACCCTTAGGTCAGTTTCTGCCATACTGCTGCTTAGCCAGTCGGTCCCCAGCCTATAACAATGCTTGGTATTCTTCCGCCCCAGGTTCAGGACTCTATACTTCTTGTTGAACCGCATCAGATTTCTTTTGGCCCAATCCTCCAATTTATCCAGGTCAGACTGGATAATATCTCTACCCTCCAACGTATCTACCTCTCCCCCATGGTTGTGTCTGTACTTACTGTTTCAAAATAAACTTTTAATGTTGGAGGGAATCTATGTGACTATTGAGCAATGCAGTCAGGATTTGAGCCTATGTAACTTACCAGTCAGTATTATACCAACTGTTCAAAGAAATCTCAGAAACATTCTTTATCTGGACCTGTGATAGTAGGCTAAAATGAAGATTCAGAACTTATATACATTTATTTTATTTTTCCCCACCTCTCCTTTCCTTTTCTTTCTGAAAATTACCAATATAATTAAATTTAGAGGCAAAATAATGTAAAATTTCTCTAATTTTATGCTGTCTAGTGCAGTGTAAATGTGAAAGTTAGCCACTTCAATTCAGACACCATTTTTCTTTCCTGTATCCCACCATCCTGCTGCCCTTTTCTGCGCTAACAACCAACACTGCATCCTAAGTTTATATTTATGAAAAATATCTCTTTGAAGACAACATCTATACTGATAAACAACATAATTTTTATCCCAAAATATTATAAAAGTCTCTAGTAAAATACTGATCTTAAAAATGGATTGATTATTTGAAAGGAGGGCACTTTAGGAAGCAGAATGTATAATTTACCAAATCAAGCCCATACGACAATCATGCAGGTGGATGAAACTATCAAAGCAATTTGTTTATCTTAAAAAATAACTTGGAGACAAAAATGTCTAGAGATAAGCATCTATTTACCAACAGGGTGTTTTGCTATAGATCGAGTTGTTGCATATTTCAAATTAGGATGTTCAGTCAGGAAAACAGGACAGCATTCTGGAGCCAAAGCATTCTGTGAAGATTGGTCAAAAAAGTCTTTGTTATGCAAATATTAAAAATGTGCTACAAAAGACTACTGATGCTAAAGTAATTTACACAAAATGTTCAATATGCTTCTTTTATTTCATGGCCCCAAAATAAGTAGGACACCTTTAGAAAACATACAAAGCTGTATTTGTTTGTCTGCTTTCCCTTAGCTCATGTCAAGCATGCTCCACTGAACTTTGATGCACAATAATATAAATGAACTCAGTTCCAATCTTAATTTACCAAGAATCAAATAGCTTTAAGACAGATTTCAAATATTTTTTTCTTTTAGCTAGGGTTGGATTATTTTATGAGACACATGCAGTGCTCGTATATGTCTTGGCAGAAAGCCTTCTTATCCATTCTTTTCTCCATTATTGCCTCTCATTTCTTAATTTTGATTAGGTGTATGCCAAACTTTGTGCACTCTTCTCCATAAACTGACCACATCTTTGAACAGTATATGATCAGAGAGATGGGACACAATGATGATTAAGTATCGTATGTCAAAGTACATGAAATATCTTGAAGTATATTAATTAGGAGAGGGTTTTTTTTTCAAAATATACCATATTGACCTTACTTTGTCTCCATCAAAGACAATAGGATGCTCACTGTTAACTTAACTCAGAGAACTGGCTAACATGTAACACTTGTGAAAATCCCACCCCAAATGTGTATTACTTACAATACCAACAAGATTAAGCATTTTCATTATGTATTAATACAGCGGTTAATGTATATCGGGGTTCTTTTGTCATAGCCTTATTAAATTCATTTTTCACGACTGCATTTTAAGTAATTAATGTTTTACAATATTTTGCATCCAGCAGCCAATTTTTCAAGCTTTACATCATCCTAGTTTAAAAGCACATCCAATGATCTTTAAGGTTTTATTAATTGTGCTACGTGTTATTTTTTGCTACTTACCCTACATTTGTCTCAAAAACAGGCTAATTTCTTTATTAGTGCTGTCTGCATAAAAACGTTGGAATCTGTACTAACAAGTGTTAGACCCAATTTAATAATTATTTGTGATACGAAATATCCCGCTCTATAATTAGTTTTAATATTCTTTACCAAACATTCTAGCAAAATAAAACAAAACACCATAAATATATGTAAATAACCTCACAAGGTTGATATTTAGCAATATGGTTCAAATACAAATCTAAATTCTCAAAGTTTATTAAAATTAGTTTTACCTTAATATAATGAAACATCTGGATTGTAAAGTTATTCCTGGAATTTTCAAGAATAAGAGTGCCACCCATGTTAGATGTTGTGTTGTGAAGGTCAAAAATAAGGTCAAAGGCCTCGTCACTATCTTTTGGACCAAACATATGATTGATTTCCTGAGCCCTTCTCACTTCATATGGAATATCTTCTGACATTTGCCTGCTGTTAATATTAGTACAAAGAAATTAATTAACTAATTCTATAGCTTTGCCATAAAAAATGAGTACCTTTTCATTTGATTTTCCCATAAATGATTAGAACTGATATACCATATATAACTACCTTATCAAACTGTTTAAGGTTGTGCTTAAACTCAACAAGTATTAATGCTAGTAGACACTATGTCTTGCTGCTGTCTCTTTCATTATTTTGCACAATTTCTCACCTAATCTAAAATGATGTTTTACATTATTTCTGCTTTAGTTCATGCGCTGGCTCCTAGTTCACAGGGTTGAAATCCGCCCTGTGGCCAGAAAAGACAGCACAAGATTTATGTAAAGCCATTTCTAGGACCTAATCCAACATTTGTTGAATACAGACATCTTTGAGTTAGTTCATGCCCTTCGACCCTGGTCATCATCTCTAATGCCTTTCATGACTTGGTTCCTTTTTTATCTACTTCTTACTTTTCATATTTGGACCACCTTCTTAAGATCTTTGATTTGGGCCCTCTTGTTCCATCAAGCAAATTTTCTTTCCCTCAAAATTTTAGTAAATTCCACCTCATTGGGAATATCTCCACTACGAGATTAGATAGAATTTGTTGTTTGATTTTTAGCACCCAATTTTGTAAAACTGAGGGTGCATGCCCACACTGACACATGAAGTCGATGGAGTGTGTCCCCTTTAGGATTGGCAGCTTCAACTTTGTCAGTAATGTACTGTGGATACCTATCCCACAGTTCCTGAACCCCCCTCGCACTGGGTTCAACTCCTAGTGTCTGATGGGACAAAAACTGGTGTGGTTAGTTCTGGGTGTGTGTCATCAGCCTCTCATAGTACACTTATCTCCTCCTTCTCCCTTTGCAAAGCAATGGCAAAAAGTGTTTTTTGCAAGGCTAGTTTGGAACCCATCCAGCTTCAAACTGTTCTGGCAAGACTGGTGGGACACCATTGTTCTGCAGGTATAGGACAATGAGCAGTGGCAACAAAACTCCCCCCGTGTAAGACCACGTTCATGGAACTTTGTGAATTGCTTTTCCCCAACCTTAAGTTCTACAATACCAAAATAAGACTTGCTCTGACAGTTCAGAAGCAAGTGGCAATAAATGCCAGACAGCTACCACTCAGTGGGAAATCAATGTAGAGTGGGCAAATCTACAGTGAGGGCTGCTATGGTCCACGTAGCCAAGGCAATCAATATCCTTTTGCTATGAAGAGCAGTGACACTGGTAAGCATGCAGGACACAGTGAATGATTTTGCCGTGTTGGGGTTCTCTAACTGCAGTGGAGCAACAGCTAGAATACACATCCCTATCTTGGCACCAGACCACCTTGCCACAGAATACACAAACCACAAGGGGTATTTCTCCATAGTGTTGCAGGCATTGATGGATCACAAGGGTCATTTCACCAATCTCAGTGTGGGATGGTCCAGAAAGGTGCATGATGGGTGCACCTTTAGGGACTCTGGTCTGTTCAGAAAACTGCAGAACAGACCCTTCTTCTCAGACGAGAAGATCACCATTGGAGATGTGGAAATGCTAATAGTGATTCTGAGAGATCCAGCTTACCCCTTACTTCCATGGCTCATGAAACCATACACAAGCAGCCTAAACTGCAGAAAGGAGCAGTTCAGCTACAGGCTGAGCAAGTGCAGAACAGTAGTAAAATGTGCATTTGGCCATTTAAAAGCCAGATTCTGGAGCTTCCTGACTTGATTAGAACTCAGAGAAAGCAACATTCCCCTTGTGGTGGCAGCCTGTTGTGCACACCATAACTCATGTGAGAGTAAGAGGAAAAATTTCATGTCCGGATGGAGGGCTGTGCAGATCATCTGGCCACCAATTATGAGCAGACAGATACCAGAATAATAAGGAGAGCACAGCAAAGGGCACTACTCACCAGGAAGACTTTGAAAAACAGAACCACCAGATGTTGACATGGTAGTCATCCCTGTTGCTGTCAAGGAAGTGCCCCCTGTATGATGTGTGCTGGCCTGTAAACCCCTCCCCCCATTCAATACAAGCAATAAAGACACTGTTTTTGAGAGCTTAATCATTTTTATTGAGGGGACAAAATGTAGCACACAGTAAAGAAGTTCGGGGGGGGGGGCGGGCTTCAGAGATGGTTAAGGAAGGACAAGAGGCGTTTTGTCATCACAGGTCATGGAATGTCAGCCTTTTGCTCTGTTAAGCATTCCTGGGAGTGGAGTGCAAGACTGCCCTTGATGTCTTCCCCCATGCATTCTCCGGTGCCAGTGGGGCATAGTATGCAACTCTGTTTTAGTTATGTGTAAAGTTTACCTGTATCTGATGTTGAAGTCATATTGTAAGAGTGTGATATTTGTTAAAACTATGCTAATGAAAGCCTCTGTTGTGTGAGTGAGGAATGTATATGATCAACAAATGTTCTGGGGTGGGACAAACACCCGTATTGTTTGAGTGTAACAAAGATAAGAAGAATCACCAAATGCTCCACGGTAGGACAGGCACCAGTATGGCAGTGATCCTGATCAAAATGTGAGAAAAGGGCATTTGGGCAAGCTCCAGAGAAGGAAGCAGGCAATCATCAATAAGAATCAGCATGATGGGACAATAGATACAGGATGATAAGAACAAAAGAAAACATCAAGAAACTTCAAAAGATCACAAGCACCCTTGAACAGGATGCAAAATCCACTGATCCCAGTGCAAGAAATCTGCTACAAGAGGAGGCTGTCCTATAACAGACTGTGGGTTCATCTGCCAGATCCACCGGGATCTCAGCCCGGGCTGAAGGAATCTGGTCCCAAACTATCCTCATATTGCATTAGTTTGAGCAGCTAACTGAAAGCAAGCAACAGATTGGTAACTATAACATCAACTGGCGAGGCAGTGTGTGTGTGTGTGTGTGTGTGCGCGCGCATGTGCATGTGCATGTGCATATGTTAACTGCTTTTCTAGTGTATTCTCAATAGATGTGGCATATTGCCTTTTCCCATGAAAAAGATCCTATGTGTTTCTTATAAGCATAACAGGGAGAGGATATAGAACATATTGAGGAGGGGATGTGGTTCGTCATGGTCTGCAGTGGAGCTCTGTGCTCCTGTAATAGTCACCTCAGGAGCTGTTTGCTGCACCATCAGCTTCAACATTTCCTTCTGGGTCTAGACTTCATGCTCTCTGGGTGCTCTCCTCTCCATATGATCCACTCTTCTGTCCTCCAGCATAGTCTTCCTCCCTGAATTTAACTGTGACCTGTCCATGCAGGCATATCTTCCCACGTTCATTTTCTCCTTTGGATCTGTGCTTGTCTAACAGCTGGGGTGAGGGGAGAAGTGGTGGTCAAAGAGTCTGCTGTTGAGCACACTGCCACAAAACATGAGCGAAGGCCAGACATTCGAGATATGTATTTACTGTAGATGAGATAAACACACAAAGTAATTTAATGAAAGAGGCTCTGTGGCAAACAATAGAGATGTGTTGTATACAGGGACAAATTTTGGCTGTGCAGCAGACACCACACACAGATCTTGGGGGACCTGATTGACTTGGTTTGCTTCCAGTCAGCGTAAGGCACAGACTGAGGCATGTTTTCAAGCCTGTTTTCAAAAGCAGTTTCTGCAGCTGTGCACGCTGCAGTGGTGGGAGGGCATAGTGGGTTTTGGGGCTGTGGCGGTGCTTCTTCTCCCCACTTCTCTGGGGTACTGAGAGTTTCCTTTAACCCAGGAGGCTGGAGAAAGGAAGTGAGAGGGCCAGGCATGTCAATGTGGCTTGTGCTATTTGGGCTGTGTGGCTCTCACAGTTGCCATGTGCTTCTTCTAGCCCTTCTGCTGGGACCGTGAAAGTTCCCCTTCCCTAGGAGCCTGGGGAAGGGAAGGGAATGGATGGGGGTGGTCCAGGCATGGTGAAGCAGATTGTGCTATCATAGCTTAGTGCTCCTTCCTCTGCTTCCTCTAGGTTGCAATGCAAGATGGTAGCCTGCTTAGAATAACAGATTGATAAGTAATGGATGCTGACTTAATGTGGCCAGAAGGCTGGTCAGTATAGTGCACTGCTTTGTGGTGGAAGTGTTCCAGATTACTGCTGGCTTGGCATCACAAGGTACCCTATCACGGAGATTGGAATATGGCAGGCCTCCTGGAAACCTCATGAGAAGGATTAGAGAGCATCTGTAAGACAGCTTCATGGAGATGTGCAGGGAGGATCAACGCACTGTCCCTAGACAGGTTAACAAGTTGTTTGGGGGGGCCCAAGTTGTGCAGGTACAGCACCCACCACAGATCACCTAATTGCCTTAACCCATATGTATCATTATTAAAAATGACAGCTCACCAGAGGTGCCCTCCCCACCATCAGGGTCCATCTGAGAAATGTCCTGGGAGGAGAGGAAGAAATCCAAAGTTAAAGAAGTTCCTGGCTGTCAGTGAGATCAGCTGCTCCATTCTCCAGCTGACCACTGTCATCCTTCTCGTCTTCATCCATCGTCTTCTCTGCCGTTGCCAGAGGGTGCCTGAGAAATCTCTTAAGAGGTGTTCATGGACTCTATAGACAGTGGTTTCCTCTCCCACACTTGAATCCCAGGCAGCTTCTTATAGGAGCAGTATGTTTGCTGAGATGACCCAGAACATTCATTTGCTTTCTTTGTCTTCTGGTACACCTGCCTGAGCTCTTTTATTTTCACACAGCACTTCTGGGCATCCCTGGTGTATCCTTTTTCCACCGTGCCCTGTCTGCATTTCTTTTGCTGCTTCAGAGCTCTGTCAGAACATCTTCATTCCCTTATACTCCTAGATCTACTGCACACTCCATGCTGGAACTTGCCTGCAACCCTGGGAATTCATGGCTAGGAGTGCTGCTGCCATGTGCTGCTCAGGTGCGCTGCCTCCTCTGCTCATCATGCTGGCCAAACAGGAAATGAAATTCAAACTCTCCTGGGCGATTTCCTGTGCACCTGCACAGCAGCAAAGCTGAAAGTGCTGGCCAGAATTGTTGAACTGTGGACCACGTCCAGAAGGCCAAGAATGTTGAATTTCACAATACTCCACCTGAACTATCCTAATGTCAGCCATGCAAGGTCAACTTTGGCATTATTCCTCATGCAAAGCAGGAATATCAAAGTTGATCTTAAGAGCCCATAAATTTAGTGGAACAGACCCTGTAGTATGGACTGATTGCTTAGAAAATTGACCTTTATCAGCTAAGTTTAACCTAGCATACTAGTGTAGAACAAGCCAATGTTTTTAAAACTAAATCAAACTATTCTCTTTAATATAGTTTATGGATGTGAGAGTCTATAGTTGAATGTACTGAACTTTATTAATTTCATTGCAAAATGGCATCTGATCTGTCATAAAATTATAGGCTTCCTTTGTGCATTAATTCAATTGAAATAGAGAATTTGGGATAAAGGAAAGATCCAAATACACTGGGTAAAATCCTGCCCTACGGTAGTCCTTGAGAGATAGCTATGCCATTGCCTTCACCAACTCAGGAAAAAAATATGATAGTCCTATAAGAGTACTTTCTGATGCTAAATGATTGAATTATCTGATGAGATTTACTGAGAAATATTAATAAAAGTTATACAAAAAGCATTTCAGGAGAAATATTTTAAATTAAATAACCCAACAGTGCATTTATTAAACCATTCCAATTTCAAAGCAGGTGAAATAATAAACAGGAAAGACAAAGAAGTTATTCTATATGCATAAGTATATGTATTCATAAACTGTTAAGAAGTTGGTGCAAACCTTTATTTCTTGCCACGTCGTATTTATCTTACAAGTGACACTACCAATAAAATAATTCCCTCTTAGCTAAAATGCCAAATGAAAATGAATAGCTGTATTGTTAACACACTTTTAAAGCACAGTTGTGATTTATGTGTAATTTGTTCTCATTCACCTTTCTCATTAGGACCTTTGTGTTTCATAGTATCTCAGATGTACATTAAAATGCTTGGGTCACCTACCAAAGTCCACTTCAACAGTTAACATCTCAAACACAAAGCTAACAGTGTTCCATTAAAATGTCATTTTTCACTATAAAATAATTATTTAAATCAGAATAGTTACACTTTGTTTTAGGTTCTTTAAATCAAGAAATAATACAGGGTAATTACTTTATTGACAATTATGTCTGTATAGTTTTGCCATACTATGCATACTTCAAACTCGACTATTTTCACATTTCATTCTACAATAAAGGTGACTGAAATTTAAGATACTCTCACAATTTTAAATAACAATAGATGATTTACTTGGTGTCACTCAGGTCCTTACCTCAAATAAGGTTTCTTTTTCTTCATTTAAATCATTGTTCCAGGGTGGGTCTGGAGATGAGGGGTTCAATATGCAGGATATCCCAGGGAGAGAGGATAACCGCAGCCTTCTCTCCCTGCAGCAGCTTGGGGGCACATGAAAAGTGCCTCTCCATATATATATTAATTAGAATGTGTCTGTATGTCTGTGCTATGTTTCTTCAAGAACTCTTCTTAAACTGTAAGAGCTATGACCACAAAATTTGGTATGCAGCTGCCTCTTACCCTAATTAAACCAAAGTCAAGTGTTTGGTTTTTCCTGGAAAGTGGGAAATGCCTGAAATCCCAGGATTTCCCAGAACATGCAAAGGGAGGAGGCAGAAGGAGGATGGAAGAGAAAGAGAGGGGTACAGACAGGAGGGACATGATGCTGAGAGTGGCCACTGGGGGTAGCTGCAGCACCAAGAGAGATGCCAGCAGGGCCAGGGTGCCACCATCTTGCCTGCCACAAAGACCAGATAAGTAGCTCTCCTTCCCTAAATTCTGAGCCTGATCCCACCAGAAAGAGCCTAGAAGCTGCAGAGGGGGCAGCCCCCAGGCAGCTTGCAGGACATGGGAAGGGGCACTGCAGGCCGGGGCAGCGTTCAGAACTGTCCTCCACCCTGACAGCCTTCAGGCCATGGGGAGGGAAGCTGCTGAAGGGGAGCAGCTGGGGGAGGCAGGCCATGAAAGCCTGTCCCCTCTCAGTAGCCTGCAGACTGTGGGGTGACGTAACTGGAGGGGGCAGCTAGAGAAGTGGCAGTCCCCTGAACCCTGGACCCTCTCCCATACAGCTTTCAGGACATGGGGAGCAGCTGGTGGGGGCCCAGTTCTTGGAGCCTGGCCTCTTCCCAGGTAGTCTGCAGGCTGTGGAGGAGCTGTTAGAGGGTGGGGCCACCTCTGGAGTCTGACTCCCCACCCAGACATCCTGCCCGCCACAGAGTGTCAGCCCCCAGAGCTTGCCCCCTCCCAGACAGCCCACTGGCTGGGGACGGCTGTTCTGACCCACTGTGAGTTGTAGCAGCCTCATCATCTTGGCTGGCCCCAGTAACCCTGCCCACCTCCCAGCTTCCTGTCCTGAGACCCCTGCCCTAACTTCTGCACCTCCCATCTGCCTTGACTTCTGCACCCTCACCCAGTACCTTGAGCCCCCAGATCCTGAGTCACAACTTACCCTCTGCCCCAAGCCACCTGCCCTTCCTCACCCTGACCTCTCACTCCAGACTTAATTTTTCTTCATTTCTGAAAAATACTATAATGGAAAGAAATGTATATTTTCCATGTATTTTCAAAAAATACCTTCAGCTAAGGAGCCAAGCAACAGGGGGTACATCTTGTAGTAAAATAACAAAACAAAAAAAACACCCTCCGGATAACATTTGAGGTAGAAAATTAAAAACACACAAGCACACAATTATTCTTACCCAAGATTAGCAGGATCAAAAACTCGGTTCAGGTCACAGTCAATATATCTAGTACATTTCTTCACAGCTCTTGGGTTGGTAATAAATGGTTTCACTTCCAGCCCTGGTCTTTGAATTTCAGCTCCATTTTCCTGCCAATGCTTGACCAAAAATACCCCTGATAACTCATTACCATGCGTTCCTCCAAAGATAGCTACTCTGCGTACAGGGGCCTCATGATCAACAAAACAGGAAGTCATTATCTTAAGCTGCTTTAATGATTGCTGTAATCAAAACAAAAAATAATAGCAAAATAAGACATTTGTTCCTAAGGAAAGATAGAAAATTTTTGACTCTTTAAAATCTGTCTAGAACAGATTTTAACTGAAGTGTATTAACATTTCTCTAACAAGTTTTAAGAGCTGTCTGTTGCAATACATGGGTGTTGGTAAACTCACAGTCCTCCCTCCCAAGGCCTGCCCCTTTTCTTTTAACCATATTTGGATAACAATATGTGTAAATCAGCTAAAGATAGCAATATAATTCACTAACTAACTCAACTCCAGTACTCAGTCTGTAATGTTATATGGTGTATAATTAAATACTGTGCTCCTGGAAAACAGTATAGTTTTTAATTTGTTTTTAAAATAATGTTCACTTTCTAAATTGAAAATCCACAGAATGCTAGACCTTTCAGACTGTATGTACCAAATGCATCATTTTATGTGTTTTGTATCACATAGGCAGTACAATACAAAATAGAGAAATGGTTTAAAGTGAGCACAAACACACAACAAAATACAAAGTTATAATTTTACGTTTTAGGTATTGTGAGAGACGCTGTTAAGCGATGCTGGAGTACCTCTCCAGGCGCGAGCCTGGGCAATTTTTTTGGGACCCTGGGCTGCCCAGATGCCAGTGTCCCCCTCTCAGCCTTCCTGATCTAGTCCAAAGGAGAGGATAACCTCTACGTCTGGTACCAGCTCAGCTGCAGGAGTTGCCAGGCCAATGCCAGAAGTTGGCACAGAACCGCCTTAGGACTCCCTGCCGGATTTTCTGTCAGGGTTTACTCCCTTAGCCTTGCTCCTTCCCAGGATAACCCAGAAGGTAGTGGGGCAACACAGGAGGTAACAGATACCAGTTATAAGCTCTTGCTCGATTGAGAGAGAGGAGGTGTTTGGAAGAAGAGCTAGAAACACAAATGACTGGTTCGAAGCTAACTCCGATGAGATGATTCCAGCCATCGGAAAGAAGTGCGCTGCACTCCTGGAGCACAAACACTCACCGAGCCAGAGTACCCTGCAAGCACTCAGAGCAGCCAGAAAAACAGTACAGCAGACAGCCAAGCACTGTGCCAACAACTACTGTCTCGAGCTATGCAGCAGCATCCAGACCACTGCTGACTCTGGTAATCTCGGGGGAACGTATGAGGGCATCAGGAAGGCATTAGGACCCACCCAGAACAAGATGGCACCTCTGAAATCCAAATCTGGTGAAGTCATCACTGACAAAGCCAAACAGATGGAGCGCTGGGTCGAGCACTACTCTGAGCTGTACTCATGTGAGAACATTGTGGTTGATACAGCCCTCGATGCCGTCAAGCTCCTACCAGTAATGGACGAACTGGATCAGGAACCAACTGTGGACAAACTGAAGAAAGCCATCGACAGCATTGCAGTAGGAAAGGCCCCAAGCCAGGATGGTTTCCCACCAGAGGTAATCAAGTGTGCCACGGATACCCTCCTGGAACCCCTACATGAGCTACTGTGCCTGTGCTGGAGAGAGGGAGAGGTTCCACAGGATATGCGCGACGCTAACATTGTAACCTTGTATGAGAACAAAAGAGACAGAAGCGACTGCAACAATTACCATGGAATCTCCCTCCTAAGCATCACTGGTAAACTGTTCGCTCGCGTCATCCTCGGCAGACTCCAGAAGATTGCTCAGAGTGTGTATCCCAAATCACAGTGCGGATTCTGTGCAGAGAGCTCTACCATTGACAAGGTCTTCTCTCTGAGGCAGCTGCAGGAGAAATGCAGGGAGCAGAGGAAGCCACTCTATATTGCCTTCATCGACCTGACCAAGGCCTTCGACTTGGTCAGTAGGGATGGACTGTTCAAACTGCTCCACAAGATAGGCTGTCCACCATGGTTACTCAAGATGATCCAGTCTTTCCACAAAGACATGAGAGGAACCATCCAATATGACGGCACATTATCGGACGTTTTCAGCATCAGGAGCGGTGTCAAACAAGGATGCGTCCTTGCTCTGACGTTGTTCGGGCTCTTCTTCGCACTCCTCCTGCAGCACGCCTTTGGATCTTCAACAGAGGGCATCTTTTTGCACACAAGATCTGATGGGAAACTGTTTAATCTTGCAAGGCTGAAAGCTAAATCTAAGGTGCAGGAAGTCCTCATCAGAGATATGCTGTTCGCAGATGACGCTGCTGTAGTGTCACGCACAGAAGACCAGCTTCAGAAACTGCTGGATCAGTTCTCCAAAGCATGCACAGACTTCGGGCTTTCCATCAGCCTAAAGAAGACAAACGTACTTGGTCAGGATGGTGCCGAACCTCCGTCAATCAGCATTGACAACTATACGTTAGAGGTCGTCCATGAGTTCGTTTACCTCGGGTCCACCATCACTGACACCCTGTCATTGGAGACTGAGCTAAACAGGAGGATCAGAAAAGCAGCCGCAACTCTGTCCAGATTCAGCAAGAGAGTGTGGAATAACATCAAGTTGTACACCCACACCAAAATGCAAGTCTACAGAGCCTGCATCCTCAGCACCCTCCTTTACGGCAGCAAGTCTTGGACCCTGTACGCCCGCCAGGAAAAGAGGCTGAACGTCTTCCACTTGCGCTGCCTCAGGCACATCCTTGGAATATTGTGGAAGGACAGAGTGTCCAACACCGCTGTCCTTGAGCAAGCTGGAATCCCAACCATGCACACCCTCCTCAGGCAGCGGCAGCTCCACTGGCTTGGCCACATCCACAGGATGAATGATGGAAGGATCCCAAAAGACATCCTGTATGGCGAGTTTTTCTTCACACAGCGCACAGTCAACCTGTGGAACTCCTTAGCAGTTGGACGCTGTGAAGCCCAGGACTCTAACAGAGTTTAAAAAAGAGCTCGATAAATATTTGGAGGTTAGGTCCATAGATGGCTATTAGCAAAAGGTAAGGTATGGTGCCTAGCCTTTTGTCAAAGGCGGGAGATGGATGGCAGGAGACAAATCGCTTGATCATTGTCTTCGGTTCACCTGCTCTGGGGCACCAGGCATTGGCTCCTGTCGGCAGACAGGATACGGGGCTAGATGGACCTTTGGTCTGACTCAGTATGGCCGTTCTTATGAAGGATGTCTACTACTATTGTGAGAGACATAATGGTGAAAGCTCAATACTGTCAGGTACCAAAGAAGTGTGGGTAAGCAAGTATAGCTGGATTTCTTGGAGCATATTTATTGTTTGTGTGCATGTGTGTGGGTGGGTGTGTCTGGACAGTTTTACCATACTTAGTTAATGAACAGTGACTACAGGGAGCTTAGTTAAAAATAAAAATTCACTATTTGTAGCTGACTGTAATATCCTTGACTCCTGTGTTGCAATGGGATCTGTTAGCGTGGATCGCTGTGCCACTGAAGGTTATTTAACTCAGGGATGGCCAAAATAATACCCATGGTCCAGATCCAGCTTGTACAGCATTTCTATCCTGTCAGTTCAGCTGATAAGCAGAGTGTGCCTGCCTCATGTGTTCAGTTACCCCTCCCCACATCTTGCTCCATCTTGCAGCAGGGGTGCTCCCAGGATCCCCATATTGGCTGTGCAGAGGGGGTGGGAGGAGAGGGCAGAATGAGGATAGAAGGGAGTGCTGAAGTCAGGGTGTCAGTCTGCTCCTGTACCCCATCACTTGCAGAGCCAGGGTTCGGGAGAGGGAAATAAAATGGAGCTGCTCCAGTCTGAAGTATGGTGCGTGACTGACTGTCTTAAGAGACAGGGAACTGTTTCTAAGATTTTTCCAGTAACTAGCTCTCTCAAACACACTCACACTCACATACACTCCACCCTCCATAAACCGCATCTCTGAATAGAGGGGGAAGGGAAACAACAGAGCAGGACAGCTTCCCCTATCTTAAAGAGATAGTGCATGGAATACCTCAGAACTTTACCCAGCGTAGCCAGCGCAAACTCCCTGTCACACACCCACACACACAAACTGTGCCATACCCCTAGACTATGCCACACACATTTGCCCAGTCTCTGTGCTACACACATACACAATCTGAGTCATAAAGTATCTGTCGCTCACACGCACAAAACCTCCCTCTATATATAGGGCCTCCATCTCTACCCCTTCTAGGGGCCCAGATCTGGCCCCTGTCAATTTACAAAAATTCATGGAGTGGCCACCTCTGAAAATTATTACCCACCACTGATCTAACTAGTGTTTTGCACTTCTAACCTCTATGATTCTAATGACACAAAAAGTAGATGGATGTAGCAGACATAAGATCAAATAGTAGTACTCGCCTCTCAGAATCTTCAGTAGTCAGGAACCTGCTTTTTTTCAGCTTCAGAATTCTTCCATAATCCCTATACATATACCATAACCAGTGTTGCCTCTAAACCAATGGTTCCCATCATTTTCAGTAACAAGGCACACTTTAGTGAGACAATTCCAGTGGCTCATCCATTTTCAGCTGCACTGATTGCTCATAAAGGTTACATTTACTTACATTTACTATGGTTACAGTCTTACTAGAGAGGTTTGTAACAAGGTAGTGTACACAACAAGCTAAACAAGGATCAAATGCATTAACCTTTCAAATCCACACAGAATACGTTGTCTTAGACAGCAAGCCTAGACACATTTTCAAATCTACTTAATGCCATGCTAGGGATGTTGCGTAAAGCAGTACCACTGAAAACAGGCTCCTGTCACCACCAGCCTGTTGGAGCCAGGACATGGCATTTAAAGCAAGTTCCTGCTCCAACAGGCTCCGACTCTCCCTCTGCCCTACCACAGCAGGGAGTGGGGGGTGGGCTCCCTGCCAGCTCATTTAGCCAGGATACAGCATTTCGGCTGCCTCCTGGTGCAAACAGCATCCTGTGAGGTTGGCATGTCCCCTTGCAATGGTTGCAAAGAGCCACCATGGGGCCAGGGGAGCAGAGATTGGCAAATTTCACAGCACACTGGTTGAAAATCACTGCTCTAAATGTACACTAGTACAGCCACCCAGGAGAGATTCAGGTACTGCCCAGGTAATTAGCAGGGTGTTCACAGGGCCCACACCTGGGAGTATGCATGTCTACTGGTGGTGCATGTCCACATATATCTTGGTGCACATAACAAAATGTATTCCATGAATGGATATAAATTATTAGAGGGAACGCTGACTACAATTACCATTCACAGAGGATTTTCTCAAAGGCAAATTAAACTATGCAGCAGTCACATATGTTCCATGGCATTCTGGCAGTGTTTTATGGGCAGCGTTATACCTGCAATCCCAAGGTCTCACAAATCTAGACTAGTCTGTATGTGACCATTTTGCACATCCTTTATAAAGGCTTTTATGTATAATAATTTGGAGAATAAAAAGTCTCAGCAGGGGAAAAATAGCTTTTTATAGGCAACAGGATTCTGCATCTCTGTTATGACTCACTGCATGCCACAGAAATACAAATAAACTCTATATCTGAAGGTATAAAATATAAATTTTTGTAAAGATTTTATTTCTTTCCATTAGGATTTGTATAGGCTTTACATTTCAATCACCCCACAATATTTCATTGCTATGTAAGAAAGTTTTTATAAAGAATAAACATAATAAAACTGACACTTTAAATTTCAGCTTGTTCATACTGATTTACTGAGCTGTAGTGAATTAATCCGGATTATCTATGTTTATTCAGACACATAATGGTATTATTTCTTCATTTTAGTAACTTGTAACAGAGTTTAAAGAAAAATAAGTACAGTATATACTTTATTAAGCAAATCAGAATAGTTATATTTTATGCCAAAATACTTCTGTTCCATCTTTTGCCTGCTCCAACCCCATTGCTTTTGGTCATGGTTCCAAAGCTATTACTTACACAGTGACTGAACCAATGACTCACACTTTGAATCTTGTTTATGGAATTTAAACAGTGCAGCTCTTTGGAAAGTAAACTGTAAAATGCAGATACACAGTGCTAGTAAATACAGTTTTCTCTTTTGTTTTTGAATGTATGATAACATTTATATTTCCTAACAAGAGGCTACGTGAATCACAGCAATGGTTTATGCACTTACCTTATTTAACATGCAAGAAGTTTGTCTCCTAACAAGAACTTAATAGAAAAGATACAGTGCATTTCCAAACATGAACTTAGGACTAAAGCCATTGAAGCTTCTTTTATACCCTTTAACCAAGTTAACTTCCAAAGAATTTTTAACTCATGGTTTCCCAGTACTAACTCTAGTGGCTTTGTGGGCAAAAATGAAAAAAAAACATTTAAAGAATTTTTGTTCTTCTCAGTGAAGATGCCGACAACAATGTAATCCCTTATTTCAGTGCTATATGCCAACCTCTCTATTTATATCCCTGGAAAATTATTCAGGCGCATATTATGGCTTCTTTAATATCATTTTAGGGTTATTTTGGTTCTGTGTTCTATAACTTGCTTTTTTATTTCTGCAGCAGTACAAAAGCCTTAAGAGCAGGGTTGGGAGGACTTTATCAAGTTATTACTTATTAACGATAATGGAAGCTATTTATTCAAAATAATTTTATAGAGCATTGTCTGGGTATTCTCTCCCCTCAGTGCTCTGGCTGCCCTACAGACTGAGGAGAGCTGAATTTGGCTCACTCCAACCCTAGTAACAGATAGTTGTCCCAGAAAGCAAAATACTAGGGCAGCAAAATGTTCAGTAACTGAATAGGTTACTGCAGCACGGTCGGAGCAGATATTTGCCCACTTACATAAGGCAGCATAATGCTAAGAACTGCCACATCAGAATTACTTTAAAGACTAGAAGCCTGTGTTGCTCCACTGTGATGATAAGGGCTCCTTCCCTATGGTAGGAGAGTGGCTCTGCAATGCAGCTCGTGCCACACCAGGAGAAAGGGACAAACAATGGTATTTTAGCTACTATATTCCATGTGTGAACTATAGATTGAACATCTTTAGTCCAGAACTCTCGTCTGGCAAGCTCTGTAATCTGGCATGATTTTAGTTAGCTGGATGACCACTTATCAGGGGTGTGGCCAAGTTTCCCATGGTCCCATAAGGTTTGTTTATAACCACCAGACCTGGCTCTTAGTGTTCTGTGTTATTTAGTTCAAATTTACCCACCGAATCACAGAATCACAGGGCTGGAAGGGCCCTCAGGAGGTCATCCAGTCCAGCCCCCTGCTTCAAGCTGGATCAACCTCCCCACTAAGTAATCCCAGCCAGGACCTTGTCCAGCCACGACTTAAAAACCTCAAAGGATGGAGAATCCACCACCTTTCTAGGCTGCGCATTCCAATGCTTCACCACCCGCCTGGTGAAGTAGTTTTTCCTAATATCTAACCAACAGCTCTCCCTCTTCGACTTCAGACCATTACTCCTTGTTCTGCCATCTGATACCATTAAGAACAGTTTCTCACCCTCCTTTTCAGAGCTCCCCTTCAGGAAGTTGAAAGCTGCTATTAAATCACCTCTAAGTCTTCTCTTCTGTAAACTAAACAAGCCCAAATCCCTCAGCCTCTCCTCATAGGTCTTGTGTTCCAGACCCTTGATCATTTTTGTTGCCCTTCGCTGAACCTGCTCCAGCAAATCCACATCCTTTTTATACTGTGGGGCCCAAAACTGGACACAATATTCCAGATGTGGCCTCACCAGTGCCGAATAAAGAGGAATAACTACTTCTCTAGATCTGCATGAAATGCTCCTCCTAATGCACCCTAGTATGCCGTTAGGCCCTAATTGTCTACATGTCTGCTGTTTGTTTTTTTCTCCTAAGAGCCCAGTAAGCAGTGCAAGTGTTGTTAATGTGATAGAGAATATTGAACTCCTGTGATCCATCAAATTCTCTTCTCCAGCATCAGTCAGGTCCCAAGGGTGCTGCATAAGAGAGGTTCAATCTGTAGGAACTTCTGCAATAAGCTGCTGAGTTGAATGTCTACACTGACATCAATAATATCTGTAACTAACTAGGCATGGGGAACAACAAGAAGTCTTGTGGCACCTTATAGACTAACAGATAATTTGGAGATTAAGCTTTCGTGGGCAAAGATCCGCTTCATCAAAGCGGGTCTTTGCCCACGAAAGCTTAATCTCCAAAATATCTGTTAGTCTATAAGGTGCCACAAGACTTCCTGTTGTTCTTGAAGCTGCAGACCAACACAGATGGCTACCTCTCTGATAACTAGGCACATTTTGTTCAGTCAAGACAGCCAGAGAACCTGGATCTTTTCACCCAAATAAGTGAAACCTTCAGTCTCATTTTGTAGCCCTCTTAACTATACTACAGATCTTTTAAAGCTTTGTCTGAAATACCATTTGTCTATCTTGTAAAGCACCCAGAGCTCAGGGCATGTCCTAAAAACCAAACACATCTCCATTATTTTAGTAGGCTGTGATTGTTTTAATTGTGAGGTTCCCAGGAACTGTATTTGTGTTCATAATATTTTTTCTTGTAGAGACAAAAGCCTGCCCAGAACTCGGAGACTAAGGGGTGAAAAGAAGCTGGGGAGAAGCTCAGCACAGAGCTAATTATGGAGGGGGAAGCCTGACACAGACTGAGGTGGTGTAGTTAATGTTCAGTGTACAGGGGGATTTAGCGCTGGCTTCTGTCGGGGTTCTGCTGCCCCCTAGGCACTGTCCCGTGCAGGCACTGAAGCGACTAAATCCAAAGGGAAAGTAGTTCATTCTCTTCCTGCGATCTCCAGATTTCCGCTTTACTGAGACGCCACCCACCCCCAGTCACTCCCCTCAGCGGGGCACCTTTCCCGCCCTCTGTCCTGCGGCGCGCTACCCTCACCGCCCCTCGCCCGTCTCGCGCTCGTTCCAGCCGTTGCTTTTGGCGGGCTTCAACGGTCTTCCTTCAGCTGCGTCCACGAGCGCTGGGCAGAGGTTCAGCCCATCTTCTCCTTAAACTCGGTCCTGGCGCTTGGGTTTTCCCGCTTTTTTCCTCAGCTCCTTGGCCTGTCACTTACTGGCTTGTCCCCTCTGGAGTTCGCGGTGGCCTGTTTTACCTCAACATCAAGGAAGTAAAAGTCAATGTAAAAGTCACAGGCAGGACAAACCGATCGCTGATTCGATTACAGGATTTTATGCTTTTGATTTTGGCCCGTTTTACAAATCTTACGCATTTATTTTCATTGATGGGCTATGGTACCCCCAAATACTGTTTTACGTACAAATTATTACAGACCTCGGGGACAAATTCTGTTCTAATTTATGCATGCACAAATATCTGTCATTGATGTCCATGAGGTAGAGAGTATCTTAGGTATATGGGCTCTGGTCCTACAAATATAAAAGACAGAGATTATAGTTAACTATGTATATAAGTATTTTCAGCATCCCATATGCTAAGAATAGGATCAACAAATTTACATATTTCTGACCTTTTTATTATTATTAATTAGTAATCTTTTAGGGCTCCATTTCTGCAAACTGACAACATTTTTGCAGGGTCAGCCATTAGTCAATATGGCCAATTTCAAGTAACGATCCACTGTGTTCAGGTTTTTCCTGTATTATCACTTTTTTGAGGTAGCTGTCCTGGGGAATCTGTAAGGGTACTCAGTAAACATGGCCAGCTGTACAGTTTTATGGGCTCGGTAAATGCTGCCAACTATTCAATTTGGTGGGTTGTCCAGTTTTATGAAAGTCCTGGTTTTTTGCTCCTCAGAGGTGGCAACCATAAAGTCAAATATTAAAAACTTATTAGGGTTAGAAGCCTCCTCACAAATCACAATATAGCTTAAATTCATAAGATTAAAAACAATAAATTTAAAGTTTTTATGTTTTTTTTTAGATTTCTGGAGCTTTAAAGTATATATTGTTTGCATCACCTTTTCAAGCTTTTCTCTGCATCCAAGTCTAGAAACATTTATTTATTTATTTATTTATGTTATAAAATGAATGAATGAATGCTATGATTTTCATGTATGCTCTGGATTCCAGCAGGTGAAGCTTCATAAAAATATCTAGTATCTCAAAACTCATAATAAAATGAAGAAAATTGACAACACTACTCTAGTGCCACAATTACATATCAAAAATTTAATTATTCAATTATGGATTTTATGTGCACAAATATGTGACACCAGGCCAGACGAGATTAAAGGCATTTAAAAATTTAAAGTGAAATGATGGTCATGGAAAAGCAGCTCGAATTGTGTGGTCTAGAAATAAAATGCCATATGTGCATTCTAATTCACTGTTTCTACTTACAATACTGTAATGGATTAATCTGAAAACAAGCAGGGCAATCAAAAATTCATATACAGTATATCAAATGTGAATGTATTTTAAAAATTACTTTCTGTTAATTCTTCCACAGAATCTCCAGTTTGTAATGATTCAGTGATATATTCTGGCCACATCAAGTACTTCCTGCAAAAGGGAAGTGTTTTCAGGTTTTGGCCTATACAACGTTCTTTAGAAGAGCAAACTATCTCTTTCATTTTTCATATCCTATATAGTGACACTATTCTTCATGAAATGCTAAAACTTTAGTTTTTATTCATAACCATAAGGCAGTCCATTTTGATAATTAACTTTTCAGCATTTATTATACCACCACACTTTATAACAAAGTCATGCCTAAATCATCATTTTCTTTTTCATTTTTAATTTCCTTTTTTCAGGGACTTCTATAAAATTACCCTTTGAATCGCAAGTTTTAATGATTTGTTTTCTTTTCAAAGATGAAGGTTTTTATAAATTTTAAATTTATGAAAAACAAACCAGGACTAACATACACGTAACTATTTCCTTTTACTTCACAAATGTAATAGCTGGGGCCCTGATCCTGGAAAGTCTTACTCATGTGGTATCACTTTATGCACACTAATACTCTCACAGAAGTCAATGAGACTACTTAAGCAGTAAAATTAAGAATTTGCCTAAATTGGTACTCTACAAACTGTTAGACAAATAATGAATAAACCTAATGAAAAGCTGCATGCTACTTAGTTATATTTATAATGTGAATTACAGTTTTTTAACTACAGGTGGATTTAATAGCAATATAACTTTCATGGGGTAAATTTGGAAGAGTGAATAAATTATAGCATATTTGGATAGTGTGAAAGAAATGAAGAGAAATTTAAGTGACAGTTCAACTCGTAGCACAGCAGGTATAATTAACTTTATTACTGTACATTTGAAAATCATTTTATCAATGTATTTATCCAATTTCTGCAAACATTTCCTGCCAAGCCAGACCCCAATGCCAAACAGAGCTCCTCTTAAAAGTCTGTTATTGGAACATTGAGGTCATAGTGGTAAGGTTGCAGTCAGTGGAATCATTTATAGAGTGAAACGCTTAGCACATGTGCAAGTGTTTGTAGGGGTGGGGTTTTATATTGGAAACACTTAGGGCAATGGCTTTGTCTTCCATATGAAGTGCCACACTTTTAGGTGATACAAAAATCAATAAAATAATGGATGGAAATGTTAATTAAGTAGTTATCATTTACCCATATTCCCAATGCAATATGTAGACTGTGTATCCCTTAGCCAGAAGAATTTAATGGGTTTCCAACACTTTATGAAAGTTATTTTAATTTATTTTTAGGTTGTCTACCTGTACCACTGTTCAACCAGAAAAAAAGAACCAGACAGCCACTTACTTCAAATCCACATAAAATTGAACCAAATACCAGCACTGATACTTACAGTTATGACTTTTCTCCTAGAACAACTGGTAAATAAGCTTGCTCATTTTTAAATGAAAAAATAATTTTTAAGGAAAGTATGTTTTACTCTTTTCTGTCATATAGTAAATTTCTTTCTACTCTGTATAATTAAGCCATTTTAATGTATGCCTGCAGGGAAGTTGACTTTTTCCAATTTTAAAGAATGAAGTAGCTTGCTGGCATTTAAATGAGACCTCTTGAAATAGTGACCTTTTGTTTTCAGGTGTTTTAAATAGAAATGCAAGATCCATGTTACAGAATTAAAATTCTATACTGTGCTGTTGTAGTCTTGTAAAAAAGAAATAATCTGTCCCCAATACTGTGTTTTTAAAGTGCTATGACACAGAATTCTGCAAGGATTATTTATTGTTATTACTATTTTAAACAAGTTTCTTTGTGTTAAGTATAGACAGTTCTAAACTGGTAGCTTAAGCATCAATTAGGAAAAAAAAGGTTAAGACTCACTGTGAAAAAAAAATTGTAATTACGCATAGCAAACAACCAGATTCCCCACTGATCTGGACACAGAAGTGAGATGAACACAGCCATATAGATGTATTTTAAAGTGACAGGCTAAAGCTTTTTATTAAACTTAAACACAGGGGAAGAATGCTACCTACCCATCATCCAAATTTTCACATAGCAGGCATTTTAATTGGTTCCAGTGTTGAGGTTATAGGCTCCTACCAAAAAAACCATAACTTGGGACATACTTTCCACTGTCTATCTCTATGCTCTCCCACCCCCACCTCTTATCTTGCTCCGAGGCCTACCAATCTCACTACTCCCCCAAGGGAGCAGAGAATGAATAAGAGCTGTGATCTCCATCCATATGAGCCACAAGGTGTGACCCTGTCTCATGATCCCAAGGCCATCAACAATATTCCAGGTTTTTATCTCTGGGAACTTTTATTTTATTCGTTTAATATCACTGGAAACTAGCTAGAAACTGTGTTGAAGTAACTACTACACCAAGTATCTCTATTAGATACTAAGTGCATTTTTGCTTAATCTAATGTGGTTTGACAGTGCTACGAGGAAGGCAAAAAATGTTCCTGTGTCTTTGGCAATCAATCCTTATCAGATAAAATCCTTCCTGACCCCAAATGTGGAATCAGTGAGTCTCACAGCACGTGCCAGGATAGATTTCTCTTTCGCAGTTCAAGGTGGTCAGGGGAAGGCTGATGGAATAAAGCCAAAAGAGGCTCCACATGGCCCATCCTCCCTAGTAAATCTGTGGAGCTAGCGAATGTGAGCCATTCAGTGCCACTCCACTTCAGCTAGGAAAGAGGTGCCGAAGACTCCAGCAAAGTATGGGAGGAGGTACCTGGTGTCCCGTCATCAATTGTCTCCCTCCATCACTGCTGGGAATATCCCTTTCTCCAACAATTTCATCAAGTTCCTCCACCTGTTGTGGCAGGTCGGTAGCATTTGGTTACTTATGATACATAAAGCATATACACAAGTCTTTTCAGGAGAGCATCTAACTATATTTAATATGTTTACATATTTTCAATATTTATCCATATGCCATCCTTTGTATTTTAAGAATTAGGGTGGGAAGTTGCAAAGCAAGAGCTGGCTCAACTAAATAAAACAACAAACAGTGGGTATGTAAAAACAAACATTTTTGCCTTCTGTTTTTTAGTGCCTTCTTAATTTAAATATTTCATGAAACAATTCACATGTTTAACCTATAATTAGGCTGCTACTCTGTCATTCTAACATTTACAATATTTCTTGGAAAGTCGAACAGAACCTTCTGTGGCTCCTTCCCGGTTGAAACAACAAAATACATCACAGTCTAATATATCAAATACTGGAAAGAACCTGAATATATTGAGGTTGGTAAAATTTGTAATTTCTTCGTATCCTCAAACAGAAACCTTACACTCGTGTGAAAGTATATCTGATATTTGTTATTAGTACCATCCTTCAGTCTACGTAGACTATGGATCGCGCCCTTCGTAGTTCCATTTGGCATCCTCATTTGCAGCGTCGGCTGTGACTGTGAAGACCCACACGAGAGTGACAGGTCTTGCTGCATCTGTTGCATGTGTAATGGGTGTCTGGCAGGTCCTTGCTTAGCTTTATGTGGGCTCGCTTCTCCTTTGCTAGCTGTGTGATCCTCAACTCACCCTTCTGAAGGACCTTGTATAGTTCCTGCCTCCATCTGCTGCGATCGTCTGCCAGCTCCTCCCAGCTGTCTGGCTTGATGTCTACTTCCCTGAGGTCTCTCTTGCAAACATCTTTGAAGCGCAGCTGGGGGTGTCCGGGAAGTCTTTTGCCAGAGGCTAGCTCGCCATACAGGATGTCTTTTGGGATCCTTCCATCATTCATCCTGTGGACGTGGCCAAGCCAGCGGAGCCGACGCTGCCTGAGCAGGGTGTGCATAGTTGGGATTCCAGCTGGCTCAACGATGGTAGTGTTGGACACTCTATTTGTTATTATGTTTCCATATTCTGGTAACATTCAAAAGAATCTGAGTTGGCAATGTTGCATAGCTATCTTTTAACTAAGAATTTATTTGGTTCTATATTAATGTCTTTGGGCATGATTACCAGGTATTTACACTGCAAAATGTATTCTGTACATTTTCAAACCAAATTGCATTTTTATTTAAATTATTCTAATTTCAGTAAAATATTGTCTATTTATTGAATTTAAAATGTCCTCTAAATGAAAGGTGAGCAATAGAGGGACAGTAGAACTTCTGGAATAATTAGGAAGAATTCTTAAGTCCATTTCTCCAATTCATTACTTCTCATTTTAGATGTTATTTCAAAAATTATTTTCAGTTGCATAAGTTTTATTCGTTAATCCATCTACCCAGGTATATTGATAAATGGTACATATTAACACAATTTAGAGTTAAGATTCCAAAACACATACTGATCACATGGAAGCTTCTGTTCCTGTCTGTATGCAATAGACCATATCACACCATGAATTTTCAAGCAGAATTATATAGCCTGCATGAATTTTGCTTGAAATTTGAGCCTGATATAGATCTTGATATGCCATACTCTTGCTGACTAAACTGTGAGTTCTAGGTTTGAATGATTGCAATTCCCACCCTTTATTTATACCAAAAAACAGTTTAAGTGAACTTGAATTTTAACTAGAAAGTCAAAATCCTCATTACAATATACATATGTTACCGTTTGGGGTTATGTTTTTTGGAGGCCCCAATCCCATAGCAACACTCATCCATAGACTAGCCATCTCTTTCTATATTCATCTGCAAGACCAGTGGCAGAGTAAATACATTTCTGACAAGTCCTTCCTAAACTCACCTGTAGCAGCAGGACTGGAGATGGATGCAGTTTATTGGCTTTCTTTATGAAGTGTAAGGTTCTGAAATCATGAGGCCAACCTTACAGCCTATAGTAGCAGGAATTTTTGAGAAGCGGTTCTGGGGTGGGTTTCACAAAGATAGTCTTTTTTATTTTAACCCTAGAGGCACTGATACCATTGACACAGGAGAGTACAGTCTCTGTTCTATAGCCTTCACTTCTAAGGCTGATAGACCTGTTGACAGGAGGAAATGAACCTGTGACCTTAGGGTCTAAAGTCATATGTGCTGCTGCATGAGCTGAAAGACAGTGAGCTCACAGATAAGGCTGTAGAGCAGAGACTTCATTTTCCTTTGTCAGTGGTCTTAGTGCTTCTGGAGTTACATATAATTTGAAGAACTTACTTTTCCCATATAGTGAATTTGAGAAAATCATTTTAAGGCTCTTAACTGGGATCCCTGTTGAGGATATCAATTGAGCACACTTAAAACCCATTGAAATTAATAGAAGTTAAGCACATGTGTAAAATTAACCACATGCATAACCACTGTCCTGAGTAGGATAAACTCAAATAAATATTTAAGTGGTTTATCTGGACTTAAAGAAATACTGGCTGTGTCTACACTACAAAAAGAACTTCAGAGTTGCTTACATACTACACTACACTACAAAAAGCAACTTAAAAGTTGAGAGTCTACACACACCCGACTTCGAAGTATAACTTTGAAGTAGCACACCACTCCATTCCCAGGAATGGAGTAAGGAGTTGGAAGTTGGGCTTCCTACTTCGAAGTTAACTTTGAAGTAAGGAAAAATGTGTGCAGACTCTGCGGTGGCTACTTTGAAGTAGTGCCTAACTTCGAAGTTTGTTACTAGTGTAGACACACCCACTGTGTGTTTTAGATGGTCACAGAATAATTTATGGAATGAATTTATATACATTTTGAATATGCAGGTTACAATTTTAATAGACATTGTGATATTGAACCATATATATTGTTGCACTGCAGAGCAGAAGAAAAGAATACCAATGCTAAAGTTTGGAACAGAAATGAGTACATGTCGCCAAGTAGCAGAACCAATTTAGTAGCTGATAGTGGAATCATTCAAAAGCCTGAGAATAGCTCAGATAGTCTGAGAACTGTTCAGCAGCACAAACTACCTGACCATTACAAGACATCACAGCATGTTGAGACAACTGTAACAGAACAAGTATCATCCAAAGGACAATGGCCAGTTATATCCAACACCATGTCAAGAACTCTACAAGATCATAGTCCGGCCTATAACTTTAAACATTACATTCCACAAAATAAAGTTAATGAAAAACAGTTTGATGATGTTCCAGAAGCAAAAATGATTCAGGTAAAAATTTAGGGAATAGGACAGGGAAGAAATTACAGGCCTCGGACGTCTCCCAAGAAAACAATAAGGGGACAGATGCTTGTTGTAGGAGGGAAGGTTGCGTGAAAATGAAGCCACTATGAATTATACTTTGGGATACTCCATTAATTCAACTTTGGGAGGCCTTGGAATTAAGATTTTCATATTAAAATAATTTAAAATTTCTAAGTGTTTGTAGGCCATTACCATTAGGTCCTATGATCACATACTTACTCTGGTCAGCCTCTTGCCCAAAGACCTGTTTTTTTCTTACAATTGTCCTAGAAAATTTTGTGGAAATGACTTTGTGTTAAAGAAAGATATGCCCTCACTTTAAAGTAATTTATTGAGATAAATTTTGTTAGAGAAATAAAACTATGCTTCTTCAAATCATATGTTGTGAGGTATGCAATGTAGTGATAAATAGTGTGTCTTATTCTTCATGGCTATGTCCACACTTGCATTCGTCTTTCAAAAGACGAATGCAAATGAGGAAATCGAAAATGCAGATGAGACACTGATTTACATATGCTTCATGTGCATAATCTCTTTTTGGAAGAGATTCTTCCAAAAAAAAAAAAAGCAGTGTAGACAGGGCTTTTTCGAAAATAAACCCCATATTTGAAAGACCCTTCTTCCCATTTTGTTTCTGTCCAGTGTCCTGTCCATTCTCCCAGCCCTGTAGAGACGCAGTCCTTCTTCCCTTGGCTCCCAACAGAGAACACCCTTTCTCCACCCCACTACTCCCTGTTCATGTGGGCCTGCTTGACCCTGATTGGCTGCTCCCTTCAGCCCTTTTCTGATTGACTGCCTCTGGCACAGCTTCCAAAGGCTTTTTTAACCCTTTTTCTGCCAATGAAGGGCAGTCACCTCATCACAATATTTTAGCCAACTTCTAGTCATGCATTTGTTTCTGTGCGCTATTCAAAATGTACTAGGTAGTGCAAATGTGTGTGTTTTTCTTCAGGCATGTTTATATTGTTTCTTTGTCTTTCCAGCAATTGTTTTCTACCTGGCAGGACTCAAACCAATTGTCTGGTCAAAATCCATAAAATCTTGTCAAGTCCTACTTATTCTCTCCAACTAGTATAGATTTTGGGACTTGTGTTCTTGAGTCAGTCATTTAGATATATTAAAAAGTTCAATTCCTAAATAAAAATCTTCATTTTACCATTTGTATGGGTGTAGGTGCTAAGGAGGGTTGAGAGACTATTGTTTTGAATAGGGGGATTTATTTCTTTAAACAGAAAGAGTATTCTACGAATTCTGTGAAATCATAAAACAAGTTATATTGGTATTTTTAAATTGACATAAATTAAATAAAGTGTTTATTTTAAATACTGGATAATTAACATAAGACAATGTGGCTACATCTACACTAGCCCCAGAGCTTTGAAAGCGTCATGGTAATGAAACTAATTGAAATATGCTAATGAGACACTACCATGAATATGCAGCACCTCATTAGCATAACAGCAGCCATGACACTTCAAAAGTGCCGCTTTGGATCGCATGCGGCTGGTCTACAAAGGGTCCTTTTTGAAAGGACCCTGCACACTTCGAAATCCCCTTATTCCTATTTGAATAAGGGGATTTTGAAGTGTGCAGGGTCCTTTCAAAAAGGTCCACGTGTAGAGGAGCCATGCACGCTTGAAAGGGGCACTTTCGACATACCGCAGCCACCATTATGCTAATGAGGCACTGCATATTCGTGGCAGTGCCTCATCAGCATCTTTTGATTATGTTCATCATCATGCCCCTTTCGAAGCTCTGGGGCTAGTGTAGACATAGCCTGTCTGTCTGACTTCAAAGATGGTAAAAGTCTCTATTAAACTTGACTTCTCATCTTCCCTTGAAAGAAAGTTCCAGCATATCAATTAAAACTCAAAGAAAAAGACAATTCTCTGCGAATTATATGTGCAGTCATTGAAAGCATGAAGCATTGGAGCCAGTATACTTACAAAATCGCACTATTATTTGAAGTATTAGGTATGTATAGTAGATTATACTATAATTAAGAATACTAATGGTTCAGTCCCACTGTTTATTATAGTTTGATGTCAGTACAAATATTTAAAAAAACAAGTTCTCAATTTTTGACTAATATTTCACTTATTTCCCTTTTAATATTCACATGGGCTTTCAATTAATTTCATATCCAGACATTTGTGCATACATCAAAGGTAAGCAAAATATAAGCATGACAAAATGAAATGGTTTACTCTACAATAGTTAAACACTCAAATATCAATATTTCTACACTTAATTTCTGTCATAATATTTTCTAAGTAGGGTTTAATGGCAGTACACAATGAACTTTTCTAATTTAATCAGTGATTTAGGCTGAGATAAAGTATGGCACTTCCAGGGTGTGTTCCCTGTAAGCTGAGTGCTTGGACCGCTGCCCAGGAGAAATTCAGGTGTTGCCTAAATGATGAGCAGAGTTCCCACAGCTGCCTGCAGCCAGCAGCATGTCTCTCTATTGGCAGCATACATCTGCACATGCCTTGGGGCACATAACAAAATGTATTTTACTCACGGAAATTAAAAATTAGTGTTGTCACTGTTTCCAGGGAATGAGAACTCTACTGGAGATGTGGTAATACTGTGCAAAGCAGCCACAACTCCACGTGCAGGTGGGTACACAGGTAAAGGCATAGAGGACATCACATCATCAAAAGTGAGCTGCCTATAAACAGGAGATGGCTAGAGTGGCTAGGGAGTCACCTGATATAGTTCTATGAAAAATGCCCTATTGGTAATGTTCTTACGGGACATGATACAAATTAAAACTGCTGCCCTCATTTGGAGGAATCCACACACACACCACCACCACCAGAAACCCAAAGGATGAATTTCTCTCCAGCAACAATAGCTGTGTTGCCACTAGGCAGTAAAATTGAAAATTCAGGACCTTTTTTGCAAGGAGTGTGCAGCATGTCTATACATGCCTTGTGCTCTTTCAAAAACAAAATCAATGATACGTGCCACAGGAATTGAAAGCACTCTTCCAAACAGGAAATAGGAAGAGGCCCCCCTTTTGACATCCTTTTTCGAAAGAGGATGGGTGTAGATGCTCCACGTCCCACTCTAGAAAGAGCAGGGTCTGCCATGGTGGCAATCAGCTGTTAGGTGGAGATGTGCTGTTCAGAGCCTGAGGGGCTCTATAGTCTGCGTATGCAGCAGCACTTAAAGCCACACGCACCCAGAAACCCTGCTGCAGGAAGCTGAGAGCGTGTAGGCAGTAGCCATCGCACATGGTGCCCCTGCACACCTCAGCAAGACCCCCAGGAGCTACTGGAGCATCATGGCCACCAGCCAGTGATGTGAGAAACCCCAGGGCACCCACTCTGAGTGCACCTAGGGCTCCCAGGGGTCCAGCCGGGAGGGGAAAAGCGTGTGCCTCCCGGACTGAGAATGAGCTCCAGGACTTGCTGGGCCTGTGACAGAAGGAGGAGGTGCTCTGGGCCATGGGCACGAAGAGAAGGAAAGTGGCTGAGAGCCTGAGTACCCTGGGTCACCCTGCCCACAGTCCGGATCAAGTGAGAAGCAAGGGCAAGGAGTTGTGGCAGAGTTACACCCGGACTTGGCCAGACAGTCGGGGGCCACCACTGCTTCATGCCAATATTACCAGGATCTCTGCACCATCTTGGGCCCCTGCAACACCTCCTCTCCACCAGCCCTCCTCAACACCTCTGCTGAGGAACCCCAGCTCAGAGATGTGAATGAGCTGGGACCCTTGCACAGCCATGCATCACCTGGGCCACAGCCAGAACCAGCCTCAGCTGGGGAGTGGTCCAGCGAGGAGGGGAACCTGGTCATAGACCTCCCTTCCCGCATCTCCACCATCCCCCCTGCAATCCCCACCCCGCTGCCCCTCCCGCCACCACTCCCATTGCAGCTCCACCCGCCAGCCCCCCGGCAGAGGGCCCTGCTGGGCCAGATCGCTGGGCTGAGGCCGATCCCTGGCCCTACCTTCCCATCTTCCCTGCCCCCTCCCAGCCCCGCCAGAGACTACTTGCACTTACTAAGCGAGTTAACAAGGGTACCAGAATTCTGCAATAACTTTTTAATAGCATTAACTTGGGCATTAATCCAGACCCAGAGTTCTTCTAAGTTTGAATTACTTTTACAATATATTTCACTTTGCACTTTTATTGACATTACTGAAAAAATAGAATTTGACAAATGAGGCTAGAGGGCTACATCTACATGGCAGAGCTATTTCATGATACTGGAGAGGTAACTATGTGTCTCTGACATGTGCCTATAATTTCAAAATGGTTTTCAACATAACAGGCATGGTTTTTCAGCATGCCTATACTCCTCGTTGCAGGAGGAGTAAGGGATGCCTCAAAATAGTACAGTATTTTGACATTTGGCCCTGTTTAGACAACACCAGGTGCCAAAATAGCCTATTTAGAATTCCACTCGCAATAAGCTACGCAATTTTCGGGTTTAGACTGCCATGTGGATGTAGCAGAGAGGATCAATTGTTTTAAGAGTTGTGTGGCTGTAGGCACTAAATGCAACATGAACACATGGATTCGTTTACACTGGAAATGTTAACTACAGATTTTAATAGTTTAGAATTGATTTACATATATGAGTATGTACAGACTTAAGAAAACTGGATTTTTCTTGCATAAGTACCTAGTGAGCTAATTAGTTTATAAGCAAGCTTATGAAAAGCACAGTTTTCATCTCCAAAAGACAAAATATGAGCTTTCTATTATTGTGCCATATAGATCATCTATATTTTGCTGTAGAATTCCAGCTGGTATCATTGAAATTGTGCTAGTTATCAGACTGACATCAGTATGTTAATATTTTTGTCTGTTGAATATTAATGACACTTGATCTTTGTAGCTCATTGGCTTTAATAGTACTCTGATGTTTACATCCTCTTTTACTTAATGATTTTGTTTAGGCACTCTTGATTCTGCAGTCACAACTGGAGCATATGGAGCAAAAAGTTTTGTCTTGAAAGATGGAAGGGAGACTCTGCCATGTGTGTTTTATGAAATTGTAAGTATTTTCAGTTTTTATACAGAATGCCCTATCCGTGGTGCAGTTAAGAGGTTAATAACATGTTTTCTGTTAAAAACTAACTTCTGAAGTATTGAAGAAGGTTAATAGCTGGCTTGTTCACTTCCCATAGGAAGTGAACTAACTGCTTATTGGGTCTGAAGCAGTAAATACAGTTGCAGTTCAGGCAAGCCCAAACCCCTGTTTTCCCCAAACTTGTTTAGGAGTGTTTGTACAAGTGTCTTGAGGCTTTCTCAGATCAAACTGATTTTAAGAAGAGTTTGTTTCGTTTCTGGAAAAGGACAGGGATTTTGTAGGGAAACAAAAAAAAAGCAGAGAAGTTATTAGACAATGTTCATTCTTTTTCAAGATGTGTTCTGAATATTCTTATTTGTCATTTAGACACACAAATTCTTTTGTGCTGCTGAGTTTTTGAAGCCCTCTAGAAAAGAAGCACTTGTTTGGATTGTATGAGTGTGCCTTCATAGCACTGATCATTCAAGAGCCACACAATTCTGGCAATTAATTGCCTGTGATCTAAGGCTGAATGCAGATGTAGGAAAATCCTCTTTGTAACTAAAGGAGTTTAATGTATTTAATTTGGGTAAACTTCAATTCTCACAAAACACTTATACCAGGAAGTTTTCTGTTACCTCAGTTTGTCAATTAATTATTTTGTTAAGGTAATTTGTGCACACATCAGGCTAGACTTGAGCAAACGTTATTGTGGGTCTTTTATCAGTGAGAACTCAGTACCTCCCCTTTCGGTTCACTGTTAAGACTCATTTTATCTTGCTTTCTGAAACTTAGCAGCTTCCCTCAGAACATATTCTTTTCCACAGCTCCCACCTTGCAATGGAGCCACTTTTCTTAAGAGTTGTAGGGACAGCAATTGAAAAAAGAAGTCCTTCTGAGATAGCTTGTCTGCAACCATGCCGCCAAAGACAAGAGTTCTTGTCTGCAAGGGACTGTACCGCTGACATGCTCACATGTTGCACACATTATCCAATGTCCAGCAATATCCTAATACAGTGGTTCCCAAACTTTTCAGCCGCATTTGATTTCTGAGAAACCCTCATGCCCCCCACCTCTTTTTTTACCATCATCCACCCCCCCTTTTAACAAAAAATTCAATTTGTAATTTGAAATAAACACAAACACTTGATATAAAAATGTTATTTAAAATTAAAAATAAGCACACATAGTTTTCCTTCGTCCTTTGTGGGTGCCTGGTGCAGTGCCAGCTGTCTGGGTGCCTGAACCCCATGCCAGCTGCCAGAGCTGCCTGCGCCAGCCACCCACCTACCTGAGATCTGCACTGCCAGAGCCACCTGCCTGAGCTGCTCGCCTGCCCCACATCCAAGCCCCACTCTTCCAGGACCAGCTGCCTGCCCATCAGCCACCCACCCCAGTCATGTGGCAGCGGCAGGGGCCAGATGCCCACCTGCCAGCCCAAGCTGCCCAAGCCCTGCAAGCCACCTGTCTGAGTCCCTCCCCTCCCACAAAACCAGGCACCATTAGCCCCTTGCTCTTACCCCATCCCCAACTCCCCATCCTCTTCCCCCTCCCGCTCTAACCAACATTCAATCACCTTTGCAGGAGGCAGCTACCTCCATGTGGGTCTTCTAGCTCCAAGTGGGTCTTTGCCAGCTGCCTGGCTCTTATAGCAGCTGCACCGACTCATCCACGTAAAGTGGCAGGGGCTGAGAGTCAGAAGCAGAGGCTGTCTCTTTCTTTGGGTGAGGAGAATGGATCGCCTCATGCCCCCTGTGGAATTTCTTCATGCCCCTCTAGGGGGGCATGCCCCCCAGTTGGGGAAACCATACCGTAATAACACTACTCTTCTTCTTCAGTTAATGACAGAAAGGGGAAATAATATTAACTTTTTGATGATTATGTTTTGAAATAGGATCGGGAGCTTCCAAGATTAATTAGAGGTCATGTCCACAGGTGCATGGGAAACTATGACACAAAAAGGAATATCTTCAAGTGTGTGTCTGTAAGACCTGCAACTATTGTAGAACAAAGAACTTTCCAAGAATTTGTTAAAATATCAGATGTCGAGATGAAAGAATGTGTGAAAACAATGAATGAAGTTTAAAATTAATGTTTATTTACACGGTAATTTAAAGTTGAGGTCACACTCCTATTAATCAGCAAGCATATAAAGGCTTCACTTTTTGAGCATTTACAAAAGTTCACATTAAAATATTCTTGTATTAAATACTTGAAAGCACAATTATAGTATGTGTTTTATAAACATTAAAAATTTTTTTCCAATTTGTGTCTACTGCTATATTTCTTCATTGTGCTAGATTTTTGTTGCACGATTTGTTGGATTTTACTAAAGGATATGGATCAACATATAAACATTTGTCACGAATACATGAATTTATACAGAATCTCAAGTTTTTAATTAAATTCATGTACCCTGAATGTAAACAGTGAACAGATTTCACAGTGCTTTCATGGAAGGTGGAGAGAGCACTCCATTCATAGCAGTTACCCATTCCTTTTATCTAACCTTAAGGATACAACTGTATGGCCCATAAAAAGCTGAACTAGGAGATGTGCACCCCCACAGGCAATCCACTGTTTTACAGATGAGAACAAAGGCACAGCAACAATAAGTGAATTGCCCAAATCCAAGCATTAGATTGGAGAAGGAGTAGGGAACTGAACCTCGTTCTCCTAAGTGCTAGGATACCAGCCTAGCAACTGGATCACTACTTTTCAGGCCAGTGATCACAAACTATTATTTATATCATGGGCAGTGGGTGACTCCATAGCTTGGAAGCAAGTCCTCCCCATCTCCCCCTCCACTCCTTCCAGCTGAGGCCCCTTCCCTTCTTGCCCTCCAGAGCCCTATCCTACCCGACTGTGGTCTCTCCTGGCTCCTTTACAGGCCACCTATACAATGCGGCTTGCACTGGCCCTTGTTCCTTGCCCCTGGGTAACACCACAAGCCCTGGATAGACTGGCCTTAGTCTCCCTCAGCCCCAGAGTTCCAGAAAGCCCGTAAGCAGCATGGCAGCAATCTACCCCAGAACCAGTGGGCAGAACAACTGCAGCCTGCCCCGGTTGGCTGTGGAGCTCCGGAGAGCAATGCAGCCCCAGCCCTGGAGTGACAAAGAGGAGAGCTGGAAGGCATGGCCCAGCCTGCCTTAGCCATGCCTGCCTGATGAATCAGAAAACCTCTCCTCCTCGCTGCAGCAAAGCCATCAGTCACAATACTGGGAGGACATGCAGTACAGCACAATCTCCAGGTTGCCTGCTCCAGTCTCTGACACCACAACAACACACTGGTGCAGGGAACCTGGGGGATTGTACTGGAGCATGGGAAAGGCAGTTTGGGAAGGCAATGTCTCCCGCTGCCTATGATACCTGCTGCCTAGGATTTAGACATGTATGCTCCTGTATACAGACACTTAGATATAGACTATTTCTATTGTTGTCATTTCTGTATCTCCCTTAGTCTCTTACAGTAGCTGCTTTGCATCATATATGACAACAACTGTAAAACAAAAGAATCAAGAAAATAGTGAACAATGTGAATTATTTTATTATACAGTGTTGGCAACTGTAAATTTCACATTTAAAATAATTGAAATATTTTATTCAACTAGTCAAATACAGAAAACAGTATTCTAAAAAGGAGGCAGCTAGTCAATGCAGAAACACAGTAATGGAAAATACAGCTTTTAGTTACACTTAAAAAATTATATATTTAGAATAAAACTTGAACCTGATCCAAGATCCCGATCTAAAAGTAACTGTTCTGTTTTAACAAGAAAGTTATTATACACAATATGATTCACTGACAATCTTTATTTAAAAGTGATCTATCAGTGTTAGCAAATAGATTGGTAGTAATTCCCCATATTTGAGTCCCAGAGGAGTTTCTGCAGTATATGCATTGCTTACTCTGGTTTGAGTCCGTTACAGTATGAGCTCTATCCACAGTTAAAAATTGGCTCTGAACATGGATCTTTTACATGGCAATTCTGTCTATCCCATTTTAGATGTCACCAGTCTCCATTAAGTTTATTGTCTTTCAGCATTTACAATTATGTAAGGAACATTCAATATGGAAGCATTCTTAGAGAGTGGGCAATATATGGAAAAAAGTTGTGTTTTAATTTGTCCACAACGCCGAAAATAAAATTTTAATAAAGCACTTGGTATAGCAATATTGTCAATTTTAAGACTTTGTACTGACAAAATAGGTGAAAGTGACAAAGTAATTTCACAATAGGAGTCCAATCCTGCAAACATTTACACATGTAAGTAACTTTATTCACAGGTGTAATCCTATTGATTTCAGTGGGACTGCAGATGGGCACAATTATGCACATGAGTTAAGTTATGTTAATAAGTGGCAATAGGATTAGGCCCTCTCTATATACTAGATATATTATGGGTATTAACAGAAATCTAAACTTATTTAGCTTTTGGTAAATATCAAATCTTGTAAAAGTGTTTTTTAATTTCCACTAACAAATCACTTTTTCTAGTGAAACATTAAGTGAACAATAGTAAACATTACACAAAACAGAGAAAAACCCACAGACTACATTTTTACACACTGTTTAACATTTTCAGTGATTGATGAGAATTTTTTTATATATTGATCCTGTCTTCTATATTGTATTGTAAAGGCACAGGTTGGTTAGGAAAGACAAGCCTGAATCTCTCTCTTTACTTTGTGGTTATGTTTTTTTTTTAAATTTGTTTATTTTCTCAATTTTTATTTTCTGAATTTTATATGAAGATTTCCAATCTATTCCAGCAATTCATTAAAAAGAGCAAAAGAAGCTACTAAAAATGCTAAAAGCTACATACACAGAAGGCTGAACCCTATTCTGTCTACTTTAAAAGGACAGAGGAAATTCCTTCAGTCACATTTTTGTTAAATATTCAGAAGATTTTACTCCTTTAATTACTCTATGAGCAAAACCACACATCTCTCTTTATTTACTTTATTCAGCCTTTAAAAATGCATTTTAAATATTAGTTACATAACTCAATTATATTAAAATTTATGTGCATAATTTGCTCTTTGGAGCTCATGATGATGTGATAACAGATAGCTGCTTTAGAAAATAATGAATGCTTAATTAATTTGAGTTTAGACGGTTTTACAATGCAAATACAACATTGTATAATACTTTGATATATATTGGAATAAAGTCAAGTGATTGTTTTATCAATTCTCTTTTTCTTATACTTCAACATCTATCTGTCCCTTCATGCACATTTTTCACAAAAGAAGAAAATCAGGAATAACAATTATTCAGACATCAATACATAACCAAGAAATGTAAGGGAGATAAGGTGGGTGAGGTAATATTTGCTGGACCAGTTTCTCTTGATGACAGACACAAGCTTTTGAGCTTACATAGAGCTCTTCAGCTCTTCTTTCAAAACTCTTCAGCTCTTCTTTTTTGAAACCTTGTCTTTCTTACGAACAAAAGTTGTCTTAATAAACAATATTACCTTACCCAACTTGTGTCTATTAATATTCTAGGATGAAATGTCTAAAACAACATTGCATACAACTAACACAGATGACAGATGCAATCAGTTGGTTCAGAGGACAAAATAAAAAACAGAAAAATGAGTTTCAATATTTAAAATATAATCTATGAGGTTTAGTTCTTTACTAGTAAATATTACAAATAAATAACATCCTCATGATCCTAAGTATTAGATAGAAATCTTCCTGTCATATTAAAGGAGAAATATGGCAATGGAGTAATATTGGAACCCAATCATTCTTTCATTTAAGGCAAGTGGTGCATTTGTTTGAAACCTTGGTTGTAATGAAACCAAAAAATGCCATTGCTGGAACTAAACTTTGTAAATTTCACACAAAAAAATTCCTATGAAATGTGACATTTTTCTAAATATTACATTGGATTATATGAAGTCAGAGTCTGCTGTGCATAGTCACACTTACTAGAATTTTACTCTATGAGAAATCACATTCTCATGGAGGAAGACACTACAGTATTCAGCATAAATCAGGTCATCATACTTTGGACCCATCTGTATTGCATCATGATGAAATGTGCACAGGTACCTTTGCCCTCAGACACATGTTTTATAAATAAAGTACTTACCTTACAAGCTTATAAAATCCCCTAAACTGTCAGTAATTGTATACAGTTCCATGCAAAATTATAGTTTAAGAACCATGGTAAAACAAATGCACTTCTCCTCTGAACATATTTTCTCCTTTTTATGTTATTTTAGTACTGGGTCTTTTGAAAAAGATCTCTTTAGCAAAGAGTAAGCTAAAATTTATAGCAATCACTAGGCAGGCTATTTTTCCAAATTGTTAGACTAGTAATAAAAAGTGTGCCTGTAAACTACAATATATAGGCACATTTTTCACATGTATTGATAAAAAACAAACAAAACCACTTTTTCTTGCGTACAACTTTTTCATAGATAACCTTCATTTTAGACAAAGGTTACTAGCAGGCTCTTTCCCACAAATAATAACTATAACAAAATATCAGATTTAAAATTACTGGGTTCATAAAAGGTTTGATATTTAGTAACATATAAAAGAGAATTGAGGCTTTTAAGAGATTTACCGTTTTGAGACATAAAAGAAACTGGGAGGTAGACAGATGTTTTGAGGATAAACAGATATTTTATCTAAGGCATTAAGCCATTTTAAGTTTAGAGCAGCAAAAAGGCTGCTAATTAGTCTTATTTCGATTCCAGAGTGTTAGCTTCTCATGCTTACGGAAGACAATCAATGCACTTTTGGTCTTTGTGATTCTGACCCTCTCTCCCTCTTTTTTTTTTTTTTTAAATTATTTTTTTAGCCACACAGCTAAAAGGAAGTGCTATAATATTTTCCGCTCATTGATTGACAGGAGTGTTCTGCTGTTAAATACTGAAAAAATACTATAAAATAGTAGGTATTGGAGTTGGAGATATGTGCTCTTTTGGTGCATATTTTGCAAAAAATGGTAAAAAGACAGATAACATGACTCCAACAATTGCCAACATGTATCCCCATCCAATCTGGCAGTCTCCTGCATAGTATATGCTTGAATTCTCACAGAATTTCTTCACGGTAGCAGAGCTGAGACCAAAAGGATAAACCAAAAGTCCCGCTGCCATGATGAATACTAGAAAAAAAAAGAGAGAAATTTTTAATAAATATTGAATTCCCTTGAAAAGTATTTCTCATGTTCAATGTCCTTGGTTCATTTCAGGTCAATGGCAACATTTCTACTGACTTCAAAGAGATTATGGTTTTGTCTCTGATTCTTTTCATCATCATCCTTTTGGGAATATATTTTGAGATTCTATAAAATGTAAGTGGACATGTCCACAATAGAATGAAAAGGTGGTACAAAACACACATAACTCAAACCCTTTCCTGACATGGCAGCACTGACCTTTCTCCCTGAAATTATTCATTCTGCTGTTCATGTGGGTTCTTTTTACTCCCAGTTTAAGTATTACTAGATTTCTGTAACTATAGAGAAGAACCATATTGAGAACATCAGGAATGATATATAATTTACCTGGTGAATATGTGCAAAGATGTAGATATTTTCAAATTTTTATTTCAGAAGGTGGAAGAAAGTAGGGGAGAAGCTGTTCTAGATTTGATTTGAACAAATAGAGAGGAACTGTTCGGGAATTTGAAAATGGAAGGCAGCCTCGGAGAAAGTGACCATGAAATCATAGAGTTCATGATTCAAAGGAGTGGTCGAAGGGAGAGCAACAAAATAGAGACAATGGATTTCAGGAAGGCAGATTTTGGTAATCTTGGAGAGCTTGTAGGTAAGATCCCATGGGAAACAAGACTAAGGGGAAAAACAACCGAAGAGTTGGCAATTTTTCAAAGGGACATTATTAAGGGCCCAAAAGCAAGCTATTCCACTTTGCAAGAAAGACAGAAAGTATGGCAAAAGACCACCTTGGCTTAACCAAGAAATCTTGCATGATCTCAAAAACAAAAAGGAGTCCTATAGAAAGTGGAAACTAGGACAAATTACAAAGGATGGATAAAAGCAAACAATACAGATATGCAGGGGCAAGATTAGAAAGGAAAAGGTACAAAATGAGCTCAAACTAGCTAGAGACATAAAGGCTGCATCTACACTACAAATTAACTTTGACGTTAACTTCAAAGTAAGGGGCTACTTCGAAGTAGCATGCAGAGCGTCTACACACACTTTTCCTTACTTCGAAGTTAATATCAACGTAAGGGAAGCTAACTTCGAAGTCACTACTCCATTCCCGGGAATGGAGTAGTGGCTTACTTTGACCTGTAACTTCGAAGTCAATGTGTGTAGACGCTCTGCACTCCTTACTTCGAAGTAAAAAGTCCTCCAAGGAGGGCCCCCCCTGGAAGATGGAAACAGTCTGGCCAGCCCAGGCAGGGATCTATGGTCCCTGCTGGCTGCCTTAAAGGAAGCAGCTCCCTGGCAACCCGAGGCAGGAAGCTGAGAGTGTGCCACAAGCAGGGGCAGCACGAGCTCTGCCCCGGACTGCCCCTGCTCGAAGCACCCACCAGCCTCTGCAGCCCCTACCCACCATGGCTGCACAACAGGACCCCCCTCCCCCTCCGGGGGTTCCAGAGGAGGGGTCCCAGGAATCACAGGGCACAGGCAAGGGCGGCACCAGGAGAGGACCCCCCTGGACAGATGCAGAGCTTAAAGACCTCCTCGCTCTGTGGGGGGGGAGGAGGAGGTCCTGCGGCAAGTCAGAACCTGCCAACGCAACGCCGAGGCATTTCACTGGCTGGCCAGCGATCTCGCCGCCTGTGGACACCCTGACCGGCCTGGTAGCAGCATCCGAATTAAAGCAAAGGAGCTGCGCCAGGCATATATCAAGGCCCGTGATGCTGCCAGCTGGTTGGGGGCATGGCTTGTCCACTGTCCCCACTACCAGGAGCTGCACAGGCTCCTGGGACTGAGGGAGGTGGCTGGCCCGGAGCAGGTGGCCGGCCTGGAGCCAGGCACTAAGGTACAACCATATTTGCTCTGATCCATCAGACAGACAAACATCTACAAGACCTATACCAAGCTTTCCTCAAACTACAATATCCACCTAAGGAAGTGAGGAAACAGATTGACAGAGCCAGATGGGTACCCAGAAGCCACCTGCTACAAGACAGGCCTCGCGAGGAAAACAAGAGAACACCTCTGACCATCACATACAGCCACCACCTAAGGCCTATCCAAAGCATCATCGGTGATCTGCAACCCATCCTAAACAATGATCTTTCACTCTCACAGACCTTGGGAGGCAGGCCTGTCCTCGCCTACAGACAGCCTGCCAACCTTAAACAAATCCTCACCAGCCACTGCAAATCACAAACCAGTGGCTCAAGGCCTGGAACCAGCCCCTGCAACGGTCCTCGCTGCCAACTCTGCTCACATATCTACACCAGTGACATCATCACAGGACCTAACACCAACCATACCATCAGGGGCTCCTTTACCCGCACATCTACTAATATAATATATGCCACCATGTGCCAGCAATGCCCCACTGCAATTTACATTGGCCAAACTGGACAGTCTCTACGTAAAAGAATAAATAGACATAAATCAGACATCAGGAATGGTAATGTACAGAAGAAGGCTGTGGGACACTTCAGTCTCCCTGGACGCTCAGTGGCAGATTTAAGGGTGGCAGTCCTGAAACAAAGAAATTTCAAAAATCAAATGGAGAGAGAAATCTCTGAGCTGCAATTTATTTGCAAATTTGACTCCATTAACCAAGGATTAAACAGAGACTGGGAGCGGCTCGCAGCTTACAAAGGCAGCTTCTCTGCCCTGGGTGTTAAGATGTCCCCATTAGACTCTGACAATGGCTCATATCCCCCTGTCTGATCTGACTTGTTTGTTCCTCTTTTGATACCTAGTATTGATAATGGGCCATTTCCACCTTGCTGAATAGACCTCGTCAGCTCTGGCCCCTCTGAAACCACCCCCCCACTCATGCATCTGATGAAGCGGGTCTTTGCCCACGAAAGCTTATGCTCCAAAATATCTGTTAGTCTATAAGGTGCCACAAGACTTCTTGTTAAGTATCGGAGGGGTAGCCGTGTTAGTCTGGATCTGTAACAGCAACGAAGGGTCTGATGAAGTGAGTCTGTGCTCACGAAAGCTCATGCTCAAAACTTTTCTGTTAATCTATAAAGTGCCACAGGACCCTTCGTTGCTGTTAAAGACTTCTTGTTGTTCTCAAAGCTACAGACTAACAGGGCTACCTCTCTGATTCGAAGTAAGGGGGAAAAAAAAATGTGTGTAGACTCTCTGCTGGCTACTTTCATGTAGTGCCTAACTTCAAAGTTAGTTCCTAGTGCAGACACACCCTAGGTGTATCAGGCTTAGATAGCATATTTAGTTTAGTTTAGATTAGCACGTTGCTTTGGACGGTCTGTTTTCACTTGCAATCACTTACATCTTACTTTTTATATTTAATAAAAACACTTTTGTTCATGAAACAGTGTAAATAATTGTATTTGCGGGGGAGGAGAAAGTGACACCTGTACATCTCTCTCTTGAAGGGCTTGTCTACACTACCCCCTTCCTTTGAAGGAAGGATGGTAAATAGGGTGTTGGGAGTTTACTAATGAAGTGCCGCCGTGCATAGGCAGCACTTCATTAAGCAAATTGCCCCCCCCACCCCCGCCCCAGCAACTTGGAAGTTTAAAACTTCGAAGTACCGGCACACGTCTAGCCGCAGCGCACCCACCGGTACTTCAAAGTTTAAAACTTTGAAGTTGCCGCAGGGGTGAATTTGCTTAATGAAGTGCTGCCTATGCACTGCAGCACTTCATTAGTAAACTCCCAACACCCTAATTACCATCCTTCCTTCGAAGGAAGGTGGTAGTGTAGACACAGCCTTGCATTGATAAAGGGGCTGAACATCTTTATGAGCATGCTGTATGTAAAACTTTTATGCAGAGTAAGATTTATTTGGGGGCTGTGCTCTTGGATGCTGTCAAGTCCCTGCAACTAAGCCCCCACAGAGCTGAGCTGGTTCAGTTTCTGTGTTAGTCACCTAGGAGGGCTGTTACCCCAACTATGCACCTTTGCTGGAGAACAGCTTTCTCCAGACAGCCCCTCATCGCCTCCTGGTGGCAATTTAAAGGGCCCTGGGGCTCTGGCCACTGCCATTGCTGCTGTAGCAGCAGTGCTGATGGGAGCTCCAGGCTCTTTTAAATGATTACGCCTTAGTGCATCTGTTCCCTTTGCCCTCTCCCATCAGCAGGCCTGACTTGAATGATTTGCATATTTAAAAGCTATGATGTGTGTTAAGGTATATTAATTTATGTTAACCTGTAATCCACATATATTATGATAGATATTTATGAATACTGTTGTGCACTGCAAGTAATAAACAGCATAGTTTATTTCATCGGAATTGTCCAGTTCATGGTAATAACTGGATATGCAAAATATTCATAATCAAAGATGAAGCTTTTTGCATTTCATGAAGAAATTTAAAATGGGCCTATTTTGCTTAAAATCTCATTGCACATCATAACATTGTAATTACAAAATAGGGCTTCTTTCCCAAGAAAAGCCCACTTCTGAGTGAAAATGTAATAATTCAGAGCAAAATGTATCTGTAACATTTAAATTTCAATGTGCGCATATTTGTCCATGCAAAATTAGCTACTGCCTCAAATTTTGCAGAAATCAGAAACAAGAGAGTAAAAACTGTCATGCAAAATTATGAAGACTTTTTTTTTCTTTTTCCCATTTTATTTCTCTTTTGATCAGTACTGGCTACATTAATATTTCCTATTTTTCTGTCACTTTGTTAGCTTTTAGAAAAAAGACAAATGCTACCCTTTAAATAGCTATCCATATATATTTTCTTATCTACAGCCTCAAGCAGAAGTATTTTCAAGACTTTACAATAGAATGTTATCAATGTTTTAATCTACTATTCAGTGATGTTATTTTACAGTCTCAGTTAATGGTGGAAGGTTTTTGCAGGGGAAAAAATCACTGGAATGTTAGACTTGAATCTGTTCTAACATCAAATAGGCTAATAAGTTGCCCATGGCTCTGTATCTCAAGCTTGTCATAGAATGACCTCATTATGCTCAGTTATATGAATCACACTCTGCCCTCCTTCTTACAAAGGCTTAAAATACTGAATGGCCTGCTATGCGTCGAAACCAAGCTTTCAGACATGGTACTAATGACTACTTAATAGTGCTGTCTATCAGCAGTGCAGTTAGCTGGGAGAATATACAAAGAAACAGTGGGAGTCCAGTTAGCTTCTTCATAGAACACTTACTGCTGCATGGTTTTAAAACAACAAACATCAATTTAAAATGTGCCAGAATTCAACAGTCAGTATGTTATTATCTCAAGTGTATCCACCTTCTAAGTGCATCACATACAAGATGATCCAGAAATTATGCTTTAGATCCAATTCCATAGTGTGCAGCCCCCAGAATTTCTAAGAATCAGTATGAAAAGAAACTCTGATTTTACTTAACGTGGTTTCAGTTGATCATATGGTTTTTATTAATAGTTGAATTGTTTTCTCATCAGATGAGTCTTCATTAAAACATTCATTATTTAACACACTATAGCTGCGTCTACACGTGCACGCTACTTCGAAGTAGCGGCAGTAATTTCGAAATAGCGCCCGTCACGTCTACACGTGTTGGGCGCTATTTCGAAGTTGAAATCGACGTTAGGCAGCGAGACGTCGAAGTCGCTAACCCCATGAGGGGATGGGAATAGCGCCCTACTTCGACGTTCAACATCGAAGTAGGGACGTGTAGACGATCCGCGTCCCGCAACATCGAAATAGCGGGGTCCTCCATGGCGGCCATCAGCTGGGGGGTTGAGAGATACTCTCTCTCCAGCCCTTGCGGGGCTCTGTGGTCACCGTGGGCAGCAGCCCTTAGCCCAGGGCTTCTGGCTGCTGCTGCTGCAGCTGGGGGTCCGTGCTGCATATACAGGGTCTGCAACTAGTTGTTGGCTCTGTACATCTTGCACTGTTTAATGAAAGTGTGTCTGGGAGGGGCCCTTTAAGGGAGCGACTTGCTGTTGAGTCCGCCCCGTGACCCTGTCTGCAGCTGTGCCTGGCTCCCTTATTTCGATGTGTGCTACTTTGGCGTGTAGACGTTCCCTCGCTGTGCCTATTTCGATGTTGGGCTGAGCAACGTCAAAGTTGAACATCGACGTTGCCAGCCCTGGAGGACGTGTAGACGTTATTCATCGAAATAGCCTATTTCGATGTCGCAACATCGAAATAAGCTATTTCGAAGTTGGGTGCACGTGTAGACGTAGCCTATCTGTATTACTTTTAAGAATTCCTCTCTTGGGTTCTTACCAGTAACTCATAGCCAACAGGGCCAGCAAGATTGTGTACAGCTGTGAGTGTCTATGCATACCAATTCAACGGGAGAGGGTCACATTTTATTTCTGCTTTCTCACCTTCCACTTTCCCAAAATGTTACAGTTTCTCCACATACTGAGAGCTATACTGAGTCTTCACTCAGCAACCTTCTTTTAAAGGATTTATAACTTGGCCATAAAAATTGGTTCTTGGCTGACACTGGGCATACAAGAAACTGGAAGGGATTTCTTTCTTAATTTAAAGCAAATTTCTGGGTTTTGATGTTTCAAGCTGAAGCACTAACATAATTTCAATATATTTCTTTTTGTAATAAACAGTGTTTTTTTTATGTGGATACTTGCCGGTACTGAGGACTGGGTATCTCAGCGCCTCCAGCCATGGGACTGTGTGAAGTGGTGTGGAGTTGGCTGAGTACCAGCACGTCTTATTTTTTTAATGGAAAATACACTGGTAATAAGCATGTATAATGCCAGAGAGAAGGCACTTCTTACTTATAGAATTCAGAACGTTTTATACAAAAATCTTAAAATTTCTGTTACTGATTACAATCAGTTTAATTTCTCTTAGAAAAAATAGCACCATCTTCTGTCATTTCAAGGCATATTCTGAATAAAGTGAATATAGCACTCTTCCATTATATTAAGCACCTTAGTTAAGAAGTTATGGAAATCCTGTGACTTAGTTTATTTCAGAAGATAGCACGCAGAATGTGACTTCCTAGATTATAGTAATTCAAAACAACTGAAAAGAAATATGTAATACTGGAAATCCCAAATAAATAATAATGCAATTTTCCCTTTTATAAATTATATCATTGCACATTTTTTTATTTCTCTTAAAAGAAATTTTAAAATACTGACTGAGCTGCAATGCTCTACACGGTACCTAGAGGGCAATCACCTACAGGTCTCGTAAGCCATGATGCTCAGCAAAGCCATGGCTAGCCAGTTCTATTTTCCATTTCTGTCTATAAGGCTACCTGGGTCTCCAAAGTGTACAATGAGATAAGTGCACTGCTGGTGATAGGTATAAGTAGACTAAGCAATTGCTTAGGGCCCTGAGCAGCTGCAGGAGGCTTCCTATTTGATTTTTTAGTATATGCTGGAGACGGGGTAAAAATATTCCTTCTTTAGGCCCCCCAGTGAGCTAGCACTGCCGTTGGCTATACAAACAGCCTTACTCATCAGGATGATGGGCAAAACAAAGCTTAGTTAAGCTTAGATTTGTGTATAGTGCAATAAAACAATTATAAATGAAAACTGCCACAGTTCATATATCATGTCAGGGTTTAACCTCTTGCTTCCCCCTCTTTTTTCTTTAAACAGAACTTTTTAGTTTATAAACCACCAATGACAAAAGAAAGACATCTTTTCCAGAGACTTTATCAAATGGTGCAAAAAGTAAGGCAAAACATCAAATTTAAATATTCTCTTAATTATTGTTAAACTCGGGTATTATTAGAAAATATTGACTGTGAAAATGGCATTGTTTTAGTCAACTGATATGCTCCCTGTGTTCATTTAGGGCCACATGTGCTTACTTTCTTGACAAATATAATGACCGGTTCCTAGTAAAATTAACAGGTAGGTCTTGATGTAAACTGGAGCAGAATCAAATTGTACAGTTTCACTTCTTTCTCTGGATAATCCAGAGGTCTGTTAGAGAATAGGATCTATTAGAGAATAAGAGAGTAGGATCTTAGTGGTTCATGCATAATCAGCAGAGTTTTTAATTGAGTTCTGATTGCAGGAGCTATAATGTGCAAAGAATACAAGTTTTCTGTCAAATCCCAGGTCTGATATTTAGAACAAATTGCCATGTAAGCTTGGCTCATTTGACATGCAGTGAGTGATTCAGTGACAATAACCAGTGGAGCCCAAGGAGGTGATTTTCACAAGACAATTTTCCAGGTATAACTTATTTTAAATCATTCTCATTACCTGTCATCTTGTTCCTAATATACTGCAACTTTTTCTGGCCTATCTCACTTTGTAGGTTATTCCAAAAGCTACTTCTTGGATTATTTTACTGACAAACTGCTCTGATATAATCTTCTACCTCCTCCACTAACTTGACCTCACCTTCGAGACTCTACAGAGCACTGACCATGCTTATATCTCTGCATATTCTCTCTAATTGCCTTTTGTCTCCCCTCACACTTGGCTTCAGACTTTCGTTTTATACCAACTCTATTTGCTTCCTCTGAACTTATTTGTCTCCTTTGAATTTTAATTAAAACTAAGAGCAGGAGAAAATGTAAAACTGGATCTTCTCCTAAATGTTATGTCAGTTTTAGAACCAAACTCCATCTTTTTCACCCAAGATCCTTTGTTGTACTATCTTGTGCTGTCTCATTCAAACCTTCATGAATAGGAGTTGTTGTGCAGGGCATTACACTTACATGAGTTGAACTGAAAGCCGCTTGGAATCATTCTGGGTGGGTGCTTATGCATTCATGTTTTATAAAGTCCATTAACGTACACTCCTTAAACAATAAAAATAGTAAAAGCCTGAGACAAACCACAATTAAATCCTTCAAACATTTTATAATAAAATAATTAAACTCTGAAAAGAACTAGAGGGGGGATCCACAGATGAGAAATCATTGATCTCAAGACTTAAAAGCACAGGTGGAGTATTTTATTTCATATCAGATTCCGGCTATCAGTTCAGATAGTGAATATCTAATTTCTAAATTCTGGAAGATGGAAGAGAGATCAACAGTCTCCCTGAAGAATTTATGAACTGACAAACACACTGGTACACTGGCCATACACCCATTTATTTTGATGGTTCCGATAATTTAGTACAACATAAAATCAACATACAAAAAATTCTCAGAAATAATGAAGTGTCAGATAAAACGTAGGGCTTTAGTTATTCTCTGCTATGGTTCGGCTCTATCAGTTTGAGAGTATGTATCTACTTAATGAAACAAAGATTTACCAAGGATGCAGAGCACAGCTACTTGTGCTTGGTTTTGCATGAGTTAAAAAAGAAAAACACTTGAAAAAATAATGTTCAATTTTGGTTTTTAATTTTTGAAGCGTAATTCACCCTAACCGGACATGGAAGAAATGAGATCCAAGGGAGACTTGAAATCCCTACTAATTCAATAGTGGGAAGGGAAGTGCTACAATCAAGTAGGCTCTATAGCCTACAGCCTCTCTGGTCAAAGCTCCATTGGGGAAGGCCACCTATTTTAGGAGGCAACCTAAAGACCTGTGAAGAACAGAGGATTGTGAACAGCTTGTGCCACTCCGAGTGGATTTACAGCTTCTGCAGCAACAAAAGGAGTCATTCTGGCCCATGGCTTTTGTGAAATGTAATAAAATTTATTATGGTAAAAAACTGACCCTGCATGATCACATTCAGTTCCACTCCCTTTCATATATGAATATGCAAATAAAACAAAATAAATGCTAATTCAACTTCAATAGATTGCAAACAGCACTTTTTGAGGATATCAGTCTTTTACTGATTTTAGCTTAAAACAATTGTTATAATCAAAACACTGTAAAACTAATAAAATATTCTGAATCCATGAATCATTTATCTCCAAAGTTCCTAACATAAAGAGCTTAGTTTATTCTAGAATTTTAATTTATTTGCTGTAGAAATATATTATAGTCCTGATACTTGTGACTAAGTTGGATTAGTTGGAAGATTGTAAGTAGACTCGGTCTTTAAAATTGGTGCTGGAAGAGATTCCTACAGCAGGCCTAGAAATCCATTTTCTACTGCTATCACAGATTATCACCTACACTATTCCCCAAGTGTTTTATCTAATCTCTTTTTGGAACATTTTCATTGACGGTGTCTAATCTAATTAAGCAGGCAGTTGTATTTTTAATTGCTCTCATCATGAAGTGTTCCCTCACATCTAATCTATTTTTGCTCTTCTTAAGGCAGTTAATTCTCATAATACAGTACACACTTGGTCAACTTCAGATAACTTATTTGCTCTCAAATTTCCAGAGCTCTTGACTCACTCCATTAACTTCTCTTAAACTGTTTATATATTTTTATTGATTTAGGTGAAGATAATAAAGATCCTAACTTTATACATACACACACGAACAGAGGGGACCACTTTTTAAATGGACATCTGCCTTGTGTGTGCATACGTACACACATAGAAGATATCCATTTCTGGAGTCCTTTCTCATAGTCTACGTGTACAATATCTATGTTCAATGTAAACTTTAAAACTTTTTCAAACAGTTTATATAATTACTATTTCATAAGAAATTGGTTGTTGTTTCTAAAATTAATTAACAAATAAACCAAACAGTGCATATTCTTTTTTACACAGTAGCAAAAGTTCCACTACTTAAAACTTACTATTTCATTTGCGATTTGATAAAGATAAATTATACCAATAATTATGGGCCCAGCCATAGGTGCTAAAGAGCTATGGGTGAGTGGAAGTCACCAGAAATCAAAACCCAGTGCACAAGCATTGCATCTCTTTGTATGTGACACTGGTTGTCCGCTGAATCCTTGGAATCCTACAGGTTTTGTAAGTGGGTCTCATAGTTTGTTTCATTTCTTCCATTTCCAGATAAATAAAACTCCAGAGAGAGAACCTTAAAGAAATATCCTTTCCCTCATCTCGTCCTACAGCAGTACAACCCAATCAAGAAGACACGGGATTGTGAGACCTGGGTTTTCTTCCTGTGACGTGCTGTGTGACCATTGGCAAACCACCTGTCTCTGTGACTCCATTTTCCTTGTATATTATGAGGATAACGATACTAAACCTCCAAAGCTCTGAACTTTATAGATGAAAAGTGTTAAGTAAGAACTAAAGAGAAGCGTTATGATTAGAAGAAGAAATATTCTTGGCACCTGCGTGTAATACCAGAAATAAGATTGAATTTCTGTGCCCTTCACTGCTAAAAACAAATTGTAGACTTCCTCTGGCTCCTGCAGAAAGGAGTATTTTCTTGTGTACTTTTGATAGACACAGCCTAAAAGGAACTAAAAATTAACAGACATTTCAACTGTCAATTACATGTAAGTGAACAAAACCAAAAAGTGACATTCTAAAAATGAAACAAACAAAATCCCATGATATTGCGGAAAATAGCCTTTTGAGGGCTGTGAATTCAAGGACCATTACTAGAGGCAGTTCTGCACAGAGCTACAAGCAGAGGCAGGTCAGGTGCCCACAATACAAGCTCTTGTAAGTCACCCTACTAATTATTTCATCCAAGGGAAGTTGACTAAAGAACAGAATGGAGATAATAATGCCTACGTATGTGGCATTAAAATGTAGCTATCTTTTGTTGCTGAATAAAGAGCTAGAACTAGGAATAATGATATAGCCACTTTTACTGTATTACAATTTAAGTGTTCTCTTTTTTTGTTAAGAATTGTTTCATAGCTTGACTTCACTCAAGTGTGTAGCAATTCTAAGAATCTGTGCCAATCTCAGGTTTTTGCCAAATACACTGAAGATTATTCCAATTTTTTTTCAGCTCAACTAGACGGTATTACAAGATAGCATTTAACAGCTACAATACAAATGTAGTAACAAACAAAGCTACCTAGCTTATCAACATTTCCTTTGTTAGTTTTTTTTGTCTTTAGAATCTGTTAAAATAATGTTGAGGGTTTGATTAAGGCTCACAAATTTAGTTACTGCAGGAGATACAGTAATTGATAAGATATAGTTTTTATCTCAATGGGATTTTTGCTCAGTAATGAGTGCATGATATAACCCAAAATATTTTTATCTTCCTGTTTGCAGTCTCTTGCAATGGAGAAACTAACATCCTTATCCAGCAAATCATTTGTGTTTAACTTTAACTGCCTGAGCAGTTATACTGAGTTCACTGGAATTTCTCATGTCCTTAAGTATTTTGCTGGATCGCAGCTTCGATGCACAAAGTAACAGAAATGTCCCTTACTGCTGCTTTAACACTGATGCTTCTGCTTCATTACAATAGAGTTAAAAGGAAGAAGGACAGGGGAAAAAAAAGTAACCTAAATCTGTATTTATGGTATGTTTGCCTGATAGGCTTGAATGGCTCAAACTTGGACACAATGTCTCAATGCTGAACTGACAAGGAAAGGAGTCTAGAGTGACAGTAAAACATGTAACAACTAGTCAAGCAGTAATCCTCAGAGGTTAGAGAAGAAGAGGTATATGCAGTTGTGAAAATATGCAATTGCAACCAGGTTTCCTTTCCCTGCATTTTACTTAGCTCCTGTAAATGGAAGCTGCATTAGATACTACCATGTTTCTTGGCAACAGCTGCATATTATTGAATTACAAATAGGAGTAGTCATGGTGTCTTGATTGGCTCACATGCTGTGTTCCCTGTAAGCTGAGTGCTTGGGCAGCCACCAGGAAGGATTTGGGTGCTGCTCAGCTGATAGCAGAGTGCGTACAGCTACACACAGTGGGCAGCATATGTTTCTATTGGTGGTACACATTTCCACATGCCTTGGTGCACATAACAAAATGTATTCTGCCCATGGAAGGAAAAAAATTGGAAGAAACACTGCTCACATGTACCTATATATTTTAAAATATGTATTTTGATCTTAAGAAACATTACGCTCTGTTATTGCTTAGGGTCTTTGTTAAAAGTTGGAGCATTGAGATGATAAATCATTAATCATTCTCTAGGTAAATATTTATTGATATTCTTTAAAAATGTGTAGGTGTTCAATGGGCTGTAAAATATAACAGCTATCCACTGATTGCCAATGCTCAAATCTACCCTCCTGCAGAATTTCCCCTGGGACGGTGCAGAATTTTCTTGGATCTTTGCAGTTGGCGTGAAGAATGCTGGGCCTTGAATTGCATTCTCAGTCACATAGTTCCCCCTAGCTTCCACTGAATGACCAGTCATTTTTCCTGAGTATCTACAGCCCTTCATACTGGCTCTGGTTGTTCCGAGCCACTGGAGGCCCTCTTGACAAATAGTTTCCTCAATAAAAAGGGGTTGCAGAAGATTAATGCAACTCCCTGCATTGGGAGGCACTGGATTCTTCATCACTTGAAGTATTTAAGTCAAAACTGGGCATCATTCTAAAAGATGTACTGCAGCTCAAACAGAAGTTGTTGGCTTGATGCAGACTTTATTGGGTGGGGTTCTTCCTTCTGTGTTATGGAAGTCAGACTAGACAGTTATATTGGTCCCTTCTGGACACAACATCTATGGATCTATGAACCCTTTTCAAAGGCATTGGCCCGTCCTCTTCCCAGACCCGTTCTAGGTCTTGGTAGGTTCAAGCAGAAGACAGTTGTCGTGAATTTAGAATTTCCGTTACTTACACATAATCAAATCAACTCAAAGTAAATTTGGTAAAAGAAAAAAAGCAGGCATTAGATTAAGTTGCACTTGAGGTTTAATATCAGAGGGGTAGCCATGTTAGTCTGGATCTGCAAAAGCAACGAGGGGTCCTATGGCACCTTTTAGACTAATAGAAATGTATGAGCATAAGCTCTCATGGACAAAGACACTGCATCTGACAAAGTGGGTCTTTGCCCACGAAAGCTTATGCTCATACATTTCTGTTAGTCTATAAGGTGCCACAGGACCCCTCATTGCTTTTGAGGTTTAATTTAATTAATGTATTTTCATTGATACGTAAATAAATTGTCCTCCCCCTTATCTCATATATAAATTTATTTGCCCTTTAAAACCATATGTGTTATAAATGACTTAAAACCAATACTTTTTAATGGAAATGCTGAAAGAAAATTAACTGCAGAAAAGCAAGTGCTATCATTACGTTCCTAGAATCCTTGCATTTGTTAAACTATGCTTTCCAACAAAGATTTTAGTAAATATTAAGCAAACATTTATTATTTACTTAAACCTTTTCAAATCTGAGGCTATGGCTACACTACTGTTGCTAAATAGCAACTCCAGGGCTAAACACTGCACTAGAAATAGCAGTGCTATTTTGAGTGTGGTATCCCATTTCTTTTGTCTCCTATCCAGAGAGGGGGAGCACAAACCTTGAAATAGCCTCTTATTTTGAACTTCAGTGCCATTTTTACTGCACTGAATTCAAAATAACGTAACTCAAAATAATTTACGCAGTTCGCATTGTGCAAACTGCATACGTTATTTTGAGTTAAGGCTACAGCGTAGCTGTAGTTTGAGAACCAGATTCTACTTTACTCATGTTGGGTGTGTCTACATTCGGAACTAACTTCGAAGTTAGGCACTACATTGGAGTGGCCAGGAGAGAGCCTACACACATTTTTCCCTTACTTCAAAGTTAAGTTAAGTTCGAAGTGAGGGAAAATGTGTGTTAACTTCCAAATAGGGAGCCCAATTTTGAAGTCCTTACTCCATTCCCAGGAATTGAGTAGTGCCCTACTTTGAAGTTTAACTTTGAAGCGAGGGTGTGTGTAGATGCTCTACTTTGAAGATGCTTACCTTTGAAGTTATCTTTGCAGTGTAAACACAGATGTTGAGTTGTATAAGGCTCACTGACATGAGAAAGCTGCACTAATAATTTTAAAGTATGAACTGAAGATGGCATAAGTAAAATTTGTACACAAGTTTGTGCAGATAATCTTACTCCGATATTTCACCACCCTCTCTCACGTAGGTAACATAAAAACTAACTGGGCTAAGCAGTTGCTCTGTTAGTTACAACTTTAAGAAAGCTACAAAAGCTGTTGCATTCCCAGTAACCTCTGAGGTTTCATTTCACTACATGAAAACAAATGACGAAACCACACTATTTTAGCAAAGAAATGGGTCACGATAGAGATTTAGAACTACAATCTGGTTATCTACTGATCTAATCATGTACAGTTGCATGTCAATCGCTCAAAAGAGTAAAATGCTCTAGCGTTGTGCAGTCTACTCTGAGTGCATTTCATCATCAACAAGGTTACAAGGCAGACAGTCTATTTAACAGACTATAAAAGTATGCTCAAAACCAAATTTGTCTCAGAATGGCGAATTGAATCACCATACTGAGTCTCTGGAAAGTTCAGTTAGTTACAAAAGTCTAGTAAATTAGAGGCAGCCTAATTTGTTTTAACCTTTACAGCTTTCTTTTCTTTTCTTTTTTTTTTTTTTTGGTATTTCTTTAAATTATTATGCATTTTCTATTTGACCTTTTATAACATATTATATAAACAATATATAGTATATCTTTTAAGTAGCACATAATGGAGCAGATGCAGATTGTGTTATTGTGTTTGTGTTCTCCAATCTGTAGTTTTGTCATTTCGATTAAAAATAGAATATAGCATTAAGAAATACACACTCTATTGGTAATATTTTAGTCACATGTAAATAAGGTACATTTTCACACCAGTTAATATTGGTTAACTGCTCAGTTCCCATTGATACAACTGAAAATAAAGACTATAAATACTTATGCATCTGATTTGAAATTTATCCCAGTCTTAATTTAATTAACTTGAGCTAGTTAAGAACCTCTGAAATCCATCTTGTTTTTCCAACTCAAAATGTGGTGGACAGTCAATTCTAAGAAAATGAAATTTATATTTCTTCTCCTGGGTCTTTTGGCTAAGATTAAATATGGTTTCAGTTTACTGTCTGACACATTTTGTCAGGAAACTATAGCAATATGATGTTGAATGGAACTTAATGTTTTAATACAATAGATCTCTTCCATTGCTTACTATTATGATCCTAATTTATTCCATTTCTCTTCTTCTCTAGTGACATTACACAATATACTCTATGGAAAAAGTTATTAGAGGAATACCTGGCTTGCATTTTTTGGGATACTTAATGTCACATTGTCAGTTTTCTAAACTCTAACCACTGAGTGAAAAGATACAGGTATTAAGCACCTCTAAGTTAACTAACTGCCACGAGGAAAAGCTTTTCTATGGAACAACTAGATTAAAAAACCCTTTAAGAGATAAAAACAGGTACAGATCTAATTTTAGATCACAACAGCCTCGGTTATCAATATGATACTGGGGTAATATTTACTTTTTCACTTCAAAACAATACCATCTTTCCTTCTATTTATATTTACATATAGTAATATATCAGTATAAAATTACTATTAGAAGGTTTAAAATGGGCTATACGATTTGTAAGTGGGATTTTCCAATGAGTTAAAATTATTCAGGAGCATAAATCACAGTGACCTTCTATGGGGCCTGAGTTCTTGAACCAGTTAAGCAATTTTGAAAAGTAAACCTTGTTTGCTGATTTTCAAGAACATTGGATACAACAAACTCTGACTTGATTTCCTTTAGATTCCAAGCTCCAATCCAAATGGCTGTAAAGCACAGCATACTGAACTCATGGTAGTGTACTCATTTAGATGTCTATTCCAACATTGTCAACAAAGAAGATAACCCTTTGAGTATGAATTTGTTAAAAGTACTGCTTTATGCAGAGGGATCTGAATGAAGCAGTAGACTATTTAAATTATAGTAAAATATTACTCCAGAGGAGCCAGCTAACATAGTATATGCAAATTTTGCTCAACTAATTGCTTTGCACGCCTTGTCCAAAACTTCTGATATCTGGATACTATTCTAGTTGTTCAATCAATGTTCCTACGTAGCTATTGGGGATAGAGCTTGGGGTCCAAAGGTCACAGAACATGGCTGTAAGCTCTGCTATGCTTTGATGTCACACTCTTCCTCCCTCACAAGGTCTGTTTCCATCAAAATGCTTAACGTCTCTTGAGACTCACAGAGATCCATGCAAATAGATTTATAATTAAGCTGGGAGGCAAAAACTACCAGCTTTCCATCAGAGATTACCTTAATGTAAAAATAGTATGGTGGATTTATTTTGAGTTGAACATTTCATGTTTTGTCTTTCTTATATCCCTGAAACACAAATTATCTGGCCGTGACACAATACTTGTAAGGGAAGCTTATTCAAGAATGATGCCTATGTCCCATTTTGTTACAAGAGTGCTTCACATCCCAACAACCTCCAAGAATCAGGGATACTGTATTAATTATGTCTTTTTAAGGCACGAATTTTACATAAATGGCTGAAGGGGGATTAGACACCCTGACAGTATACATTTTACTTGGAATGCTATCAGAAAACAATATGCCTAAAACAAAAAGGTATCCTACAACCTACTTCTGAGTTCAGTCTAAAAACAGTTAATTTTTTTCCCAGAGCACAAGAATTACTACGGAAAAACAAACTTATGTGTTTTCATATTTGCTAGTAAAAATTCTTTGACAGGGTCAAAGTCAGAGGTTTCTATTTATCAAACATCCAGGCACTAAAGTACAACCGTATTTGCTCTGATCCATCAGACAGAGGCAAACATCTACAAGACCTATACCAAGCTTTCCTCAAACTACAATATCCACCTAAGGCAGTGAAGAAACAGATTGACAAAGCCAGATGGGTACCCAGAAGCCATCTGCTACAAGACAGGCCTCGCGAGGAAAACAAGAGAACACCTCTGACCATCACATACAGCCCCCACCTAAAGCCTCTCCAACGCATCATCGGTGATCTGCAACCCATCCTAAACAATGATCTTTCACTCTCACAGACCTTGGGAGGCAGGCCTGTCCTCGCCTACAGACAGCCTGCCAACCTTAAACAAATCCTCACCAGCCACTGCAAATCACAAACCAGTGGCTCGAGGCCTGGAACCAGCCCCTGCAACGGTCCTTGCTGCCAACTCTGCTCACATATCTACACCAGTGACATCATCACAGGACCTAACACCAACCATACCATCAGGGGCTCCTTTACCTGCACATCTACTAATATAATATATGCCACCATGTGCCAGCAATGCCCCACTGCAATTTACATTGGCCAAACTGGACAGTCTCTACGTAAAAGAATAAATGGACATAAATCAGACATCAGGAACGGTAATGTACAGAAGAAGGCTGTGGGACAACACTTCAGTCTCCCTGGACACTCAGTGGCAGATTTAAGGGTGGCAGTCCTGCAACAAAGAAATTTCAAAAATCAAATGGAGAGAGAAATCTCTGAGCTGCAATTTATTTGCAAATTTGACTCCATTAACCAAGGATTAAACAGAGACTGGGAGTGGCTCACAGCTTACAAAAGCAGCTTCTCTGCCCTGGGTGTTAAGATGTCCCCATTAGACTCTGACAATGGCTCATATCCCCCTGTCTGATCTGACTTGTTTGTTCCTCTTTTGATACCTAGTATTGATAATGGGCCATTTCTACCTTGCTGAATGGACCTTGTCAGCTCTGGCCCTCCCTTTTTCTGGGACCCCATTCTTTAAATACCCCTCTGAACCACTCCCCCGCCCCCATGCATCTGATGAAGCGGGTCTTTGCCCACGAAAGCTTAGGCTCCAAAATATCTGTTAGTCTATAAGGTGCCACAAGACTTCTTGTTATCCTGGTCCTGTAAATCTCATCATTCAGAAGTACACATAACTGCCATGGATCATGAAAGGTAGTTCTGTAACAGCCCTCATTCCACGCTTCTGATTCTGACACACCATAAATCAGCAACTCTGCAAGTAATGTTGGAAATAATTGTTTTTTTTTTTTATGGCCCAGGTGTTATAAAGTCTAACACATATGGCAGACTGCATGCTATCAGTCAGTTACAGATGTAAGGAGTATATGCCTGTAAACCTCTAACAATATTTTCAGAATAGATGAAAGATTTCTAGCACTAATATTCTGCAAATTAAGAAAACTTTACTCCCTTTTTTGTAAGTTCAGTTAATACTCAGCACTGGCTTAAACCAAGCACATTGTAAAAAGGTCTATACAGGCTTCTACTGATGCACCTGAACATTGGCTGACAGCATCTGATGAAGTGAGTCTGTGCTCACGAAAGCTCATGCTCAAAACTTTTCTGTTAGTCTATAAGGTGCCACAGGACCCTTCATTGCTGTTACAGATCCAGACTAACACGGCTACCCCTCCAATACTTAACATTAGCCCTGTAGCTTTCACAGCTCTGTCAGTGCACTTGAATACTGACCTTCACCATAGCTTGTGAATCCAGTCCAGGGACCATTGTTCAGTCAGCGCATTTGATTCATACTCTACTCCTTGCTATTCCAGACATAAGTCTTTTTTTTTTTGGCCAGGGTTGCCAATCAACCAAATTATGCTGATTTATGTGGTTATTTTCTCAAATGCACAAATGAAGATTAAATCACAAAATACACTTTTCACTGAAACCAAGAATGTGAACCTCTGTCTCCAAGAAAACAAAGAACCTCCATTCTCCATATTCCTCAGCTTACTCATATAGTGGTTTTCAGACCAAGAATATATCTTATTTAAATACATGGGCTGTGTCTGCGCTAGAGAGTTTTGTCAATAGAAGGGACCTTCTGTTGACATACCTCAGGGAGTGTCTACACACATAAAACATTCGGTCGACATAGTCTCAACAGAAGGCTATGTCTACACGGTGCTCCGCCCAGCGCCACTGCCTGCAGAGCAATGCAAAATGAGCTTCTTGGGATTGCAATTTCAGATCAAAAGAGCGCATTTTGTGTGTCAGTGCTCTCCAGGTTCTTTTGGAAAAGGGATGATTTTTTCAAAAGAACTTGCGAGTGTAGATGCAGCTTTTGAGAACAAGGGCCGTGTCTACACATGCCCCAAACTTCGAAATGGCCACACAAATGGCCATTTCGAAGTTTACTAATGAAGCGCTGAAATGCATATTCAGCTCTTCATTAGCATGCGGGCGGCAGTGGCGCTTCGAAATTGACGCGCCTTGCAGCCGCGCAGCGCGTCCAGACGGGGCTCCTTTTCGAAAGGACCCCGCCTACTTCGAAGTCCCCTTATTCCCATCAGCTCATTGGAATAAAGGGACTTCGAAGTAGGCAGGGTCCTTTCGAAGAGGAGCCCCGTCTGGACGCGCCGCGCACGGCGAGGCGCATCAATTTCGAAGCGCCACTGCCGCCCGCATGCTAATGAAGAGCTGAATATGCATTTCAGCACTTCATTAGTAAACTTCGAAATGGCCATTTGCATGGCCATTTCGAAGTTTGGGGCACGTGTAGACGTAGCCACGGTGAGACCAAGACCTAGATAGATCAATCTTTGTAATTCTCCTTGCAATTTTTTGCAATTTGCTATATTATTTGGGTTTTAAAAGATATTATTCTATCTTCCTGCTCTAGCCATAAAGTTACAATTTTTTTTCCAGTGGTTTGTGTCACAACTCACCCAGTCATGGATTATGACTTCAGTGCATGGTAAAGAGAATATAAAAATGGGTTCTGAGATAGAACTGTCATCATCATCATCATCAACAACCACCACGGGCTCAGCACCCGTTGGTGTCCGATGCCTCCCTTACTATGTCCTTCTATCTCTCCCTCTCCTGTGCAGAGTGGCTTAGTTTCTATAGACTAGCTCTGCACCAATCTACTACAGTAGGGTCGCCAAATTTGCAAGGGTTCATGTTCAGGACCCTCGTGAATGTTGATTTTTGGGAACAGGGGGGTGGGCTTGGAGCCCTGGGGAAGCAGTGGCTGCTGGCACTCCCCCCCCGCCCCCGCCCCGGAGCTTCAGGGAAGCCACGGTAGCCACCAGCGCTTCCCGCCCCGGAGCACCAGGAAGCAGCGGCTGCCAGCGCTCCCTGCTCCAGGGAAGCGGCGGCTGCTGGCGCTCCCTGCCTGGAGTCCTGGGGAAGCGACGGCTGCTGGCACTCTCCACCTCGGAGCATCGCGGAAGCGGCCATTCGTGAATAACTGAATTCGCAAACCTTAAGTTTGCGAATGTGAGGACTGTATTGTACATCATCTACCCATTTTCTGTGGGGTCTGCCTCTCCTATTCAAACCGTCCATTATGCTAATTACCAGGTTCTTGGCTTTCTTCTTGTTCGTTCTGCAGATATGCCCAAATAGCTGTAACTTCTGTTGTACAACCTTCTGCAGTAGGTTCTCTTTTGGCTGTATCTTCCTATATAATTTCTCATTGGTGACCTTCTGCATCCATCCTATTCTCAGGATCTTTCTACAACTCCTCTTGAATACCAATATACTTTTCTTCAAATCTTTTATCAGATATAACTGTCCTGTTCAGCTATACATACTGGAAATACATAACTGCAACAGAAATGCCAAAATTTACTGGATAAGTAAAATTGATTTTGGATATATATGATCACTTTTTATCTGGTTTTCCAATTGCCCCAGTTCCTTTCTTCAATCATTCTAAAAGGGCCATCCCTTTCCTCTTAATTAAAACATTTGAAGGATTTAATGACCTGCTTTAGCAGGTTAATATATCCCTCCAATACCTTTACTGTACTATGATACAGTTCTTCAAATGGGAGTGGCTAACAAATGATCATAATTTAAATTTCTTGATGGACTAAATTAAATAATATATCTGTACTGTGAAACATAGCACGCATAATTAAACTTTAAGGATAATGGCATATCTTTTTGTATATATGTATTTGAAAACATCTCTTCCATGAAGCTAATTCCTTGCAAATATTAAACAAAAAAGTTACACACAGAAGGTTGAACTTTAACTCATTTTAAAAGTGGACTAAATGCTGAGGAAGGATATAGATTAACTACTTTGGAGACTGACGTTCTCTATCAGCAGGAAAGATTCAGACACTGGGAGTGACGGCATAATTTGACTCTACATTACCTCTCCAACCTGCCTCAATATTGACCAAAAGAAGATACATGTAGAGGGATATTTAGTTTCCCTCATGCATTCAGCCTTTAGTAGCTATGTTGTATTAGCTAACCAGGCTGTCAATTAGGTCCAATTCTAATAGGTTTTAGTGGTAGCGTCATATGTCCCAAGACATTAAACTAGAAGTACCAATATATTTTGCATAATGTAAGGTCACCCAATAACTATCAAACAGTAATGATAGACCACTTTTTTGGAGCCGATCTACATTTCCCCAGCACAAAGCAGGTTGCAGATGAAATCACTAGGTGCAGACTATCCATAACGTTCATAATTACTGTAACAGCTCTGCTTAATTGTAATCTGTTTTCCTCAAGTACTTGCAAATGAGTTTTCAAGTGTAATTAATACATGGGAAGTTTATAGAAGTAATATCAAACTTTTTATTGAGAGTAAAAGAAACAGGCAAAAATTAAAAAATTAAATCTGTATACTATTTTACTGATTTGTAACATAAAATAATTTGTTGGCTCAAATTCTCCTTTGCCTTCAGAGGGCATCTGCCAGCTTTCAAGTCCAAGTTACATGGGGATAACCAGAGATCTAATATAAGTCTTTATTATGAAAGGTTTTTGCAACATTTCCTATGGATAGGCAATTACCTCCCCAGAATACTGGGAATATTTCTCCCACCACTTAAATAGTGTACACAGCCCTGTGATGAAATACTACAGTTATTTAATAGCACATTGTAATATCACTCAACATTTTAGAATAGGATGTGGAGGAAAAATGGTTTGCATCTGAAATTACAGGGGTAATTTTAGGTAGGGAGAACATTAATTCCCATGTTGGAATTTAACCAGGAAATCAGATTTAGCTATTTTGTCCTAAAACCTGTAACAACCAAAGCAATTTGGATATTGGTTTTATGTTGCATCCAAAGGTGAGCACTCTCCAGCAGGACCTGGGGCGTTGCATGGTGTGGCGGGGCATTGATTCAGCACTGACTCATAGCAAAATGTGCCACCTGCTGAATTCCATTTCCTGCAGATGGACAGACGTGTTCGCATTGCACTCAGAGAGGAATCTAACATCCTTCACTTGCTCCACTCTGAGACACACAATACTTCATCAGTTTAAAATCCAGCTTCAGAAGAGCTACTTGGTTTCTTGAAATTTGGCTTTCCTGCTAATTTTGACATGATGCAGTAAGTCTGTAAAAAAGAATGCTACGTTTTCACAAATGGTTTTGGAATCAAAGGAGTTGTCAGGACACTTATTTTTCATGGTAAATGACATCACCAACAGAAAAACTTTAAAAACAAGGATGTTTTTGGCATCTTAACCTTCAAATGGCCAGTATTTTATTGTTTCCTATTACCAGAATAGTAATATTTATTGCAGGTAGACTACAAGAGTGGAGCCATACCATTTATTTATTTTCACTTGATAGTCACCTCTGGCAAGAACAAATGTTCAATTAATCACCGTCTTATCTCTGCACAAAGCAGTTGCTCTCAAGGACATCTGTATTATTCCCTTTGTTCTATTAATACAGGGAATAGTGCTGCTATGGATCTTCTGACACTGAAATTTATTTGTTTTCTATAGACTTTCTTTCTTGAAGGTGAACTGAAATGCTCATTTAAAATATAAAATGGATTTAAAAAAAAACACTAAAGACTCCAAATGAGGGAAAAAATGTATGCAGGCTTAAATTTCCAATAAATGTATTTTTAAATATAGTACTTGAAAATCTGTCCTGCTTTTTTTCTGCTAATTCCTGAGTTATGAGTTTTGAGTTTCTCTTGGGGGGAGACATGGTTAGCCTGTGAAATAGTGCAAAAGTGCAGAGATGTTTTAGAGGTCAGGAAGTTCTGACTGATTTCTATCAGTATGAAGATTTGCTTCTTGTGTGCTGGCAGGTGTTTCACCTACACCACTAGATAGACTGAGATATACACAGATCTCAGGAAACTTATGAAAGCCCAGAGTTCCACACAACGTCCTCAGCTTGGTTGCCCCCCAACAGCATGGCTATTACAACAGTCCTCCTCCCGTTACCAACCCACCACATGCCCTCATGTAAGGTATGCAGTCACAATACCTACCTTCATGCTTTGTTCCCTGGGTTTTCCTGCCCTCCCACCACCTTTCAATGAAGTTATGCCAAAAAATAGCTGGGGAGAAGAGTGAAGCAGCAAAGTAGATGTGAGTTTGCAGTGTGGTGTGGCGGAATATCTAGAGGCATTCCACCACAGAACAGAGAATTAATAATCATTGTCCACACACCTCTGGCACAGCTGCACTAGGAACTACTTAGTTCTGGCACCTTCCTTGCCAGAAAGCTGTTGAAAATTTGAGGGCCTTTAGAGAAGAGAAATAAAAGTTGTTAGGAAGCTGCACATGTATATAGAAAAACTGGGCTAAACAACAAAAGAAAATTTACTTGGGTTTCGCAGTGTTTCCAAGGAGGTAGGTGTGGAGGAGGCTCTGTCCCCTCAGACAGAGCACAAAGTAGCCGGCTTGCTTAGTAAATTGTTCCCATCGTTCTTAGTAAATTCCCCCATGAGTATAAAACAGGTATAAAAATTTTAAGGCTCTTTTAGATGCTAGAATGGTGTAAAGAAACCTTATTATAAGGACAGGATGGTCTTACAAATACTTAGGGTACTTTACTGATTAGAACTGGTTTAATTTTTCGACTGAAGAGATTACCAATCAAAATGTGGTCCAGGAACTGTTTACTACTGGTCTTTCTGGAGATAATCAGTAGTCAATATAAGTTGTGAGTTTGAGTCCCCAGACCTCACTTGCTCTTCAGTTGCCTGTGCTGTAATGTTAAGCATAAGGTTCCTTCTATTTGTTGACTAATACCTAGAAGTAAAGGGTCAATCATACCTACATTACTATTACATAGCAGCGGTTTGGGGATATCCTCCAATGCTCCTCAGTTGCAATCTCTAGCCACTGTACTGTAGTTTAAATAAATTACAAAAATAGTTGCAACCAGCATGATTACATTGTACTATATTAAGAAATAAAATATGCAGATTTTTGCAGAATTTTAAAATATTATGATCAGAATTTTTAATTTTTTGGTGCAGAATTCCCCCAGGAGTAGGTCATGCTGAAGAACATGGCATTAAAAGTACTAAGACTTGATGAAGCTTCATCTTTTGTAGGGATGCTGTGTCGCAGGACGAGACCACAGTAAGCCCCTTCTCCTGTGCACCTGCTCAGGAGGTTGGCAGAACAGTGATCCAGTGTTCCGCTAATTGGCAGATGGAAGGGGATTAACTCACATGCCCCCTGCAAATGTGCTGTCCCACACTCTACATGTTTGCTGTTACAGAGGCCAGGGCTACACTACCAGAGAAAGTCGACCTAAGATACTTAACTCCAGCTAGGAGAATAGCATAGCTGGAGTCGATATATCTTTGGCTGAATTTCTGTGGTGTATCCACTGCAGGAGGTTGGCAGAAGAAACTCTCCTATTCCCTTCCGTTATTCCTCACTACCAGGTGGAGTACTGGAGTGCCATCAGTGGTCAATTTAGTGTCCTTACTAAATCTGTTAATTCCAACCCCAGGAGATCAATCTCCAGAGTGTTGGTATCTAGGTAAACGAAGACTAGCCCTTAGAAGTTAGTGGTGCTGACAGAATATACAAAATACATACTGCTCCTGTTCTGGGCTACCTGTAAGGAAAAAACACCAAATTTGTCGCCCCAGAACATGCTCTGTTTGTGCAGAATGTTTAAGTAGCTTCTGTTTGCCTACTGCTGCTCAGCTCCCCACAATTCATCAATAAAAGCCAGAATCTAGCTCTTTTACCTCAAAGTGAGAGCTGAAAGATTTCCAAAGTCTGGCAACACAACGCCAAATGATGCCTCAGTAAATAGCACTTTGATGATATTTTGGTGTTGATGAGCAAGACGTAATGGTTGAACGTTCCTTTACTGGTGACGAAAGGAAAAAACAACCATAACCTTCAACATTTAGAAGACATCTGAGTTCATAACAGATTTATTGGGCAGCACAGAAGAATTAACTTAATTACATCATTCATCACCTGAAGATATTGGATTACCCTGTTACTGTAAGAGGTACAGAGAAATTTGTCAGATAAACACACTACATTTTGCAAAATTTACTTAGCATTTGTCAATACACTGAAACCAATTCAGTGTATTAAGCTTATTAATGAAGGTAAAATGTTTCCAGAAAGAGCAATTCCCTAGTGAGAACTGATTAATCAAGCAACACTAATTTGTCATTACTGTGAGCCAATGTGCCTCCTGGCAGAACTGCTCAGGAACTTCAGCTTGCATGCAAGGCCTCATTGGAGTCAAGAATTTCAGATTGTTTAGTGCATTCCCCTCTTTAAAATACATGATCTATGACTAGAATAGAACATCACTACACTGAAAACAGGATACATGGCACTTGCTTGTATTTGTATCTTCAATAAAAAGTCCAAAAATGGCATGTTCACAACTGTCACGTACGCAGGAGGTTAAAAACTACAATGATTAATGTTAATGAATGCTTTCTTTGCTTTCATGTTTTTAATTGCAGTTGTCTCTCAGGATGCTATCTAAGGAGAGTTATGTCTTAGGCTATGTCTACACTAGTCCAGAAGATCGATCCCACTCAGAGTTGTTCTTCCAGGGTTTGATTTCACACATCTAGTAGGGTTGTGTGAAACTGACCTCTCAGAGGTTGCAGTCGACCCCTGTACTCCTCACAAGACATGAGGAGTAAGGGGGGTCAATGGAAGGAACTGTCCCATGGACCTTCTTCAGTAAGGACAGCCAGGTAAGTTGAGTGCAGATATGTCGATTCTAGCTACACAATTGCCATGCTAGAATTCTGTACCTACATTCGATTTACTTTGCCTATCATAGACACAGCCTGAGAAGAGTAGTAAAATATGACTGTTACCTATCAATTAAATGAAATAAGCATTCTGATTTCAGGATAATGGCAATTGTATTCCAGAGGTGATCCTAGCAATTACAGGGTGATAAGACTGACATAAGTAACAGACAAATTAGTTGAAAACTATAAGACAGACCAAAATTTTCAGACAAACATAGGAACACAATGGCTATGTCTACACTAGCATTCCTCTTTCAAAAGAGTTATGCAAATGAAGGAAATTGAAAATGCAAATGAGGCACAGATTTACATATCTGATGCCTCATTTGCATATTGTTCTTTGGAAAGAAGAAAAGCAGTGTAGATTAGTTCTGGCTGCCCTGTCTCAAAAAAAGATACATTACAACTGGAAAAAGTTCACAGAGATGGGTAACAAAAATTATTAGGGTTATAAAAGAGCTTCCATACAAGGAGAGATCAAAGACTGGGACTATTCAGCTTGGACAATTGATCACTAAAGGGAGATATGACGGAGGTCTATAAGATCAATAATGGTGTGGAGAAAGTGAATCAGAAGTTTTTATTTAACTTCATTTAACAGACAAACCAGGGGTCACCAATGAAATTAAGAGGTAGCAAATTTAAAAGAAACATAAGGAAGTACTTCTTCACCCAGTGCACGATCAACCTGTAGAACTCATTGTCAGGCGACGCAGTGAAGGTCAAAAGTATAACTGGGTTCAAAAAAGAATTAGAAATGTATTTATCTAAGTGGCCATTAGCCAAGATACTCGCATACATAACGGGAGCTTCCAGGTGTCTCTATACCTCTAATTGCTAGAAGCTGGGACTGGATGACAGGACATGGACTACTCAATATATTATCCTGTTCTGTTCACTCTCTCTGATACATCTAGCAATGGCCATGGTAGGAAGACAGGATACTAGGCTAAAGGAACCACTGATCTGACCCAGTATGGATATTCTGATGTTCCACATTAGAATAAATTCAATTTGTTAGCAAAATGAACAATGCAAGGGATACTCCATCAATGATACTGCCTTGTACAGGGGAGAATGCAGTAAGAGACTGAAGGTTTGTAGGGGGAAATCCACGTAATTCATAATTTCCTGCTCCATAGTTCAGGGGTTCTTGTTTTTATTCTAGGCTACTGTACAAATACGTAGTAAAAAAACAGTCCTCACCACACTCATCACAGGAAGTTTAAAATCTAAAGTGCTGCATAATTTGGTCTACCACACATCACAAAAAACAAAGCTTTGTTTGTTGGCTAGAATACTCACTAAAGGGTTATTAACTAAGGTTAAAAAGAGGGACAACATGAGCACACTGTTAGCACAAAACTGAGACATTAAGGACAAAATTGAGCAAGGAACCTTAGGGCAAAAGAGCAGAAATTCTTGACTTGCCTATAGAACAATGCTAAGAGCCAGAATAATAAATAAGAATTGTATTTTGCTCATTTATGAGCATTAATTCAATCTAGTGGGAATTATTGATACGTGATGAGATGACCCGCACGGCTGGAATTGTAGAATCAATTATTATAAGCTATTTAGGAAGAACTGAGGAGGCAAAAGAGGAAGGAAAGACGCAATCTCTGTATAAAATGGCAGTACTTATTTCCATGTCTCTGATATCTCAGAAGAAAATGATCTTGTCTGCTTAAGGATCAATGTCCTAATAGATAGAGACACAAGTTGGTGTCTTTTGCACACCTCTGCATTACACTTGGGAACAGAATGAATGCCTCCTTATGCACCTACTTGTAGTGTGTAAGAAGAAAAGATGAGTAACCATGAAGGACTTCAATTTGAGTGACATGTGGCTAACTCCAAAGATATTGCAGTCTGCATGTGAGAATTCTTTATTAGAACTTTGTCCTAACAGATAAAGAGGACTAATCTGCCATAAAGCCAATTACCCTGAGATGATAAAAAAGCTCACTGTAGCTCTATCCTGGTTCCTCATCCATACAAACAGGCATAATGAATGATTGAGATAAGACAGAACGTCACATCTTAGACTGAACATGGCTCACCAGAAAAATGCAGCAATCTGAGAAGTTAGGCAAAGTCTTAGCACGGCAAATGGATTTTCTTACTGTAACCAGTTCCTACTGCTTTTTTCAGTGTCGGGGGGTCACCCCTAGCTATATTTGAATTAGTGGGTTTGCCAGTCATCCTTTCTTTTAGTTTTCTGGACATCCAGGATGCCTCTGTGTCAGTCTCTCTGTGTATCCTTCAGGAACTCTATCCTCAACTGAAACACTATGTTAAAGCTTGCCAAATTTTCCCACAATGTGCTGGCACAAATGTGGTTAGACTGTATGGTAGATGTGGTCACACAACCTTGGCTATGATGGGAGAGAAGCTGCTATGTGGGCCCAAATTGTTAACTTGTAACTGGTTAAGGCGATCCTGCCTCTAAATAGTTACAAAATGATGACTGGTAGTTGATGTGTGGACAAAGCCTCACTGAAAGAAATACATTTCGCTTTTTTGGATAGGAGGCCACACAGGTTAATTGCAATTATTTTGCCAGGGCCCACGACAAGATGAGAAGCTTGGGTATATCCGTCCCAGCTTCTATCTACTGTTTGATTTAATGGGCTGTTTCAAGCAACTGCATCTCAGTGCTCTTAATAAAAAAATTTCATAAAGGTACATGGCTAGTTCAACAGCTTTGTCTTTGACAGTTCAAATTTACAGCTTTAATTCAGCAGACTGGAAGTCTGGTATTTCTGTATATACTTAGTGAAATGCGAAAGGAACAATATTTCACAAAGTGACATAACTGTAACTAATGACCCATTAGGCATCAAAATCTTAGCTGTTGTGACATGGTTCACCAACAAACTCATAACTCAGCTTTTCTATAGGCAAATTACAAGCTCAGAGTTAAAATCCTGTATGACTGTCATGCTATTCAAGGAATTATCCATATGTTTTTGTTTAGTTTCTATGTAGAGAACAGTTTGAAATTTTAGCAGCATTATTAGAGCCAAACTTGTTTGAGTCACTACATTTTTATATCGGAGGGGTAGCCGTATTAGTCTGGATCTGTAACAGCAACGAAGGGTTCTGTGGCACCTTATAGACTAACAGAAAAGTTTTGAGCATGAGCTTTCGTGAGCACAGACTCTGATGAAGTGAGTCTGTGCTCACGAAAGCTCATGCTCAAAACTTTTCTGTTAGTCTATAAGGTGCCACAGGACCCTTCGTTGCTGTTACATTTTTATAGTTACCCTCATAACAATACCTAAAGGAAACCCCTATGCTCAGAGCCTCAGGTCACTTACACAAGTAAACCATATATCAAAATTCTGTTTATCTTGAAGTAACTACAATTTTCTTCCTAAGAAATACTGTGATTGTGTTCACGGACAGAGTATGAGGGACACGTAAAAAGTTATAATTTAACATAAAGACCATGGGTTCACACAAGATATCAGTGGAGGATGTTGAGCAATAAAATCTTGCGCAGTGTGGGATTTGTATACTTAAAAGTTGCCTGCAAGCAAGTTAAATTCCCATTCTGCTTTGTGCAAAGGGTATAATCCAAATTCACCTCCTTTGGGGGATTTTTCTTTGTTATTAATTTATATCAACAAAATAAGCCATAGCCAAAACTTTCTTTTCACCTTGGGGGTTTTTAGGGTTTTCTCTGTACGACCTCCTCTGTCCCAGCCCCTAGTATATGTGCCAATCTTATCTCCTGGGTATAGTTAATAGAATCCACTTTCTGGGATGAATCAGAAAAAAATATTCCTCATATCTAAGTAGGGTTTAAACAGATAACAGCAGTATGACTTAACAAATGCAAAGGAGTCTTAGCATCCCTCCTGTCCATTGCTGGTTGCCTCTCTCACTGCTTCTAAGTGATCAGCTGGGAGGCCCTTGCCAGAAATTCTGATCAATAATACGCCATCCTTTGTACCGTATTTTCATCAAGAAATCTCACAAGAGCCAGAGTCTTACAGACTGTAGAACATGTGCACCTGTTGATAGGCTTCCATTCACTTAGCATTCAGTGTTTCACCAATAAAGGGCTGAGTTTCTATAGCAGTGATGTGATTAATTTTTATGGATGCTTATGTTGATTTAACTTATGTGCTTTTTTGATAAGATGATGGTATGTCAGTGATGGAGACCATATATAAATAACTGTATGAATCCAAGACAGCAAATCTAACAAAGCCCAGATTTTCTAACGGATTAAGAAGACTCAAGCAGAAAAGCAGACAAAATTTACCCAGACTTATGGAAAGATTCGGATACAGAGCCAACAGAAAGTGACTGGTTTACATGGTCACTAAGTATAGCCTTCAGAGAGCTGCTTGGTATTAAGACAGGGTTGAAATTCATCATTGATATGCACTCTGTTGGACTCCACCAAAGTCAACAGCTTTGCATGAATTGTCAGTCAATGCAGGATTTGGCTCGACTTACTTTGTGAATGAAAGTACCATGTGTGGCAGGGGATGTTCAGCAGCATAGTCAGCAGGGGCTATCCATTTACTTTACACATCACTGACCCAAAGCCAAAGAACATACATCAACAGGGAGGAACTTTAGAACTTTAGCTTGTAATGGGGTGAAAATTAAATACAACAGAGGACAGGCCTGTAATTCAGCATGACTTGGTCTGCATAATAGTATAATTAACTAAATGAATTAAGCAATAAATTATACAGAAGTAATGAAGCCACAGACATAGACATAAAGAGATAAAACAACATTGTGTTTCCCCATGATAACCATGGTTCTGTAGGGTCTAGTACCCCAGGATGTGGAATGGCAGACTCCTTCATGCTGCTGCCCATGATAGGACTACATGCACTGTCATACAAATCAGGGGTGAGCAAACTTCTTATACTGGGCCTCACTTTTCATCCCTGCAATTAGCAGGGCTCCCCCAGTCTGTCTAATATAATCCAAACCGATGGAAATTTCGGTTATGGTCAGATGAAAAAAAAACTTTTTGGCACGCGTAGGAAAATAAACCTGCAGAGAGTAAAAACTCTGTTAATCAGTATATAGATGTGAATACACATACACAAAAAGAGTAATATGTTTCAACATTTTTAATGAGATGGATAAGCCTGAGACGAGCAGCCAGCCAATCATGCTGCGCCCCGTCTTACAAAATGGCACTCCCCCTGCAGGTGCCTGCCCCCCACTTTGCACACCCTTGATATAAACCATGTGAAGATAAACACTATGTGCAGTACTATCTTGCAAGGCTTAGAGTGGCAGCTCTTCTCTAGGTCCCTGGCTGGCTCAGGTGCCCTGTTTAATCACATAAGGAGTTCCAGAGATATTGATGCAGAAAGGTTCACTTCTCTACTAGTGATAGTGAGGCACCTGCCTCTGGTCTTGCTCTTGGACTCCTGACCTTGGGCTGTGACTCCTGCTCCTGATTGCATCTCTGACCATCGGTGCTCTTCCTGGGTTGTAACTGCCACTGCTCCAACCATTAAGCATGATCACCCAAGCCCTGGTCATGGCATGGGCAAAGTAAACCCCTGATGATATTCACAGAGGATCCTATTAAACACCAACTATAGATCGGCCCCCTAGAGCACTGAGATACACAAAAATCTAAAGGGAATAGAAGCAGCAAAGCTACTTGAGTTGCTCTGAAGTACAACAAGAGGGCATGAATGTAAGCTAAGAAAAGGCAGTTTGAACTGGAACAGAGCTGAGTCTATTTTAGTAGTGAAGAGGGACAGTGTTGCAAGGGCAATAGCAAGAGGAGTTGCTGTATATCTTATCCAAAAAGGAGCTAGACAAGCACGGGGAAATAAAACATTATTTATGGTGCAGGTGCTAAGTCAAAAGAAGGATGCTCTTTGTGTCCTTGCTGACGACATCTTTCTTTAATAGTTTCTCTGTTTATTTGCATCTGCCTTGAGGGTGGGGGTGTACACATGCATTTGCATGTTTGCATGTAATCCAAATTTCCCCTGAAAAAGGTTTTGCTGTTGATAGTCCATCACCTTCATACGAAAATCAGCATTAACTACATATTATTTTGCCCACAATGTGTCTTTTCCCCCTTTAAGAATAACATGGCAATCTAATGTTCCTTATGCACAAACTTGATTTCAATGAAACCCAAACAACAAGGGCTGCAGTAAGGAGCAAACCCTTAATATTCACCTGGCATTCAGTATTCTTAAAGATAACAAGTAAGACCTTTGCCACCAATCACGTACTGTCACATCCTGATTGACAATATAATAATTTTTAAAAGGCTTGCATTAATAAGCACTTCCCACATGGCCATAAGACCCTTGTCAATGGTGAGAAAGGCTTTATGCATGTAACTGCCATGCATGTGATAATGTCACCGTGCACAACACAACAGATCGTTGTAAGCTGAATAACAATGAACTGGTCTGAAATATATTGAGATAGCACCTTGGTCAGCTCCCACACTACACCCAAGTGCAGGGTCGGGGAGGGGGCAGAACAGAGGAGAGAGACTCAGAACATATTTTCACTTCTTTACTACCTCAGTATCATTCCTGCATCTTAAAGTCCCCAGAATTCTCCCAAGAGTCACATTCAGAGCTGTTATAAAATGCAGGCATGTGAGCATTTCAGTACTTTACCAATCTGTGCAGTATATACAGTTGTTTAATGAGGCCTACTGTCATTAGAGCAAAATGTATCAAGGACTTTCTTTAGAGAGCTTCTTATTTATAGTATCATAGCACACCTTAATGCCTTTTTAGTGTAAATTGCTTTGAAATACTATGCAAACATTCAAGACAATGCTTAAATAATGTGAACATAAACAGATTCTAATAAGGGGATGGCAAATGCTAGACAGACCAAAAGGATACTTTTCAAAAAAAATTTCAGCAAAGGAGGAATATATTTCTGAGAAGCACATGCTACAAATGTGCAGTCCTGCAGCAGAAGTAAAGTCTTAGCATGTAGTGAGCTACCAGTTAAAAAGATGGGGATGACTTTTTTCCAAAGCTTCAGGCTGGACAGGACTCTTACTCCATTACTAAAAACCACTAAATAATCAAGTTGTCTGGAGGACAACTTTTCTTTTTTCCGAACAGTCCCCATGCTGAAATTCTATGAAACGCCTTCAACCTGATTGGCGAAAGCCTTTATTAATATCCAGGCATCTTCAGAGCTCTCTGTAACTCTATCTCCACCCTCTACCATATTTTTTTTGTCTCTCGCACTCTCTCCCTTTGACTTCCCCCCAAGCTTCACATCTTACTTTCTTACATGTCTCCTTCGTACACTTTCAGCTCAGTGTCCTTTCCTACCCTACGGCTTGTCTCTGAAATAGCCATCATATACTGATATATCAAATTCCCTCAGTCTTATCCATCACAAACCTACTAAATTCTTGCCTCTTTTGGGAAGTAATCAAGCTCTAATGACTGCATCCCACTTTTTTTTTTCGTTTCATAACATTTGTTTTTGCTTGGGCCTTAGACTGTAAGCCACTCAGTGCTGGGATTTATAACTTGTTTGGCACGGCCCTGCTGTGATATATCACTATCCCATAAATATTAATAATAAAACCAGCCCCTTCACAAAGAGCTGTAACTAGACATCCCTGTTTGAACAAGAAAAATATTTGCATTACAGATCTCTGGTGACAAGAAGATGAAGGAAGGGAGAGTAATTCAGCCCTCTACACAATTTAAAGCTGCCCATGTATGCCTCTTCATATAAAGAATAATTATAGGGTGGGATCTTCAACAGCATCTTATTAATCAAAATAGGATTTGCTGTCATTGACCTTCCCAGCAAAGTGCAAATCAACAAAAAGAAAACAAATGGCATTATTAGACATATTCTTGCTCTCCTCAATCTTCTTCTTGAGGTATCAATATCTAATCACCTTAAATATTGTTTTAAATATATTTATATTATCTTAAACTGAGGGTGTTAATTAGAGAACTTCTAATGGCCAACTTAGAGCACAAGGAGCCTGAAAGTTTGATATCTTCTGAGCAAAATTGTACCCTGCTTCACCAAAGATGTACAGGACAGGCCAACATAAAACTTGATCTATAGTGGGGTTAGAAGGCTTTCTCAAAGAGGTGAGCAGGACAGATCCTGAGTCATGTACTTCACAAAGCTGCTTATAGAAAAGAACCATCACTCCTAAACAAGTCACCAGTCAGGCAGCCAAACTCTCTTTAGTCTATAGAGCATTGCTGTCTGACTCACTCCTTAAAAAGAGTCCTAGTCAGGAATCCTATTCAGCAGTTTCATAGGTACACCGGGCAGGAAGGAAAAAAAGATGTTCCTTCTGTCATTTTCAATCTGCTCCAACCACACTTCTCCAGCTGAAAGCAGGATTCTACCATAATGCTAGTCAGGCCCGGCCTTAGGGCAAGGTGAGCAAGGCCTGGGGTCTCATACCTTCAGAGATCCACACACCAATTGACTTTAGTATCCACCAGACCACCCGCCAGGCCACACTGTGAGCATACCACCGTGGGTTCTACTCACATGCTGGACCAGCTCTGATTCTAGTCTACTGTGATTGCTTTAGGTTCCTATACCATAGTCACAACATAGCATCAGAACACCTGTAAGTTCAGAATCCCTAAAGCAGAGATTTTCATGTGCGTCACAAAGGAGTGTGCTACAGTATACAGGACATGCATGTATTTGAATAAAAAAACAAAAAGCAGTCAAGTAGCACTTTAAAGACTAGCAAAATAGTTTATTAGGTGAGCTTTCGTGGGACAGACCCACTTCTTCAGACCATAGCCAGACCAGAACAGACTCAATATTTAAGGCACAGAGAACCAAAAACAGTAAGCAAGGAGGACAAATCAGAAAAAGATAATCAAGGTAAGCAAATCAGAGAGTGGAGGGGTGGGGGGGAAGGTCAAGAATTAGATTGAGCCAAGTATGCAGACAAGCCCCCATAGTGACTCAGAAAGTTCCCATCACGATTTAAACCATGTGTTAATGTGCCGAATATGAATATAAAAGCCAGCTCGGCTGCTTCCCTTTCCAGAACAGTGTGATAATTCTTCTTCAGTAACACACATACCTTTAGGTCATTGACAGAATGCCCCATTCCATTAAAATATTGACAAACTGGTTTGTGGATCTGGAGTGTTTTGATGTCTGTTTTGTGCCCATTGACCCTTTGTCTAAGGGAGTTAGAAGTCTGTCCAATATACAAAGCATCTGGGCATTGTTGGCACATGATGGCATATATGACGTTAGTAGAGGAGGCATGTTAGTGAGGATCCTGATTAAGGATAGGTTGTAGGTCTTTAATAATTTGTTGCAGTGGTCTGAGTTGGGGGCTGTAGGTGATGACCAGTGGTATTCTGTTCTTGGCTTTTTTGGGCCGATCTTGGAGTAGCTGGTCTCTGGGTATTCGTCTGGACCAGTTACCTATCCTTAATCAGGATGCTACACTCCAGAAGGCCCTGGGTGACAGTCCTGTTCTCTCCTACAGACAACCTCCCAACCTCATGAGGATCCTCACTAACAGCCACAGTCTACACCCCAGGAACACCAGTCCTGGAACCTTTTCCTGCAACAAAGCCCGCTGCCAGCTTTGTCCACATATCTTCTCTGGAAATACCATCACTGGACCTAACCAAGTTACTCACAGAATTACGGGCACTTTCTCATGCTCCTATTTTGCTAGTCTTTAAAGTGCTACTTGACTGCTTTTTGTTTTGATAATGTATAGACTAGCACGGCTTCCTCTCAGTTAGTATTTGAATAAGTATAGGAAAGTTCACATTCTCCTCATTCCACACTTAGGGCCTGATTCTGATTTCTCTTACACTAGTATAAATTGGGAGTAACTGGAGTCAATGTCATTCTGTGAGTGTTAATCTAGCATGAGGTCAAAATCAGACTCTTTATCAATAGCTCCTAATTACTCAAGCACAAAATCTACTTTATTGTATTCTCGATATTTTCATGCCTGCATCTCTGGACAGTGCTCAGAATTCTTACATGGGCAGCATTATGAGGCGGGCGCATTGTTCGAACTGAGGGAAAGTCAGTCTTTTTCCAACTACATGAAAACTTTTAGATATTTTTCTATAAGAAAAATACTTGAAGAAAAAGAAGTTGCCTGGTTGAGGCGGAAATTCCTGATTTTATTGGCTATCAACTTCCAATCCCTCTTCCTGTTTTAGTCCTTTGATGAGGGTCCTCCTGGGAAGGTGGGATTTTTAAACGAGATGTTATTTTAAATGGAGAAGGACCTTTGCTTAGACCATTTTCTGGAAAAGATGCAAAAGGCACAAACATACCCTATAAAATATCTTCACTCTCCATTAGCCAGGTATCCTATAGCATCTTAGCAAGTTATGTTTAAATAATCTTTTATTTAACTTCTCTATTGTCTTGCTTCTGTCTTGTAGACAGACCCACACAACTTGTGCCTCCCTGCTTGATCCTGCTGTGGAGCTCTCTATTTTTCAGAATACATACACGATTTCCCCATCTCTGTTTCCCTTTTACTACAAATAGCTATTACCTACGTTGAATTCTGATGAATTGTTTCCCTCTGAAATTATCTATATGGAGCAAGAAGAACAGGTTTTGGGTTTTGTTTTGTTTTGCTTTGACTTATGTAATAAACTGACTCCAAAAAGAGATTCTTGCAGAAGAAACAAACCCTCCAAACTCTTGTGCACCAGATCCTAAAAACTCACGTCAACCAACTGGACCACAGAGATTCTCATTCTGTGAAAGTTAGCTGAAAAGTCAAATTTCACACTATCACTTATGGAGAGCAGATGGATAAGGGTACACACTGACACTCTATCAAAGATAAGAGACAATCATTTAGAAAGAGAGCTTTAGGTGCCAGTGGGGAGGATGAGTAGAAATCACACTTCTTCCAGAAAAGAAAATATAGTGGGTGAAAAAGAGAGAAGGCACAGAGCTAGATGCATAGACGTGAGATTTGATGCCTAATATTACAGGTCAAGTCAGAGCTATCTGTCAAGCTGGTGCTCCTTATTAACAATGCATGAACATTGTTATTCACCTACAATCACCTGCAATTATCAAGTCAACAGCTCTTTCCACCTTGTCATATTTTAATTAGAAACTGTACATTTATTGCCCCTTTAAAACACTAAACATTGCATTACAGCAGGAAAAAGCTTTCATTTTCCCCCAGTCACCACAAAGACCTCAGTTGCTGTTCTATTTATCAGATATCTACTATACATTTGAGTTTTTCTGTCTGTCTGTTTGTCTGAGAACCACTTCTAAACGGTAAGAGCCAGGACCACTGAATCCTGGTTGCATAGTCACACACACTAATTCAAAGGGACAGCAAATAGTGCAAACCTCGATAAAATATGTCTGTTTCTAAAGCTACTTGTTTTTAATCAATGCATATTAATATCACAGTATTACTCTTTCTTGCCTAGTGAGCACATAGTGCATAGCACTATGTGAACTCTGATAATTCAATAATTCATATAATTAATACACACATTATCACTTGTAAAAGATAATTTTGGAGGGAAATCTGTGAGCCCATCAGTTGCATGATCATATTAATTACTGTACCCTGGGATGGCTGCCATTATTTATTTGATATCCCCTGAATAGTGTCTAACTTCTGTAGCTCCATTCAAAGAAATACATAGTGAAATTGAAGGCAACTCACTTTAGGGCAAGGTGATAAAGAAAAAAGGATGGACTTTCCGACCAAGAGATGATGGCTGATGTGGGATGATTTAGACTTTGAAGAAGATGATTAATGGGGTCTGATCTTGAGAAGCCACTGGACTCCTGTGCCCTCAGCAGAAAACAAGTCACAGATGTTCAGCATCATCCCTTACAAGATTATACGTATGCCATAGTTACCAAAGGGTTATTATAAAATTACAAGGCACATAATTAATTGAGATTATTGGAGAGATCAGAACAAGCAGACATTTCATTAAAGTGAAAACAGACCCAATGGTACAATAATTTAAGGAGATATTACTTCGCAGAGACAGTTATGAGTGTGCGGAACAGGCTTCCAAAATGGAAGTGGTGGAGGTGCAGCATCAATGGAGAGGTGCTTCTCACCTAGCCCCATGCTGCTGTGGTGAGAGAGGGCTGGGGTAGCCATAGCTATTCTTAAGCAAAAATGTGATTTTTATGAAATGTTCTCAGTTAAAGTTAGTCTTGTGCTTTCAACTATCAGGCCATTTTTTTCTGGGATTCAGAATGGAATTTTCCAAGATTCTGTATTTCACACGCATGCTGGTAGCATTTTGGCTGGGGGTGTTTCTGCTTTATTCTAGCAAAGAATAAACTTTAAACTATATAGTGCGAGAATGTGTCATCTAAAGCAAGGCCTACACTGGGAAGGTTGCATGCTGCTGGTAGAGACTGTCAAAAGAGTTATTACAGAAAGGTTAAAAAGTTAATATCAGGGTTGTTCAAAATCCTCTGCATTTCAGATTGAACTTTTAAGCCTACATGTGTGTCAGAAGTAAAGCACTCTAATTGGGGTTACTGGCAGACATTGATGTGTCTTGACTACAGCCCAGTTTTCATTAATCTTGTTGATTAACGTTTGCAAAAGTCTTCAGAGACTAAAAGCACTGTTAGCGCTAGGTATTACTAAAAGGTCAAACCCCTAGAAAGGTGATCAGTCCATATCTTCCCTTGCTGGTGCATATAAAGCATGATGTTGAACCCAGTTATGGATGGAACTGGATTTCAGATCCTCGTAGAGTAGCTATTCCTTCAGAGGAACTGATGAACTTTAAACTACAGAAATCACTACATGGCTTCTTCCAGTGGTGTGAATCTGTATTTATGTCATATGTACAGTTATTTAGCCTCCGAATCCCTAAATAAAGGTCCTGCATGTGATAAAACAGGCACTGTGTTTTCTCAGTAGGAATAAACTAGCAGAGAAATACAAATAATTCTAGACAGCTGTGATTCTATATATAGGAGTACAGACTTACACTGTGTTCTCTTAACGTTTCCATTAAAGGTTTACTGCAAGACTAAGGGAGGGAGTGGCTTAAAATTAAAATTCAGAGTTTTGAGCTGGTTCCATCATTTATAATTTTACCCTGGCCCAGCTGAAAAAAAAAAAATCTTTGCAGAGGAAAGTCTGGAAAGCTGCTGATCACTATTCGTTTTCTGTACCTTTAAATTTTCATTGTTCAAATTAGCCTAAGAAAAATAACCGTTCTGGAAATGTGTCATCGTACAAAAAACAGCCTTGTAAGCTTTAAACAGCAAAGACATGGTGTACTATGATTGTTCCTTTGTGGTTGCTATGGTATTACCACACATTCTTCCATGTGGGAAAGGAAAGTCCATGGAGACCTGATAATAAAGACTTGAATTTCCAGGCTCTGTGTCCGTCTCGTCCCTTGACCTGTTTGACATCTCATTTACCAAACCTACATTCGCTGCATCCAAATAAACATCCAGCCATCATGGGAAACGTTTAAAAAGTATTGCTTATACAATGTGAAACCTGTATTTTAATCAAGTCTGGAGTTATGCCTTTTAAAGATGGTGTTGTTTAAACAGGGTTTAAATGTTTAAATGGTGCTGTGATGTAATGCAGTTTCCTTCCCCAGAACGTATATTTAAAAGTCAAGTTAACCAAACCAAAATGTTTTTTATATTATGGCAAACAACAGTTCAGTCTATTCTCACACTGTGTGTGACCTCCACAATGTAATAGACACAGTTGTCAGTTAACTAATGAGGTTGCCCAGAATTTCTGTAAGTCGATGGATCATCATTCTGTCATGACCATATGTCATGATGCAATAATGCTACATCAAGACATCATAATTTAATGTTACCACTATGCTTTGAGTAAGGATCTCAGCTTAGACTTTCTCACCTTCATCTTGACAGGCTGAGGAAAATGATTGCCCATTATACTCAGCATACTCCTGGTGCTGCAATAAATTTGAGAATTTGAGAAACGTGAAACTTTTTGACTGAAAAGCAACGGGGTACTCATTCAGCGTGTCAGTCGAAAACATAAATTAAAGCTAGCAGTTCATCCATGATGCCCAAAATATATGCCATTTTACTTATTTGCTAGGTTAAAAAAAAAAGTACAAAACTACATAGTTTGTATCACATAGGGTCCTGAAATCAGAGACAGAACTATGACAGCCCACAATATTATAATTTAACAAAATAATGTAATACAGTACACAATTCCAGCTTGCCCTGAAAACATAAAGAACTGGAAAATACCAACATTAAAACAGAAATAAAGGAAGATTATAAGTGAAGGGTAACCTTCAGTAATGAACAACGTCTCATTACAGCGTGTCAGTGTGTACAGTATTCTTAAAATATTCAGAAAAGAGTGGGTGACTCTCTTCCCTGTACTGAACACATGGCCCAGAATGGAACTATACTGCAAAAGGGGTCATCTTAAGAATGAAATGTAAAAGCAAGGTCAGGTCATTTGTGGTGTTTTAAGATCCAATGGCACTTTTTGTATGACCGTAGATAAGATTTAGGCCCAGTTGAAGAAAATATCCCTACCAGTTAATGTTCCCTATAAGCAGAATTTGGATGGCTACCCAGGAGAGATTCAATGGCTGCCCAGCATATTAGCAGAGTGCCCCCAGTCAGCAGCATGTATTTCCCCTGGTCGTGCACATCCACAAATGCCTTGGTTCACATACAACATATATTCTTCACATAGATGGAAAAATATTAGAGGGAACATTGCTACCAAGGTGTTTTACTGTATCATGGTTCTAGTATGCAAAATTACCTCTAATGTCCTGGCTAATTCCATCCTGGGTCATTTTGCTCCTCCTGCCCAAAAATTTCCCTCAAGCCTCAGCTAAATTCTCATAAAGCACTGTGAGATAATGTTGCATATTATTACATAGCTACTTCAGGTTTGCTCTAGAATCAGTTGGTTTTTTTTAGTGTCAGAAGAAGTAATCCATATAATATCTGGGAAGCATAGTTTACATATTAATTTAAATATGCAAAATACTTTAGGATCATTCATTCAGACTAAAAAATGTAGTGTTTATCGTGTATGGCAATCTCAATTATTTTAAAACATTGACTATTTCCACCCCTTGGATTGGAATGATATTTGTAAAATTGGATTTTTGATTTTCAATAGAAGGTTAATTTGTTATCTTACAATTAAATATATCCAGTCATAATGCACACAGTGTTGATGGCTTCAGTTATTAGGGAGAAATTTATAGTTCCCAAACAGACAAACAGCAGATGTTCCAGATGGGAAATGGTCCTTATGTAAAATGGCAAATTACATATCGGGTCAGTTGACTTGACCTTCACTTGTCAACTCTCTGTTATTTCCGTGTGACATATTTCAAAGATACTGACCAATAAACTAGGCATATTCAATTTGGTTTTTATTCTCTCTCCGTACTCCTTTCAAATCAGTACAAGCTATACTGCATATAAGGTATTGCACTATTCACCCGTCAAAGAATGCTATGCATCAGCGGACATGATTTCTATTCTATCCAACTCCATAGACAAAGAAGGAAAATGAATCACAGGCCTGTAGTCTTAGTAGACTTGAAATGGATTTAAGAGACTTCTACACCAACAGCTGTAATGGGGAGTCCAAAAAAGAAGAAACGACCCTCAGGCAAAAGTTCCTTTGCCAATGAAGATCTGCAAAGCACAACCTTCCACCTGCTAGGACTTCATGCCATTGAAGAAAGAACTCAGGCTCTTGGGATAAAATCAAACTGTTCTGCAAAGGAAATTCAGCTGCCATTGATTAAAACCTAAGCATCAGGCAGCTGTGCCCTAGTTTCTCCCTGCTCCACCAACATGTTATCACCATAATTCCCTCAGACCTCTGCAACAGCCTTAATTAGAAAAAGGTAAAGAAAGACGCCTCACAGGAGATTTAAACTTTGTCAGTGAGGTCTCTGAACAGAATTAGAGGGGTAGCCATGTTAGTCTGCATCTGCAAAAACAACAAGAAGTCCTGTGGCTCCTCACAGACTAACAGATTTATTGGAGCATCTGCACCTGACGAAGTGGGTCTTTGGCCACGAAAGCTTATGCTCCAATAAATCTGTTAGTCTATAAGGTGCCACAAGGCTTCTCATTGTGTCTGAACAGAGCAATTCTAACTCAAATGACTGCAGAACTGATGAAGAGGGGCAGAGACTGAGGCTGTTGCTACATTACCATTCTCCCATCGGAGGAGCCGTGGTAATGAGGCAATTCGAAGCAGGCTAATGAGGCTCTAGCGTGCATATTCAGTGCCTCCTTAGCATAATGGTGGCCATGCAAACAGACTTTGAATTGCAGATTGACAGTGAAGATGGGGGCAGCTTCAAAATAAGTTGTAAATAAACATTCCCTTACTCCCACAGAACCAGAGCGGAATAAGGGGATGTCGAAGTGGGGCACTTATTTCGAAGCTGCCCCAGTCTTCACTGTCAATCTGCAATTTGAAGTCTGCACTTTGAAATTCATGTGGCTGCCATTATGCTAATTAGGCACTGAATATGCACGTGAGTGCCTCATTAGCCTGCTTCCAATTGCCTTATTAGCTTGGCTCCTCCAATGGGAGAGTGGTAGTATAGCAGCAGCCTGAGGTTGGAAGTCTCTAGAAATACTGGCTGCTACTGATGATACTTAATTGTCAGGCCCGGAGCGGGCCATCACTCCGTACTCTGGCAGGTTCTGCTATGTAATAAACTGATGTAAAGATTAAATATTACTTGCCAGTTATCAACGTCAAGGCAGAGTCTAAAATTTTCTTTGTTAAATCCATAAAGGCAACAGCAATGGGATGTGTTCATTTGATATTCATTTAGATTTGATGTTGGCATTTGTATTGTCTTTTAATGTATTGGGATATATGCTGGTTTACAAATTAAATTTTACACTATATAATTGTTCCCTGCTAAGAAGTTGCTAAACTTTTTACTTTCAAAATCAGCCCTTCAAGCTTGGTTTAATCATTTTCTTTACTTTTTTTATATTATTAATTAGATGGATTCTGCAGATAGTTTTTAATATGTCCTAAAATAACTGGATTTCACCAATGTGTCTTAGATACCATCAACACAAAAAATTGCTTTGAGTCAAGCACACAGAGATCAGATTCTGGTTTCAGTTACGCCAGTGTAAACTAAAATTTGTCTACTGAGGTCATAAGCAGTTTCTCTCTAAACACAGCAGTGTGATTCAGTTGAGAGCCCAGTCCAGTATTCCTTTTCTCAGTCACAGTGTATGCAAAGTCTCCAATGCATCGTTCATTAGAACAATTCATAGCTGAACATTTCCTTCGTTCAGTTACTGAGTCGAGTATTACATGTTGCAAGAATGACTTGCCTGAAGATAAAAATCAATTCATTTACAGGTGATGTGGCAAAGGGCCAGAGTAAATGGAAGTGAGCACACCATTTTACAGCTTGGTTTTTACTCCAATTTACTTCCTGAGATTTTTGGATGCAAGTGGACATTTGCAACCATCCATCTTTCAGCTGGAGCAATGCCCCTTGTGGCCAGTGAAATCAAATGAAGAATCACCAGCTCCACACTGGAAGAAGAATGTCATTGCTTTGCATTGGAAGGCAACCTACCAGCCACGCGCACACAAGCAGCATTTCAATCTTTTCTCAAGAAACCATTTTTGGGTGCCAACAGGCTTGTTAATTATTGTCTAACTCCTCCTCAGTTCAAAGTTTTCCTGGATCCCTCGCTGTCTGAGATCACACCTGGTTATAGTCAGAGACTGTGTAAAAACGAGGTATTTACTGCTGAAAAGCACACGGTATGCTCTCTCGCTACTCATCTCCCTGTTTGAAATAATACTTCATTGTTTGTAGTGATGTATTTACCGATAAACCTGATGTACCAGGGCCTGAGGCAGCGAAACAGGAGTGAATTCGAGCAGTCAAAAATAGAAAATAAAAGGGAGACACAAATAGTTTTAATTAAAAACATTTCTGATTCAATTCATTGTGCTCAGATGCTACACTTTGAGCTACTGGATGGTTCACTAATCAGTGGAACAGTGTCCAATGCATTCCTGCACACACATCAGTTTTCTCTTGGCTGAATGTGATGCTAGGACAGTAGCCAGCTGATGGGAAATGAAGACAAGGTTGTTATTTTCTGCTTTTAAGCACAGCAGGCAACATTTTTCTTCTAAGCCAAGAGGAAGAGGTAAAGTTAACTTGTCACTGATTGTTTGTGACAGTTGGGTGCTGTGAAGATGACAGCTGTCCCAAAAAGAAAACCTTAAAGGACAGTTGTTCAACAGATGGTGAAGCAAGTACGCTTCCAAAGGTGCACACCTACCGTGCATGCAAAACACACACCATTTCGCCATGTAATTAAAAGTATAGATGAATTTTCAGATGCACAGTTGTTTCAGAGCTATGCAGAATTAGGGGGACCACACTGTCCTATGGCAGATACAGGATATTCACCTCTGGAGATGGTCTCCCATGTTAGGGCCCCTCAGCAATGGAGACTGCTGCCCCCTGGTGAGGTACTGGGGATAGGGGTTCCACAGCCTCCCGATGAAGGGAAGCAGAGGACTGGGGCTCGGCAACCTCTTGGTGGGGTGTGTGTGATGAGAATAGGGGCTTTTCAGCCTCTCAGCAAGGGGACCAGGGAACAGGGCAGCTGCCCCACAGAGGAGCCTCCCCGCAGCAGGAGCTTTCTCACTAAGGCCTGGTGTGCCAGGGAACAAGGCAGCTGGCTCATGGCAGATCTTGCTGGCAGCTGGGGCTGACACCATGGGGTGCCAGGGAACAGGGCAGCTTCTCTGTGGAGGAGCTCCCCTGCAAGAGAAGCTGCTGCCCTGAGGCACAGGGCACCAGGTAACAGGGCAGACTCCCCATAGAAGAGCTCCCTGGCAGTGGGGGTGCTGCCCCAAGGCACAGGGTGCCAGGGAACTAGGCACCCACTCCACAGTGGCGCTCCCTGGCAGCAGAGGCTGCAGCCCTGAGACACTGGGTGCCGGGGAACAGAGCCCCACAAAATGCGGGACAATTTGCACATTTTTTTTAAAAAATGTCGGGACGCCTGTGGGACACCTTAAATAAGGGATTGTCCCAGGAAAAATGGGATGGATAGTCACGCGGTGCAGAATGCATGTTCCCTCGTTTGAAAAACTGTGTCCCTGCTCAGTTACACGAAACTTCACATGCTTCTGGTTTTGTACACTAGTGACCACAGCACATTTCACACAAACGATGGGATTCTGTAATAAAGGTTCCTCACCCCTACCAACGCATCACGTGCGGCTGCACTCAAGGATTCTATACCCCTTGCAGTTTAAACTGCAGAGAACACTATTACTTTGGAATAGGTGGGGAATGGGCAAAATATACCCTGTATTAGGCTTTCAAGAGTGATTTATTCTAATTTTTAAAATGAGGTAACTCTAATGGCTCACATACTAGGCATGCTACAGTTTAAATATTCTTCATGGGTTAAAAACGTGACCTTAATTAACTTGCCTTTGTATGCCTAGTTCTGCGGGAACAGCTCATTGCATTTTCAATTTAATTTAATTTGAATGATAATTTAAAAGTTGTTTGATGCAAATGTGACCATCTGCACCCTAACAGCTGATACTTTTTTTAAAAAATAAGTTTGTTAGAGGGTTAAGCTTGATTGAGAAAACAACTGCAGGATCCAAAGAAACGGCCAAAAGAGACCATGATACATTTTTACAGGGTTACACACATATATCAGTATTTTATCCAGAAAGATTTCCATTTTAATAGTGTTTTTAATCAGAGCAGGGATGGGAATTTAGCCTTGGGAAGAAAAGGAGGGAGAAAGCTGAATCTTTTGTCAATTTAGTCATCCTATAGTGCAGGTCTCCTTTGGATGGTGCAGAGTAGTTCTTCTGAAACTGTGTTTGGCGGAACCCTACCTGCTGATCCACAGCATGAAACATTTTCAGAGGCAAACAGGGAGTGGCTGAGAAACTAGGAGGGGAGGGTGAAAAAAAGGGGTGAAGAAATCTGGGGAAAGTTAGTAATTCTGTGTGCGACTCTCCACTGCCTTGACTCTTGCCTGCTTATTTATTCTTATACAGGTTAAAACTCCCAAATCTAGCCTTCCTCCTTTAGCAACCTCTGTTGTCCGGTAGGATCACGGATCTTCCAGGACTAGAGCCCAAGGGCTGGGAGGAAGAGGGACCATCCAGACCAGCACAACACTAGCCACAGCTGGTCTGGCAGCAAGGAGCTGAAGGGGTAGGGCAGCAGCCAGGGAGCATAGGCAATGTCCAGGGCGAAGAAGCTGGCGGCCCTGGCAGGGAAGCAGCAGCTCTTTGGGGCTCATCATGGAGCCTGGTGGGAAGCAGCTGCCCATGGAAGCTGCAGTGAGGACTGTGCGGAAAGCCCCAGGCCAGGGAGTGGTGGTTCGTGGTGACTCATCCCCAGGGCTGGGCCATTGATGGGGTCAGGCAAGAGGCTGCAGCCTGGGGAAGCCGCAGCTATGGAGGAGTGGCTGGAGCCAGTGGCCTGGGAGCCTGTGGGGTAGGGGAGGAGGGAAGCCACAGATGACAGCTGGGGGGGAGCCCTGGAGTCGGGGCTGGAGGCTAGCAAGGGGCAGAATTGACCTCCCCTGTTCTGGCAAAATCCCTGGTCTGGGACTGCTCAGGTCCCAAGGATGCCGAACTAGGGAGGGTGAACCTGTAATGAGGGCATACAACTCTACTCTGCCTTGTTGGAGTGCCCTGACCCAGGCAGCTCCTGAGGTTCTATTGCCCAAAGGGAGGTCAGAATTTGGGGCCCACTCAGGAACTCCACAGTCCATGTCTCTTCCTTGGGGGATCTCCAGGACCAAGGAGAGAAGTGGAGTTGGCATGGGTCACCCATCACTCCCCCACGCAGCAGGGGAGAACACCATCCAAATAGTCTACTGCTCAGCTCAGCTGCCATTCACCAGCCCAGGGAGGACAAGTCTCCCAGAGCCTGCACAGAGATCACCAGCACACTGGTCAAGCTCAGGACTGGGCAGACAATTTCATGGGAAATCTTCCATTTAAAAAGGACAGGCTGAGTAGTAGTTTCTTTAAAATACTGTTGGTTCCTTGCAGCTCTGAAACATGCATATGCACCATTCTGCCCAGATACACTTAGTTACCAAGGATTGCCTAAGATACAAAGATCTAATGCTTAGATACCTAAGGGGAAAACATCTAAGAAATACTTCAGATAGCCAGATACACATGCCTTGCTCTTCCAAAGGTATACTCACAATCTCTGTGCTCTGGACTGGAAGCTGGTCTAACAGACCTGCCCTAGGAATTACTTAGGGCAGCTCTCTGTCCTTTCTTATACAGGTCAGACTCTTTGATCACAGTGGTTCCTTCTGGCTTTAGAATTTATGATGCACCTAACTCAGAGACACACGCGCTCAATGGAGGAAACAGATGCATTTTAGATATAGCCTGCAGAAGATGACTGTGGTGTAGCACAGGGTGACAAAAAGAAAAGGCACTCAGCTCATAATTTCTGGTAGCAGAAAGCCAGTCCACATTTGCCAAGAGTTTTCTTCAGTTGCATATTTTAACTGTGGGAATAATCTTATCCAAATACAAATCAAATAAAAGATGACTAGTAAGTTATACAATGCTATCAGAGGCAATCAAGTCATTGTGTTTTTGAGCCATGCCAGCACTACTTTAATGTCCACAAATGCTTCTTAAAATTAAGAGATTGCATGATTATGGTCTAGTTTGCAATGAATTTGCAAATAAAGAATGCAAATTTTTTGTCCTTGTCATGTCTAAATCTAGACTGTAATCTCTCTGAGACAGGCGCTGTGCCTTTACGTTTTCTCTGGGATATGCTCGACATGTTCTTGGGCATTTAGAAATAAAAAATTGTAACAGTAATAAAATGATAACCTTTTGCTAGAGTCATCACTCAGCTTTCAGTCGTTGAACAATTTGATAAAATTAAAACACTAAACATTGTGCTAGCGTTCTTAGAACCTGTGCTTGAATTGATTACTGAGCTATTTTTGAAGTAATATGAGCAAATGGACTCCTGCTTTTGAAACAAGCTCTTGAAATGAAGCCAAGAGAACCATTTTGCCAATAATGTTTCCTTGTTGAATGATTACTTTCCCTCAGCAGATATGTCATTTTCTCTGTGCTTTGGATTTGCAAGAGACAGACCAGCCCATCCCTCACCCTGCAGCTAAGTCCTTTTCACCACTCCATGCAAGCAAACTGTGTTTGCACATTGCAACATGGCTCACAAGAACCACGTATGAACACGGTTGAAAACAATAATGAAGAGGATTAAAATGTCATTAATTTTTTAAGAAGTGCTTGCCCTCCCCTGCTTCCAGAATTTAGAAAATGTGTGGTGGGATTTTTTTGTCTGTTTGTTCTATGGTTCTACAATGGGGTTTTTCTTGTCCGCACTGTAAAGTGCCCTCACACCTGGGTTAGTGGAAATGTAGGTGACACATTTTAATTGAACTTGTAAACACCATCCCCCCGCCTTGCGAATAAAGGTCTGATCTAAAACCAATAGAAGAGGAGAGAGAGAAAAAAATGTTCCCTGACATGCTAATGAAGAGAAGCACTGGAACACGAGAGAGCTGGGTTCAGTTCCCAGCACAGCCACTGATTTCCTGGATAACTCTGGGAAGTCATGTAATCTGTCCTTTATTTCAGTTCACGAGCATTTACCCCACAGCACGCCATAACAACACAATCCATCAATGGTGAATAGGTACTCCGATAATAAAGACATGACGGCTGCCTAACCGCCCAGATAAATCAAGGCTGAAAGCCAAGATTTCTTCTCCCAGAAGCCGCATCTACACTACCATGTTCTTTCGGTGGTGTGTAGATGCTCCGGGGGCCCTTTGTTTGAAAGAGCGGTCCTCATGATGCCAGATTTTTCAACCCATTGCCCATTCTTTCGAAAGAGCCGGGGGCTGTGTGGACGCTCTTTCGAAAGAGCAGATTGCTCTTTTGAGCCACATTTTTGTGTGTGGATTTGCCTTTTCAAAAGAAGATCTTCCAGAAGAGATCTTCCAGCAGATAATCTTTCAAAAGATCACTGTGATGTAGACATGGACAGAGCTGTCTAACATATAGCCATGGACTGGGCTGGCATCCACGAGCCTGAGTACTGGGTACTGTCAAGATGAGCCCTGTGTTACACTGGCACTCACGACTAGGGATCTGTTGAACTCCAGTGTTTCAAACTGATGACAAATTATCTTTCTATATAAACAATTCCCTAAAGCAACCAACTGTGAAACGTTTATAGTCTGCAGTTTAAAAAATGTGCCATTTAAAAATATCTGTCATAAACTGTGTAAGTAGCTACAATCTCAACACACCAGGAGAGAGAAATCCCTGCACCACCTTCCAGCGAGGCTGTGCCTATGCAAAACCTGCTTCCACTTCGTAAGGGCACAAATAACCAGACAGGCTTGTTTTTATTTTCTTATGAAATTAATTTAAAGTTAAGTTTGAGGTGAAATGACACTCAGCTGCATTTTCTAGTGAAAGGGATGCCAGTAAGACAGGGTTCGAACTACTATTATTACCACTGGGGGACAATAGACCACAACCAACCCTGCTCTATTTTTGGAAAGGAACTGTGTGCGGATGGGTAACTTCATAAAGCTAATATGGGATGCTAATTGTATGCCACATAATCCTGATTTACTTACTTACTCTGTATATTTGCCCACTGAATGAAAGACTGGAGTCTATTTAGGCAAAGCACAATATGGCTGTGTATGTACAACAAAGTAAGGGCCAGTCCTAACCTGAACATTAGTTTATTGATTAATACACCAAGCAATACTGATGGGTTATATGACCTACTTTGCACCCATACACTGCTCTCCATTCAAGGATCTCAAAAGCTCCTTGCTAAAGTGGGAATGAGGAAGTTGTAGAAGAGGGAAGAGACTTTCAATGTTTGAGCAGCCTGGAATCTTAGATCTGGCTCAGTTACCAGGAGTGGACCCCATAACTGCGAATAAGCAGAGTTCTCTGAAACTCTGGGACAAATTCTGCTCATAGCTACACTCATCCTGGAAGTGAAGGGAGTTGTACCACTGTATGGCTATGTCTACACAGCGCTCCACCCAGCGATGTTGCCGGCAGAGCTATGCAAAATAAGCTTTTCAAGATTGCAAATGGCGTGCTATTTGCATAACCCCAAAGCTCATTACCATAGCCCCGTGAGAGTTCGGCGTCGGCAGAAGGAGGTGCCGGCACTGCAGAGGCTGTGTGGAAGTGCCTCTGCCAGCTAAACGCCCCTCTGTTGCCAGTCTCTTATGTCTCTGGCACGCCATTTGCAATTCCAAGAAGCTCATTTTGCATAACTCTGCCAGCAGCGGCGCTGGGCAGAGCGCCATGTAGACGCAGCCTCTGTGTGTGTGGAGACCAGTGCTTTTTTTGTGCCAGTACTTGCCAGTACTGAGTACTGGCACGTTGGTAGCCCCAGCCATGGGATTGGCTGCAGGGTGAAGATAGGAAGACAGCTGAGTACCAGCTCCTCTATTTTTTTTTGTTTTGTTTTGTTTTTACAAAAAAAGCGCTGGTGGAGACATTAATTAAGAAGGTGCCTAAGGGAAACTGGCTGGTTTCCCAGGACAAGCAGGATCTGAGTCATTGGAACTTAATTTTCAGGTAATAAATTGCTACTATATTCCACTATGCCAGATTTACCCATCCAGACGAAGAGGAGGAAAGCATGTGCTACTTCAGTCCCTCAAGGTATGCAAGGCACTACTACACAAAACTCTTGTTTAAGAGTGTATGTGAGTTCTGAGTCATGGAATTACAGTATCTCAGACATGGAAGGTGTTTCTAATGGAGGTAGGAAAGAAGTGACAGAAGATTTTATTACAGATATTATATTACAGATATTTAACAACTGACTCATTTATGTACCATTTTTCATGTACCTCCCAAAAATATGTTTTCTGTCGTTTCCTGTGTGCATCTTAAATTGGGATATGGAAAAGCACAGCAACTTTGAGAGAAAGTACAACAGCCTACAACTCACCATAACACACATTGCTCTCGTTATCTCATGCTTCAAATGCCAAGGATAATTAAATATGCTGTCATCTGAGAACACCAGAGCTGAGCAACATTTTGCATTTTCCTGTTTTAGATCACTTTTGTCTCTCATTAAGTTATCAAAACCTAGAAGGGTTGAAAACATACACAACAAGTACAAACCTGTCATTACTCCTTTGCAGTCTAACAGGCACGTGAAAACTAAATGTATAGCTTTCTGACCTGCATCTCTAACACTACAAACTGCACTACAAACTTGTATTAGAGTTTTAGACGTGATAGCATTTTCTTTTAAAACTATCTACCTATATGCTAAGTGCTATGGAAGGCTTGAAGGAGTCTCTTGCATTTCATAAAAATATCTCAGAAAAATAACAAAGGGACAGCACTGAGGTGCTTAGGCTAGGTCTACACAAGGGGACAAGTTTGCATTAAGATAGACAATTCCAGCTATATTAACTGCATAGCTGGATGTGACCTACCTTGATTTGAACTTTGGCACTGTCCCCACAATGGGAAGTCAATGGGAGAAACACTCCTGTCGACTTCCCGTACTCCTCGCAGTCATGAGGCGTACTGGAGTCAACAGGAGCACTCTCAAGGTTCGATTAAATGCATGCCCACCAAATACGCAAAATTAAACCCCAGAAAATCGACCTCCAGAGCGTCGATCTGCAGGGAATTACAGACATGCCCAGGAAAGCTGCATGTGGCATGTGCATGTGGCATGTGGGATGGCGTCTCAAGGTTGTGAATATAGATAATTTCTGCTCTTATATATCCTAGTTTTATGTTGGTGTAATTCTCTTACACCAATGTAAGATCTGATTCAGGCCAGTAATGTGCCCATCTATGGAAAGAGTTGGAGAGATACCACCTACTAGGGGGAAAAAAAAATCTTGGGCATTCTTAGATTCAAGGTATGGCTCAAAACGTTCTCATTTCCAAATAATGGAATTTGGCTGGAACACGGGGAATGAATTTACTAAATCAAATGCAACCCAAGCAGCAACACATTTTTTTAACTAGTTAGTGCTGCTCTCTCTTCAAACCCTCCCTCTCTAACCAACCGAATATACCTGACGCCAGTTTGAGCAATAGTAAAATCATGTGGATCCTCTTCTGTGCACAGGTGCTGAAAGCAGCCCTACTGTGATTGAGCTAGAAGCAAAACGTCTTTTATTTATACTGGCCACTTGTACAAAGCTTATTATTTGTAACTGCATTTTCTTGACATTTTACAGCAGCCTCTCATGTGAATACTAAGGGATGTGCAAGACCAATTATATTTGCTCAGTATTCTCCCCACCCTGCCTACTTTCACTGATTCCTAACCTTTCTTTGTTAAGAACAATACAGTGTAGGTGCTAAGGGGAAAAGTCTTTTTAACTGGTCCAGTAGAAGGACAGTGTAGATTTAATCTGTGATTGAAAATCTTTCCATGCTTCCTTCATAAACACCCAAACAGCAGGTAGTGCCCCAGATCCAAGAGTGTCAGCTGATTGTCCTCTGCTGGCCTGCAAAATGGTTAAAAAGTGAACTTGCAAATATATTACTCTCATCTTCATCTTTGCTTCAAAACCTCTCAGCTACATTGCTCGTCAGCCTCGCTACACTCATAAAGACTGGGGGATTCATTTTCCCCTGGAACTCTTTCAGAATTTCCCTCTGAATAAAGCTGAGACCACGCAGTGTAAATGACTGGCATTTCCTATCAGCTATTTTGCCAAGTCCGGTTGGCATGCAGTGTCTGGTATGCCATTTAGTTCTGCTAACAGTTAGATCTGTTAGTAGCATGGAGCTTTTAATGTCTCCATTGTATGAAAATAGCTTTAGTGCTGTACAGGGGAATCAAAATCTGCAACAGCTTGATATCTGAGCCCTCTCCCATTGTGTCCTTATAAATTAAACATAATTCTGCCACCCGCTCTTGTAGACAACCATATTCTAATAAATCATGTAAATAGAGTCTTGGAGACTCACTGCCCTTTATTTCACTAGAGCAGTGTAACTCAGCAGTTAATTGGACCTGAGATAAAATCTATTTTACTGCATGTTCCTTAAACAAGGTTCTAGAAAGTCTTTTCCGTTTCCATAAACTATGCCACAGGCACAGAGGCAGGCGCACAATCCAAAAAAATCAAAGAGAGCTCTACCGCAAAGCAGGCAGCCAAAGTTTTCCTCTTATTTGTTTTCATCAAGCCTTTGGCATTTGGGTAAAGATTCACTTTGAGCCCATGTCATTGGAAGATGCAAAATACCCAGCAGACGTGTGGGTTACAGATGCAGCATGGACTACCCTGACTCAGTGTTTAGGCTGGGACAATTCCCAAATGAGTTGTTTGTAAAAGGCTTGACAAAATGTACACATATGAGCAATCATACCAATCTGTTTGGGGATTTTTAACCAGACTGAGAATGTGTTCTCTTGTTGGATATGCCTTGTTTGACAGAAAGTGATTAGAAAATTCTGGTGTTTTCATTGGTTCACTGCTAAGGGATTGCACAAGTTTTCAATCTGCAATTACTCCCGTCCTCCTAGAGCCTCAGATTAGAAGTACTATGCATGAGTTAAGGCAGAGTGCAGCTATAAATTATGAGAGCAACACACTACAGAGCGAATATTGATTTGTGATTTTAAATGTAACTTCAAAATTTCCTCCCTGAAATTCCAAAACCTACTTGTTTGGCTTTCAGAACAGAGTCACATAGGGGCATCAAGGTAGATCAGGCACTCACAAATGCAGGAGTGCTGTACCCTCATCCCTTGCTATATCAGCACAATTGGTTCCCAAATTTATGCTCATTCGCAAAAACTCATGAGAGCAACACTAAATTCTCATTAAATTACAAGGAAAAGTCTCGGATTTGTTCCAAGTGCTTGTAACTTGACATAAACCAGTTGAGTTTAGGTACTTTTCTGATGTATTTGAATAGTCTGGCACCAGAAATAGGATGTAGTACATGTATGTAGAGCAGGGATTCCCAACCTATGGGTCAGGACCCAAACATGGGTCACCTTTAGATTTGTTAGGGGTCGCCAGCTGGGCAGTTCCGAGCTGCATGTGGCTGTTAAAGAAGCCATTTGCAGTTTCTTAACACTGCTGCCTCAGGCAAATATCTACCACGAGAGATAGCAATTACCTTATGTCTAGGTGCTGAAAGCTTAACACCTGAGTCAATTGGTTTTAACAACTGTTACCTGCTGGGGGCAGGAGGGCTGGGGGAGCCACCCAGCCTAGCAGCCCCGCTGAAGACACTGTGGGAGGAGTAGGAGTGTCTAAGGCTGGAGCCGTTTAGGGCTGCAGTGGGGTGGGGGGCATCTAAGGCAGGGGATGGTTTAGGGATGTGGGAGGGGGTCTAAGACTGGGGCAAGTTTGGGGCTACAGGGAGGTTCTAAGGCTGGGGGCAGTTTGGAGCTGCTGGGGGGGGGGTGCGGGTGTCCCCGCTTCCCGGCCAAGGACCCCATGGCTTGCTTATATTAGCAGGGGAAGTTCACTCATTTAGTGAACATAGGTGGGTATACATGTCCCTCATTTTAGCGAGTACTCATAAGTAAAGCACTCTTTAGACAACGGGTGGGTATACTGTACAGTTGTCTGCCATTAAAATATAGCTCTCCTTTTTATTGCCCTCTGGCTACCTGCTGAACATCTTCTATATACACACAGTATATTACTGGAAAACTTGTGTTAGAACCAGCACAAACATCCAGGGCTCAATATTAGTGTCAGTTCCATAGGTCTAGCCTCAAAGACTTCAACAAGATTCCACATTAGCGGCAGCAGAATTTGGCTACGGTATAGCAGTTATAACCAGAAATACATTCCATTTAAGATTTTTTCTATGAAAAATCTCAAGCTATCATTAAAGCACCATTTTACATAACACCTGTAATAATTTCAGAACACTGTGCTAGCTTTAATGGAAAGTAGTTATTTACATGTAGATTCACTTTAAAAGAAAAGGGAGGGGGGAACATGTGTTTATTGGCAGACTTAACTTGATTACTCTATCTTCATAGTCCTAATTAACAGTCAAGCATCCAAGGGGAATTCCAAGAAAATTAGCTAGGCAACTTATCTGGACTTGCTACATACCAAGGAAGCCTTGCTTTCACAACATGCAAAGCTGCAATTAGCCTCTTGTTAAAAAGCAGGCTGAGAGTGCTTTCATCTAAACGCACAGCAAAAAGCCTTCTGAAACTGCGGAAGTACTGTGGGTCTTCTGATTTAATTTTAAATTTGATGCCATATTACAGGGACATAAAAACAAGATATACAGTCCTTTACGTCTCTCTGCATTTGAAATGTACAGACTGAGAGTGACCGAAAGTTATTACCATTAACACTTATTTGGGGCCCCCGCCCTATGTAAAATATGAAGTCTAGTTCTTAGTGGACAGCTGACACTAGCAGAAGGACAACCTGGCTCGTTGGCAGTCTCACTAGGGAGCTCAAGGATTGAGTTTGGAGATTAAATATGGTTCTCATTCCCTTAGATTATTCCAAGTTAGCTCTGAAGTACACTGGCAGACCCATGTCCAGAAGCTTCAGTCTCTAGGGTTATTAATTGGACACCTTTCCACACCATTACATTAATTTAGAAGTATGTTAAATATCAAGTATGTCCAGGGACAGCTGGGGAAGATTTTGTGTGGAAGATGGAAGTGCAAAGCACAAGTTCATGAGCATATGTGAACCTGCTGGCAGTACTGACAGAAAAATAATCAATAAGCTCATGTAGGAAGTGTTTTCCTCTGGTTATATTCCTAATTACATGTAGAGGGAAGTGGAGAGCTTCACTCAGCTGGCATGTGTGGACAAGTGGCTTCACTAAAAAATTAGTTTATCCCCACAATGGCTCACTATTAAATTCAAATCACGATAATTTTCCATGGTAGCTTATTTAAATGCAAAAGGAATATGGAAGCTTCTCAGTCACTCCCTCTAGTCCACATAAGAAATTGCGCAAGACTGAAAACCAGAGCTACCAAATCACATCTTTGTGCATGTGCATGCACATGCAATACTGTTTGCAAACCATGTAGGACTTCCTCACCCCTGGGCTCTGGTTCTCTCTCCAGTCTAACATTAGAGAAAATATAAACAATGTGCTCCTTCATTAATGTATTTATGCACCCACATTACAGTGATTTTCAACAATGTTTTCAGAAGGAGAATGGGGTTCAGAGAGAGTTTCACTCTGACTGGTTCCATATAGGTCCAGGCACAGAGTTTGAAAAGTGAACTGTACAAAATCTGCTTTGATTTTTGAAACCTTCCTTGCAACCCCAAACTGGCAATTCATTTACCTTAACTACAAGGCAAGTTCTGTCTTACTAAGATTAACAAAAACAGGGGGTGAGGTATGTTGTCACCAGTGGGCAGCACTGAAGATGAAATTTAATCTATTTTAGTTGCTCAAGAACATTAAGCCATGTGTCATAAAGAACAGTCAAGGTGCATTTCATCCATTAAAGCAGCTCTCAAGCACCTTCACTCTCAAGCAGCTGTTTCCACTAACTATCTAGACAACAATTAATTAAATCTTACAAAAGTATGTTTGGCTTCCTTTTGTTATTTTGCACAGCTGAAAAGAGTTAAGTGATCTTGCACAACTTTCCAATTTGCTAAAATTGCTCCATATCCTCTGGAAAAGTCAGCCATCTTAATTGACTGCTTAGTTATCTTTCTTGCTTACAATGCCAAAAGCATTATCAACATGAGATATTACCTAACATAATTTCTGAAAACATAACACAGGAATGGGGGAGTGCATTCCTTGAAGGAAGTCCTTTACTGCATCGTATTTCTTACAAATTTAAGGACGACTGTGTCTCTAGCATGATGGGCTCAACATTGAAGGACACTTTTTGACTACTTTCACCACAACCCATTGCAAGCAGTGCCATTTTTGGTGGGTAAAGACAGTTCACAGGGTCAAATCAGGGTGCTGTTTATTCGTGATTTTTTTAAAAATCTGTAGAGTTAAATGTTCTTGAAATGAGACTTTTCCTGGGAACCAAAAGGTGATGTTACTGCTTTAATATGTCTTCTCTAAATCTGCATCCTCAGTACAAAAAAAAGCAGCAGAAGCCTCATCACTTGTAGCATTTAAAACCGCACTGGACAAATTAATCAAAAATATGGTGAAGGATGTAATACTGCATTGGCTGGGGATGGGACAGATGGCTTAATTGGTATTTTCCATCTTTAACTTCTATGATTTGACAACTTAAACTCAGCCTCTTTTGGGGCGCATTTTAAAAATGCCTACAGAGTGGGGAAGGAAAGCAAGAAAGAAAAGAAACACAAAAATCTTCACATGTACACTCTAATAAATTTATAAGGCACTCAGATACCTCCACATAAGAACCAGGCAAGATAAACAGACAGCTAGTCTCCTGGAAGGACTTTTCCTGCCTTCCGCTACAGGTACGATGAATATAGTCTTCCCCCCCACCCCCACAGATAACCACCAAAGGCAGAGAGGAGAGAAACCAGGCAGTTATTCATGAAGTTCCTCTCCATGATGAACTCAGTGGATTCCACTGGAAAAAGAAAGTAAAATTGTCTCTCAGAAGAGCTTCACTGCTACGCTGAAGCATTTTCCCCCTTCTCACTGTAGTAATATCCCAGGCTGTCCCCAGAGGATGCTGAATAAATGTACAGGTTAATTTCACTTAAAGATACATCACAAAATAATGAAAGGGCAAGATAGCAGTGATCTGCTGGGAGATTACAGACTACAGTCAGTTCTGAGGTGTCCACGCTTCTCTGCAAAAAACTGAGCATACTGTGAAACGTGTAAGACTTACAGCAAAGGCTTGAATGAATCCTGATCCCAAGTCCTGCAATAAATTACAGGCGTCCCTTTTGGTGACTACACTTTTAAGAAGTTTAAAAGTTACGGATATTCATTTTCTTTGCTGTTTGGTTGTGTGCCCAATGAATATTTGATTTATTTACTGAGATCGCCTATCTATACTTTATATACATAGATAAGACTCCTAGGTTATCAAATCCTCATTACAATTCTGTCACGGAGTATAGAAGTGAGACACAGAGCGAGTGTCAGACAGGAAGTTTGTGGCAGAGAAGGGAAATAAGCCTGAGTCTTGCTCCCAGCCCAAGACTGGTCCCCTAAAAGCTGGCCAATCCTCTACGTTCTAAAGTGTTACCAAGATATTCGGTCTGCCTGATTACATTATGAAAACAGGAAAAGGTAATGCCATGTTCAAAGAACCACCGACTTTTGTACATAAAGTGATTCTGTTGTCTAAAAAATGTCTGGGCTTGCATTAAAAGCTCTGGTGAGAAATGAATAGTGACTAAACCAAACCTCCCGTGCCTTTTTTTTTTTTTTTTAAGGATTTTGAGCTGATTTTCAGAGATGCTGAATACCTGCACATCTCATTGTCTTCTCCTGCCTTTTGTGTGCTTTTTTACTTACCAGAATTAAACGTACTAGCACCAGTCAGATTTTAGATATATGTGTATTGTTGTGAAACCCTCTCTACAAAGCTGCTGTTAATTTCTGGAAGGAAGTAAATTGCGGTAAGCAGTATTGTAAATACACCTTAAGAAACGCCTTGAAAAGGGGACGAAATGCTTGAGAGAATCATCCATTCTGGTGCCGACAAACATTTCAGCCACTGCCCTGCGAGGCTGTGTGTGCGCACATACGTAGGTGCTGTGTACATGTACAAAACCTGAAGGACCTTTGGTTAGAGAACATCTTGTATTGACTTTGTCATAAATATGGATAAAGACACAGGTGAAGTAAAAACAGGGGGCAACTCAGGGGTCTGGTGTATGTCTAACTGGATTAGAAGGAGTTAATTTGGATTTATTCAAACAGGACAATGCCTTTTGCATACTAATAGCCAACTGACTCCATTGTGGGGTGAGTTTTGGCTTGGCTTTCCAACAGACTTTGAACAGATGCCTGATGTCTGGTTTGACTGAACTAGGATCATAATTTCCAGTACAGACGCACACACAGACCTTACATGATTTTGATATACTATAGTCCTGCTCCATTGCCACAGACAACAGCATTTTATGCTTTTGTTATGAAATAATATTGCAGGATTTGCAGATTATCTCACTTTTCTGACTGCTTTTTTGGTACTGTACAACACACCTATTACAAAGCTGTTACAGCTGTGCAGCAGACTCATTAGCGTTACCATCCTACCTGGCTTGTTAATACATCCTCCTCTCTCCATTCACAGCCTGCTAATAATCTGCCTTCTGCTTTGCAGTCAGCTATGAGTTTTATTAAGTAAACAGGCACAAGGTTGTATTACAAATGGCCTTCCATTAAGGAGATGAATTCTAGAAGGCCAAGAACTGGCCTGAATAATATCTTTACCCTGAACGTGACTTTGTTGAGAAAGCATCCAAGCACCATTTAATTCTTCTGAATGCCTGGTCTTTAGAGCTGGAGGGGTGGGACCTTTACTCCATATTTCAAAAAGGATTTCCTGAAGCCAGCACGTTCCAGAGATACTAGGAAATGATTATTTTCTGGTTGAATCTGATTTCTGGAATTAAAGTAGTTAAGATGAACAAATTACACAACACTGTTCAGCTGCTTCTTTTAATTATGTAGATGCATTTTCCTAGATTTACATCATTGTTTATATCAGTGTTTGTGGTCTTTGAGAGAGAAAAATGGAATAACAAAGAGACTAATTCTGTTCCTCTTTGAGTCAATGTTGGTAGCTTCTGCCACTGACTTCAGTAAGAGCAGAATAAGGCTCAATTATGATACCGACAGACATTCTCAAGAAACCAATGGGCCCCAGTCACATGACTAGTATTCATTAAACTCAGTCCTTGTTGGTCATCCTCAACAGCATTTGTCACAGCTCATTAGGCTGTAGGAAGCCTAGTGACCTTTCCCATGGGGTCAGGTCAGAGAAGGGAAGAGAAGAACCAAGACAAAAGAGAGGAAAATATTTTACTCTTCAGATCAGAAATAATAGAATTTTATTGCTTCTGAAAGGTACAGGATTGATAACACTGGTGACAGGTTGCCTTTTACGTACAGCGTAGGAACAGCATGGGTAAGCTTCTGCACACAGCCCTGCCAATGTACCTCCATCGCAACATACAGGGACCGCTTCTAGGACTGGGAGGATATTGAGCCTTGCTGACTTTTAAAATCACTGGCCTCTCCGCAGTTCTGACTGACTGTGACAAGGTTCTGTTACACTATGGACACTTCTCCAGTAAGAACTATGCTGAACACACCTGCTTCCCAAGCCTAATATCCCAGCTGCAGTGGAGAACTCTTAGATGATACTGATGTTTGGTACTAACACAAAACAAAGCTTGGATTTAATCTGGTGGTAAAAGTGCCTTGTATTCCTTCAGCCATGGATGAACATAACTTAAAATTTCTTAAACGTACTGTCCTATTGCAAACCCGGGTCCCGCCCAGCTCTTTAAATAGCTTCCTGCTGGCTTTTACCGCAGCTCAGCCAGCTCTCGTGGGAGCCGTGCATCAGGGCTCACCCGCTGATGCTCATCTCTGCCTTCAGCACTCCACAAAATACCATAGAAAACCACACACTGTAAATGAAGAAGGGCTGAATGAGGCCACAGGCCCACCAGTGACATTTACAAACCTAAAGAAATCAAGAGAAACTTTCACGCTCTGGACTTCTTTGGTAGCTATGCAAGTTCTTGGTGTGTGAGTACTAAGCAATTGGTCTTATTAACCTGAATGTGGCCTATTTTTAACATGCGGGTGGTTCCAGGTTCTCAGATCTCCTTGCTGCCCCCTCCTTTCATTTTAGATTTCAGGTTTCGTTTAATCTGATTTCTCTAGTCTCCTGGGACAAACTGATTAATTCCTTTTCCACCTCTTGGTCCCATACATCCCTTGTTCAATCTTTCCTGCCTCAGTGAGATCTTAATAAATGCTGCTTCTGGGAGAACTGGGATTGGATCTCAGAACTGTAATTAATTCTTTACTTCCTTCATTGCTTCAAAATGCTATTTACGGTCTCCAGTCCTTGAAGGACCAGAAGTTTTCAGGCTGACTCAGATTTCTGCCTTTGATTAATACTTTGTGTCCACCTCTGTTTCTCCTTCATTCTTGGTCTGTTGTTGTTTTAGGTTTTTTAATCCATTCTATTCTTAACAAATGAAAATATTGGCAGATTTTCAATTCAGAACTGAACTCCGGAGAAAACAGTCATGGCGGTATTTTGTCTTTCCTCACACTCTCTTATTTGAATGCTGCTTAGTCTAAGGCTATGTCTACACTACGAGATAAATTCGAATTCATTAAAATCAATTTTATAATGCTGGTTTTTCTAAATCTGATTTCGAGTATCCTCACTTCCCCCAGGCTCCCAACAAATTCGACACGTTGCTTCCACTCTGAAATCACCAAACATCGACCATTGCAGCAGTGCATTGTGGGAACTATCCCACAGTTCCCTCAGCCCCGCATTCTGAGCCAGGAGCAGAAGCGTTGTCAGTTTCCGGGTCCAGCAGCTTGGGTGACCCAGGAAGCTGACAGCACAGCAGTTCTGGTCAACTTCCCAGGTCCCACTAGCTCAGTAAACCCTTCATTTACTGGACTAATAGGTCTGTCTCTTCTTCTGCATAGTCCCTTAAATGTGAGGGTTCACTCCCCTTCCCCACAGGCTCCCCCAACCACAACTTCCCCCAAAAAAACAACCTCCTGAAAACAACCCCCCCAAGAAATACCCAAAAACACTCCCCCCCCAAAAAAAAAAAAAAACCCTCATGAAATAAAAAAAACCCTGCTACTCACTGGCTCCAGTGGAAAAGGTGCTGGAGCCCACCAGCTGGGGGTGCCTGGTCACAGGTGGCCAAGGGCGCCTGCAGGGTGGGCACCTGGCCCTGCGCCAGCTGGAGAAAACCCAGTGGTGGGCTGCCTGGCCCCACAGTGGCTCAAGCAGCCTGGTCCCAGGGTGCCTGGCCCCATGCCAGCTGGAGCAGTCCAGAGGCTGGCCGTCTGGCCCTGTGCCAGCTCAAGCAGACCAGCTGCAGGGTGCTTAGTCCGGTAGTGGCCTCAGCTGCACGGCAGTGGGGTGCCTGGCCCCCTGCACAGGAGTGCAGCAGCCGGGTCAGTTCCCCGGCTCCCGCTAGTAGCAGGGGGCCAGGAGCCAGCTGCAGCATGCACAGCTTTGTGGGATAAATAGGGGACACCTATGGAGGGTAAAAATTCAATTTTAGGATGTGACGCTTCCATGCCAGCATTTAATTGAACTTCTCAGTTCGCGCTTGATGCTCTCTATACCTGTCAGGTAACTGCGATTTCTTAATCTCGAGATCAGTGCTCCCTAAATTGAGCTAATGGTATTTACAGTGAAGACCGTCACCTGGTAATATCGAGCTAACTGCCTTAGACTCGAATCTGTCTCATAGCATAGACGCATCCTAAAACAGCTCCTTGTGGCCATATGTCCATGTCCATACCTAGTAACCATGGCCTGCTCTAGCTGCAGTCTCCCTGGTTGTTTTCTATACTCTCTCTCTCTCGTAACAGCTCTCACAGGTTTAACACTAGAACATCGGTTTTGAGCCAAATGGATGCTTGGGACATTCAGACACGAGCAGAAAAACATAGGCAAACTGGAGAGGGTTAAGAGAAGAGCACCAGAAGTGAGTTTGCAGCTCCTAAGACATTCTTTGAAGGGGACCATGATGAGTAGCTGAAAGATGTGATCTCCAAAGAGGAATTAATGAGGAAGGTACAATGAGACATATATAGGAACATGACAATACTTACAAAATTAAAACCTAGGCTGGAGATCAGGAAAAGTCTCCTGAGAAAGGAGAGTCCCCAATCACACAGACCCGTTAAGATGACAGTAAAGGGTTTCTGCCTCATTACTGGAGCAACTCAAAGCTCCTGTAATGGACTGGGAAGGCTGGATTCCATATGCCAGGAGTTGAACTGTGCAGAGTGAGTGAGTGTAAATTTCTTCCTTCCCTCTGCTTTGGATGAGATTTATACCCGCCTCTGCACACACAGACTCTTCACAGCCACAAATCACCATGGGGGGAGGAAGCTATAGTTAGGAAACAGGCATCCTGAAAGCCAGCTTGCTCCTTCCTCTCTGACCACAGTGAAGTTCCCTGCTGCACATCCTGCGACGGGCATTAATTCTCCCAAGGGAGGGCAAGGGGACAGGACAAACACAACTCTATCTCTGGCATAAAGCTAATCACTTATCACTGCATAAAAAAGCAGTAAAGTAGCTCTTCAAAGACTAACAAAATGTTTTAATAGTATATAGACTAGCACGGCTTTCTCTCTGTTACTTATCACTGCAAAAGGCACCTATAACACACCAACAAAATGCTCTGGAGTGGCAGGGCAGGAAGGAGTTTCTTTTTCAACCCGAACGCCATTTTTCAATCCGATTTCCTTCCCCTCCCCGCTTCTGCTAGGATTTTTCATTTTCACGCTGCCACAGCAAACGGGCTTGAACAGAGCTGTCAAGCCTATCTGATCCAGATGGGCATAGTACGGAGAAAATCACCTTCGCTGATCCATACAGTCACAGCCAGCCAGGCGGCTAGGAGAATTAGCGCAGCCAAACGTGCTCAGTGGGACTTCTCAAATGTGCGTGATGCGGGAGCCTGAGGATAACAGGTTGACAGGACTGCAAATCCTGCCTTGCCTGAGCTGCCCACGGCCTGCCCTAGTCACTCTCCCAGAGGCTGGGGGAGGGAATGAGAAGTTTTGGGGCTAATGGAAAAGGCGAAGTGACGAAGGCCTGGACTGAGATGCAGCACTGGGCTGTGCGCGGCAGCCTTCGCTAGTGAACTTGCAGGGGGGGCTGGTCAGCGAAGCTCTGAGCACCCAGTGCAGCTCACTGCACAGTCTGGTGGAAACTGTAAGTGCAGCCACTCATGCAGTATTTACGGGGCACTGGGAAAGCAGCACTGTGTATGGGCAGCAGCCCGCACCAAAGCCTTTTGCAGCCATTAGCTATGCTTGCGCAATAGGCTTTTTCCATGTGCACACACACGCCCATCACCAATGAGTGGCCAGGCACCAGACTCCCAGTTTAACCTCCTCCTGCCCTTCCAGCACAAGAGCAAGAGGGGGTCAATGTGAGAGCGCCAGCAAAGGCAGCTGCATGTAGTTTCTGAGCTGCCTTTTCTCACTTCGCTTCCTAAATCTCTCCTTGTCCTCACAGGGACAAACTGTGTGCGCCTCGGACCCTGCCAGTCCTGGGTATGAGCTCTGCCTACTGCTGCCATGAACAAAGAACAGCTGCGTCAGCCGTCCAGAATCCAGAGAAACTTACTGACCTGAGACACCTCCTCAGGCACTAAGATCTATAAGACAACGGAGCACCAAGTTGCTGGCCAGCCTGGAGAGGTGGAATCCAGCACCTGCCACGTTCTGTGGAACTGCCTCACGGTAAATCAGAGGACGAGCCAGTCCCCCAGCAGAGGCGGCTGTGCCAGTTAATTCCATGGGCTCCACAGCCCAGATCACCTGACAGCTGTGAAAAACGCCCAGGCAGTCAGCAGGGGATGCTCCTGCCCTTCCAAGGAGTTAACATGCTAAGAAAAGCAAAACTGTGCAGCTGCTTTGGTTGCTAGGTTTGCAATTCCCTGCACAGCAGCCAACAAAAAGTGAGTCTAAGTAACAGGCATTCCCTGGTGTATCGCAATGCAGATACACTGAAAACGAAAGTCAGGTCTGACAGGCAGAGGTTTTGCCATCTGCTCTTCCAGTGCAAATGCAGCCAGAGTGCGAGGGCATGGAGAACATGCAACCCAAACGCGGCTAGGGTGCTGCAACTTACCAAGCCCCTTTGAATTGCTGCAGGAGCACTGCTCTGCACAGCTCTGAGGGCTGGGGGCCTCATGGTGGTCTAGGAGGTGCTAAGCGTGACTGCTCATGGCCTCGCCCCTTCCACCCAAGGCCCTGCACCTTTCTGGGGAGCAGAGCCGGGCTCCCCCAAACACCTTGCCCCAGGAGCTGGGGTGGCTGTCACCCCCGGAGGGAAGGAGACACAGAAATAATGAAATCTCTTGCACAGTGTGGCATGACCCACTTGGTCATACATCGCACCATGTCTCTCCTGCAGCCTGACAGATCTCATCAACCGGAGTCAGGCCTGACCCAGAGGTTCAGTGTTCCAGTTCCAGGAAGTGCTCTTGGCTACCAGCCCAAGAGCACCTCAACGCATGCAGTTTAATCCGCTCTAAGTGCCGAGCTTTGCCGGGGTCAAACAGAACGAGGGCAGTTAAAAACACTTGGCCTAAAATAAAAGCAAAAATAAATAAAAAATGATCAAGCAGAACCCAGCCTAAGGGACACTAATTTGCAGGGCCTGACTCACAAGATGTAACTCGTTGCTGCATCCTTCACTCCCTCTGCAACCTGTATCCATGCTAACGAGGTGTAAAATATCGCAGAAGGCGTACAAGGCAGTGGAGACTCAGACCCAGTGTGGGAGAAGGGCAAAATGCAAATAAGGCCTCGTGAAAATAAGGCTCAGGTCAATCCAGATAAAGAGCAACCAGTGAGAGGTTAGCCAGTGTTCCCTTTAATTTTATTCACCCAGGAGCAGAATAAATTTTGTTATGTGCAACTAGGCATATGCAAACGTGCACCACCAGTAGAACACATGCTGCTGTCTGCAGGGCCTCCGTTAATCCTCTGGTTGGCATCTGAATCTCTCCTGGACAGCCACCCAAACACTCAGCTAACAGGGAACACTGGTGTTACCAATGTCTCTATATTTTTGGGTGCTACGGATTCAATTGACTTCGAAGGAACATTGGTTTCCTGAATGATTTGCGATTGTATCTAGAAATTATATCTAGAAAGAAAACGTTTCCAAAAGTAGATAAACCTAACACACTGGAGCAGGAACGGCCAACCCGTTACAGAGGAAAAGCCAAAATAGCAGTGGATGGAGTGCAAAGAGCCATGTATTACATATTTATATTAGATGTAGCTATATATTGATACAGAGATATATAAAAATAAACCTAGATCACTAATATAAATATATAAAAATAAATATATAACATGTGGCTCAATGCCCTTCTCATTCCCGAGAGCCAAGCACCTCCAGCCTCCCTGCCCCGGCTCTAATGCCACACCAGCGACTCATCAGAGCTGCCGCTGCCGCTGCCGCTGCCGCCACCACGAACTTCTCCCGCCAAGCGGTAGAGCAGGTGGGTGGCACTCCTAGTGTGCGGCTCTGAGGAGGAGCTGCAGTTAAAGGCTCAGGAGCTGCAGGTTGGCCACCCCTGCTCTGTAGGATGAGGGTATCGACAGAGCTTTGCTCCTGGGGAAAAATCCACAAACATAAGCTGAAGGTCTGAAGTGATAAATGGACTCTCAAACAATATACGAGTGGTTCCCAGCTAGAAATGGTGAGGAACAGGACAATGTTAATTATTATTGCTGCTTGTAGCCACTAAGAACTTATCATGGACCAGGGGCCCCACTTTGCAAAGTACGGCAGGAAAAGAAAAATAATATGGTCCCTGCCCCAAACATCATTAAATCAACACCTGCTCTGCGGTTATTCAAACACTCAACATGCAGCTACAAAACAAGGAGGATGGTTAGGGGCACACGCTGCACATTTAATAGGAATCAGAGTAGGCTGGGGCAGGTGAGAGTATCTTGAATTTACCCCATTTTCCCCCTTTCATTCTTTCTTCTCCTTGTGCATAGGCCCACAGAATCATAGAATCACAGGGCTGGAAGGGACCTCAAGAGGGCAGTGAGTCCAGCCCCCAGCCCCAAGCAGGATCAACCCCAATTAAGTCACCCCAGTCATGACTGTGTCAAGCCAGGACTTAAAAACCCCTAGGGATGGAGTTTCCACCACCTCTCTTGGTAACACATTCCAGCGCTTCACCTCCCTCCTGGTGAAGCAATTTTTCCCACTATCCAACCTATTCCTCTTCTTCTGTAACTTCAGACCATTCCCCCATCCATGCCTGTCACCTGGAGTTAGGAGCAAGAACTGGTGCTGCTCCCATTCTAACCTGTCAACACTACTCATAGATCAGCCTGAGAGCACAAATTGAGAGCAATGGAGGCCAGGAGATGACAGTCACCTAACCAGTAAGAGACTGCTCCTTACAGTAATTGCTGAGCCTTTGGCTCACACCGCATCAGCAGATGACTGTCCTGCCTATTACACTCTTGAGAGCATGTGGTTTGAATGCCCTAAAATGCAGCCGTCTATAAAACAGCCCATCCCACCCCATTTAAACTCCCTCCTGTCTTCCCATCTCTGACCAGCTCAGGATTAAACACTCCAGGAAAGTCTTCACCTTTACCACCAATTTAAATGCTGCCAACTCTTAAGTGATGCAAGGTGCAGTAGAAACACAGTGACGTGATCCAAATGGTGTCATCATAATTAGGATAATGATCTAAAAACTAACCCATTTGTTTCTTTATCCTCATCCCAGTTTGTACTGAGGAAGCATCCAAAGCAGATTTGTTATCATGTTTTTGTTAAAGGTCACAGTGGTAGATTCTGGTCTTGTTTTAAATATTCAAAAGGCCTCGCAGTCAGGCAGCGTGTAAATTATTAGATTATTTTAAAAACAGCTCAGGAAGGGAAAAATTATTTTATATGGCAAGAGGATGTTTGGAAAAGTGATTTACTAATGAGGCCTGGCTAAGAATTCGTGCCTCACACTCAGGCATGTCAATCACCAAGCTAGCACTTGTCGCCTGTTTGCTTATTCCTTTTCATCAGCATTCATGGAACTGGAAACTGCCAACGGTATTTTGGTTTGTGGTTTGTTTGTTTGCAGTTCTACCACAGTTTAAGCTTTCAGACGCATTCATTTGCATTGAAATTGCAGTTAATTCAGCATTTCCATCAACTGAACAGCTCCTGATGGTCATCTCCTCTCCTAAATCGGGAAACAAAACTATAATGGGGTTAATAAAGATTTAGATAAGTTCAGGGAGGACAGATCCACCGGAGAATGGCTGGTCAGGGATGCCACCCCAAGCTCTGGGTACCCCTAGCCTCTGACGGCTGGAAGTTACGACTGAATGAGCGGGAGTGCAACACTTGATGACTGCCTACTCTGTTCAAACCCCTGAAGGCCTTGGCACTCATCACTGCTGGAAGCAAGGAAATGGACTTGGAGGACCATTTGTCTGACCCAGCATGGGGTCAGTTAAATCTCAGCTTTAACCACAGGATTCTGACAAGAACAGTTGTTCCCAGACACACCGCAACACAGGTTAAAAGCAAATTCTGCTAATTGGTGGAAAGAATACAAGTTATAAATTTGTACATGGGCACAATTATGGAGAAATTCCTGATAAGTTATTGAGGAATCCTTTAATTCTGAGATTATTTTAAGTAAGAAAAACCTTGCTTAAATTGAGCATATCACCCAAACTTCTAAAACCAGTGCCTGATGGTGGCATCCCATGACACACGTAAACAATCTTCCTTCAGACCACGGCTGAATATGACTTACCACTTTGCATGTGCCTTCGTTGTAGACAGTAAATCATTTCATCTTATGTTTGCTCCTGAAATCTCCCTCAGGCTGACCTTAATTTTTTTTTCCATGAGATGTTTTGAAATCCCATGCTTTGATATTTGCAAGAAATACATCTTTCCAATAAATGTCATGAGCATCTTAAAGAATATTAAACAGTCTGACCAAAAAAGAAGCTTCCCACTGTAACATTTTTGCCTGCTAAAGCTAAATTCCTCACCTGTAAAAAGTGTGTTCTTTCTGCCCTGTATATGTGCCTAGTATTTCCTTTTAATAACAGTGTGACTAACTCACACAAATCCCAACTGTCCCATGCATCAGTGTTCACCATAAGATTCTACAAGGATGCCCTTATTACTGTCTACAGGAAATATACAAAGTCAGGGTTGATCTTCTAGGGTCCAGTTTCACACATCTAGTAGGGATGTGAGAAATCAACCTCTCAGGGGTGACAGCTGACCCTGTACTTCTCGTAAGATGGGAGGTATACGGGAAGTCAAAGGGAAAAACTGCCATCGACCTTCCCCAGTAGGGATGGCCAATTTAGCCAAGCACAGGTGTTGACTTCAGCCATGCAATTGCTGTAGCTAGAACTGTTTATCTGCGGTTGGCTTACTTTGCCTAGCTAGTAGATGTGCAGATATCCTCACTCACATCTTTCAGACTTCTGCGCGCTTTTGAAGGGAGGAGAGCACCCCTTTTCAGTCGTGAAGATCAAAGTGGGCTAATGGGGAGGCTGACAAATATAATTAATGGAGGAGAAATGGGTAGTGCTACTTCCCAGCCTCCTGCACCTTGCATTCTTAAAACCCTGGTCAGATACCATCCTCACCATTTTCCCCATCTTCTTCAGAGAGTTAAAGTGTTTTCCTATCACCTCACCACAATCACCAAATGTCACCAGATGCCCTTTCACTCAGGTTCGCTGTTTTAACTCAGTTCCCATCCACAAAAGCATACAACACGGGGTCTCTTCTCTCCAGTAAATTTACTGAACAAGGCCTAACCAGGCTCTAGTTCATTTTCCCTCTACAAAAGCAATAATTGGCTAATTTTACAAAAGGAAGGTTCAACAAATGCAGTGAAGTTGTCTTCCCCTCCCCCAAAAAAGAATTAGATTAACCAGCCAGTAATTCAAAGTAGTAGAATGTGCTCTCCCCTGCAGAAAAGCCACACCCCACCAAAACCAACCACTCCCTGGGAAATAGACCTGGTCAGGGTCAATCTTCTGGGATTTGACTTCCCACGAAAGAATACATATGCTATCCTTTACCAACCTCCATGTGCAATTTAACATCTAAGTTCCCGCCCTTGTAAGTTTGCTTTACACAAAGCACCTTTCACATTTGCTCTGCCTTAAAGCTGTGAGTTCAGGGTTCTCTCCTTTAAGCAGTAATAACGGAATCTTCCATCGGGATTGGGCTACAGAGCATGAGAAAACATTGGAAAAGCCAGGACATGCCATGGTAACCTGTGCAATGCTACCCTTTGTTGTGAGCTGGTCTAGAAACAGCCTTTGGCTTTATCACTCCGTGCCACTATCTGCTGCACACAAATCTCTCCCAGATTAGCAAAATCCAATTTCCGCTGCATTGGAGGAGGAGGAAGCTGTTTTCAGAAACACAGCAATAAAAATCTCCAAGGCCTTAGCCCTTATTACACTGACCTTCATGTGAGAAATGGCATCTGTTTCCGGTGCCAAGCCTGACATTTAGTTTTGTGATTTTCATTACATATGGTTCAGTTTCGTCACAGAATCTTTTTGTATCGTTTTCTTTCCACCTCTGTGAATGGCCCCACAAAGATATTCACTCTCCATATTCCCCAGGGTAGGAGCATGTGCTGCAGGACTGCAGAACTACACGTGCTGGTCATGCAAGATGTATGCTGCCTTGTGATCCCCTGCAAAGTGGTATGAACCGGCACACATGTAGGAATAGCGAAGCCCCTGGCAAGATATGCCACCACACCTCTCCATTAGGAGCCATTCCTGAACCCACAGACATTAGGTTTTGAGTTCGGGGTCTGAACCATTTGACTATTTGTTTATGTGCAGAAGACTGGAATCTTTGGACCGATGCAAACTAGGTGCTCAGCCCTTACTGACATCAGTGAGAACACAGGATGCTCAGCCCCTGGCAGGACCAGGAACGTCAGTACCATGTCACTGAGCAGCCTTGCTGTGAAAGCAAAGCTGTGCAAAGGTAGAGAATCTGTCATCTGTCAGGGAAGGACTCCAGCGTCAGGTTGAAGCCAGACACACCCAGACTGAGCGATGCACTGGCACAGATGTGACGTAAGAAAAATCAAAATGCAACAGGGAAACATTCCTCACCTCACTATACTTGCCTGCGTAATTCATTTCCAGACTGAGAAGTCACCCCACAGGCACCCCCACCTCTGCTCCAGACTGACAGCCTTAAATGACTGTGCCCCCAAAGCTCACTGCATCCATCAAAACGCAAACAGTGAGCCGATTAGATAGTCACACATACGCTTTCTTGATTATCTCACTATTAATATTTCAATGTCAATTGGATTCATGCTACCTCCTGACTCACCTCCTTCCTGCTTAATTAATTTCAACCAGCAGCAAAGATGGTCTCCAGTGGAGAGCAGAAATTCAAGTTGGCTGTCCCATGACTTTGGTTGCTGTAAACAGCTACCTCCAATTCCCATTCATACATCATCCCCACCATGACAAAGAGACTGCAGCAGCAGAAATTGAATCTCCATAATTAAAGACTTGAGGGCTCCACAAGAGCAATTGGTAGTTTTTTTCTTTTTAAAGAAAATATAATGGATAATTTGCAAATGCAACTCTTGTTGCTGCATTGTTACCAGTCAGCCACCATGCACTTAAAAAAGCGCCATCTATGACCCAAATTAAAATAAAAAAATTTAAAATGAAAAAAGCCTTTGATTTAGGGAAGATCATAAAAGCCCCTCGTAACGATTTCCCCATCGTCTAGTTCTGAATGACTGATTCCATAATCAGCATAAACCCAGTGAGGCTGAGAGTTTCTGGCTTCGTAAAACACAGGCTGTAGGGCTGTTTAATGCATGGCACCCATACCCACGACTGATAGCCTGACATGGTGCCAATATTCTGCTTGATTCTGATGAGAGGCTCAGGATGTAGAGATGCACTGAGGAGGTGGAAGAGAGGGCTGGGCAGCCAGGGAGAAATGGCATGGTGGCTGTTCATCCATGACAAGGTCATGGAAACATCAGTCTTCCCCTGTTCTCTTCTCTCCGCCCCATCTCTTGTTTTCCAGACGGCTGAACTTCGGGGAAGTGGAGGGTTTGATGATTAACAGTTTGACCCAGCAGGCTGAGTTGTGTGCTGCTGTTTTAAACAAAAAAAACTACTGCCCCCTTTCGGTCCATGCGCATAGCGACTCAATGCACTGACAAAGCCAAACAGAGTATGGCTCCGTCCCAGCCAGAGGAGATGATGTGAGGGTCATTGTGAGAGCAGCTGTAACTGCTCACAGTCAGACCGAAACCTGGGACCTCTGGGGCTTTAAAGGTTGAGCTAACAGCCGCCTGGCTCTCAGCTAAGGCTGTAGGGCAGACTCATTCTTTCTCTGAGTCAGTGGTCTAGGTGCCCATGCATGGGACAGTGAACCACACCTAAGTGTGTGGGTTACACCGTGCTTCTCCCTACCCTCTCCCGAACACAGGCAATGGAGAGGCACTGCAAGCTCACAGAATACCGCCCAGGCACAACACTGCCCACACCAGATTAGTATGGTCCAGCACACTGTACCAGCAAAATATTCCTAGCTACTGTGGCATTCCAGAAGGACATAGGAGGAGGAGAATAAATGGCCACCAACTCCAAGTGGCCACACACCAGCAGCTCCTCGGCATGGCTGTATCTAGGTCTCCTCTGCCTGTACAGCCGCCCCACAGGAGGACAAGGCTGAGGGCAGCACTGGGGGCGGTACAGCCACACCAGAGATGCTGCATCCTGGATCGACCCTGTGGTCCCATGTTCTGCTCCTTCTCCCCCTGTGATTTCTGGGAGAGCTCCATTGTTCAGGGCTCTTCCAGGAGCCACAGCAAGGAAACGTACAGAACGCTAGCGGCTTCTCTGGCACGGTGGCGCCACTGTCAGCCCCTGTCCTCCATCAGGGCTGCAGGACAGGAAGATGCAGTTAGGTGGGAGGGCTGGGCTGGCAGAACTGCACTGGAGAAGCTGATGAAGTGGCCCTACTTTCTGCTCCTTTCACTGCTGCAGTTCCAAAGCCTCAGGCGCAGGGGAAGGAAGACAGAGGTCCCCCTCCACCATGTGCTGCTACCCCGAACCTACTAGTAAGAAATGGATTCCATGTGCACCACTGCTGAGACCCCACATGAGCATGGAGTCCACAGGGGCCAGCGATAAAGAGGCTGTTGGCTGGAGAATCCAACACCGACTCCAATTCTCTGCCCAGATGCAAACAGCTCTTGGTGTTGCCTTTATCTCCTTCTCCTCTATTGGACAGCTCCTGCCACCTGAGCATTTGCGAGACAGGAGAAAGATACACTTTAACCACAGCGGAAGACAGATGCCTCTCTCTGGCTGGGGAGGAGTAGTGTGCTCAAGGAACAGGCTGTGGACCTTATCCCACTCATGGGGTCCTTTGGGACTCTGTTGTGGACAATGCCCGGGGTGAAACGCAAGCGCAGAGGTTCTGGCCTCATCAACATCTGGCCCCCAGCTCCTCTCTGCCAGACATAATCAGAACCTGGGTCTTACCCACGAAAATTGTTAGTCTTTAAGGTGCTACAGGACTGCTTGGATTTTGTGAAGCTACAGACCAACATGGCTGCCCCTCGTGGACGGCTTATTTCGATTTCTGTAAACCTCATTCTACGAGGAATAGCACCTAATGCAAAAGAGATAGTTCAGAATAAGCACTGTATAGGCAGGGAATAGGGACTACTTCGAAATAAAATATTCCAGAATAGTTTATTCCAAAGCAGCACTGCTGTGCAGACACAGAACACGGCTGCAAGTGCCTATCTTTTATGTACTTCCAAGGGTTTTAATCCAAGACAGGCTCTGTTGTGTGCGGACACACTATTTCAGAACAAGTTTTGCTTGTTCTGGGGTGTCCCTGTAGTGGGGATGCATTATTCCAGAACAGCTTCAGAATAACTCTGTCATGTAGACATACCCTTACTGAGCTGCTATGAGGCCAGGAGCACAGAGCAGATACTCCTGTGTGTTAGCTTGAGAAGCAAGTCATGGGCTGGTTAGCAGAGAGAAGCAAAGGAGATGTTTTTATTTAGCAGCAGTTGTTCTGCATTTCAGTTTTGGGACTGGAGTTCTCTTGAAAGAGTGAGTTCCAAAACAAGGCATTTCTAGCTGTCTTGTTGAAGACCAATATCTTGTTGAAGACCCTAAACTAAATATACCCTTCCAAATCCTAATGGTGAGTTTGGCATTTGCTACCCGTCTGTTCACAGGGCACGCTCATCTGAGTATAGCAGCTGTGTTTTCGCAGGTGGAAACTCACATGTGCTTTCACGAGAACATATGGAACCGGTGCTAATTTCACCTAACTCACATAAACCCAGCTATCAAAAGAGGCAAACCATAGGTGCGTGCAGGAGACACGCCCCATCCCTGGGTGCGTCTGGTATGTTCCTGATGTGCCCATATTTTCTCTTAGCAGATGAGTGCCATGGTCTGCAGATCTCATTCTACATGGCAGTATTCTTTCTTCTCCCCATTTTCCTCAATGTCTCTGCAGAACACCATGGACGGTACCCCATCTCACAAGCAGCACTTGGATGTCTGCCCTGGTTTTATAACCTTTCTTCCTGCACAGCCCTTCAAAGGCTTCTCACTTAGCATTCAGCTGTGTGGCCTGGCTGCAAAACCCCTTCTCAGAACAACCAGAGTCTATCCTGCAGCCAGTCTCCACATCAGATGTGCCTTGTGAATTTGTTTCTGCAAAACATCTCGCTCCATCCCCCAGCCTCCTTCTTCCTTCCACATGAATGTGCCATTGTGTCATGGCACAAGGCAAGCACAAGGGCAAAGGCAATGTGTTCAAGACAGGCTCAGTTCAAACTCACCCACTTTCCTTTCTGCACAGCCATAATTCAGACCATTAAATGCCTGACCAGAGCTAGCCATCTGCTTCCCAGCTTCTAGGAAGACCGCTTTATAATTCAATCAAAAAAGAGACAGTCCCGGTTTCATTGAATCATAAGTCACTGTTGCAGTAATTATAATTTTATATCCCTGCCAGAAGGCAACAGGGGTTATTCATTTTATTGGCTTCCACATAAAGCACAATGGCACTCCCAAGGTCAGACATGCAAGAAAAACAGAAGTTAACATTTCCTCATCCACAGATAGTAGAGAATTCTTCTCAGCCTCCCAGAGCCACTGGAAATCATTGAGGTACTAATCTTGCCTTCAGTTGTAAGCATACTTAACTTTAGAACGATTAAAAGGACTGGGACTTTTCAACTTAGGAAAAAGGAGACACGGGGCGGGGGGATATGATAGAGGTCTATAAAATCATGACTGGTGAGGAAAAAGCACATAAGGGAAAGTTATTTACTTGCTCCTACAACAAAAGAACTAGGGGGTCACCAAATGACATTAATACGTAGCAGCTTGAAAACAAACCAAAGGAAGATTTTCTTCACACAGCGCATAATTGGCCTGGGGAATTGCCAGAGGAGATTGTGAAGACCAAGACTTTAACAGGGTTCAGAAAAGAACTAGAAAAATTCATGGAGGTTCGGTCCCTCAACAGATATTAGCCAAGATAGGTCAGAATGGTGTCCCTCGCCTCTGTTTGTTAGAGGTTGGAACAGGGGAGGGATCGCTTTGGTGATTACCTGTTCTGTTCACTCCCTCTGGGGCAGCCTCTGTCGGATGACAGGACACTGGGCTAGATGGATCGTTGGTCTGATACTGTGTGGCCATTCTTATTCTACACATGCAAAATTCTCAGCTCTTAGTCTCCACATGCAAAATTAAGCATGTGTAAAAATCTTTGACAGACTATACAACAGCAAATTGTAAACTGAAATGGAGATCACGGAAGTCCCTTCTCTCATTGCCCTAAAGACCTGAGATCCCTGAAACACAAGGACTGAGATGCTTTATCCTGCAGATTCTCATTTTAGGACTGGCAATTCAACCATGGGCAACAAAGATGTTTTCTGGGCATTGGAACACTTTCTGTGGACTCTGAGCATTCTCTGGCTTTTTTCTTTTAAATGTCTCTAGTCTTTCTGGCCACCTTTTGAGATATAAGTAGCTGTTGGAATCTGGTTTACTGAATACAGTGTTGTGTAATGCACAATCTGTAAAATTTTAGACAAGAACATACTGTCTGATATTTTGTTTTAAAGGTGGACTTGTCGATTTATATAAGCACTGACTGTAAACACTTACTTAGCCATATGTGGCACAACTAACTTTCCAAAGATTAACAAATCAGGCTAAGACCCCAGAATGAGTTTCCCCTGGGTACAGAGGGCTGCGGGGGAAGAATCCAAGTCCCCTCTTTTGCACATTTATAATCCTGAATGCATGGTGACTAACTAAATGTCATGCCAGGTGAAATGCACTCTAAAAGGCGTTACTGGGGCTTCGGTGGGGTATAAGCTTTTGTACAGGCTTCTCTGCTTCTGACCCTCTGACCACACAGTGCCATTGCAAAAATACAGTAGTAAAAATTACAAAGTAAATTATTTTGTAAAATAATCAAGACACTAATAATGTGGCTTGTAGCAAACGGCTCTGACTGCAACCAGAAGAGTTAGACACCTCCCAGCAAAATAACTACCTGGCTCCAAACCTTAGACTCTTCCCTGCAGCTTTGGAGGCAATAACTTCAGGTTGAACCTCTCTAATCCAGAACTCTCTCATCCAGCAAAGTCCGTAACCCAGCATGATTTTAGTTAGCCAGATAACCACTTATCAATGGTGTGGCCAAGTTTCCCATGGTCCCACGTAGTTTGTTTACAGCCACCAGTCCTGGCTCTCAGTGTTCTGAGCTGTTTTGTCACTGTAATTTACCCCTAAATGTCTTCCAAGAGCCCAGTATGCAGTGGAGGTGTTGGTAATGCACTAAACAATATTGACCTCCCATTGTCTGACAAATTCTCTTATCCTGTGCTGGTCAGGTTCCAAGAGTGCTGGATGAGAGAGGTTCAACCTGTAGTGAATACAGTAAATTTATGTACAGGAAGGCTGAAGGAACTGAAAAGATAGGTTCAGAGCCTGGTGCAGATCAGCACAGAAATCCTCAAACATTACACAAATATGTAAATCGGAGAAGTCAGGGGAGATGCGCTTATTGCCGCCAGTCCGTACTGGGTTTTTAGGTATGTGTTCTTCTTGATAATCCTCTGTACCTCTCCAAGAGCGACGCATGCAGAAGAGCCAGAGGTTTATTCAGCTCCAAGGGAATGGACAAGGGCAGTGCCCCTAAGATGCAATACAGCACTCCCTGTGTAAAGAGGAAGCCGAATGCTATTTACAACCACCGCTGTAGGAAATACATGGCATTTGCGTACTGCATTCTGTTTCAAAAAGGTCAGAATCGATTAGTTCTCCAGGAAAAGCCCGTGGAGAGGCCTCGTCCTCATTGCAGGGGACACAGCAGACAGGCCACAAATGCCTGGGAAAGTATCCAAGACAGTGAAAGGTTAAGCCTTGCTGAACAGTTACTCTGGTTGAAGCAACGTGCTGTTCCTTGCATCTGCTCTTCTGCCAGCTGTGCTTGGTCATGAACAAGCATGCACCTGTCCGGGCTGTTCATCTGCAGCAACGCTTTATTGGTAAAAGAAAGAGGAGCCAGTATTCACCTGGTTCCCTGCTCCCACCTCCCCAGCCAATCCTGTGGCTGGGGCTGCTGAGGTGCTGGCACTCGGTACTGGCAAGTACCAGCACCAAAAATGCACTGGTTCGCAGCCATTCTCTGCCTCTTGCCAGGCCAGATGTTCATTCTTTTAAACAGATTTATTCCCTTACCCTCAGGGGCCCTCATTGTGTTTCCATCTGTATTCACATGTGGTGCAGGAGAGACATCTTTGAAGTCTCTTCCTCTCCCAGAACTGCCTGAAGCTCTTGGTGCCCATTCATATGGCAAAGTGGATCAAAGCACCAAAAACAGAATTCAGTCATGAACCATGTTCCATGTTTGTGCGTGAGACAGCAAGGGAGAGGAGGATGCCCCCATGCTCCCTGCAGGGGCTACCAGTGTTGCTGGTCTGTGGACAATGGAGACAACTGTTGGCCCAGGCCAATGGCTCACTCCTGCCATTTCTGCACTGCTGAGTGGAGAATGGCCAGCGCCCTGACACCACACAGCACTGAGCTCAACCAGCTCAAAAGAGAGAAGAGGAAGGGGTGAGTTGCTCACAGTCTGGGGCATAAAAATGGGCTACTGGGTTCCCTTAATCTAGCTGGCAAGGGTATAACGTGATCCTGTGGCTGGAAGCTGAAGTTAAATAGGGACTGGAGATGAAGTACAGATTTTTAACAGTGGGAGTAATTAACCATGGGAAAAATTTGCCAAGAGCTGTGGCAGGTTCTCCATCATGGGCCATATTTAAAGCAAAGACTGAAAGTTTTTCTAAAAGCAGCGCTCTAATTCAAACAGGGACTGATTCAGAGCAGTTCTGTGGTCCCTGTGATGGAGAGACCAGCTGCAGCCGATTTGCTAACTCCTCCTCCAAGTGCAGTCCAACAGGCTTCCTCTGCCACAGAGTACAGTAGCCAATCCTGGTGGTGACCTTCTCGGAGAATCCACAGACAGCTTGTGTTTCACCTTATCTCAAGATGCCAGATTTAGGGGCCTTTTGGGCTCACTCCATCACCCGAATCTGCAATCTCCACTAGTGTCTGGTTTGCGGCTTCCTCGTGGCTCCTATTGGCCGGTTTCCGTTCAATGGGAGCTGCCCGAGCCATGCTCGCAGGCACGTGCAGCTAGCAGCGAGACACGTCCCCCACGCACAAGGAGTACCCATTGCACAAAGAGGCCACTTTGAGCAGTGTGTAAAGGTGTGGCTTACAGGCTGAGTGTAAGTGCCTCTCAGCCTGAGCCTGGGTCTGGTACCCCACCTCCTCCTGCACCCAACTGCCTGCCCCAGCTCACCGGCCAAACCCTCCGCACTTTCAGACCCTACACATGAATCCCCTACCCAGAACTCCCTCCCGGTCCCCAACTTCCAGCTCAGACCCCACTTCCCCTCCGTCTATATTGTACAAAAGCCTGGCCCTTATTAAAGTCTGGGAGTGACCTCCCCCACTCCATTGAAAAGGATTGCCCACCCTGGAGCTAATGTCTGATGGGTGACAGACTTACTGACACACCAAAGAATGACACCACCTCTTCCCAAACACCCAGGTTGGTGAGCATGAAAGAGAGTATGGAGGGACAGCAACAGAAGCCAGCCAAATAAATGCCTCCCTCCCTTGCGCAGACACAGTTAAAGACTGCACTTGACAATGCCGAGCACTTGTTAGCAGTGGACAGGCTGGAGGTTCTTCTCCTGTTCACAGTATGCCCTCAGCCCAGATGAATGAGTCAATCACTCTGATACAAACTCTACTCAATTGCTTCGGGAGGCATGAAATGCAGTTAAGATCCATATTCTACTTTGCTTCAGAAGATATTCAGGTGCCCCGAGAGATTTACAGCAGCGGGAGAGTACTGCTTCCTGGCAACAGCAGATACAAATGTGAACAAAACCATTGGGAAGACAAGAGAAAAACAAAGCAAGCTGCTCAGGCAGACAAACGTGCAGTCGAGTATCAGGACGATCGAGGAGACCCATACCCTATGGCTTTACAAAGATGTGGGGCAGAGACTGGGTAGTTTAACAACAAACATCAGTATTTGGGGAGGGGAATGTGGTTTGATGCACCCACTTTCTGTGAGGGTTATCTTCACAGGCCAGATCTGCATGGTGGGAGGTTAGACACAGGTTAGTGTTTGCCGGCGAAAAGTAGTTGCTTAAAAATGCATGCAACTACCTGCCTCCTTCAGCTGTTCTGAATCTTCTTTACCAGATGTGCTTTGTGCTAGTAGCCCTTGAGGAAATGGGCTGAGTTTTATACGGCAAAGTTATCTTTATGCAGTAATCAGCCACATGAGGAACACTTGCCCACTGCTGTACATCCTTCATAGGTGAAAGTGCTAGGGGTCATGGCCATTTCGGGGAGATGCTTCAGGGCTGGAAGAGTTGATTCCCAGAGTGGCCAGCAGGAGGGGTGGTGCTGGTGATTCCTAGACCCTTTACACAGACCAATAAAGAACCTGAGGTAAACACAACAGGTTCCTTCTGAACTGGGGCTTCATTTCCCTAGTATTCCTGAGGAGGACATGGGAGCGCCAGTGTACAACTTCCCTCTTGGGGTGTCTCAGGTAGGTCAGGACAATGCCCAGAACAGGGGCTCACTGAAGGGCAGCAGGCATGAAGGGACCCACGCCACCACCATCACACCTGCCCAGAATCATGTCCAGGTCCATCCGTACCTGGGAGGTCTCCTCCCCATCCTGAACAAAAAGGGCGTTGCAGCCATGTGGGTCTCCGTTTGCCTGTCATCTCCATAGTGAGCATCTAAGACAGAGCCCACCTGAATCTGCAGTTTGCTGGTGTCATGAGTCATGACAGCACCTTTGCTGTTTATAACATGGACTTTTAAAATTCAAATCTCTAAGACAGTGGTTGAAATAGAAGCTCTTCTGCCTTGTCGCAATAAGAAAAAAGTTTAAGGGAATAGAATATACTGTATATATTTACAAATGAAACAATTCCTCCCTATGCTATAAATCCTCTTTCTTTCAGTGATGTCAATGAAAGGGTATTTTATTTCTGTCACAGGTGCCAGTGAAAACGTGTGGTGCCTCTTACGGAAACCAGTGAAAGAACCTGGCTGGCTCATAAACTAAGGAAGATTACAGAGTAATACTGAGTAATATTGGCTCAGGCATGGCAACATGCTACTGGCTGTGCCTGTCTGATCCTGCTGAGGGGCAAAATCACTCCATGAAGACGACAGCAAGAACCACAAAAAAATTAAATTATGGTTTGAAAACGGATCCTATGAAACTAAAGCCTCAATGTGTCAAATGTAAGTTAATCCTGCTTCTCAAATGTACTCCTCTCCGGCGCTTTAGCTAATTTTTTCCAGCCCCTCCATCTGTTCTTCTCAAGTCAGAGCTTGTAACATTTCTTGACTGCGGGTAAAACATGAACCTTTTATGCCGAGGCCAAAAGAAGGCAGCATCCTGTAGCATGCCATCAAAGCAAGTCAGCCTGTGCAGAGCTCTGCGAAAGGATGATTTGATCGCACGTTGCCTTAATAATTCAGCCTTCCGACAGCACTGCTTGCCTGACTGAGAGATGCCTACGGCCGGATGCTGAGCTGGTGTAAATCAGCGTAACTCCGCTGAAGCCCATGGAGTCTGGCCAGTTCACAGCTGCTGGAGATCTGGCCCCAATCCTTTAGCATCAATTTTACACTCCTGAGTGCAGCTTGCGCGAAAGGAGCTCAAATGCTGCTACAGGCTAATCTACACTTAACCCGTGGCAGGCAGCCTGGCCATTAGGAGTGCTGCCAGCCCCTCTTCCTTTTGCTGTTAACTTTAATGGGCTGTCTCTTTGCTGATGATTTTAGGTTTTACAAATAAAACTGCAGACTGGGTCTCTAGCAAACACAAACTGTCATGCTAATGGATTCGAGGAAGTGAACTTAGGTAAATGTCTACTTCAGCAGAAGTAAAACTTCCCCAAGTGAAAGGCTCAAGTCCCGCAAACATTTATAGCTTCACCTCCACCGTGCTTGTGGGTTTTACAAGCCGACTCTTGTCCTTCTCTGACAGCCTCTCCGTGGGAGCCTTTGCCCCCATTAGAAAGCATGCAGCAGACAGTCATTCTATCCTTTTCAACACACAAGTTCCTTCAGTCCATTCCAGTGCAGGGTTTGGTGGAAAGGCATCGTCATGACAAGACACCAGAAATTTAAGAGGTCCTCAGAGTTGCTCACAGCTGGCAGGGGTTTGAGAGAAGCGCCACTCGTGGGCTCCTGCATGCGAGAAGGACTTACACAAAGAATCACTGGGTTGCAATCAAGTCCCTCATGAAAACAAACAATAATACAGGGAAAGGTGATAGGCACCATCTCCAAAGCACTGGAAGTCACAGAAGTTGACTAATTTAAACCTAGACAAGACAGATACCTCCAGGCTAGCCTTTGCTATAAGGAATAGTAACAGAGAGGGAGCCCTGTTAGTCTCCCTTCTATCAAAACAAAACAGCCGTCAAGTAGCGCTTTAAAGACTAACAAAATAGTTTATTAGGTGATGAGCTTTCATGGGGCAGACCCATTTCTTCAGCTCTATAGATTACAGGTTTGTTAGAATACAGACTAACACGGCTCCTTCTCTGTTACTGATCTATAGATGTCAAGAAGTGGGGCTGACCCCACAGAAGCTCATCACCTAATAAATTATTTTGTTAGTCTTTAAAGTGTTGCATGACTGCTGTTTTGTATTACCGTAAAGAATAATTCTGCCTGAATTACAATGAGGTAATAGTCACAGTACCAGAAGAATGTCCTATGAGTTCTAAACACTAGACATGAGCAACTTAATGCCCAAGGGGATTTGGTTATGGCAGACACAAGCAATGGAAAAAAGAAATGTTAGGATAGAAGTGGGAACTCAACCAAGGCTAAAAGGGCTACGTGCTTTGGGCATCTATAGATTTGTGTGTTTACCGAGCCTGATTCTGCTCTTATGTACCCTGGTGTAAATCAGTGGTAATTCCTCTGACCCCTGAGGATTTAAATCAATTCAAAACTGGCACGAGGAAAAGAAGACCATACACATGCAAGTTAAGTTTGTCATATCCATTAGGTTTACTCTTTCCTGATTAACTTTAAAGCTGAAGGAGATGTAAGATGTGATGGAGCCAAAGCACCTTTGATGCTCAAGTAGCATCATCCCTGTGGGAATAAAATCTCTCTTTTTATAAATAAGACCCACTGCTTACTCTTCCAGTCCAATGGAGCTCAAATCAGTGGCCTGAAATCCTTAAACTACCATTATCTAAAGGGAACCCGCTTTCCCCCCACTGATATTTATTACTTTTGTCAGAAATTAGTGAGAGCTCACTGGCTGAATAATAACATGCCAAAAGTCGTTTTTCAGCATTGCTAATATAATTAAGGATATCATGGGAGAAAGCTACACACCAGGAGAAATGCTGCCTCTGAATCTGACAGCTCTTTTCACCCTGGTAAGGCTGAAATATGAAATACAAGAAAAAAGCATTGAACTGGAACCAGCATCTTAGTGGTGAAAAACCCACAATGAGCAACAGTTCCCAGATATTTAAACCTCAGCGAGGCAGCTGGCTGTTTCCACGTGTGCCTTTTCACTCTTGAGTTGGGGCAAGAGAAAGTTTGGGACTTGTTCCCTAAGCCGTTAGCTAACACAGGAGAAACGTGTGGCACTGTCATTCAGAAATCACCATTCGTCCCACATCAACCCGCTGTCAGTTCTGAAAATACCTTGGCAACAACAATCCAGCTGAATTGCCTTTTTGATCAATATATTCATCAAGCGAACATACACCATACTTGGGTTCTTGTACCGTCATGCCTGACAGATCTCTGTGTGTCTCTCACACACACATGCACACAATAACTTGTGACAGCCTCCTGTATTAGCCACAATTATTGCTTGACTGCCTGGAGGGCCAGTACTGCTCTTAGCTTCCCGCTGTGACCGAAAACTCAGGATGGCTGAGCCAGCCATCAAATCAGATGTCCCTGCTTGTTGGAGCATAGAGTTTGCATGCCGGACAGCAGGCAGCAGTGGAACAGTGCAACGGCAGGTCCCCACCACCCAATTTCACACATACAGGTTGAACCTCCCTTGTCCGACACCATTGGGACCTGACTGGCGCTGGACGAAAAAATTTGCTGGATCAGTAGTAGGCATCCTTCAGTCTGCACAGACTATGGATCGCGCCCTTTAAAGTTTCAATTTAAGACTTCATTTACAGCGTCTATTGTGGCTATAAAGACCCACACGAGAGTGACAGTCCTTGCTGCACCTCTTGCAGATGTAGTGGGTGTCTGGCAAGTCCTTATTGTGCTTTCTGTGCGCTCGCTTCTCGTCTGCTAGCTGTCTGATCCTCATCTCGCCCTTCTGAAGGCCCTTGTGTAACCCCTGCCTCCATCTGCCGCGGTCATCTGCTAGTTCTTCCCAGTTGTCCAGCTCGACGTCTACCTCTCTGAGGTCTCTCTTGCAGACATGTTTGTAACGCAACTGGGGGCGTCCAGGGGGTCTTTTGCCAGAGGCTAGCTCACCATACAGGATGTCTTTTGGAATCCTTCCATCATTCATCCTGTGGACGTGGCCAAGCCAGCGGAGCCGACGCTGCCTGAGGAGGGTGTGCATGGTTGGGATTCCAGCTTGCTCGAGGACGGCAGTGTTGGTCACTCTGTCCTTCCATGATATTCCAAGGATGCGCCTGAGGCAGCGCAAGTGGAAGACGTTCAGCCTCTTTTCCTGGCGGGCATACAGGGTCCAAGTCTCGCTGCCATAAAGGAGGGTGCTGAGGATGCAGGCTCTGTAGACTTGCATTTTGGTGTGAGTGTACAGCTTGTTGTTATTCCACACTCTCTTGCTGAATCTGGACAGAGTTGTGGCCGCTTTTCCGATCCTCCTATTTAGCTCAGTGTCCAACGACAGGGTGTCAGTGATGGTGGACCTGAGGTAAACGAACTCGTGGACAACCTCTAACGTATAGTTGTCAATGCTGATTGGTGGGGATGCAGCAACATCCTGACTGAGTACGTTCATCTTCTTTAGGCTGATGGTAAGCCCAAAGTCCTTGCACGCTTTGGAGAACCGATCCAGCAGTTTTTGAAGCTGGTCTTCTGTGTGAGACACTACAGCAGCATCGTCTGCGAACAGCATGTCTCTGATGAGGACTTCTCGCACCTTAGACTTAGCTTTCAGCCTTGCAAGGTTAAACAGTTTCCCATCAGATCTTGTGTGCAGCAAGATGCCCTCTGTTGAAGATCCAAAGGCATGCTTCAGGAGGAGTGCGAAGAAGATCCCAAACAATGTCGGAGCAAGCACGCATCCTTGTTTGATGCTGCTCCTGATTCTGACAGCATCAGATAATGCGCCGTCATATTGGATGGTTCCTCTCATGTTTTCGTGGAACGACTGGATCATCTTGAGTAACCGTGGAGGACAGCCTATCTTGTGGAGCAGTTTAAACAGACCATCCCTGCTGACCAAGTCAAAAGCCTTGGTCAAGTCGATGAAGGCTATGTAGAGTGGCTTTCTCTGCTCCCTGCACTTCTCCTGCAGCTGCCTTAGAGAAAAGACCATGTCAACGGTAGACCTCTCTGCGCGGAATCCGCACTGCAATTCGGGGTACACCCTCTCAGCAGTCTTCTGGAGTCTGCCAAGGGTGACGCGAGCGAACAGTTTACCAGTGACGCTTAGGAGGGAGATTCCACGGTAGTTGTTGCAGTCGCTTCTGGTCTCCTTTGTTCTTATACGACATTACAATTTTAGCGTCACGCATATCCTGTGGAACCTCACCCTCTTTCCAGCACAGGCACAGTAGCTCATGCAGGGATTCCAGGAGTGTGTCCGTGGCACATTTGATTACCTCTGGTGGTATACCATCCTGACCAGGGGCCTTTCCTGCTGCAATGCTGTCGATGGCTGTCTTCAGTTCACTGGAGGCCAATATTGTCTAGCACATTGTCAACACTTTCACTGCTTCCTGGACTCTTAAAAGACAAGTAGAGGTAAATTAAAACTAAATAACAGCACAGAACACTGAGAGTCAGGACTCATGGCTGTAAACAAACTATGGGACTGCGGGAAAGTTGGCCACATCCATGATAAGTGGTCGTTCGGGTAAGCAAAATCATGCCGGATTATGGATGTTGCCAGTGTGATGAAGCGGGGGATACCTGTGTGTGTGTGAGTGGCTCACAGAGGGTGGGGGGCTCCTGCTGAGGGTAACCCTGGTGACCAGGTAACACCTTTGTACCGCAGACAAAGGAGGAGGTGGAGCCTGAGGGGTTTGAATTGGAACTGGGAGTTGGAAGCAGTTAGTCTGGGCTGGGAGAGAGAGAGAGACAAAGGAGGGGGCAAGGCCCCAGCTCTGGGGGCCCCCTCTCCCCAACATGGATTGGACTGGCTGTCTCTGCCTGCTGTACTGACTCCTCTGTATAATGCTGTGTCCTGTCAGCTAATAAACCTGCTGTTTTCGTGCTGAGTAAGAGACTCTCCTGCCTGCGGATAGGGTGCAGAGCTTGGGGGACCCCAGAACCCCATCACAGCCAGACACGACAGTGCCGGATTACAGAGGTTCACCTACACACACACACACACACACACACAGACACAGAGTCATGGCTCTCAGTGCATCTTTGTAGAAAATGCCAACTTCCAACAAGACTGAGCTGCCTGAAGTAATCACGTGTGTGAGAGAGACAATTGCCAGCGGTGGTCAATGGATAGTCGCATGTGTAAAGCTAAGCACGCGCTTGAGCGACTGACTGGATCAGGGCCTGATTGCAGCACCATCCTGCTCCTGCTGAGATCAGTAGCAAAACTCCAGTTGTTGCCACCCGGCCTCTCATGTTAGTCTTTCCCTTGATCCCTAACTCCTCCCTCTCCGTAGGCCACCACTTAGAACGACACAGTTGGTCCTGCTGAGCCCATGAATGGCCACACAGCAGCACAAAGATGCGTCTGGAGATGGTGACGTTCCTCCTCGCCTCTGGGTGGTCTGGAGTCAAACTGTTACTGGATCCGTTTCAACTTCCCCATTTCACCACTGGCCTGAAACAGCTGAAAGCCCAAATCCCCATGCAACAGTATTTGGTAGGTCCTTTAGCAGATCCCATGCTGGGAGCACATAAACATTTGCAGACTCTGAAGACACTGAACTACTTATTACACTGCTGTCGGCCTAGCTATAGCACTCAGCAGAAGCTACAGGGGCTGGAATTTCAATCCATTTGTATAAGAAGTCATGATTTAAAGCATGGACACAGGCTGGAAGATTTAAATGTAACCCTTGAGCTTCGACATTAAAGCTCCTGCAGCACTTCACTCAGGGTAAATTGCACTCATGAATTTAAATGGCACAATGCTAATGACTCAGCTGTCAACCCCAATTTTGGGGCCTGGTCTCTTGCAGCAATCTAAACCAGCGGTTCCCAGCCTTTTCAGTACCACGGCACACTTCAGTGAGACAGACAATTCCATGGTGCACCCACTTTTTTCAGCTGAATTGATTGCTCCCAAACATCACATTTACTATGGCTACAGTCTTACTAGGGAGGTCTGTAACATAGTCGTGCGCACAACAAGCTAAACAAGGATTAAATGCATAAATGCTTCAAATCCACCCCAGAATACACTGTCTTAGGCAGCGAGCACAGACGCATTTTGAAAATCTGCTCAATGCCATGCTCGGGATGTGATTAAACAAGTAACCCCTGAAAGCAGGCTCCTCTCTCGGCCAGCCCATTGGAACCAGAATGTGGCATTTAAACCTGGAGTGGGGGCGGGCTCCGTGCTAGCTTATTGTCAGTAATATGGCAATACAGGTTGAACCTCTCTAGTTTGGTGCTCTCTGATCCTGCAATATCCGTGGTTCGGCTTGTTTTTAGTTAGCTAGTTGACCGCTTAGCATGGGTGCAGCCATGTTTCCTGTGGTCCCTTGAAGTTTGTATACAGCCACCAGTCCTGGCTCTCAGTGTTCTGTGCTGTTATTCAGCTCTAATTTACCCCTAAATATCTTCTTAAAGCTCAGTAAGCAGTGGAAGCGTTAATGCTGATAGACAATACTGACCTCCCAAGGTTCGGCAAATTCTCTGGTTCGGCACCAGTTCGGTCCCAAGGTTACCAAACTCAAAAGGTACAATGCATATATGAAAGTCCTCTCTCCGCCTAGTTGGTTATCTCCATGTTTCCCTTTTAAATCAAAGGGCATGGATGTTAAAAATGTCATTTGTGATACTTAATCTGATGATAGGCAGATGAGAGAGAAAGGAAGAACAGCCACTAGTGGAATATGTAGAGTTGAGGCTATTTATCTGTCTAATTAAGTGTATCCCCCACTGTCATAGGTAGGCAACTTTCACAGCAGTAGCCAAATCCCTGGGGACCTTGTCTGAGTTTCTGGCACATCTTGTTTTGTTCATCCAACAAAGAGTTCTAAAAATGGCTGTTGATGGATGTTCCAGGAGACAATTTTATCATGGTAATTATAAACGACAGTCCCAGTGATTTAACTAATGGAGTGATTAATGCAGTGATGTCCTGACATCTAGGCCAAGAAAATATTTTAAGACTTTGTTGTAAATCTCTTCTTCCCTTTGGGTGTCTTGTGGAACAAGCCAGAGATGGCAAAAGAATCCTTTTTGTATCAGTACTGCACTGCCAATAGCAGGACAAATTCACCCCAAGTCAAGGTGATATGCAAGCTTCAGGGCTTACACAGGACTGAAATACAGCACAGACTCAAGCAGGTCCTCAGCAGAGTAGTGAATGTCTCACACACAGAACCACAAAGCTGCTCTCATATAGCAGGCCAGAGCCCGAGCACCTCTAAGCAATCTGTTACAGAGACAATCGCAGAGGACACCGAAGCCGCTCCATTCAATTCAGAAGGTTTTGGTTTCCAGATAGACTGAGACAACCCGCCGGCCCTCCACATTCAGGCCAAAAGAGACCGGAGAGGGTTCCCAGCTTGCGACAGGAAGCTCCTGGGAGAGAGTAGAACAATGCCCCTGAATCCCAGAGAAACCCCCGAAGGCTCTAGCAAGATGCAGGTGCTGTTTGTGTTGGATGCTCAGCAGCTCTCGTTTCAGGCAGGAGAGAAGCTGCCTGAGCCCATGTGATAAAAACAAGGCGTTATTTTAAAAGAGGTATTTTTATAAAACAAACTCCCGGCAGGATGCACAGTGCTACCCCGCCCCCCGCTTCCCCCGGGATAAACCACTTTTCTGAATTCCAGGGCTGCTTCCTGGCAAACAATCTGTCAGGGTCAACAGGATGGGAGCTCCCGGTCTCTGCTGCCTGCAAGCGGGGAGGAGAAATGTCCCATCAGGCTGCAGGAGGGACCTGAGCCAGCAGAGGTGCAGAGTGCTGGTACTGCACTAAGATGACGCTGCCATGTTACTCCAGCCCAGGCCTGCTGATGGGAGGTGGGGGGGGAGGCAGAAAGGGCAGTTGCCCCCAGGCCTTTCAAATTGCCGTGGCAGCCTTACTGCACCACTCAGTGCGGCTGGGAGGGAGGTCCAGCCCTCAAGTTTGGGTGGCGCTAAGCACTAGTTGCCCTTGGCCCCACCTCTTTTGCCTTTGGCCACAACCCTTCTAGAGGCACAGAGCTGTGCCCCTCTCCCCCCTTGACATGGGACCCCAGTGGCTGTCAGCCCCCCTGGTCTGGCCTAGTGGAGGAGCGAGGCCTGGAAAAGGCCATGTAGCAGTTTTCTCTTCCAGTGGTTTCCTGTCGCAAGCTGGGAACCCTCTCCAGTCTCTTTTGGCCTGAATGTGGAGGGCTGGAGGGTTGTCTCAGTCCATCTGGAAATCGAATCCTCCTTTTTTACCCTAGAGTAAGGAAACAAGGACACGGGGAGAACATAAAAACGACCATACTGGGTCAGACCAAAGGTCCATCCAGCCCAGTGTCCTGTCTTCTGACAGAGGCCAATGCCACTTGCCCCAGAGGGAGTGAACAGAACAGGAACTCACCAAAGCGATCCCTCCAACCTCTAACAAACAAAGGCCAGGGACACCATTCCTACCTGTCCTGGCTAATATCCATCGATGGACCTACCCTCCATGAATGTATCTAGCTCTTTTTTGAACCCTGTTAAAGTCTTGGTCTTTACAACCTCCTCTGGCAACTCCCCAGGCCTGACTACACACTGCGTGAAGAAAGACCAGATATTCTGGTACTTCCAAGAACAACACGCTCACCCCTTTTACAAGGCATGCTTGGTGAAGTATAGCAAGAGACAGACAGAACTGAGTCTGTGGGCACTTCTGGACCCAGAGTGGGCCTTCTCATGGGTTTGTACAGCCCCTAGCACAGACAGGCATCCAAGTGCTACTGCAACATGAATGTCAAATATTAATAATGTTGCTGGAGAAACCCGTCCACACTCTGCTGCCTTTGGTGGTGGAGAGTTTTACAGATGTGTGTTACATCCATGAGAATGCAGATTTTTATACACAGGAGTTTTTTGCCCAGTCCAACATTTTAACCATCTCTTTTACATGCTGCTCTGTCAGTTCTTTTTCAAATCCAAGAGTCTGACTGTCTTGTCCACAAATACTATTATGTAGCCCCCGGTGCCACTGACATCTGTGGCTCATGGATTCTTTTCACAATTCCTTAAGCACTGCTGCATGTGGGAGAGATCAGCATGATGAGACCATTCCCAGGGGTTAGTTACTATCTCTAATCGCAGGTTAGACACTCACCAAACCAGATCCTTCTATGGACTGGTCAGCTGTCCTTCCCCTATTTATTGTTAAGTTGCTGACACTGACCAGAGGTTAGACCCCCTGCATTTCTCTGCCCTAGGCCTTTCCCATTGCTTCTTCCACCAGTCCCTAATTACACGGTACCTATATGTCACCAAGCAGATCAATACAAGTCAGAAAAATCAATAGGCGCCCTGAAGAGTTTACTGCCTGTCATTCAGGGGCTGTGCTATCTGGAAGGAACAGGACTGTACTGCTCTGAAAGGCTGGATGGAATTCATTAGATGGCACAAGTGCATGGGTGAAAGTAACTTACAATTTCTTACAGACACTGCAACCTGGGTCCTGTCCAGGTCTTCAAATGGCTCCCTGCTGGCTTTTGCCACAGCTCTTGCTGGAGCTGCATGTAACCTCTCTGCCCAAATCCCGTTCTCATGGCACCAATTAATGTTCATGTATTTTCAGTAACCGGATTTACCACCTCCTGGGTGGGAAACGACCAGCTGCTGAGAGTGCCGAGGAGCGGCAGACTCTGGCCTAATAGAAATCATTCAATAGCTGACAGCGGATGAGACGAGCCGCGATGGGTTCCAAGCTTTTGCTTGCTGCTGCGTCTCACATCACAGGCACGTCCACCAGCTCCCCCACTGCCTTGGCTGATGAGCGTTTCAGGACCCCTGCTGAGGGTAACCGTAGATCCCACACACATAATTTACTGCCATAATCGCATCTCCTCAGATGAAAGCAAAGACTCTTCCTTGTGGCATCCATCCCCTCCACTCTGGTCCCTCCGCTGCTTTTAGCTGCCTCTCACCCCTATCATTTCCATTCCATTCCCTGCTGCCTCCCTTCCCAGGCCTCTGTGCGCCTCTCCTACCCCTCCTCTTTTAACAGCAATGCTGGCACCAGCAGTCCTGCTCCTGCTATTTTCATCACCCAGCACTTCGTTCAGCCATCCGTACGCATTCTTCTCACCAGCCACGGGAACGTTTCGACCTGTTAATGCCCCCAGTGATCACTGGGGCACGCGCTGTCCTTCCCAGCACCTTCGGATGGCCCTTTCGCATCCTTGTTAGAATCCATCGGCTCTGTCTTGCTGTGAGTTCCATAGCTATGGAGCAGTTGCCCAAAATGATTTCAACAAGGGATCTTTCAACACCATTTCCTTTTAATTCCAGGGAGAGGAGTCAGGTGCATCTGTAAACCCCCTTCTCCCCCTTTCCTTCTCTTCCTGCTCTTTTTAGCAGCCAAATAAGTAATGTGAAGAAATACACATGCTTGAGCAGATATGAGCAAGTGACCCGCCGTCTCCTTTTGCTTGAGGGAGTCAAGAAACGAAATGCATTGGGAGCAGGTTTAAAGCAAACACAAGGAAGTATTTCTTCATATAATGCACAGTCAACCTGTGGAACTCCTCGCCAGAGGACGTGGTATGGCCAGGACTTTAAGAGCTAGCTAAGTTCCTAGAGGATAGGCCCCGCAATGGTTATGAGCCAGGAGGGTGCCCCAGCCTTTGTTTGTCAGAAGGCAGGAATGGGCAACAGAAGTGAATTTATTTGTGGATTCTCTGTTCTACTCACCCCACTGTCAGAAGACAGGACGCTGGGCTAAATGGATTCTGGTCTGACCCAGTTTGGTGGTTCTTATATTCTTTCCCCTCCACTTCCTGGCTTGGGAAACAGCTGCTCCACAGATCCCCACTCCCCTATGACCAGGACCTGACAGCTCACCCTCGTCTTTCGATCCACTGCAGCCACTGGACATGAGGCTTGGCTGGGAGATGTACTAACCACAGAGGAGAGTGCAACACAGGAAAGGACTTTGCATGCCAGTGTGACAATAACTGCTGCCAACTTCCCTGCAAAGTCTTTGTGTTCTCTTGGGGGAGCCCATGGGATGTGGAGACACTTGGAATGAGCTGTGACGAACTGGGGGGTTTTAGTCACCTCATTATGTTGCATGTGAGTTCTACTCTCCTATGCTAACGTGGGGTCCCGTGTGTGTGTGTGCCTCAGTTTCCTGAGGCTCTGCACCAGTACCTAGGTGGTGATGGGAATTTCGGGCATGACACACTGAGGGAGGCTACCCCCACCTCCTGCACCCCACTTTGCAACCTGACCCGGGAGGAGGTACAGCCAGGCAACAACTTTTATCCAAGAAGAAGGACAAAAAAGCAGGAAAAGGGACCTGGCTGTGGGGCTGGGACCAGGCTGTTGAGCACATGGGTTCACCTGGGCTGGCTTGGCTGCAGTGATAGGCGTGGCTCAGTAAGCTGTGACCTTGGCCTCTAGAAAAAAAGTAAGAGACCGTGTGGAGGGTCACAGCCAGTGTTCCCCGTAAGCTGAACGCTCAGGTGGACACCAGGGAGAGAGTCAGGTGCTGCCCAGCTGCTCAGCAGAGCGCCCAGAGCCGCTCACCGTGGACAACGTGTTTCCATTGGAGGTGCACATCTGCACATGCCTTGACACACACAAAATTTATTCCACCCATGGGTGGAAAACCTTAGAAGGAACCCTGGTCACAGCGAGCCGGTGAAGCTGACAGTAACTGCCTAGAAACACAGGGTCCCCAGCGCACAGCCAAAGCTTTGCCTCACTCCCTCCAGCGTACTTCTTGCCCTTTATGAAAATGCTTGGCCAGGCTCGTCTCCAGGGCTGCCGAGGTGCCTCCAAGAGAACTTTAAAATACATCCTAACTGCAGCCTAGCTCCTTACAAGCCTTCTTTCCTCTCAAGCAATTCTCCCTCCCATTCTCAACCCCCTCGGCAAAGCAAGAGGCGTGATGTGTCATGAGACGGGGGTTATTTCACACCATCAGGGTGGGAGTAATTTCTGATGCTCTGGGGCCTTCACAGCCCCCTCTCTGTTTGCATCAATGGAGCTCTGGCAACATGGGGCAGACCTACTTTGTATGAGCTGTCTGCCTCAGCACAGACAGGTCCAGGACAGCCCCAACGCACTGTGAAGCCATCTCAAGAGGCAGTTGCTCTTCCAGATTCTTGGCCCGGTTTCTTGCTTTACCATGGCCTGTCACTTCCTTGTCTTCCCATTTCCCAGAGCTGTTTTAGTTCTTTCCAGTCCAGCCGGCTTGCACATGAGCCACATTGATGAAAGCAACCCGCTTTCAGCCTCCCGGAGGAAGGGCTGAGGCTTGGCAGTGAGCTGTTTTATGGGGACAAGCCCCTTTTGTGCTGATTGCCAAGGAACTGACTCGGCTCATCTCCTTTGTTACGGGGCTTGCAAAAGAGCCAATGCAAAGCTATGGCTGGCTTGGGTGCCAAGTGATCTACAGCCAAGGGGGAAATAAGAGCAGAGGAAAATGAGAGTTAACTCAAAAAGCGGCTGGGGGCGGGGGCTGCCTGCAGGTCTTTGATCCCTGCCAAGAAATGCAGAGCAGTTCCCCCGACAGCCCAAGGGTGACCAGAAGAATGTGGGGAAGATTCTCCCATGACGTAATTGAAAAGCAAACCTCAAACTTCACTGACTTATCTGGCTCCAGTGCTCTGGGAGGCTGCAGCTGTGAAATGGGAGAAATCACATTACAAAGTTTTCACACCAGAGAAACAAAACAGGGCATAGCTCTGCTTCAGAACGCTAGGTCCTGGTCAGCTCTAGGATACCGAATAGATACTATTTACAAGGCTCTGCACTAGGCCAAAGCAGCAGGGTCGCACTTCCTTCCGCCCCGTCACTTCTGTAATTTCACATGCACCCTATGGCACCGTTTTACCTGCTACTGGCTACACTGAATAGCCTCCCATGCTCACTCAACCTCGTTGCATGTTCCAGACCCCCAACAAGCCTTCATGCAACTTCTTAGGCAACAAACTAAATCTACTTTGGTGCCAAACTGCAGTTGCCAAGAGTCTAAACCAATCCCAGACCCTTAATCCCTTCTTTAGTCCTCTGTGTCCCAGGTGCTCAGAAACCTGCCTCGCCTCGCTGTGTTTATTCAGCCTCTGCTGCTGTCTCAGATTCCACCCACCAGCTGAGTTCTCATGCCGCTCAGGCCATTTTGGCACACACAAAACGTAAGCTCAGGGCGGACACAGGGACAAACACACAACAGGTTAGCTTTGCAGCCATCGTTCGGGCCTATAAAAATAGCCATCACTGGCATTTTTCATGTAGGCACATCGTCTGGATTTACAAATGCAAGCGCGGGACCCATAGAACATTACAGTGCATCTCGCAGACCAATATAAGGCATTTGTGATGCTAATAGCCCATTCCCTTGGAATCTGACTGAGGGATGTCATTATTCTTTGCCGATTGAAACACAATATCAACCAGAAAGTGGAACGAAACTTTGCATTTGAGTTCCTGGCATCTCTTTCAAGACGAGGTGCACGAGTTGATCCATCCACAAAAGGGGGATAACAGCTCTTCCCTACTTTCCGGGATGGTTGTGAGGTTTAATTCATGAGATTTGCAATGTCTATAAAGTTTGTGAGATCCCTGGATGAAGGGCACTTGAGCAGTGCAAAATATTATGGGATTGTACTGGTTGCGTATCTTTCAACACGGTGCACATGTTCTCTGCCAGTCCTATTCTGATACCAGAGCCTCACCACAAACGAGATGAAGACTAGTCCAGATGACCTGCCATGGGGACACCACCCATTGGAGGGGAATCCATAGGGTACCAAAGAATCTCCCGCAGGCTTTGGGTGTTTAATTTGGGCTACCAAGAATCATCAAGATTGCCAAAGGCAATTACATGCTGAGCCACATGAGAGAGAACCAATGCACAGGAGCGTACCAGTTTGTACCTGTCCTGGAGATAAAAGCTTGCCTGCTTGAGGCACAAATCAGATTAGTGACTTCCACCAGTGCTAGATTTACCTGCAGTGAGGAGAAAAACTATAGCAACAGAAAACCCTGTTAACATGAAGCTATGCACAGCTTTGTTCTTGTTCACTGATAGGGCACCTGCTGGAAGCAACTTCGATGGGGAGGTTCAGACCAGGGAATGAGGGGGTTATTTGTCAAATTAAGGTTAGGGTGAGTGCTCCAGGATCACCATGTGATCAGTGAGTCTGTTGTCAAGCTAAATCAAGCCCACTTGCTCCTTTTGGCTGCCTTTCCTGCAGCAAAAGCTGTCCACTAGCTTCTCAAAGATGAATTTGAAGGTCAGTGTATAAACATCATGCCCTTGTTCTCCAGCCCAGCACCTGACAGATGGAATCTGAGCCTCAGCTCTTTGTAGAGAGAGACTAGTGCAAGCAACACACGGATGAGCATGCTTGCTAAGACCAGATGACCTTTATCCAACGATCTTCCTTTGGAACTTACTGTGCCATGTGGCAAAGGACTTTTTCCTCATCTATTTCCTCTGTTAAATATTTTCAAAGGACAGGATAAACAAATTCTAAATAAGAGGAAGCTCGAACGGTACAGACTGCTTATCTCCAGGAACGGAGCTAAGGAAAGATCAAAGCAAGGGGAAGAATCAGGCCCGCTGGCAGCCAGAAAGACTCTTCCTGCCTCGGAGCAGCTGAGCACATTGTTGCCACTGATGCAATTCGCTGTTGATGGAAGGTTTAGAGATACGATGGGCCACATTTGCCTGTGGCACTACCAGCTCCGTGTTCCAGAAGGGGCAGAGCCGACAGCAGAAGGGGTGGGGCCAAGAGCAGTCACTATGGTCTGGGCCCCACCCCACACCCTCTCAGGTGCTGGTAGCCAGAGCAGCATTACTGCAGTACCTCAAAGGTGGTAGCCTGAAGCTCTGGGGCACCCGCCCCTTTGTCCTCCCCATTGGCAGGCCTGGGCACTACTTGTATTGAGGCCCATGGGATTTGTGCCTGCTCATGCCAGAGCTGAAATTGCCTCTTTGCCTCTTTCTCTCTGGCATAAGCCAACATAATGGGCTGGTTTTCAAAAGTGACTGCAGCCCAGCACCCTCAGGACCTGTCTAGGGCCAAACCAGAGAATTTGCCAGACCACAGGAGGTCAATATTGTCAAGCGCATTACCAACATGTCCACTGCTTACCGAGCTCTTAGGAGACATTTAAGGGTAAATTACAACTAAATAACAGCACACAACACTGAGAGCCAGGGCTGGTGGCTGGAAACAAACTTTATGGGTCCGCAGGAAACTTGGCCACACCCATGAGAAGTGGCTGTCCAGCTAACTAAACTCATGCCGGATTGCAGATGTTGCCAGACAAAGGAGCTCTGGATTAAAGAGGTTCAACCCATAACAGGTTTGAGAGGCCTCTTTTCAGTAAGTGTTAAGCACCCCGCAACCCTGCCCTTCACAGCGTCACCAGCTGGCCACCCGGAATCACTAACCCCTTTTGGAAAAGGCAGCGTTGTGCCTATGCTCTGAAGTTCCAGAGGATGAGGGTAAACGTCTCTCTCTTATTCCTGCATCAGCAGGTACCAAGGCAAGTTACCAAGGCTTTCCATCAGGGCGAGTTTCCTGCCCGACCCCCGACTCTGCCCTTCTCTTTTCCTTGGGGCCATGAGAAATTAAATGTCACACCGCACCCGTGTTCATCAGCCCATGAGACAGGGTGTCAAAGAAACCCAGTGCCCTCTGCATTCTAGATGACCTTCAGTGGAGACCTCTACCAGCCTGTCAGCTTCGGGACTGTTTGGGCAGGCGTGTTCTGCCCACCCTCCCGTTTTTTAGCATGTGACGTGGCTGTGAATACTCTGGAATGCAAACAGAGAACCCCTCTCTGCTCTCCGAGGTCCACACTAAAGCTGCTGTATGTAGAAGGTACTGGGAAGCTTTTGGCAACTCAAGGAAAGGGTGAAATCAAACACAATAAATAGTTACAAGACACGCAGTGGCATTACAGGTCCTCTCCCTCTGCCTACCACCTGTTCTGTCCTGCAGAGATTTTTGTAACAGGTCTGTTACATACCCGGTAGCTGTCAGTGTTCCCCATAAGCTGAGTGCTAGGACGGCCACCTTGGAGGGATTCAGGCACCGCTCTGGGGGTTACCACAGCACCTACAGCCGGTAGCATGTGTTTCAATGAGCCCACTCTGCCACGGGCCAGGAGCCGCATTCTCCCCTGGCTCGCACAGCCTCGTCAGAGAGCGTGGACAAAGGTGCAATTGCAGGGCTGAATTCTCTCCTCAGTTCTGCTTGTGCAGCCCAGCTGAAGACACAAGTACGACTGAGGGCAGAATCCAGCCTGCGGTGTCTTTCTGGCTGGTGATGGTGCTCACGCCAGAAGGAACCCAGCTGGGTTGTCGGACCCCAGAGCAAATGGGGTTTGGGAAGGGACAGAAACTTTTTTTTTTTTGGGTCTGGGGAAACTGAGAAAATTCAAGATGGTGATTGAGGCACAAGCCTCTGACTCTGCTAGGGAGGGGCAGTAATTCCACAGGTGCCCAAGCTTCTTTCCCACCATCCATCCCACAGCCCACTTTCTCTTTTATAGCAGCCCAGCTTTTTTCACATGCTGGGACGTATTGGCAAAGGGGCTGACGCTGTGCTGCCAGGGACCAGAAATCAGGTATTGTCTCTAGGAAGCAATCAGCAGAGCACCATATGCTATCCTTCCCCGCCCCCCAGTCGCCTTGCAAGTCACATTTTGCTTTACACCTATCTGACAGAGCTGGAAGGGACCTTCAGAGGTCATCAAGTCCAGTCCCCTGCCGGCTCAGCAGGACCTATCACCAGCCCTGGCAGGTTTTGGTTTTGGTTTTAATTTATTTGACGAAGACCCCTAAATAGCCTCCTCCAGGATTGAGCTCACAGCTCTGGATTTAGCCGGCCAATGCTGAAACCACTGAGCCACCTGCACATTTCCATAGTCTTTCCTTGTGCCGCTTCTCCTGGTGCAACCCAGCCTGGTTCAATTTAGATTCCACCTCTGAATTTATGTGACAGAAACGCAAAGCCCCACGTGCCCATCTGATCAGCTGCAGAGCTGCAAGGGCTGAAATGATTGATCTTGGAACAGATAACGTCTCATTGCTTTAGCTGGCTCCCCTGCTCCAATATGTTATAGGCTCTCTCGTTGCCCTTGGCTGCCTACACATGGCCCTTTATCTCGAAATCAGAGGGCTGGAGCCCTCTTTTTATTATACTGTATTCATTTTGCTCAAGTCTGCAGAGCACTGCTAAATTCCTTCAGTTCCACTAGTGGGGTGGGAGGATGGGGGTGGGGAAAAATAGGAGCCACATTTTAATTTCACGAGATAAAAGGTCAGGTGAGGCAAGGGAGGAAAAGCTAATCGATTGCTGGAGCCAAGAAAGTTGATCAAAATTTCCACCTTTCAGACAATATCACAGGAGGTGCAAGGGACCTGTCAGAGTGATCCCTAAAGTAGCTCAGCCTTGTAAAGGGGGGGGCTCAGGAAATCTAAGCCTGGAGTCCCCTTACAGCGACACAAACTGTGCAAGTGGGAACACACCACCCTTGTCTTCAAAAGGCCGAGTCCAAATTAAGGTTGAAGGGGGTTAGAAACCTCGACTGATAATGGAGGAGAAATGGATACAGCCCAGATAGTCAATGAACTAGCAGAGATACATGTCAAACCATGTCAGATGGGACAAAGGCTGATTCAATATTTGTTCTTGTTTCTATTCTGAGAAGAGAAAGTAACGAATGTGCTGACCCCCTCCCTTCCGCCAGGGAACCCCAGAGAGGCGATAATCACAACCGCAAAGAAGATGAATCTGAAATTCCAAGCTAGAATCACTGTATTGCCCAGCACCAAGCGACTACCAACTAACATGGACACCCAGAAGTTCAGACAATTAACACAAAGCTCTAGTCAAGAACACACAAACAAAAGAGAAAAACAGGAAAAAACGTCTACTAATTCCCCTCCCTCACTAGTCCTTACACCCATATATGCTGCTCCTCTTTGGCCTCAGGAAAACTCAGTATGTGAAGCAAATCAGGTGAAACTGGTACTTCACAGGCAAGTTCAAATGTGGTTTTAACATCTTGTGACACTGGTGGCCTTCCAGTGCTTGAGCTCTCACTAATAAGGGACAGATGGATGGAATTAACTGTATGTGGTGCGTGATGCATGAGAGACTATATGCCTATCTGTGTGCATATAAATACACATGCACACATACTACAGGTATTCAGGTTTTTACAAATGTCATTCATCTGTTGGGGAAACCAGACATACAAGGGGAAATCTTGGGCCTCTTGAACTCGGGGAGAATTTTGCTATTGACTTCCATTTCCCCCAGTTCAACTTGTGACAAGCTAATAAGCTCACTGCCCACTGAAAGAAGTTTGGGTACGGTAAGCTGGTGCTATAGCAACAAGCTGCAGGGATGGCATTTGTATTTCTTTGTATTATAGTAGCACCTGGTGGCTCCAACCTAGAGCAGGAGCCTGTGGTGCGAGGTGCTGTACACCCTGAGAAAACTTACGCTCAAAAGAAAGAAAGGTAGCATTAGTATCTCCACTGTATAGCTGCGGCACTGAGGAGACACAAAAGGAGTAAGTGATTTGACCCAAGTCACACAGTCAGCCTGTGGCAGAGCCATAATTTGTATCTGTATCTCCTGACTCTCGACCCAGTGCATTAACCTCAAAACCACCTTCCTCTGTAGGCATTGTACGTGCTAAACACGCCTGGCTCTACCAGTGACAGACTGAACCTTACCCTCGTGCATAGCAAGGACAGAAATTTCCCATGCAGAGACTCAAGAGATAATTGTTTCATGGCCTTACAATTTCTCTCTACACAGCACAGCTCACCCACCTGAGAAACACACCCTGGTGCATGGAGTCAATGTGATTACTTTCAGAGGGAGGTTCTCACCTTACTGCTCCCCCGCCTGCAGAGGAAATACGAATTTCTAACAAAGATTCCCACGTGGGAGGAGGGGAGAGAAATGACAAACCAGAGTGGGGCAGCACCTCTGTACAACATCATTCTGTTGAGTCAGGGCCACCTCACTTTGCGTAGGAATTAATCCACAGTGAAATTAGATTCAAACGCACAATCTATAGTGCTTGCTGAGGTACCACCAGGGCGTAAGCAGCCTGTTAGCTTGACCAAATGAACCCAGGAAATTTTCATTGCCAATACTACTTAGAGGCTACAGTTGACATCCAGCCTGCTCAACAGCAGTACAGTACTCAGAAAGCCTCATTTTTATTTAACTACCCCACGCACTTGCCTTTCCAAGCACTCTGCCTTGGTCCAACAGATTTTTTTTGGTCCCTAGCATCTGTGTTGGCCTCAAATGCAAAGCCCCAAGCCCCAGGGGCGATAGCTGGGTGGGCTGGGGCCTAAGGCACTGGCAGGAGAAAACAGGCAGCCTAGGTTGCATTACCAGCTGTGTGGCATGACACTGTGGAGCTGTGTTCTACAGGGACGCCCTGAACTGGAGCCTAGGCAGCGGGAGGTTTGGAGGTAGCGAAGGAGCAGGTGGAGGCAGCATAACACTGGTTGCTACATCCCCCCCACCCCAACACACACGCACACATTGCCCAGTGTGGATGTTTCAAATTATTTGTGTTACAGCAACGTCTGGTTCTGAGCGCCCATTGCACTAGGCACATTTCATGCACATGCAGGTCAAACCGCTCTCATCTGGCACCAAATGAAAGAATTTGCTGGACCACGGGAGGTCAATGTTGCCTAGCAGCATTGCTAACACTTCCACTGCTTCATGGGCTCTTAGAAGACATGTAGGGGTAAATGACAGCTACATAACTGCACAGAACACAGAGCCAGGACTGGTGGCTGGAAACAAACTTTATGGGACTGTGGGAAACTCAGTCACACCCATGATAAGTGGTCATCCAGCTAAGTAAAATCATGCCCGATTACGGATGTTGTGGGGTGAGTGTGCCAAACTAGAAAGCTTCAACCTGTAGTAAGAGACAGATCTCGCTGCAAAGAGCTCGCACTATGTGTGCGTGGTTGGGAAACAGAGTCACATAAAAGAAAGCAGGGACAGTGGTCAGTTGTTTTCTAAGCCTACTGAAAATAAGCCAAGAACTTATGGACTCGATCTGCAGCCAGGGAGATTTAGGTTAGACATATAGAAAAAGATCCTATGTTAGCCAAGCACCCATCCAGGCTTTTGTGGGGAGGGTGTGGAACCCCCCTCATTAGTGGGCTATAAGAACAGGTTGGACACACACCTCTCAGGGGTGTTCTAGGTGGGGGGAGATGGACTTGACCACCTTTTGAGGTCCCTTCTTGCCCTATAGTTCTATACACCTGTGGGTGACCACACACCCACCGCCCCCGGCACAATAGTCTTTATGAAGGAGAGTAGAATCTGCTGCCCAGCATGGGGGACTGAAACTCAGCAGGCAGGCAACACAATTATTCTTCTCATGTGCATGGTAGGTCCAGGCTCGGCAACCAGTTCCACATAACCCACCATGATGGGAGTGGGGAGGAAAAGACGACACAGCTACTGGATTTCTGATTATCCAGATGCCACTGTATGTGAAGGGTGTACAACAGCAGCAGAGAGGACCCACAGATGCCCATTCATCAGGAATGATGCTGGATTCCACAGACCCCCACTTCCAGCCACCCAGACCTGAATGAGCACACTGTGCCCAGGGGAACGGGCTTTGTGAGCATGAGACAGAAATTAAAATTTTCACCTAATATTTTGTATAAGTTAATCCCCAGCATGTTGACGCTGTGCTGGGTGACAACGAATTGGCCAGCCACGCGATTCCTGCAACCATAGATCAGCTTCTCTTTTGCTAAGTGGACGCTTGCAGAATTACTTCATTAACAGCCCTAACGTTCTTCCTATCTGACACTTTTTGCATTGGGGGGAATTCAGTGCACACTATCGTTTTTCAAATAGAGAGGGAGCCAGGAGGATGGCGAGCCCCATAGCTTCTCCTGACCTGTAACTAACGATGTTCTCTGGATTAATGATTTAACATCTCAGAAGGGTGTGAATTTCATTGGGTGCCCTGGCAACCTTGCATGAGAAAGTCATGCTTTATTAGCAAATTCATTACCTGCAGTGTTAAAATGAGTCCATAAAGCAGTTTCTCTGGCTTAGTCCTGAATGCAAGGGAGGGAGAATTCCAGTGGAAGCATCTGTTTCTAGGTTCTGTGCATGCTTTGTTCGACAAATAATTGATAATCATAATATTAAGATGTGATATCATGCTTTTCACCCACAGACCTCTAGGTGCTTCATAAAGAAGGGGAAATATCTCTGTTCCCTTTTGGCAGAAGTGGGAAAAGTACCCAAGAAGTTAAAAGTCTGCTTTCGCTTCTGGATACCTGAGTACACTCTAGATGCGACGCGCGCACGCACACAAGTACTTTTACTCAAGTAGTTTTCCAGAGGGATGGCAGTGACTTGTACTTAGGAACACCCCCACCCCCTGCAGCTGAAGTTTTACTCAAGAAACTTTTGGGGTACTTTTTCCCACCTCTGTTTTTTGGAGAGTGAGTTATGGTACTTGGCAGATCCCCCATTACTGTAGTATCCGAGCATCTCACATCTGTAACATGTTTATCTGCACAGGGCCAGCCACAGGCCAAAGAATTCCCCACTGAGGAAAGTCTTCAGCACTCTTCGTTCCCTTTGTTAAACTTCTGAATTTCTTTTTATTGAATTTGCAGCCCGCTTCACACCTGGGATGCACGACTTGTGTGCATGGTTTATCTCTGCCACAAGCACACAGTAAAGAGAGAAAAGCAGTCCAGGAGCACTTTAAAGACTAACAAAATAATTTATTATGTGATGAGCTTTTGTGGGACAGACCCACTTCTTCAGATCAGAGCCATGATTAAGCCACGTATTGAGTCCGTTCTGGTATGGCTCTGATCTGAAGAAGCGGGTCTGTCCCATGAAAGCTCATCACCTAATAAATTATGCTGTTAGTCTTTAAAGTGCTACTGGACTGCTTTTTTGTTTTGATAGTATATAGACTAGCACGGCTTTCTCTCTGTTGATACAGTAAAAAGAGGTTCACAATAGCACAGCTGGCATGGGCTAATGGGCTGGCATTGCCCCGACCCTTCTATTATACCCATATGACTGCCAATCTTCTAGGAGGTTTCAGGAAAATGTGGATCTCAGCAAATCGTGATGAGTCCACGAGATTCTACAAAGGCCCAGAACATTCTAGAAGGTTAGAGAATAACAGGGAATACCTGAAGCATTTTATTCCAAACATTCCATTTCCCTTTTGGCAGCTAACAACAAAACCCAGTGCCCGCCCCATGCCTAGTACTCCAGCTGGTCCCCTGCCCCTAAATCCAGCCCTGTATCCACAACATCCCTGAAAGCATGGGAAGTATTTCTGTGCACACTTTACAGATGAGGGGATAACAGCAGAGCGGGATTCAGTGACTGGCCCAAGGTTTTGCAGGATGTTTGTCACAGGGCCGGGAGCTTAAACTGGAACATCGTTCACTCAGAAAAAGAGGGAAACTGAGGCATGACGTGGGGAAGCGATGTGTCCAGTGTCCTCTGCCTTCCTTGCTACCTGCCATGCCATGCAATCTTCAGGGTGCTGTCCCTCCTTTAGAGTCACATTACCTTGCCTCACCGCCACCAAGAATTAAGCAAGGAAAGAAGCAGATGTCACCCAGCTGATTAGCAGAGTGCCCACTGCCACGACCAGCACTGAAGCCATTATCGTTCACAAACAACTTCACTGAACTGGTCACGTGGTGCAGCTGTCCAATCAGCACCTCCCAAAACAGATTCTGGTTTCCAAGTGAGAGGAAGGACAGAGGAGCGCTGGGGGCCAGCAGAAGTGATATTAGGACGTGCCGAAAGCAAACAAAGAAAAAGTGCAGCATTGGTGTTAACACTCGGGAGAGCCTTGCCCAGGACTGTCCCCAGTGGAGAGCAGTAATCCAGTGCAAGCTGAGAGGTCCTGCCGCAGTGCAGATGAGGACAGGTGAAGAAGAAAGGAGCGGCAAAAACTGCCCCAGGCCCCTCCAACAGCTACAAACACCTGCCCCTGATAAGACCTGCAGCTCCAGAATCAGACTGGTCGGCCATCACTGCAGTCACAAATAGGAGGGTGACATGGTGGGAAAAATTAGAGGGAACCCTGGTTACGGACTGTATCAGTCGGTTCTGCTGCAAGCTCCCTCTCAGCACTGAACTTGTGGATGTATTTATTCCATTCCAGGCCTGGAGAGAGGAGAACACTAACTCAGGAAATCCACCACCCACTGTGCTTCTCCCAGCCTGTTCCAGGCCAAAGCTGCTTGTGGGAGCGGCCGCTCAGCAGCTGCAGTGCTAGCGGCATGCTGCCTGAAGCACGATGCCCTCAAAGTGATTGCTGCCCCCAAGCTGGGGCCAAAGCGCAGTTCTGAACACAGGCTTCCCTTGTTTTCCATTGGACCCCTGGCTGAGGCACTCACCACTGCTGCCTTCAGAGCCTTTCCCTCCACGTGAAACTCTTTCCTTAGCAGGTGATCAGCCCCAATGGCAGTAAAAGTTCTTCAGGGCTGGCCCTATGTTCCCCTCTCTGCTCACCCAGCATCTCCACCATGGGTGAAAGGCGCACCCACCCTCAGGCAGGTCTGGGCACTCACTATAAACAGGGTGTGGGGCTCAAGAGACAATATTTTTTAAGCCCTACTACTAACCGTTAGAAGCTGCTTAAAGCATTTTTCGATTCTGAGGCGGTTAGCAAAGTAAAGCTGCTTCCCTTGTCTCATGCCTCGCCGTCCACACTGAGCTGTTGGCTGGATACGCACCTCACCAAAGGGGTGTCCGGATGAAGAACAATGGGTTGATAGCATCTGTTTGGTGGAAGGTGCATGTGAGTCAGCAGTTCCTCACTCAGCTGCTGGCTCAGAATCCAGCTTCACACCAGACATGAAGCGCATGCGCATCACAAGCTCTTTTTAGCTCCCTTACATTCTCTGTGCAGAATTTTATCTCATAAAAATTCACAAAGCCCCAGCATGAGCTGTCATTTGTACGTAAGAGAACTGATGGGTCCCAGACCTGGCAGCCAGGATTCCCCCACCTGGGGGAGATCAGCAAAGCTTTGTTCGGTTTACTGGATGTGGGGCTTTTTGTTCTGTTGGTAAAGCCCCTAGCACAATGCATCCCATCTGGGGCTGCTGTTATTGCAACTACAGGCAATGGTAATAGTAACAATAATAATAATGAAGCTATTGTTCCACTCTCTGTCTCCCACCCAATGGCCAAAGTTTTATTTTAATTAAATTTTAATTCCTATTACAAGAATCAACAGGCTAAGTCACGTAACAGATAAAATATCTAAAGTGAAGTGTTGCCAATTGGCTAATATTTACCTCCCTCACAGGGCTGCTGTGGGAATTAGTGTTTGCAAACTGCTGCTAGCTGCTCAGATGAACGGTTCTAGGCGAGTGCCAATTATCCTCACTTATTATAATAGCAGTGTGAGGGAGAAGCAACAGACATGCACAGCAAGGACTAGATCCTGCTGTGCCCAGGGGAAAATACAACTGTGCTGCCCACTGAACCAGCTGTATCTCTACCAGAGATGTGGCCATTCTTCCGTCTGGTACAGTCACTGCACTGGCAGAAAGCAACACACACAAGCTAATGCAAGCCAACACACGCAACAGCTACTTCAAATGCAGAGACCAGTGTAGCTGAAGAAACAAAGGAATGTCTGATTTCACAGGGGCAATGCCATCATCTAACTCTATTTCTGCAACAGAGCCGAGTAGGGAGCACAGCCTGCTGGAAACCCTGGCAGATCTGAGCATTTCTCACAGAGGTCAGGAGTCATCCAAGCTTTGTTTACGCCCACCTTTATATAGTGAAGTCTTTCAAATCCGGCTTTCTATTCTCCAGAACTCTCAAACAACTGGCATTTTAACTATAAGTAACTTTTAGTTACGTTTTCCACAAGTACAGTACAGTGAAAGTAAATACAAATAAATACAGCAAATACAGTCTACGTTTACAGTGTACAATACTACTGTTGTTGGTAAATCGAGAGCTCTGCATACATTTTTATTTGTTTCTTAATAGCTACTAGTGTTTTTCTTTAGTGTTATGCATTACTAGGTGAACCTCTGTATTATCCAGAATATTTGAATACCCAGCAACCTCCCATTCCTGGGGCTGCCGGATATGAAAGAGTGTACTGTAAAATGGACCTCACCTAACCAGACAGTCCACAATTATAACATGATCTCTCCCCTACAGAAAAGGGACAGCAGAAGTTGGGCTGAGAATAAACGGAGTAGTAATAAAAGGAAGCCGGTGAGTTGAGACATATCTAACTGGCTGGACAGAATAAAAACTTAACAAAAGAGAGCAGCGAATTTCCTGGTGATCAAAATGGCATCCCCTGAGACGCCATCATTACAAAAGGGTGTGGTATGACCCCAGACAAACACTTCTGCAAGCAAGACCCTTTCATTCCAAAGATCTTCTGCATTATGCTTGGCCTTTAGTATTATTTTCACATATATTAGCATTCCCATGCGTGGTAAGTGACTGGCTTGTTGCCGTCCTTCCTGAGCGCTACTAGGTGAAGGATGGCAGAGCTGACAGTCTGATTGGCTGTTCCAAGACCCACAGCCAAAGCTTACAGACTTGGGCACTCAAAGACACCCAAATAAGGGGCCTCATTTTGGGAGGCTCTGAGCATTCATTGCCACCCCTGCGCCGACGTCAGTCACAGCACTGGCCAGAGTTCTGCCACGATGACTTGTCCTGGAAAACAACAATGCCATTTGAACCCCCGAGTGCTGAGATTCCAGCCCAAGTCACTTACCCGCTGCTGTCTGCATGTAGCCGGCCAGGGTACACGCTCGTCTCTCGCAGAGCCCATCGGGCAGGAATACTGCAACGACCGCCAGCAAGCAGCTGATGGCCAAGAGGGCACAGCCTCCGGAGCACAGCACGGCACTGGTCTGCAAGGACAAATGCACACAGGGAGGCGTTACAGGGAAGCAGGAAAATGGGCAGCCTCTGAGACAAGTGTCACTCATCCACCAGCCCCCAGCTTAGGTCAGAAATCAAGCTGAGTTTGGGTAGCTGCGGCATCGCCGATCACTGCCCAACTGTTTCACATGCATGAACTGGCCTGGGTAACCGGCATGGTCTAGACAATTGAAGAAGCCATGACTGAGGCTTGAGCTATGCCAGACAGGTAAGTCAATTGCAGATACACAATTCTAGCTATGGCAACAGCACAGCTAGAATGGACTTATCTGCAATCAACTTACCTGGCCGTCCTCACAGAGGGAGGCTGACGGGAGAAACTCTTCCACCAACTTCCCTTACTCCTTGTGATATCGAGAAACACAGGAGTCGACTGCTGACCCCAGTGCGATGGATTTCGCTTGTCCCTACCAGGCAAGAGAAATCAAACTCCAAAAGCTCGACCCTGCCTGGGATAGATGTGCCCTGAGTACTGCCTTTCCCAGGAGAGGTGATGGGGTCTGACGCCTTTGGGGCTCCTCGTGGCTGGTCACGCAATGCCCAGCTGTACCTTTGGAACCTTAGTTGCCTTCCAAATTAACAGCCAGCGTGATCATTAATTAAATGAATTTTCTTTTTAATCTGACATCATGTGTCTGGTCTCCCAACATTCAGTCTGCCCTGAAATTACAAAGAGAGCTATGTCATCTGAGGCTTCCCCCAGCCTTCCCCTTTGGCATTCTGGTGAGTAAGCACACTGTTAAATCTTTAGCCCACGGCTCACCTGTCACTCAGTCCCCTGGGTGATCAGTATTCAGGCAATAGTGATAGTAGCAAATGTATTACATGCCTGACAGGATTATGTAACGAACACAAGAGCCATTAGACGCCACCGATGCATTTCTGCACCTCCTCTGACAGGTACGATGGATCCAGTCAACGCAGCCATCCCTGAAAGTTCTCTCATTAATACCGAGTTCTCAGATGAGGCTTAACCATGTGGAGTGAGACCTGCTCCCGGGCTAATTCCACTGCTGCATTCACCGAAGGGAACATTAGTCTGGCATTATTCTGGAACCTTCCCAAGAAGCCAATGGCTCCTTGCATAGCTTTTGTCTGGGATATCCAGGATCACTTTTCATCAGTCATTCTCCCTCTGTGTTTTGAAGGGTATCTAGTAATTTATGATGACCAAATATGAGCTCAAGCAGTGCATTTGTTATTAAATATTTATACTCCGGTAGCGTCTACAGGCCAGCCAAGCTCCCGTTGCGCAAGGGCCTGCACAGACATATAGGCCATGGCCACAGTACCCCTCCCTTTCAGAAGGGGCATGTGAGTGAAGGAGTTTGGAAGATGCTAATGCGGTGCTGACATGAATATGCAGTGCCTCATTAGCACAATGGCGGCCACCCGCGATTCAAAAGTGCCGCTTTTGGAATAGGAAGAAGAGGCTTTCGAAGTGAGAGGGGGTCCTTTCGGAACACCCCGGCTGCGCGGGTGGCGTGCATTCCAAAAGTGGCACTCTGGAATCACACGCAGCTGCCATTGTGCTAATGAGTGCTGCATATTCATGTCAGCAGCTTATTGGCATCTTCCCAACTCCCTTATCAGCATGCCCCTTCCAAAAGGGAGGGGTAGTGTGGCCCCAGCCATAGTGAATGACAGACCCTGGATGCTTATGGCTGACAAGCGGAGCCATTAACTAAAAACAAATACTTTTGCCGGAAGATTGCAAAGTAACAACTTTATTTCTTAAAATCCAGAACCTTAACACAGGAGGACCCGCAGCAGAGAGACAAAGCAGGCTGCTCCAGAAGGCAGCAAGTCCCCGCACGTTGCTCCAGGCTGGCTCTTTGCAGACTGACAGCCGACAGACCAAGGCTGCGTATTTCCCTACAATGCCCTGCAGCGCACAAGCACGACCAGGAAGCCTCTCACTCTCACAGCGGTAGGTTGTAATTTGCATATGATATCCCAGGGTAGTCAAGAGGCAGACTGCAGGCCAAACCCAAACTGTCACATGCTTCTGAACGAACCTAGAACCTTTTTAGTTATTATCATTTTTGTCTTCTGGAGTCTGGACCTTGGCTGCACCTAAACCCAGAAATTTGGAAACTGACAAAAAATAACTGATTGCCCCTGCTGTACCCACCACACCCTAAAGAACATAGGCATGAGAAATAGGGCTGCAGGGGGCTCTACAGAACCCCAAGATTTTGGGTATCCTGCCCTGTGCCCCTGCTACCTAAGGTCCAGGCTGCCAGCCCAGTGCTTCTGCAGTCCAGGATCTCTGCTGCCAGCCTCACACCCTGCTTAGCCACCAGCCCCATAATCCTGCACCTGAGGGCTCTGCTGCGGGGCCAGGCATGCAGGGTCAGGGCAGTTAGCGCTCAGCACCACCACTCCAAACCCTGTTCCAACACCACTGCTGAAGAGCTTACAGTCTAAAGGACAACGCGGCAGGTGTGTGAAAACCAGGGGGACGGGGTGGGAGCCAGCGGAAGAGCCACACCGGGCTGTGCACTATACCTAAGCAAATGCCACCCTCCTCACCGCTACGGGGGCAGAGCAGGCAGGCAGGCAGCTCACATCTGCCCAGCTTCACGCTGTTCTCCGCCAGCTGTCACAGCCTGGCCCCTTAACGTTGCACCCTCAGGGTGCAAGTTGTGTCTGAATAAAAAACCCAGCTAATTCATGGTGCAGACTGACAGCACTCAGATATCACCTCTCAGCTGTGCTATTCAGGGTCTGGCACTAAACTCTCAGCCCCAGTATCCACCTGAGGCTCAGTCTGCTCTAGGCAGGTAAGTCGACTGCACCACGTAAAACCATGACATCTCTTCATGGTGTTTAACTCGTTCCCTGGTTCACTACACTGAGAACCTTTTCCACAGCCAGCAAATAGCAAACTTCAGAGGCACATCCAGCCTCTCCGGAAGCTGGAAAGGAGACTCATAACCTGCCTTCATGGCAAAGCTTTTCAGAGGAGACATCACTCCATGAGCTTCTTAACGATCTCACCAGCTTTCCCAGCAGGTGGGAGTTAACCCAGAGGTGGGAAAAGTACCCCAAAAAGCTACTTAAGTAAAAATACGGCTGGGGGTAAGTAAGTGCAAGTCACTGCTGTCCCTCTGGAAAACTACCTGAGTAACAGTGAGCAGGCACACAGATCACATCTTGATTGTACTCAAGTACCCAGAAGTGAAAGCCGCTGCACTTTTACTCAAGTAGCTGTTTGGGTACTTTTCCCACCTCTGGTTAACCCCAACAGCCTGTCCAAATTTCCCTCTGGGTAAAGGTGTCCTGCCAGCCTGGAATCCCCAGGTGTTTGGACACGCCTTGAGGCAGAGACAGTAATTTGTCCTCTGTGCCTTTGGCCTGCTGCGGGCACACCGGGGCTCTCGTGGCCTCAGTGAGGCATTACCACTGTACACGTGTTCATGTTACATGTGGCTTGGAAGCTAGACCCCATGACAGCAGACAGGCACAGGACTGCTGTTTTGAGCCCAGAAAACAGCCTGGCCAAAGCCTCAGCCTGAGCTCGGCCCATGGTTGCTGAGCTGGCGCCAGGAAACTCACAGGCACAAGAGATGCAGGAGGAGAACACAAGGTGGGATCAGGAAGGACTTCAGAAAATAGCTGCACTGAGCCAGGGGATCGCTCCTTTGTTCCACTGTAACCTGACTGGGACCCCATGGTCCTGGCTGCAGAGTTCCTGAGATGGAGGGGGAGACTTTCCTCACCTGGCCACACCCCGCAGCACTGCCTCAGGCACCACCACTGCTCAGCTCAGAGCAGCGAACTCAAACTGCCCTCCAAGAGATGGCCAAACAGGTGTAAGGCTACCTTTACACTGCTGTTTTTAGCTCAGCAACCTGGGCTACCTGAGCCAGGCTCTGAGACTCAGAGCCCCTGGTCTCTTATTGCTAAGTGACACTGCCCCCTGACTGCAGCAACCTGGAGACATGGGTTCCATGCCTGGCTCTGCCACAGGCAGCTTGGGCAAAACACCCCCCTTTTCATGCCTCAGTTTCCCCTCCATACAACTGGGAGAGTGGCTGAGGATTCCAGGCGCCTAGGGGAAGGTGCCCGTCTCTCTTCGGTCCCCAGTGGCAATCCCACCCAGTGACACTCTCTCTCTCCTCTGTAAAGGGCTTTGAGAGCCACCAACGAAAAGCTGCTGTGCAAGAAGCAGGTGCTGTGATTAAGGTGGGGACTGGTGCAGTTGGGATAGACAAGGTGGCAGGCCGAAATCAGGCATCTGCTGCTCTCACCTGGCCAGGACACAGTCAGGCAAATGGAGGAGAGGACATGCCAATGCATCATGCAGCTGTCCTGGGAAAGCAGGGTGCTCAAGGCAACACGGTGCAAGCTTTTGGTCAGCTGCTGCCAGTGACTGTTCAGCGCCAGTAGGCATCAGCAGCCAAGGCCTGCATGTGCATTCCAGGTGAGCTCCTGTAATCCACCCCAGGCAGCACAGGTAAGAACTGAGCAGCAAGTTTAGCTCAGGTGCGTGAACCCAGCACATAACAGAAACCCAACATGTGACATGCTCCCTCCAGACAGGCAGCAGCTAGTCCGACACACGGCAAACAAGAGAAGTGACTGGCCGTTTTGATGCTGGAAATAGGAATGCAAATGCCGCCAAAGACTGAAAGCAAGAGCTGGTTTTGCCTGAGTCCCGAGACTGCTTGCACCAAGTGTCAGCCTGTGGCACAACAGGCCAACAACAGCATTGCTCTGGGAAAGTGGACACACCTTGAAAATGGCAGCTACCGTCACAGCTCTCAGCCCCCAGCGGGCACTGCTCTATACTGACAAGGCCGGAGACCCACAGCAGGGAAGAGAAAGAGAGAACATCAGCCCCTGCCGGAGAAATGTGGGCTTGACTTCTGTAAGGCATCTCCAGCTCTTGCTAGCCAAGAGGGAGAAACCCTCTTAGCTTCCTAATGAGGACTGCCCGCAAACAAAGGTCCAGTCATTCACTGGCATTACAGTCTCCATAGAGCCACAGTGTCCGTCGGACTCAGCTTTTCCCTCCTCCTCTGCGTCGCTTTACTCCCACTCTGGGCTGCACTGAAACCATCCAAGTCCTGGCTACTTGAGCACTCCCACTGTAGGTACCAGCGGCAGGGCCATCCTGCTCATGAACTGCACGTCCCAACTTGGCCAACCTCGGTGCAGCCTGGGGGTAGCAGCAGGTCTGATGCACCGTTTGTCCTAATGACACTTCTGGTTAAAAATGCGCAATCTTCGTTTCAGGTTCCAGCTTCTGAGCAACCAGGGTTACCATAGAAACAGAACCAATAAACCCCTTCCTTTCTTCCCCCGCTTCCCTCTCCACCAAAGGTTATAAATCATGATCCAGAACTAAATAGTCTGTTAAGTGCCTGTTCAGATGCAGGACCCACAACCCAGCAGCTGCAGGGAAAACATCGATTGGGTTTGTTCAGGAAATCTCACAGAGCTGTCCACAAGTCTAATAAAAAATTCTCTTCCCCTCCAGGAACAGATTGGACTTAAAGTCTGGCACTGCCTTAGAGTCATCACGATATTTGCAACCGAGATTGCACCTTTGTTTGTTCTTTAAGCCAAGCATGCCATTTTCAAGAGCCGGTCACCTCCACCCTGCTGGTATAGCAACCAGTTGCAGCAAGGTGATAGAAATTAAACGCAGGAGAGCAGAAATGGATCGTCTCCTCTGTCAAAGGACACACATGAGGTTTGGGTTTAGATAAGTGGAGGGATGGGGGAAGAGTCAAAGTCCTAACGATTCAGGAGGAAAGTTCCATTGTTGGAGATGAGCAAAAAACACTGCAGTGGCAGCCCACAGCTCCTCTTGTCCCTTTGCAATCCGCCCTCGAGACTGATCTGATTTCTCCCTTTGAAGTTCAAGTATATGAGTTAACACCCGTGTTCCCTGGAAGCTGAGCGATTAGGCAGCTGCCCAGCAGACATTCCGGTGCCGCCCAGCTGATTAGCTCACAGTGGGCAGCCTCTGTTTCCATTGGTGGTGCACATCCACACATGCCTTGATGCACGTAACAAAATTTATTCTGAGCATGGATTAAAAAAAATTAGCGGGAACATCGGTGAACACGCCCCTCCACTGGGTCATTTCCCTTTGCCTCTCTGCAATCCACTTTGGATTCTTTTCTCCCCAACCTTCTGAAAGTTATTGACACCAGCTGCCTCTCATTCCCCACTGCCTGTGTTCCTTTGTTCTCGGGCCCAGTGCCACCTTCATAATAAGGCGAGGTCCTGAAGGACTAATGAAAGATAATGCCCCTCTGCTCTGTTCACACATGAAGTGGCATACAATGATTAGCATGTGAGACCAGTGCTTTCCCCATCTGCTGTTACACTGCCGCAGCCCTGCTGGCATGGCTGTTTTGCTCATTTCACCACAGGGTTGACTTCCAAGAGGAAATTATTATTACTAGACCGAGCAATACTGTGGCTTTGTCATTTCTCCACTCGGCTTTTCCCCTTCTATTTTTGGGGAGACAGTCGCCAGCAAAGTGTTTTCCATTGTGGGGCGTACAAGGATTTTTTCCCTCCAGCAAGAAGGAGGGTGCTATGTACACACAGGGTGAGCCAGACCCAAAACACTGACCATTTACATAAGCCAGGTGGCTCAAAGGGGCAAGAAAAGATTAGATTACAAGTGCTTGTAGCAGAGACTTGCTTCTTGTTCCGAGTTTGTGCAACAAACTCTGAGAACAGGTGCTTGGTCCAGGACGCAGATTCTTAGGCACTAGTTCAATGCAACACAATGTAATACAGGTTGAACCTCTCTAAGTTGACACGCTTGGCACATGGCCCGTGCTGGACGAGAGAATTTGCCAGACCACTGGAGGTCAATATTGTCTAGGACATTACCAATACTTCCACATTTAGAGGTAAATCACAGCTAAACAGCAGCACAGAACACACAGACAGGACTGGTGGTTGTAAACAAAATTTATGGGACTGCGGGAAACCTGGCCACACCCATCGTAAGTGGTCACCCAGCTAACTAAAATCATGCTGGATGACAGACATTGCTGGATGAGACAGTTCCGGATTAGAGAGGTTCAACCTGTATAATATAATCTCCCGGTACGAGATGCTCATAAAGAAACGTCTGGCCTCACCATGTTATTACTGCTGAAACCTCCAACTGTTTGCTTTGCTCCAAGCAATTCTCCCCACCGACTCTTTGAGTATAAACTGTAACCTGCATTTGCTGTGCTGGGTCAGGTTGGCAGGGACAGCATATTTCAACTGCTCCATTATTGCAGAATTCATTTAGCATTCAAGGCAAGGCCACCAGCCAGCCATAAAGAATTCGTTTGCTATTCATGCCCATGTTGCATGAGCGCTATTTCCATAGTTGTTCATTTCATGACAATTTAACACTAGATAAGCTCCTGTTAATGGACACTTGAAACATCGCCATTGCAGTGCTGAGGTTTTACCAGGGCTAGCTGTAAAACACACACTTCTCATGCATGTCTGTCAGAAATCACGAAAGGATTCCCTACCCTCCCGCCGCTTTTGGAATAGAAGACTTTGGAGGCTCAAACAGGATATCCCTCTACCACGGGGTGTGTCCTGTGCGCTCGCTCTCTCTCTCTCTCTCACACACACACACAGAGTTTTGCTATTGTTCTCTCTCTCTCTCTCTCTCTCTCTCTCTCTCTCTCTCACACACACACACACACACAGTTTTGCTATTGTTTGGTTGGTTGCTTTGCTTACCCATGCAGGGCTGTGGCTGCTGGTTGGCTAACTCCTCATGTATGCCACGCTGCTGGTGGTGGGCTATTCATTCCTGGACACTGAGCTGCACTGAGCAGTTTATTATTGTAGGTTGCCGGTGGGGTTTTATCGTAGGGTTAAGCACACACAATGTGCATTCATGTCATTATTTTGGGAATTGGCAGGGGAGAATATTAATCATGAAGAACAAACAGATAATGGAATGGATTCTGCAACTTCTCTTGAACTGAACCCTCACGTGTCAGTACCCCTGTCAGAGTTGTTACCCCACACTGGTACAAAGTAGGTTAAAAACAGCCCTGGGAGAGGGCTATCCCAGGAGCCAATCAAGAGAGGGCATGAAACAGCCAATCAGGGCCCAGCTAGGCCCTATAAGAAGGAGCTCTTGGGCAGGAGAAGTGCACAGTGGCCCAAGCTCAGAGGGAGAGGGACCTGGCTGCCTTCCACCATGGACTACCTTGGACAGAGCAGTGTTGGGGGAATGAAGGTGGTGACAGGGGAGCTCAGGCTGAATAAACTCCAGGCTCAGGCCTAGTGACAGGGGCTCAAGCAGGCACTAGGGCTGCAAAGGAGCAGCCAGGGCAGGAGAAGGCAGCAGGTCTACAGCCCCTTGCCAATAGCGAATGGCCATTTCAAAACGCAGCTTGCCTCTGAGACAGGGGCTAGATGATGACTGGCTGTGGGTCACTGAAGCAAGGTGGGTACAGGAGCTTGGGGGTTTCCCCAAGGGTGAGGATCCTATAGTGTGGAGCACCGCGGTGGGGCAGTCGCCTCAGGGAAGGGCACCGCGGTCTGAGAGAGATGTGTGTCCTAACACAAGGTGGTGGAGTAGGTGAGAGTGAATGAGACATCAGCCAGAAGAGGGTGCTCCAGTGCTGGGCAGAGGTAATTCCCACAGTGACCAGCAGGAGGCGCCACAGCAGTAAGTCCCCTCGTTGCTTTGGGATCGGGTTCAGAAGTTCCATTTCGCCCTGTGTATTGCCCCAAGGGCTCAACACTAGGGGTCCCCCAAACCGAGGCTGACACTCACAGCTCACACCTTCCGGCGTGGCTGGGCCCAAGGGGCTGGTTGAGAACCGGGGCGGAGACTGAAGACCGAACCAACTGTGGCCTACAAAGAATCCAGGCTTCCATCCCCACCTCTGACGCCTACTGAGGGCAGCATAACTTAAAATATCTCACAGGTTCGATCCTATTGCAACCCAGGTCCCCAACAGGTTTGGGTGATGCTCATCCAGCTTGTGCCAGAACTGCGCACCGGGGCTCATCTGCTTCCTTTACCCTCTGATGCCTTCAGACCTTCAGCCCCTTCCTCTGATGAATCCAGTCTCCTCTGGCAGGAGAGCAACAGCAAGCCCTGAATTGCAGATTTGTGAAAGGGTCTGTGACAGAAGACAGGGCAGCAAAAGCTTTTCCTCCCCTTGCAAACTGGGAGCAAGGTGAAGCGGCATTGGGAAAGGGAGGGGAAAGGAGGAGGACTCTTCCTTTGCATCAAACAGACAGAGCACGTGGCATTCTCCCGCTGCACTGTGCCTCTGTTACAGTCAAAGCTGAAGGACGATACAAGAAGGGACAGCCCCCCCCCTCCGGGCTTATGGGAAATGCTGCCTGAACCAGCCTGGATCTGAGGTTGGGGCTGCAGCCCAGCTAGAAACGTGGCCGGGGGCAGCCGTGCCTTTGGCTGAGGTGAGCGCAGACTCTGAATGGAAAGTGACAAAGCTGCAGTGTGCATTCCCCTCCCATCCGCCCACAGCCTGGCACTGGGGCACCTTTTGTCTCCAGCCCAAGCAGTACAACGAAGGGCAGGATGAGCCCACAGGCAGACGGCACCAGCAGAGAGGCAGCAATAACATCCCGGGAGTTGGCAGCTTTGGCAAAGGTTATTCCGCGTGGCAGGTTACCAGGCAGGTAGCTTGGAGAGCCTGTCAGTATTCAGGAAGGAAGGGCCTGTCTGCTGAAATCAGCCCCAGAATGACGGCTTGCCAGAGGGGCCTGGGCCATTACGGTAACGCTTCTGGAACCTCTGAGAGCAGGTCACAGACAGAGCCCAGAGAGCATCCTCCGGCCCAAGCGGAAGTGTCTGTGCCAGAAACCACCCTTGGCCTCTCAGTCCCCCTCAGCTCATGGCCAGAAGCGGGCTGAGACCTAGGCCACCTTGTGCGCCCTGGAGTCCTTCGCAGCAGAGAAAAGACCAGGGAGCACAGCAACCAACCTCAAGGGGTCTCAGGCACCATAGGCTCTCTCTAGCTCCATGACTGACCACACCCAGCCAGCGCTGCCTCTAGTCACCAGCCTGCACTCAGAAAACAAGGAAGATGTTGGCTATGCTCCAGTCACTGCAGAGGAGCCTGCACCATGCACATGGCCCAGACCTGCCAACCGTAACACCAGTCCTGAGTCGCCAGGCGAGCTGCCTTCAGAATTCCTGTTTTTATAGCGCAGGGTGTGGTCAGAGGACACAGCGCCTGTCAGGATGGGGTGCTCTGAGTACTGCAGCAATGATGGGACGTGGTTGTAGGAAGGGAAGAAGCTGGCTCAGGACTAGCTCTGCTGGAGGGTTATTGGTCACCAGCCCCTTGCACGGCACTGCAAGGCAGGGGCATTATTGGTTACCAGCCCTCTGCATGGCACTAGAAGGCAGGGGGGTTATTGGTTACCAGGCTCCTGTGGGCACTACAAGGCAGGGGCGTTACTGGTTACCATACCCCTGCACAGCACTTCAGGGCAGTGGGGTTATTGGTTACCAGCCCCCTGCACAGCACTGGAGGGGATTAGCTACCTGCCCCATGCCTTACATGCTGCATTCAGGCAATGACAGTCACTGCTGATGTACAGTTCAATCACTGGGAGTTCAGACAGCGCTCTGGGCAGCCTCGTGCCCTTTCTGAACACCCGGGAGTGGCACATGCGAGCCAGATACGGTCGCCAGACATCTGAGTCACTCAAGCACGGATGGCTGCTTCACTCGGCTGTCTCTGCCATGACTCTGACCCATCGAGATGAGCGGTGCTCCAGGCAGGAGAGAAGCCGGGTCAGGAAGCAGCCGGGAATTACAAGGCATTCTCTGCGCCTGCCACTTCCCAGCGTGAGCAGACAGGGGCTGCAAATGCAGGCAGCACGGCGTGCCACTGGCTGTGTGCACATCCTGCCCGCTCCCCAGCCACGCACTGCACGGGGACACGGCACAATCTGTCGGGAACATCCGACGGCTGCTTGTGGGGCCGTTCCTGTGGCAGCTGCTGGCCGTGCTCCTTTCCTGTTCGCAGGGGGCTTTTCCCTGATTGCCAGCCTCTCAACCAACTACCCTCCCCCCACGTCCCCAGTGACTCCTCTGCACAGATCCACCCCCGGATCTGTACAAGGGCAGCTTGGACCAAGTCCAGAGGGCTTCCTCCTGCTTCTCAGCAAGTCCACTGGCAGGTCAGTACTGCAGGAAGGGAATGTACTGATTTGGTGAAAATCCGCAGCTCAGCACAAGTGGCTGCAACGTGGTCACCTGGGGTCTTGCCCTAGCTCTGCCCTTAACCCGATGCAGGATGCTGGCCAAGTCCCTTTCCTTCTCTGTGCCTCTGTTTCCGCTCCTGTCTGTCTGTCCACCTGGAACTCAGGCGGGCTCCAAGAGTTTGCACAGCACCTAGCACCGCGAGGCCCAGATCTCAGCAGCAAATTTTAAGCCAGGTGCCAGCAACCCCCAGGGCAGGTGCCAAGAGTGGCACAGGAGCTGATTTTCAGCCCTGCCCCTTCTGTCCCAATCAGCCGGGAGCTTTCTTAAAGCCAGGCCACCTGTGGATTAAAAACAGACCAGCTAATGCTACCAGCCCCACCTAAATGGTAACACTCAGCATCCTAAGCTGTTTTGAGTAGGACTATTAGCAACCTTCAAAAGTACCACTGGCACTCGGCCTGTACCTGGAGGTCAACTGGTCAAATTTCAGTGCTCCGCCTTGGACGGCTGCTGACCCCTGCTTTCGGCAGTGCTAAGAGGCAATTGCTAATCAAAGCAGGCCAGCCTGGAGCCCAGGAGGTACAGAGGTTGCTTTAGAAATAACACCTGCATTTTTTTTCTTTTAAGCTGATTTTGCTGAGCATTTTGCTTTGCAGTTTTCAGCCACTGATGTAAAAGCCCTCCCCCGCCCCCATGTTCATTCGCCTGGCGCAGAACTGGGACAAAGGCCTGGCACTGGCGGGCTACCCCTCCTCCCGGAGATATTTTGAAGGATGAATATTTCACAGCACAAAGAAGTCTCCACAAAGCACTTCTGCGAGGCAGCTTCGTTTGAATGATCCCAGCTTCCTCTTAATTACCTTAGTACAAATCCCCTACCAGCTCACTGCTGTTGCTGGAAACGAGCCATCAGCCACTCACAGCCTTAATCAGAGCTAAAAGGCTGAGGTGAGAGAAGCTGCGGGAAGGGCAGAAGAGGAGGTGCAAACTGGAGCGGTTCATGGAATGCGTTGCCTGGAGAGGTGGTGGATTCTCCATCCCTCGAGGTTTTTAAGTCCCAGCTGAACAAGGTCCTGGCTGGGATGACTGAGTGGGGGTTGATCCTGCTTGAAGCAGGGGCTGGACTAGATGACCTCCTGAGGTCCCTTCCAGCCCTGTGATCCTGTGATCAATGAGCCAACAGAGATCATTACCAGCAGAGACAGAAAAAATACCCCAAAAGTTACTTGAGTAAAAGCACAGTTACTTGGGAGGGTGCTTAAGTACAAGTCACCACCATGTCTCTCTGGAAAACTACTTTAATAAGAGTACACACACGTGTCACATCTCTATTGTACTCAAGTACCCAGAAGTGAAGGCAGCTGCACTTTTACTCAAGTAACTTTTGGGGTACTTTTCCCACCTCTGATTACAGCCTGGAGAGGTTTGATACAAAGTGCTGTGTAAGCAATAGGGGGCATTGGCGTCGGACTAAGAGGCCAGTGCACTTCAAGCTCTTTGGCGAGACAGCCCATCTCTTCGGTCATGCCTTTCGCTGTGCTAGTACACTGGTGGGTAACCTGCAGACCCCCAGGACTCCATGTGCAGCCTGCATGTCCCCTCTCTGCCTCCTACCTCCACACCTCATACACTGGGGGGGGCCCACACCTACCTCCTCCCCTCCAGCACCTCCAGAGCACCATAAATTGGCTGATTGGCACACTGTGCCCACTCCTCCTCCCGCATCCCACTCCCAGAGCTTGAATGCCACAAATCAGCTGATTCGCAACATTCAAGCTCTGGGAGGAGTAGGGATAGGGCGCAAATCAGCTGATCCCTGGTGCTCTGGAAGAGCTGGCAGGAGCAGGGACAGGATGTGCACGGGAGACAAGGTGGGCAGAGGCTGGGCTGGGATTTAATATTGTAAAGTAAACATAAATGTTTTTTCTTATTTTAAGTTAGTGGCAGCTCTAATAATAAGATGGATTAAAGCATTTCTACTTGTTTTGGCCTATTCAGCACACAATGTATTAATGTATTCCACCTTAGTCTTGGGGTCATGGTTAGTGCACACGGCCGACTTCAATCTTGCAGCCCACTGAGACGGAGGAGGGCCACTCATGTGGCTCATTCACAAGCTGGGTTGCCCACCGCTGGCCTAGTGCTGTCACAATGCTATTTCTTAACCATGTCCAGAGAAGAGCAACTAAAATGACTGAAGGGCTAGGAAATACGACCTCTGGGAGAAGATTAAAAGAATTGGGTTTGTTTAGCTTGGAAAAGAGAAGGCTGAAAGGGGACATGATAGCAGCTTTCAAGTACCTAAACAGGTGTTGCTAGGAGGAGGGAGAAAGATTATTCTCCTTAGACTCCAAAAATAGAACAAGAAGCAATGGGTTTAAATTGCAGCAAGGGAGGTTTAGATTGGACATAAGGAAAAATTTCTTAACTGTTCATCATTGGAGATATTTAAGAACAGGTTAGATAAATATCTAATAGAGGTGAAAAAGATGGTGCTTGGTCCTGCCAGGAGGGCAGGAGACTGGACTTGATGACCTCTTGGGGTCCCTTCCAGTTCTAGGATTCTGCGATTCTACGATGTCCTCCTGTCACATGGCTACCACTCACTCCTGGGTCAACAGAACCTCCTCCTTCCCACTGGCTCCTGGATATAGACCTTGAACCTCTTGAATCTCTCCCCAGAGTCACAAGGCAGGAGGGAGGCCATGTGGGCAGCTCAGGCGGGATGGCACTGATACCACAGAAAGACACTTCAGTCCTCACGCCGGCCACAGCACTGGTCCATGTTAGGACACTGATGAGGTGGAAAAGCAGCTTTGTTGCTTTCCAAGAAGATGAAGAGCATCCTTTTGTCGCTGGCTCCCTGTTTGGGGGAGATCCCTCCCTGAGGAAAGTCAGGATATTTTAAAATAAGAGATATTTTATTTGAAAACAAACATATCCAAGATGCAAATACCATACAGAGAACATTCAGTGTTCACTATGTACAAAAACCTGGTGAGGGACAATGAAACCAACCACACAAAAAACCTGCCCTGTAAACGTCAGACAGGGCATCAATGATTAAAGCACGAAAACAGATAAATCGGTGAGAACATATATTGCACGTACTGAGGACTAACATACACTAAGCAGAAAAGTATGCAATAATTCCACATGTAACCAAACACCACCATATTTTTCTAAGCATTTCTATTAGAGTAATATTTTCCATTATTCTAGTCGTATAAAACTCACTCACTCAGTCTATGTATGAGGGAGGAATTGCAGATTTCCATTTCTCAACATAACTCTTTTGCCGACTAAAATAGTTACCACATTCTGTTTTAAATGGTAAAAGCAAAATTCCCGACACCTAAAATGCACAAGCTTGGAGAGCAAAAGACATTTTTAAGAGCACATTGATGTGGTGGTATGACGTAGGGTGATGCGGAGATCCAGATCATATGCCTTTTTGACAAGGACAGTGTGTGTGTGTGTGTGTGAGAAAGTTTAGCCTGTGGCTTTTTGTGTCGCTGTGGGCTGACAATCTAGCTTTAAACAAGTGTGCTGGAATTCTGTATTACCTCAAACAATCTCTTGTCTTGAAGAATCACAAGGATAAAGAACTAGGGGTATCTTTCACACTAAGCCAGGCATCCTCCCAGGGTTCTGCAGTGATAGGAAAGCGAGCTTCCTTTACTCCTATCAAGTAGATTTCATAATGTGCCACTGCCACCAGACAGCAAAAGCCTAACCAACCCAAAATGGGTCTTTCCAAAAATACCAAATACCGGTTATGAATAGGATTTGGTAATTCTTTCCTGGAAAGGTCATATATATTCATGACAAAAATAACCACCTAGAGCTACAAGAGAGCCCACGTGGCAGGCAATACCCATGCAACATACTGAGGAGGAGCATGCAAATTTGCAGAAAAACTCCACCCCTCGCACACACACGCTATGGCAGTGGTGGGCAACCTGCAGCCCACTGGGTTCTATGCACAGCCCACGAGACACTTCTACCGTTGCCCACATGCAGGCCTGCCAGATTCCGCTGGCTTCCATCTGCATATTTTTTCCCATTTGTATCACTAAAGTGACACACCCGTGCAGCAAGGGCACAGGAAGTGAGGGGCGTGCGCTCCCTCTGCATCTGATCATAGCGCTGCTATCACTCAAGCGGCACACCCTGCAAATTCTAGCTACGCACGCACAGTGAGCAAAACTACCCTGCACTGGGAAACCCTCTAGGTTATGACAATCTTGTGGCCCACTGAGATGCAGGAGCGCCACTCATGTGGCCCACCCACTAGCCTGGGTTGCCTCTCACTGTTCTTTGGAGACTGTTAAAGAAAGCTCATTTCTTACAGGATAAAGAAACCTTGAGCCGACGCTGGTGCAGCCAATTAAGCTGTTAAATGAGAGGAAGGCAGATAGCAGCAGCATTCCATGGAAACTGGCTCCTTGCAGCTCCAGCCTTTAGTTAAAAGGCTAAGCAACAGCTGGTTGCAAGCATGCAGTCCCTGGTATGCTTGAGAAGTCAGCCAGGCACAGCCCCGATTAAATGGAACTACAGCTCCCTCGGGGAGCTCTGGAGCGGAGTGATAGAGCTTTGGGGGAAAAAAGAATCATTTTCTCACTCCTCGACAGTAAATAATACATCAGTGTGGCAGATCAGAGATGAAATTATCATTGGAAATGCTGGGACACGTGCGTGCCAGCTATTAATAACATGTCTGCCTGCCACCACCTCTGTCCACTTGATTAATTATATATAGAAGAGAAGGTGCACTCTCGTCTCGCACGGGGGGTTATTTGGTGTAAATTAGTGTGTAATTGGGCGAGGAAATTCACTCTGATCTGTGTGGAAAACAGTATCATTAAATAGATGGAAAGGCATCTTCCCACGCGTCAGAAGGAACGAGGAGTAAAGATGGCTGTCAACCATAAAGGCAACTGCAAGATGATATTGGTGGGGTTGTGTTGCAGCATTCCCTGCAAGCTGAGTGGCCGCTCAGTAAAGATGCAGCTGCCGCCCAGCTCCTTAGCAGATTAGCCACAGCCGGCAGAGTGTTTTTCTACTGGTGGTGTACCTCTGCACATGCCTCAGCCCACGCAAAGTTTATTCCACCCCAGATGGAAAAATTGATGGGAATTCTGACTGGGTGCCTCCAGGATGTTGTGGTAGCCGGAGATCAGAGAACGACTCTTGTCGGTGGTGTGAGGAGAGCGTTCCCAGCGGCGGAGCTGCGCAGAGCTGGGAGAGGCCTCCCTTGGTTGACTGCTATACTGAGGTGGAAGCAGCAGAGATGCACTGATGTGGTCTCACCTAGCAGTTACCTGCATCCAGTTAACGGCAGGGAGAAAGCAATGGAGGATCAACACAGAGCACCCATGTCTGAGGCCAGAATCTGCCTGTTTGAACATGAGTCAGAAACAGCTTTGGGAGCAAGGAGAAGTGGCTGAGAATGAGGGACTACCATCAAGATAGGATGCAGGGCAGCTGTATGAAAGGCAGCTCTGGGGCATGCGGTAGCCAGCCATGGTTTGCTTCTGACCTGACTCCTTTCCAAACCGAGATTAAATACACAAATGGCCTTGCACTTTCCAGCGCACTCAGATCATTAACCAGTTGGCTAATCGTGTCCCTGGCAGTAAATCATTTGCATTTCTTTTGGATCAGAACCTTATCCTAATCTCTGTGTTCCACACAGACTCACATATAAGCAGCTCTTCCTACAGTGAGCAGACTCCTTCCTGCCCCATCAGCACCATCAACTCAGCACCACAGGCACCCAGCCTCTGCCTGACCTCTAGCTGTGGCCTAATTCAGCGCCGCACAGACAGGTGGAGGCCAGCTGTGAGGTAAGGGCACCACAATAAGATGGCAAAACCTGTTGGGAGACAATATTTGCTCTGCTGCAAAGAAGTGCCTTATTTACACCAATCACAGCATCCAAGGATGGGATCTGGAGATCTGTCGTCGAGGATACTTGCCTGTTCTCAATGAGAGAACAACAGACCCATCTCAATAACCCAGAATCATCCCTAAACTCACAGCCAGGCATGCTGCAACTTAAAGACTAGCTAAAGGGTCACACTTTCTTCCTCAGGAAAGCATTTGTGAGTGCAGCAAACAATGCTTAGAAATCAGCATCTGTTGAAATTGGTCTCCACAAAACCACAGATGAGCCACACCAAGGCCAGCAGGACACTACCCAGTAGAATTCAACCCCTAACAAGAAACCTTTGACACACGTTGGGCCAAAGCCATTCCTGCGGTGTAGTTCCAGGAAAGTCCATGCAATGACGCTGGGGACAAATCATAGAACACTAGATTGGAAGGGACCTCAGGAGGTCATCAAGTCCAGTTCCCTGCCCTCATGGAAGGGCCAACCACTACCTAAATCACCCCAGTTAGATATTTAGCTAACCTGTTCTTAAATATCTCCGGTGATGGAGATTCTACAACCTCCCTAGGCAATTTATTATAGTACTTAACCACCCAGACAGTTAGGATATTTTTCCTAATGTCCAGTCTAAGCCCCTCTTGCTTCAGTTTAAGTCCATTGCCCCTTCTCCTATTTTCAGAGGCTAAGGAGAATAATTTTTCTCCCTCCTGAAGCTAGTTTTGTTTCCATGAAAACCACGCCCCTGCCCCCTTCCCCTCCCCAAATGCACTTACACTTGAGACAGGTTTACTCCTCCATGATGGAACAACTGGGTCTGATCAGGATTCGTTTCCTGTAGCCCTCACTCTAAGGATCTTGGTATGCAAACGGGATCTCTGTCCGAATTAGTCTGTACCTGCTATTCATTCCCGCACCGAAGGGCCTTGTGATGTCATCACTGTGTTCACGTCAGAGCAATGCCAGAGGTGGAGCATTTTGGCCTCAAATGCATAGGAAGCCACAGGAGCAGAGCATCATATTTCTGCGAGCCTGCAAAAGTCTGAAAGGAGAGGAGGGAAAGACCCAGCAGGAGAGAAGCTGGGTAGATACATGGCTTCTCCAAGGCTACCAAGCTGCTCTTCAAGAGTGTAATCCTATAACTACAGGTGCAACCAAAATCAACAGGCATCTCACATGCAGAGCCACCATGGGCACAGCACTGCTCAAGGCACACCTGACATGCATGAGAACACTGAGCACAAACCCTCGTGGTTTGTACAGGTCACGCTTCTCGCAGCTGCACAACCCCCAGGGAGATGATTTGCATCCAAAGACGGCCCGAACTGTTGCAGCCTGTCATCAAGTTCTCAACCAATGCTTAATAATCATCAGCCCTCAAACGGGATATATTCATCCCAGGGTAGTTATTAAATGCTGAGTGGAGATGAGAGACGGGAGCAGCAAGATGTATCGGCTTTAGACACGGTTATTGTATTAGCCCAATGACAGATATCTACTTTACTGCAACGGAAGAATATTGCTGCATTGCAGGAAGATGAATAGGCCACAGCCCAGTGACGCCAGAGGTAGTAGAAGCTGTATAAATGTGCAATTTAGCCTTCATGGCATCTGGAGAGCGTCATGGTGCATGCCAGCTGCACAACACGCTGCGGCTCCAGATCATCTGGGTAAAGCAGAAGTCGCATGAGCACTTGCTTGACGCCACCCCGGAGCAGAACCCTGCTCCCCTCAGGAGCAGAGGCTTCCATGAGCTGAAAATCTATTTCAGCCATTGAATTCCAGCCAGGCCAGACTGACGGCTCAGACCAAAGACCATGACAGAAGCAAGACAGCAGCTGGACTCCCCAAGAGCTGAGTGTGTAAGAAGGTCAGGGGGTTGTCCAAGAAGGCACTGGTATCCCTTCACGGTACTGAGAGAGGAATGCAGAGAAGTACATGATACTGTTTAGGGACATAGTGAGAGATCGAGAGAGGTTGTGGCTTGGCACTTGAGAATGCAGCCTGCCAAGGTGACTGAAAACCACCCATTGGCCCAGCACCCAGCCCCCTTGCTGAGTTGGGCCTGCAAGGGATTAGCATAGAATCATAGGGTTGGAAGAGACCTCTGGAGGTCATGAAGTCCAACCCCCTGCTCAAAGCAGTACCACTCCCAACTAAATCATCCCAGTCAGGGCATTGTCAACCTGGGACTTAAAAACCGCTAGGGATGGAGATTCAACACCTTCCCAAGGTGGCCCATTTCAGTGCTTCATCATCCTGCTGGTGAAGTTTTTCCTAATACCCAACCTGGACCTCCCACCCCTGCAACTTGAGCCCATTGCTCCTCATTCTGTCATCTGCCACCTCTGAAAAGAGCCTCTCTCCACCCACTCTGTCACCCCCTTCAGGTATGTGAAGGCTCCTCTCAAATCACCCCTCACTCTTTTCTCCAGAGATGAAAAACTCTCCCTCCACATCCCAGGCAAAGAAATCCAACCCTCTACAAAGACTTATGGATAAAACGCTGCATGCCCATGCCAGGCCTGCAAAGATGTTCCAAGTTCTTGTGCTTTACTGTTTTCCAGGTAACAGAGCTTGCTCTTGCCTTCTTGCTGGCTACTACCCAGAGGGCAGAGAAGATGGAAATAGAAATATGCATAGAACTAGATGTAACAGGACTGCAATGGAGTGACTCCAAAAGGCAGCATTCCATCCCGTATCCCCAGTGGGAGAATCCCCTTGTAGAGTCCTGGTTTTTCCACTCTCCAGCTTCGTTTCCAGGTATTTACACTTTCACTAAGGAGTTTACCTGGGACTCGGATGAGGTTGGGGAGGGGAAACAAATCCATGCATAAAACCAATACATCATCTGCTACCCTGGGTATTGTACAACACACCAGATCAGGAGAATAAGAAGTTAATTCATTGCATAGGTTCCTCAGTGGCTTTGTTTTGAAGCAGGGCCGGAGGGCCGGGTGGAACCTTTGAAGGTAGCACCAGATCAGATCCACCTACTTTCTGTATCTATCTGTGGCCATATGTAACCCACATACCAAGCTGTATGAGAGCTAGACCACTCAGAGAGCGAAAGAATGAATCTCCTCTACAGCCTTAGCTGAGAGCCAGCTGGCCTCTAGATGTAGAGGTGTCTGCACTAAACTCCAGAGGTCCCTGGTTCTAACCCACCTGTGGGCAGTCACACAGGTACAAAGGGAGCCCTGAATCAGCAGACGTGGATGGGATCATCTGTCCTCCTCACTAGATCTCATCCTGGACTCCTCTGTCGTTAGGGATTGGCTTAAGCCCTGAAGCATAAGATTTAATATCCCTTCCAGACTGCGTTAGTATTAACAAGCATAACATTAACATTCTTGCTGGAAAGATAAAAGTTCCATTGTATTCGCACCCTTTGCACAGGCTGGTGTAGGATTTCAAGTCACAACATCTCATGGCCTACAGCTGAACTGCCACGCTAGACCAACACACAACATTCAAAGAAAAATCAGAAAGCATAAAGGGGGGCAAAAATCAAAAAGGAAAGGTGTTAACTACTCTGGGGCAGCTTCATTGTTCTGCAGAGATCCGGTCTCTCTCCCTCTGCTTGTGGCTATACCATCCTCAGTGCCAAAGGAAATGATTCAGGAAACAGGATGCAGTTGAGAGGTAGGAAAACCAAAAATAGACAAAGAAAAAACAAACATGATCCATTACGGCTGCTTGTGAAAACCCAGCTCAGTGAATTTCAGGCAAAAGGCCATTAATCATATGATAAAGTACAACTACCCTCTGAAAAATGACTATGTAGAAGTGGCACCTGGCTACCCAACAGATCAGCTCCCACCTCGTATTCCTGTCCCATCAGCATGTGTTACTGACACAGGGTTTTCCTTTTTGCTTTTGATAGCCCTGCAGGAGCACAGGCAGCTTTGGGGCACCGAACCAGCTTCTGTTCTGCCTCCCCCATCCTTCCGGGAGTCAGTCGGGCTCCAGTGTCAGGATGAGGGAAGTCAGGAGCTAAGTGGAAGCTTAAAAAATGAGTCTTTAGACTTCTGTCAATGACAGCCATTTGAAACGGGCTCAAGGGGACACACCAGAAGGGACCACACAAAGTCACAGGCAGGGTTGCTTTTCACACGCCACGTCTCTCTTTGGACCACACTGGCCAAGATGTTCCAGACTTGGTCCCCCCAAGACAGGCATCTAAATGGAAAAAAAATTCTGTGCCCCATCAATCACTTTCATGGGATGGGTCCTGCCTGGAATCCTCTGGGTGCTTTCGACACCCACTCTATCAATGTTCCCTTTTTTAAAAATATGGGCCTTCGTGTTTCCAAGTACAAGTGGCAGTACTGCGCCCTTGCACAAGACTCTATGCATCAGTAACAAGAGAGTCCTTGCCCCAAACCGCTGACAGCCAAAATGGACAAGGCAGGCAAAGGAAGGGTAGGAAAACAGATGCACGCATAGAAGTGACTAGACCAAGGTCACAGAGCAGGTCAGTGGCAGAGCCAGGGACAGAAGGGAAGTGAACCAATTCCCAGTCCAGTGTCCTCTCCACAGGACCCTCCTGGCTTTTTCTCCTGCAGTTTAATTCTGTCTTCCTCAGCTGCGTTGACCCGTCACCCTAGTATCAGGGCTGCAGCATACGGCTTAGGCCAAATGCTATCCCCTGCTTAGCCACTTCCCAAAGCAGAGCCATGCAGTCCCCTTGAGGTCCTGGAGCAACAGCCTCCTTCTCCACCATGCTACAGGAGAGGGATGTGCCCACTTCTTCCTCTCTTGCTTCCTAATTACACAGCAGGTGAGATCTGCAGCTATGGAGCTACACCAGAGAGCAGCCTTTTCCCTCTCCTGCACCGTATCGATCTCTGAGATCCTGCACCCAGAACCTTTTGAGTTATTCATCTGCACTGTTAAGACATAAAAACCAGTCGTATTTTCTGTGCCCGCTCCCAAGGAGAGTAATTGTTTATCCCCAAACAAATTAATAGTCCCTCTGTGGAGCGGTAAATATGCTTTTATGTAGCATAATAAATTCTGATTAACAACAATCCTATATCAATTATTTGATTACCTTTGGGGTCTGACATGCAGGCCACAGCCACTGCGGTCATTAAGCAATAAATCTGCTGCAGACTCCATTTCAGCTAAACTACCATAAAAATATTTTTAATTCATTTATGCAACACTCATCCCTGGGGGGAAATGCTTAGTATTCCTAAATTTAAAAAAGAAATCCATTAACCTGTCCACTGACACGCAGCACCCAGGGCTGGGTTATCAAAGTGCGAAAGACAGGGAGAGGAAGGAAAGAAAACAGATAAATTAGGCCCGGGTAATTGGAAAGGTGTCTGGCTAGTAGGAGATAAACTGGGGGTAAGTCTTCGCTATGCAGCAGATTGACACAGTCAGGGTCAATCTTCCGGGGTATCATTTCATGTGCCTACTAGGGACGCATGAAACTGAACTATCTGGGGTCAACAACTGGGGTCCTCAATATCGCAAACCATAAGGGAGGTTCAGAGGGCAAAGTTTCTCCTGTCTCAACCTCCCCATGTGAGGAGGGCCCGGTAAGTTGATTGTAGATAAGTTGATTCTAGCTATGCAATTGCCACAATTGCTACAGCCAACTTTAATGCCTGGCCTGACTCTTGGTGTGTCATATCGGTGGTAGTAGTGGTGAAATTACTAGGAAAAGGCTTTGCCCTGGATAACAACAGATCACTGCCCTCTTAGAACAGCTCTCACCTCATCGGAAAGTTGTTATCAGGCCTCTCCTAGTCTCCAGTCCAAACATGCTCAGTTCTTACAACTTTGTCTCCCAGGTCAGTTTGTTAAACCATTGTCATTTTGTTGCCGTCTCCTGGACCATCTCCAAGTTCGGGCTCATAGCTGAGGGGATGCAAAGAGTGTGTACGCACTGACCCTACATCCAGTTTCTCTCCCTTCCTCTCTGCTGTGCTGTGTGTGGGGTGGGGAGCCTGCAGGGCATGGTGGGGGAACCCAAGGCACCCTGGGAGTTGCAGTTCCTCGGCCAGCTCCCTGCCTAGAGAGCCAGCCTTGGAGCACGGAAGGGGCATTTCCCAGTATGCCCTTGGCTGCTAGCCACTAAAAAGCGGTGAGGAGATGAGGGAATATTGTTTTTCACTTAAGGTATTACAGCAAGATCCCAGAAGATAATTTCTATACAACTTTCACTACTGTGTAAGTTTTTAGTATGTTATAATAAAATCATTTTGCCAGTCACTGTCTCCACTCAAATTTTTCATTAACCTCTTTCGCTCACACTCCTTGCACAACTATTTTGAACTCCTTTATATCTAAAAAAACCTGTGGTCCACATTTACAAAAATAATCACACACCCCAAAGAAATTCCCGTGTATAGGCCTGAAGTTGCACATATTTCTTTTGCAGGGCAGAGCCCAGGCAAGACACAGTCCTCACCAGTGCTGATTATACCACAACAGAGCACAAAAATGGACCAAGAGGGCCAAAGGATGATGGGACAATAAAATGAACAGCCTTGAGCAGAAGTCGTGAAGTACCACTTGCCTGCTTACAGCCAAGTGGGCATAGCTTGTACTACAAAAGTTCTGAAGGAGGGCTTGGAAAGATGGGGGCTTTCCCAGTGCTGATAGGGAATTATTTACAGACGTCTAAGGATACAGAGGGCTATTTGAGGGAGAAGTCGGTGCTCTAGGCCAGGGGTAGACACGTGGCAGCTCCGGAGTCACATGAGGCTCTTTAAAGAGCCACTTGCAGCTCTGAGCACTGCTGCTGCTCAAACAAAAAGACTAAATTCAATTTAACTGCACAGAGAAGGAGGCAGCAGGGAAAGCAGCATCAGGAAGCAGCAGCCCATGAAGGAGCTGCGGCAGCACATGGAGCTCCACTCTGAGGCAGGTTAAACCTGGGGCTGGGGAGGCAGTTTGGGTCTGAGAGGGGTTAAGCCTGGAGAATGGGGGTTGGGTTTGGGGCTGATGGGGTATAACTTGGTGTTGGGGGCAGGTTTGCAGGATAGGCGGTAAAGCGTGGGATAGGGAGATGCATTTGGGAGCTGAGGTGGGTGAAGCCTGGAGATGGGGGTAACAACTTTTTAACTGGTACAAATCATTGTGCATGCACTGTTCTTAAAACAGGGGTGACAAAAAGTACGGTTCGACTTGTTTTTACATTAAGGACTGTCTCGTATTCACACGCACTGCGGCTCTTGAACTATTGATTTTGTAACTGAATTTGAAAAAATGGCTCTTCTCGCTATTTCAGTTGCAGACCCCTGCTCTGGGCTGACATCATTGGCAGAGTGAATGCAGGAGTCAACAGTTTCATTAACTACATAGGTTCCACCTTCCTGATCCAGCATCCTCAGGACTTGAAAGTCCTGGACCAGAGAGGTCAATCCCCTATTGGCCTCCAGCCCCACTCCCAGGCTCCCCTCCTGGCTGTTGGCTGCTTTCTGGCCACCAACCCCAGCCTTCCCTTAAAAACGCAGCTGTGTCATTTCCACCCAATGTAAATCTTCCATAGTCAATATATTTCCTCTCTGTGCACTGGCTGAGCCAGCCTTTTACCACTGGGTCGGTTTTCTTTCTTTAGTGAGAGACATGAGGTGCTGTCCAAAGATGCAATCACACTCAACAGCGTACTGGTATTGATAAAGGTTGGAGATGATGCCCTGTCACCATTAGTAAACTAATCAGAATCCCAGCAAGCTAGGGAGTAACTGGAGCATGCAAAGCTTAGGTCATTACAAAATAAAGCTCAGGGTAAAGTAAAAGAGTGAAAGTCACAGGAGGTACTAACATTGCCAGAGCAACTTTGTTTTTTCTGATCTGCTACTGAGCCAGAAGACAGCTGCAGAGCCTTCGTCTAGTCTAGGGGCCAGAAATCCCTGGCACGGATGCCAATAGCAGCACGAGCCAATTTTCTTCAGCACAGGAGGCAAGACCTCAGCCCCGACCCTCCTCCCCCAGGCAGCCAGGAGTTTGCTCAAAGCCAAGCCACTTCTAGATTAACAAAAGACCAGCTAATGCTACCAACCACCATTCAAATGGTAAAGCTCTGCATCCTCACTTATTTGTTAATGAAGCTGTTGCAAGCAGAACTATTAGTGATTTTAAAAAGTATCACCGGCACCCAGACTGTACATAAAGGTCAAAAGGTCAAAATTCAGCACTCAGCCTCAGAAAGGTTACTGACCCTGGTCTAGTCTGAGGACAGATGGTGGCTGCAAAGCAGAGAAGGTAAAAAATATTTCACAAAAACAAAACCTTTTTGTAAAAAAATATTATAATAAAAATTTCCCAGAAATCCTCCCCAGGCAGAATCCCAAGAGTTTTCGGAGAACTTTCCCAGCCAGGAAGAGGCATATGCTCCCAAGGTCAGAGCCCTGCAGCTCTGCAGATATCTGATATATAGCCACAGATATCTTCACTTGCAGAAATGGATGTGGATTTTCACAGCTCATTTTTGCAGCTATGGATGCAGATGTGGATACAAATTTTTTATCCACCCAGATCTCTACCCATGGTCATAAACCCATCTGGACTACGATCACTGGTTCTGGGATTTTGGGGGACATGCTGCAGCTTGCTGCTTCGTCTCCTCTGCGCTGCGTCCCCCTGCAGAAAGTAGCTCATTCATTAGGCTGCTTAGCTGTATGGTGAGCAAACCTTCCCGCAGTTTTCATTGGCCAGGATGCCCTTGCCATTGTACAAAGCCATGGGAACCATGGGAATTATGGCCCTGCTGTATCACTTCCCTATTCCCCTGCCTCCCAAGCCTTGGGGGTACAGGAGTCATCCTGGGTCTGGGGGGGGGGGGGTGTCATTGTTGGAGTGCTCACACAAAAGGCTTTCCTTCACCTGACTCACAAAACATTGACTCAATCCATGTGGCTTCCAGCCACATCCCTCTGATCATCTGCCTGCCATGCCTGGCTGCCATCAATTAGAGCGGCCTTTTCATCTATGTTGTTAAGGCTTTGCCTACCGCTAACCATGTTAAAAAATAAATCAGCCACATGGGGAAGCGCTGACCAGGGACCCAAGGGTTTCGGTTTAACTTCTTGTAGCAACCACCTGAGCAGCCCTAGGCTGGCAAAGCAAGAACCCTGTTATGAGCAGAGGAAACAGCCAAAGCCTCATATCTACCTGTGGCCCAAGCTGGCCTGGGAATTGTCAGCGACTGAGTAAATGGTGAGCCATTAGCCAATAGTAGAGAGATGTTATAAAACAGGAGAGACACATGCACCCCCACCCCAGGTGAGGTCTATGGATGATTCCAACGAGCTCAGATCTGCTGCCGGACATTAGTCCTGGGATCTGATGGGCAGCACTCTGGGCAGGGGTCCTGATTGGCTCTGGAAGTCAGGGGTCAGGGTGGGCAAGAGAGGCAGCCCACAAGGGGAGACTCTGAGCACAGCTCTGCTCCAAGACCAAGAGGCCATGGATTCATACACCAGACTATGTCCGAACTGCAGAAGGAGGCAGATGAAGTAGGAATACACAGAAGAAAAAGTCATAAGAACATGAGAACAGCCATTACCGGGTCAGATCAAAGGTCCATCTGACCCAGCATCCTGTCTGCCGACAGTGGTCAGTGTCAGCTGCCCCAGAGGGCGTGGACCAAAGACAATGATCAAGTGAATTGTCTCCTGCCGCTCATCTCTAGCCTCTGACAAACAGAGGCCAGCGACACCATTCCTACCCTCTGGCTAATAGTCTTTTATGGACCTAACTTCGATTAATTTATCTAGCTCTTCTTTGAACTCTCTTATAGTCCTAGCTTTCACAGCCTCCTCTGGCAAGGAGTTCCACAGGTTGACTATGTGCTGCATGAAAAAGAACTTTCCTTCATTAGTTTCAAACCTGCTACCCATTAATTTAATTTGGTGTCCTCTAGTTCTTATATTATGGGAACAAGTAAGTAACTTTTCTTTATTCACCCTCTCCACACTACTCATGATTTTATATATCTCTATCATGTCCCCCCCTCAGTCTCCTCTTTTCTAAACTGAAAAGTCTCAGTCTCTTTAACCTCTCCTCATATGGGACACGTTCCAAACCCCTCATCATTTTAGTTGCCCTTTTCTGAACTTTTTCTAATGCCAAAATATCTTTTTTAGGTGAGGAGACCACACCTGTACGCAGTATTCAAGATGTGGGAGTACCATAGTTTTATAAAGGGGAAGTAAAATATTGTCTTCTTTTCTATCTCTTTCTTAATAATTCCTAACATCCTATTTGCTTTTTTGACTGCTGCTGCATGCTGCATGGATGTTTTCAGAGAACTATCCACGATAACCCCAAGATCTCTTTCTTGATTAGTTGCAGCTACATTAGCCCCCATCCAATTGAATGTATACTTGGCGTTATTTTTTCCAGTGTGCATTACTTTACACTTATTCACATAAGAGACTGCAAGAAACATTCTGAAAACTACCTCTATACTTTTGAGCTCTATACATGAGGATTAAACCACTTCTTGTTTAACCTCTCTCTGACCTCCCCTCCATCTACCACGACACGGTGTGGTCACAAATGAACGTGAAGAAAAACTGAACCTAAGAGAAGCCTTCACCCACTGCAAACTCAACTCCGTGCAGCCAAAGACGCCAGGGCAAAAGACAGATGTTAGGGAAAGAATCCAGATGTTAACAATGAGGCCAATCTCATTAGCGTGACTTTCGATGCTGGGATCATTGCCAGGCACCTGACAGAGAAAGAACAACCCTCACTCCCGGCAGCCAGAAGTTGAAGGGTGCTAATTGAATGTTTAAATTAAAGGCTTCATGGCAGGGCAGATAAAAATGGATGATTTTTGGACAGAATGAAATAAGTGGGGTTTTTATTATTTTGTTATGTAAATTAGGATATTTTTTCTTTTTTAAAAGCTGTTTAAATAAACCTGTGTAAAATGAAATCTGCATTTAAGTACAAAACATGGCAAGGCTTAAGCATATGATACCCTCTTAACCGTTAAATAAAAAATAAGCATGTGGAATCCCTGAGCCTCTACCAAAAGATTTGAGTTAAAGGTTCCTTTCCTACACAAAGGATGGGGTGGGGTGGGGATCATCCAGTGTCCGAGGTCAAGCTTTACAAATACGGCACAATAGGTCACATTCTGCAGTAAGATCTTGTCCCTGTGAGGCACCGAGAGGCTGAGCTACTGAAGCCAAGAGACTGACACAATCATGACAGGTGCCGATCTCTGACTTCAGGTAACACCATCACATGATGCATTGGAATCATCCATGGAGCCCCCCTGGGGCTGGGGAGAGAGTCCTATTTTAGAACATCTCTCTACCCAAGCAATGACTGGCTCCATTCTCAAACTATGAATAATTCTGATGCTACTCACCAGTGAAACAATAGTGATATCAACCAATAAGGATGTATCTTCAGTTAAAAAAAATTTGAGTATGAATGGCAAAGCTGATTAGACTGGATGACTTATATCAAGGCTTTCCACCTGGTGATTTAAATCACCTTGATTAGAAATTGGTCCAGTAAAAGATCTGACCTCACTCATCTTGTGTCGCAGAGCTAAATGACTTGGTCAAAGTTGTAGGAAAAGACGGTGAAGATGATCAGCTCTGCGCAACTAGGTAGGGCAACAGAGGGGTCAGAATACCAGGGCCATGTGCGATGGGCTTTTCACTGCCCCCTGGGTGCATGGCCATGTGCTATGGGGTTTTTACTGCCCAGTGCAGGACAGCCCCACCCTGTGGCAGGATGACCTTGAAGCTTAGGCTGTGGAAAAGGATTCAGTACACCAAACTATTCAAAGATTCAGTTCCAAGCTATTCAATACACTTCCTATGTGATCCATGTCACTTAGGGCAAGTCTATACCAGGCACATATGTTGAACTGAGATACACAATTCTAGCTATGCCATTTGTGTAGCTAAAATCAATGTATCAGAATCGACTTTCTTCCCTGCTATAGTCTGAGCCTCTCCAGTCTCATGTTGGGGTCCCTTACTTCGTGCTATCACATGGAGTACAGGGGTCTGCAGCCTAATCCAGAGAGGCCCGTTTTGCCATGACTTAACTAGACATGAAAAATAGAACTCCTGAAGATTGATTGCCACCGCATCAATCTTCTGCAAGTACAGATGTGCCCTTAAACTCTCTGGGCTTTTAATCAGCGAGGAAAGAGCCAGGCAGAAAACTATCAGGAGACAGGAGTGGATCACAGACAACGTCACGCTGTTAACCCGTCCCCGCCAAACAAAACAAAAAAAAAATTCTAGGAGGTAGTAGCAGAGAGCTGTAAGAAAGACAAGATCAATAATTCTTCCAGATAAGGCTTCAGCTGAAGAATGGTGTGTCCACACTTTGAGAAAGATGTGGACAAACTGGAGAGAGTCTGAAGGAGAGCAACAGAAGCAATTCATGGTCTGGAAACCAGATGCTACTGAGAAAGTCTGAAATCACCTGGGTTTGTTTCATCTGGAGAGGACTCGGGAGACAGTCTTCAAGTACATACACAATGTACTTGTAACTGTTGCCTACATACACAATGATAAAGAGGAAGGCGATAAATTGTTCTCCTTAATTAGAAGGCAGAATAAACAATAGGCTTAAAGGAGACTTAGGTTAGACATTAGGAAAAGCTTCTGCCAGGGTCGTTAAGCACCGGAACAAATGTCCCTTTGCTGCCTAAATTGAGGCTACAGGAGCACTGGTATCAAGGATGGTTGAGAAAATACTTAGCCCTGCATCTGTGCAGGGGACTAGACTAGATGAACTATCAAGATCCCATCCAGTCTTACACAGCTATGACTCAAGACATGTGGGGCTCATTGCCTGCCCACATCCCACTCCTGGAGCAGTCACCTGAATGCACAAGATTGACCACCACCACTAAATCCATCCATCTGTCGGCCCTGACACAGCTGCAGTCCCTTCCCCCAAAACAGGCCACCTGTAACCGCCTCCCCCAGTCTGAGTAACCCCCACGCATCCAAGTCCTGCACCCCCCTTTCCACCTGACGTACCCAATCACACGATGCCCCCACCTTCCTAGGTAACCCCAAAGCACTGCACCCATCCCCCACCCTGGCCTGCCTTTCGAGGCTCATCTCGGTCGCCCTCATTGTCCTCATGTGCCTTGTCTGATCTGTCAGCACCAAGATGCAAATGCCTCTCGTTGCTGTCCCGGCTGCCCTCGTTAACAGGCCACGTGACATATTCCTTCTGGTAAAGAGAAAAACTCATCACCTCAGCTGGTGGCCCCCGGGAGCATTTATCCCGGCTGAGGGTTTGGTCGAATAACGAGGCTGGGGCAGCTGTGGAAAGCTGCGGACAGCATCCCACATTATCTTCAGCTCTGCCACCGCACCTCCCCTCCTCTTCCCAGGCAACCTCTCCCCTCCACTACACCGGTTTCTCGCATGCTTGTGGGGAGACAGGTCCATAACATGAGTCAGGCCTGTCACAGTCACATCAGTGGCCCGCATGGCTGCTTCACAGTGAAGAGGGAGGGAAGTCTTTTAATAAATCAGCTGTTGGCTCCACCTCAAACATCTGTGCCCATTACAGCCCAGAAACCAGAGCGCAAATGAGAGTGCTGGGTTTGGAAATCCCAGTCAGCAGATGGCTTCCCCAGGGCTCTGCAATGCCGGTACACCAGACAGTCCACCACCCTTTTTGGACTCAGGGCTCAGGAGTGAGGTGAGAAGAGATCCAAAGCCCTTCTCCTCATGCCTGCTGGCTCCAACCCAGTGGAGGATTCTGAAGTCCCCGCAGGCCCCACAGCTGCGTGGCAGGTCACTGAACCAGCGCTGTAAACGGCGCTCCTCCGCTCTGCCACCGAGGCCAAAGGCACAAAAGACTGGGATGGCCGAGTCTTCTCATCCCAAGCGGCAAGGCCTCCTGGGGATCAGCAAAGCCGATATAGAGCGTAGTTTGGTCAGCCTCACCCCACAGCTAATACGCCAGCAAACACTGGGAGGTGGGGGGAGATGCTGTGGTGACAAGTGGCATATTACACAACAGCATGGACAGGCGCCAAGAACCGAATCCAGCAGAAGGCACTCTGGAAGGGGGACGTGCGAGATGCAATCAGGCTGGGCATCCGGACTGGGCTTACTGCGGACTGGTCTACGAAAGGGAACAAAGGCGACCCCAGATATGTAATTCTAGCTGCGCCATTAGCGTAGTTAGAATCACCATATCAGGATCAGCTTTGTCCCCTGGTGCAGATCAGGGCTCGCACCCATGTCACCTACTCTACGCGACAGCATGGAGTATCAGGGTGGGCAGCCGAGCCCAGAGAGATCAATTTTGCTGCGTCTTCACAGATGCGGCAAAATCAAACTCTAGAGAATCGAGCGCGGCACATCGAACGTGCGGTAAGTATGGACATACCCTACTAAATCAGACGCTTTCTTCTCCAGCCAGATGGGGTGTTTTTTCTTGCATATGGAGTTGCTGTGTGTATGGCGGCGGGTGGATAAACCAAACAGCTTATTTATATCCCTCCCAACGCAACCCTGAGCCAGTCTCAGAACCACACATCTGCCATCTGGCCAGGATTTTTGTCACAGAGGAAGAGAAGCTCCTGCTGTACTTGTTGTCTCCCCCTGCCCCCCAGCAATATCCTGATGCTCTGGAGGCAATTTCCTTCCCTTTGGAAGGTTCCTTCTTCCTGTTTTACTTTTCCCCTTCAGGCCCCCAAAGAGCTGAATTGAAAAGCAAAGGTCTGCTCCTCCCTTTCAGTCACTGCTCAGGAAGTGACAGATATTGTCCAAAGACCTGCTGTAGAGTGGTCAGCTCAGCCCCTTTTAATAAAGGAAAATCCCACATGTCCTGGTCAGGACATTCCCCCGAGAGGGACACGACTAGGGGTGTATTAGAGCATCTGGTTACATGCCTAACCAATAAGCATCTGCTGATCAGTTAGTGCTACCGGTACTTGCAGGTCCCACATCAGCTAAATAGGGAGCAGCTGGCTCAGCCTCTGTCCATGCTTGTGGTGGAATCAGCAGTTTCCCCCGCTGCTGCTCTGCATTTAAAAGACATTTCTGTCGGAAAGAGCCAGATCCCCCCAGCAGCGACAGAAGCTGAGCCAGCCTGCGTGCCGGCAGGGGTGGGGAGGTGGGGATGGAAGCTGAGCCAGGCCTGGGATGGTGGGGAAGGAAATTGAGCCAGCCCATGTCCTGGCAGGCATAGGGATGTGGGGAAGGAAGCTGAGCCAGCCCGTGTGCTGTCTCAGCATTTTAAACGCAGAGCAGCAGGTTAATGGGGAGCAGTTAACTGACAGAAATTTTGGTGGGTACTTGGTTACCTGACTAATGCTCTTTAAGAGCTCTAGACACAACTGGTTCACATTTACCCTCTGTCTTTGCAGAATGAGCCCTGGCCACGGGTTTACAACTCATGCAAAGCCATTTCTCAGAAGATGATACTTCGGGGGCGGGGGCACCACATCATTCTGTGCCTGGCTCAGGAGCTATGCCAGAGCTGCTGCATGCACCGTAATGGGAGATGTCAGCAGAGGGCAGAAGCATGCACGGTTCCTGATTTCTTCCAGGATGTTAGCTTTTGTCAAGGGCTCGATCTGGAGAGATGCCAACCCCCTGCAGGTCACATGGAGTCATGAGGTCCCAGTACCAGGCCCTGCAGCAGGCGTGCTCTGCGGGTGCCATGTTAAAGGTGAGGTTTGCTCCAGGAGCACAAGGCACCTAGCACATGGGGTGGCTTGAACATGGCTGATACGAACTGTTGTGAGCAGGGTGCCCTCTAAATTTTCCATGAGCAGAGTAAATTTTGTTATGCATGCCAAGGCATGTGCAGATGTACACCACCATAGAAACAGGTGTGACCTCTGCTAATCACCTGGGCAGCACCTGAACCCCTCCTGCGTGGCCCAAACACTCAGCTTACAGGGAGCACTGGCTGTGAGCACTAGGCAGGGTGGCTCTTAAGAGCCTCTCAAAGCTTTCTCTTAAACCCTCACTTCCCATTAGCTCTTAGTCCACGTTTCTACAGACCGAGGCCGACTAGTGATTTTCGGAGGCCCAAACCTGAGACTTCTCAGAGCCTGATTTTTCCCAAAATGCCCTGGCCCTCATGCCAGACCCCCAAATTGTTTGGCACTTCTGAAGTTGCTGCCTTAAAAAAAATAATCCAGCTCTGTCCTGTCGAGCGCAGGGACCCTAGTGGGTCAGCAGCATCTTCTGAGCAAAGCCCGTTCTATCCTTTCCAAGATCGTTCTTACAACGTCCACACCTCGCATGCGCGCCCTTCACCAGGGTGTTACCTTCATTTTCAAGTCTTCCAGCCCATCAAGAGAGGGAGTCCCCTCAGAAAGCGTCATTTCCCAGACTGCTCCAGAGCCTAGGTTTGATGACCAGCTACTTATGCAGCGAGTTAAGTTTCCCTTTACACAAAGTTACACCTTGTACAATCCCTGCATTGGAGTAACTGCCCCTGCTCATCAAGCACAAACGAGCGAGAGAGAGAGAGAGGGGTTAACGCTCAATTTGAACAACAACAAAGAATGCATTTTTATTAAGGAGTAAGAGACAAATAATATGCCTAATCAGTTACAGCTGCTTTTTTTTCCAGGCCCACAGTGTCTGGGGACAGAGGACAGCAATTACTAATGGGTCTGTTTTAGCTAAGAGGATGATGGATGATGGTGGAAGAGAAAGAAAGGGGAAAACTCAGACATTAGCACATCAATGGTGGGCCTGTGACCTCCCTCAAGAGATGCCAACTGACTTAATGAAATTTTAATTAGACAGCACACAGCGCATGGTCCCTGGGTACCAGCTCAGAGCTTTTCACCAGCAGGCTGGGGCTGGGAGGAGTCCTTCCCTAGTGTTAGTGGCAGAACTGAGAGAATCATCCCAGGCATGAAGCACTCACCACCGCTCGCAGACACGTTCCTGTCTTGCTCCTTAGCACCAAGGCTCATCAGAGAGGGGACAGACTGGAAGGTGATGGCAGACAACTGCCTTCTTCGCCTCTCGCAAGCATCTCCATCCAGTCTGTGAGCCTACAGGTATCTGCTTGCCCCGAAGGGTCACCTGTGATTAGGGCCCTACCAATTCTATGGCCATGAAAAACACGTCACAGACCATGCAGTAAGCCCTTCCCTGTGAAATCTACTGTCTCCTTGTCCTTAGGAGTGCTCCATCAAAGGGCATGTCCTAGCTCTGACAGGGCAGGACCTCACCACCCACTGCCAACTGCTCCGGCAGTGGGAGTGGGGAACCGGACCAGACCCACCTCCAAGTGCCTCCACCTGCAGGAGGACACTGTCTGGGACTGGACAGCAACATGAGGTTCCTGTAGCTGGAGGAGACTTATGGCGTTGGATTGCATGTTCCCTGTGCTGCTGGGAGCACCCCAGCAAAAGGGCTTCCTAGCTCCCACTGGGCAGGAGAAGGACAGAGGCAAGTGATGAGCATGGGGCAGAGAGTTGAGGGACAGGGCAAGTATGGTCCCTTCTGCTCAAGCCGGACAGGACTAGCCACCAGGAGCCCCTACCAGGGCTGCTCCTAGTAGCACAGGGGAGATCAGACCTCTCTCTACCTCTTGGAACCTCCAGCAGCCGCAGGCAGCTCTGCGGTTGCTGCCTTCAGAGTCCAACTCTGAAGGCAGCACCGGAGGGAGGGTGACAATCCCACGACCCCCTTACAACAGGCTTGTGACACACACAGCTCTGAATCTCCTTGGAGGTCAGCACCCCACGGTCACAGCGCTGTGAAATTTCAGGTGTAAAACAGCTGAAAATATAAAATTTACTTATTTCCAAACCCTATGGCCATGAAATTGACCACAGTGGACCATGAATTTGGTGCAGGTTGAAGATCTCTCATCCAGCACCCTTGGGAACTGACTGGTGCCAAACAAGATAATTTGTCGGACAAGAAAAGGTTAATATTGTCTAGCACTTTACCAACACGTCCACTGCTGACAGGGCTCTTAGAAGACATTTAGGGGTAAATCACTGCTAAATAACAGCACTGAACACAGAGAGCCAGGACTGGTGGCTGGAAACAAACTTTATGGGACCACGAAAGACTTGGCCACACCCATAAGCAGTCATCCAGCTAACTAAAATCATGCCAGATTACGGATCTTGCTGGATCAAAGAAATTCAACCAGTAGTTCATGCTGTTCATAGTCTGCGGGGGGGTAGTACTGTTCCTCTGTAGTGTCATCAACAACAAGCAGTCCTGGGGCACCTTAGAAACTAACAAGAGGTCGTGAGCTTTTCCGGGCAAAACCCACTTCCTCACACTGTGCTCACCTCAGAACTGCCACAGAACGTGGGACATAACACTTCAGCTGCAAAATCTTTACCTACCTACTCAAGATACCTGTTTCCCACTGTTTCACATTCAGCGACTCACCTCTCTGTTTATTTTGCCCTGATGATTTTGGTCATAAGTGTCATACATTCTCCAGTCCCTGCCGACCTTTTCCAAAGTAACAGCCTTGCCCGCCGATGGCTGTAGCCAGACCTCCACCTCTCGTAGAAACAACGGTTTCCATTTCACATTAAACTGAAGCAAAATAATCCTGACATGGGCCAGTCTGGAGTTTCTATGCACTTAGGTATTTCTGTAGCTCATCCCCGCAAGCATACAATCTGCTCACAAACAATCCGTCCACCGTGGTCCTGGGAGGAGCTATCAGCCCCATTTTACAGACAGAGAATACAGGCCCAGACTTTGTGACTCGCCCAAGGTCAAATACTGCATCTGTGGCAAAGCTGGGAATTGAAGCTGTGTTTTGGACTTCCAATCCATTGTCCTAGTTGCCAGCCAACACTTCCTCTCCGCAGTTAGCTTGCTCTCTGTGCTATAGCATGCCACAGCACCCAATCCAACCACAAGCTCAGTTCTGCAACCCTGACTTCCTGGATAAAATAAAGAGCACATCATCAAAGCCAACACCTATTACAATTTTGCTCCTTGGTGAGAGAAGTGGGGAAACAACCATGTCCGATGCAGAGGACTCACACCACTTCATGCACCCCTGGGAGGAGCCCCAGTAACATGGTGATGGTGTTGTCCAGGCACCTGAACACAGAAGTTTAATTCCTGGCAGAGTTACTCTCCCTCGGACGGACTGAACAAGTAGATGCCAAATTGATGTTTCAACATTTCTTTACACCCTTTGACACAAGAGGAAGCCTAGTTACTGTTTGTTAATTAACAAACTGGCTGAAAGGGGTAAACCACATAAACACCATGCCCTTGACCAAAACCTCCCATGGTGCTTAAGTTCTAACTGCATGGACAGCTGGAAATAAGCCATCTGTGGAACTCCCGGCCACAAGATCTCATTGAGACAAAGAGCTTTTAATACAGTACAATTAACAAAAGTTATGATACATAATAAGAATAGCCACCGCCACTGCGTTAGGAGAGAAGGAAGTTTAAACAAGACAGACCAGCCACTGAGCACCTAGCTGTATGAAAAAACATTCCCCATAGGCTCTAGTTTTGGAATGGCCCACGATGGCAGTTTTACATTGGGGATTGGCCCTTCTGAAGCAAGACCAGGTGAAGTGAGTCTGATTTCACAGGGGGACTGCTCACGTGCTCTGAGATCAGCACAGCCTTTGGTACTGTGCTCAGCTGAGATCTGGATCCAATACAGCAATTCCTTGCTCCCCTTACCAGGGAGATGCTCCACTCAGTGACTAAGCCACAGAGCTCTGGCTGCTGTAATGAAAGAGCACAAAATCCACAGCTAAGTAATGTGCCGAGAGCCACAGGTGCTGGTTTCAGAAAAACCGATGCCCCTCCGGCCCCCTGCCAAAGCTGTGCAAGCAGAATTAGGAACCAAAGTAACTCACAGCAGCAGCCAAGAAGCTGCCGCTCTGGTGGGAACGCTCTAGGATTCAGGACTCACCCTAGTCGTTTGCTGACAATGCCCAGCGCAAGTCTGGATCCTGCAAGCCTCTCTTGGAGGGCTCCCCTGAAGTCAACTGCTCTGTGCACAAGTGCATGGATCAGATTTTCAGTTTGATTTTTGTTGTGTTAACACCTCACAGCCCCAGTTCCCGGCCAGGCACCGGGTGTGCCAGGTGCTGTACAAACCCAGAACAAAAAGACAGCCCTGGTCCCAAAGAACTTGCAAGCTGAATATGGGCATTATTGGGCTTTGGCAAGGGGAGTTAGGCAGCTGGGTGCTTTGAAAATATCACAGGGCACCGCTCTGCAACTTTAAGCACCTACATAGCTTTAAAACCCTGCCGCATATTGACCTGCCAGCATCACAAAGGAAGCCAAGTACAGAAATACGACCAAAGGTACGAACAGACACATGGGAAGGTTAACACACTGGCCGAAGATCTTCCTGGGTTCGACTGAGTGTACCTAGTGGGGATGCACTAAATTGAACTGTCATGGCGCCGCTGTCAACCCCAGTACTCTCGGCAGTCATGAGGAGTAAGGAAAGTTGACAAGAGAGTTTCTCCCGTCAACTTCCAGCTGTGGGAGCGGCAGCAAAAATCAATTCTAGATGTGTCAACTTCAGCTATGCAATTCTTCTAGCTGGATTTGCATCTCTACAATCAGTTTTACATCCTAATGCAGACCTGGCCTGAGAGAAGCTACACTAGAGCTGATCAGCCCCAGGCCAACCCCAAGGAAGTCCAAGAAGGAATTTTTCCCCCCCCACACAGAAAAAACTTCCCTTCCATTGCTGTCTGGCTAGTTTTCACACCATGCCCACCATCATGGTGGCTGATCACCTGGCTAGGTGCATTATGAGGTTTGCTCTGACTTCCATTGAAGCCTGAGCATTGAATCCTGCTGGAAACAAGATCCCAGACTTGCTCAGCTCAGTGGGGTGCGCAAATCCTCCATTCCAAATATGCTTCGCACAGGTCAAACCTCTCTAATTCAGAACTCCCTCATCCAGCAACAATCGTACTCCAGTATGAGTTTAGTTAGCTGGACAACAACATATCATGGGTCTGACAGAGTTTCCCATGGTCCCAACAAGTTTGTTTACAGCCACCAGTCCTGGCTCTCAGAGTTCTGTACTGTTATTTAGCTCTAATTTGCCCCTAAAAATGTCTTCTAAGAGTTTTTTAAGCAGTAGAAGTGTTGGTAATCCTGTTAGATAACATGACCTCCCATGGTCCAACAATTCTCTCGTTCAGCACTGGTCAGGTCCTGAGGGTGCTGGATAATAGAGGTTCGACCTGTACTAACAGAGTGTTCACCCTTTTGTAGACCCTTCAGCGGCACGTGCTCAACGTATTTCCAGACTGACTCCCAGGGGCCGATCAACTATTTTGTTGTTTTAATTGACATGCTTTGCAAAGGTTGAAAATAATCACAAACAATCAGAGAAGTGGGAGGGGAACAGACATTAGAAACCAACGCGAATTAGCTTCCAAAGTGCAGCATTTGGAGTAAGAAATATACTCGCCTCATGTTTCCATTGCAAAAAAAAAAAAATTATATATATATAATCAACCAGCTCAGGACATAGAACAGTTTTTGCCTTCCCCAGAGCCTGGAATTAGTAGCACAGCCTCATACTGACTTTTTATGCTACTGAGGAGCAAGCGAAATTCTTTTTAACTACAAGACAATGACAGTCCTGCCCAGATTCAAGGCCCCCAGTCACCAAATTACAGGACAGAATTTACTGCCCAAGAAGACCTTGACACAACACACAAAAGTGACCCTTATTTACAAACAGTTCTAATAAGGATCTCACTCGTCAACTGATTCATGGACTGTGGAGCCTTCAATCTGGGCAACAACATGCCATCATCTTTCCTGACTTGACAAACGCCAGAATTCTGAGGCGGGGACTGGGTCCCGTTTTTTGACGGCATGTCGTTTACATGGATGCAGCCACCTTTCGTGGTGGGTCATGCACTTGTGGCATGCCAGAGCAAGAGAACTGTGTGTGGTACAGTCGACATCATGCCAGTAGTAACTATCAGCCTCTCAGTGCAGAGACAGAAAGGGAGACAACTGCCACCTTACAGCACGATTGAAACATTCCCTACCCAAGCAGTTCTATCACCTGCAAGAGTTTTTCCCTTCAAGTCTTCTTACATCTCTACCACTGAGCCCTCTAATATTTTCCGTCCACAGGCAGAATAAATTTCGTTATCTGTGAATGTGCACCACCAGTGGACGGACACACACTGCTGGCTGTGGGTACTCTGATAATTGGCTGAGCGGCACCCAAATCTCTCCTGGGCAGCCTCTCAAGTTCTCAGCTTACAGGGAATACTGGTCTCTATCATGTGCATATCGAGGAAATCATCCTGTTCCTTCCACTTAGGATGTGCACAGCCATACAGCTGTACAACAGACACCCTGAGAAGGTTGGGAATGGTGTACTTCCCTAGGGGGCTGACAGAATTAAACTAAAAGGTACCCTAAATATTGAAAAGCTGCAAAAGTAATTATAGAGGCAGCAAAAAGCCAGTCATTCGAAGCAGACAAAAAGGCCCTCTGAAGAGAAGAAAGGCATGGTAATTAACCTCCAGCCACTGATTCAAAGCATCATTTGCAGGATGATTAACATAATCCCTCAAGTGCAAACACACGCATTAACGATCATTTGCAGAGCTGAATGCTCCCCCTGCTCCCTTGCAAAATCAGCACCTGGGAACAGGGAAACATTTAAAGTGCAGTAACTGCTTTGCTTGGGCCTACATCTCTGCAAGCTGGAGGAGAGAGCACCCATGGCAGCTGATTTCCCACAAGCCATATAGGCAGTAGATGATACGAAGCTTTATTAACAAAAGTGGCTAAGTGACTTGCCCAGGGTCACAAGGGAAGTCCTTGGCAGAGAAGGAACTGGAACACAAATCTCTCACAGCCTGACCACTTAACTATTCTTCCTCCATTGGCCAGGATGCCCATGCTGGTGATTGTATTAAGATTAAGATAGTTTATGGTTTGTCTTTAAAGCCCCAGTGCCAGGAGACAAATGAGAGTGAGACTCTCAGCCTTCATGCCAATAAATAAATAAAACAACATAAAATAAAATCTAGCTCTCCAGGTTCAGGGAAAAGTTTGAGAATGTGACCTAAGTGAACTCAGAAGGCTCAGAAGGCAACACGCAAATAAAAAACAGCCCCACGATGGCTTCAGATCAGGATGTTTTTGTTTTGTTTTGTTTTGTTTTGTTTTTTAATAACTCATCTCACGGTTAGTTAAACCCTGACTCATGTTCAGGTTTGGCAGAACTGCGCTTTCCCAGTTCTCGTGGGTTTATAAAGCCCAGGCCTCCTACAGTGGATTGTACATGAAAGCCAAAGCAACTCTGCTTCTTGTGAAGATCCCAGGGACTTTAACTGCCTTCTACTCACTTGTGCAACCAGCACAAAAGGCATCTGCATCATAGCTGGAAGCTGTCCAGAGGCTGTTTTCTTTCCATTCCACTGAAGCAAGCTGTATTGTTTGTATGCTGTTCTCAATTAAATATTTCAGAGGGAGTGATAAAGGTGATGGAAACGTGACCAAGATCTTGGGTACTGTTCTTCCCTCACCCATACCCGAATATTGCTCGTTCAGAACGTAGACCCCTTCAGAGAGCTCTGCGCCTTTGTATTCAGACCTTTGCTGTATTTCTTAAAAGGATATTACAGCCCCGAAGCTCTGGAGGAGAGTGGAATTTTGTTGGAATGAATCACTGTTGCGCTTCGTTCTTATCTTTCAAGAGATGTTATTACCTGGAAGTGCTGATCTGAATGACGTTTGTAAACGTTTGTCTGAAGGCCAAGTTTTGAAAAATGAATGACTGGGGAGGGAGGTGGTTAATCCTGTATTGTACAAACAGGAAGCATTACAGTTTGCCTGCTCTTCTCAGTGCAACAGACTAATTGTGTATTTGTTATTAATGACAATCTTAGAGACTGCTGATGGTTTAAGCACACAACAGCCTACCCAACGTGCTTGCTTAGAATAAGAACAGCTTGATTTCATGACAACCTGAGAAATTCAGCCACTAAATGCCTCATTGTGTCAAGCACAAGGCACAACCTTCCCCCGATCCATCCCTCGTGTGGAATGCCAGCGACAGAGCGCTGCACACTTCAAAGCTCATATGGTTGGAATCCTGTAGCAAAATTATAGTCATAACCTCCACCGTTACAAGCAAGGAAGAAAGGAAAGGAAACAAGATTATGAATTAAGAGGAAGAGAATAAGCAACTAGTTGGGTGCTGAATGCCTCCTTTATTTCAGGAGTGCTTCAGAGGGTGCATCTAGCGTAGAAAATGTATGTCACACAAAGACCACAGAATAATCCCAGCTCTACCAGCCAGCCCTCTCAGAGAGGCTACCCTGAATTCTAAGTAGGACCAGCCCAAGAAGAACCGGTCCATGTAACTTTTGCTTGGCAACAGCCAGAGCAGAATGAACACAGTGGCAATATCTTATTTTTTTCAGTGGTGTTGTGCAGTGACAGTTCCCACCACAGCTGACACATGCAAAAGACAATTTTACACAGTCACAGTTGGGAAACCTTGATGGATAAGTCTGGTAAGACATAAGAGGTACTTGTGCCACCTATCACCTCTCCTGGACAAGGTACCAAGGTAAGAACAGAAGTTTCAAATGTGTAAAACCTATTCCTTTCCTAGCCCCCTTTTCAATTCTATATGTAGGTCCACATTTGCCTGCATGGTATCTATATCTTATACCCATTGATAGATAGGTACCAGTGAGTTTCACACCAGTGAATGTAAGAGAGGGGTTTCAGAAGTTTAATCCAAAAAGAGACGTACACCTCCATTTGCTCAGCTTTAGGGAGCTGGGCAAGCAGCACACATCAGATAAACACCCGAGTTTTCGGAGGAAACCAGATTAAAGTGTTTTAGCAAACATCTACCCCACCTCCCACCACTCCCAGGGGCAGCGGTCTCAGCCTTGAGAGCTGTACTGCCTGCTCACACATGTAGGGCCACTGCCCTGAGCCTGCCCCTCCCCAGTCTGCTCCTAAAATAGATGCTTATGGGGCAGCTAATGTTAATGCTGGAACCTCCAGCTGGCCTAACTGGATTGAGCTGCTTTGTGCTACAGGACTGTTGGACTAACGTTATCAGCAGGCGCTAATACTGCCCCTGTAACGCCCTCGGGACTGATGGGGCTTAGAGTCACTCCTGGCTGTTTACACCTGTCCTACGCTAGGGTGGCTCCCCTGGCTGCCACAGGAACACTCCTGATTGCCACTGGAGAGGGTCACAGCACGTTTGGAGTCTGAAATGAGATTAGATTCAGAGTCCAGCCCACCCTTTGCAGACTTCAGCTCACTCGCCTTGTGTGCATTAGCTGGGCAGCATCCCCAGGGTGCAGAACTGCTCCTAAACCCCCTTTGCTGCCCGGCCCAGCCCAGCTGTACCACAGGGTGCAGAGCTGTTCCTAAACCCCCTCTGCTGCCCGGCCCAGCCCGGCTGTACCACAGGGTGCAGAGCTGCTCCTAAACCCCCTCTGCAGCCCGGCTGTACCACAGGGTGCAGAACTGCTCCTAAACCCCCTCTGCTGCCCGGCCCAGCCCGGCTGTACCACAGGGTGCAGAGCTGCTCCTAAGCCCCCTCTGCAGCCCGGCTGTACCACAGGTTGCACCACGGGATCCAGGGCTGCTCCTGTCGGACGCCCAGCGCCTGGAGGGCGGCAGGTGTTACCCCGCGAGACGCCCGGCGAGCAGCCTGCGGAGGAGGGGGTCCCCGCCTCCCCCGACCCGGGCCGCCCGCAGCCCCTCACCTGCCAGGCGCTGGAGGGGATGTCGCGGAAGGCGGCCAGGCCCCCGAAGGCGTAGCAGCTGTGCCGCTGCTCCAGCGCCTCGGCGCAGTGCCACAGCAAGCCGAAGCTGGCCTCGTCGTGGGCGGGGTGGAGGCGCTGCCCCTTCACGATCCAGGCCGGGGCGAGGAAGCTGAAGCTGCAGACGGCCACCAGGCAGGAGGACAGAAGGACCCAGAAGCAGCCCACGCCGCTGAACATCCTCCGGGGCTGGGGCTGGGGCAGGGACCCCGCCGCCGGCAGCGCCAGCCCGGCGTCCTTCCTCTGGCGCTGCAGGAGGGAATGCATGGGGGGGGGGGCAGCACGGGGCACCCCCGGGCAGCCTCACATCAGCCCCCGAGCGCCGGCGAGGCGGACAGGTCCATGGGCGGCGGCCGCCCCGGTGCAGCCCCCACGCCGCGGAAGTCCTGACTGCGCCCACGTGGAGCCGCCGCCGCTGAGGCTGCAGCCGCTCGGGACACCCCAGGCCGGCTCCCGTGGCACATCCAAGTCCGGCGCGGCCGGGAGGGAGCGCGGCAGCTGCCGCTACTGGCAGGTGTCCCTGGCCCGGGCCCCCACCGCGGCGGGCGTCTCCTCCCCCGCCCTGTCACGTGGCGGGCGGTGGGAGAAGGGGCTGGGGCTGGGGCTGGGGCCGGGCCGGTGGGGGGATGCGCACGGGCGAGCCCGGAGCGCGCCGCGGCTCCCTCCCAGGGTGGGGCGGGCTGCGGAGGAAGGGAGGGCGGCTGGCCTGGCTCCCTGCCCGGCCACTCTCAGCTCAGCCGCAGGGCGTGGGGCCGGCCACAGCCCTGGCCAGACTCGCGGGGAGGGGCATAACCCCAAGGGAGGGGCCCCCACCCGAGCGCCCCCGGGAGCAGGGGCCCATCAGACGCTTGGCGCCGGCCTGCATGCGCGGGGGAGCAGTTCTGTGCCCGGGCTGCGCTTGGCTCTGTGCTCCCCCGCCTACAGCCGGCTCCTTCCCCAGACTCTGGGCTCAGCCGTGCCACACCCCCGCCTGGCTGTGCCTCGCCGGCCGTGCCCTGCTGGCGGGGGGGATGTACCGGTGTCTCTTCCCTGCCTGCCCTTAGGCAGAACTCGCAGCCCTCTCCGCCTCTAGCAGGAATGACTCTGTAGGTGGCAGCTGCCACCACCCCAAAGCACGTGGCCAGCAAGCAGGGCAGCTGGAACAAGGTAGGGGGTGGGGTGGGGAGCTGAGAGCCTTTGAACCAAACTGCGATCCCCTTTGATAATGGAAACCACTAGGGGGGGCAGCACCCCTAGTTTCAGAACCTATGAAGCAGCCTGCTGTGGGCACCCCACTCCTCCCGCCTCTGGTGGGGGTCACAGTACCATCGGTCTGTAGGAGCAAACCCTATGGGCACCTGCACATCTGGGCTGGAGTATATTAACCCACACTTATGCTAGAGCAGGTGAAATTGCGGCCAGGGCCAGAAAGGTGAAGAGGAGTCTTTAATGTCTTCACGGAATCTCACTCTGGAAGGTCTCCTCCAAAACACTGTCCTGTGTCCACCCGGCAGCCCCTTCTGCAGAAGGATAAAGCTTGTGTGAATGGTACTGTGATTTACTCATGTGATTCCCAGCCTTTCCCACCTGATGCTCCGACCAACCTTCCCCACTGCTGCATAGAAAAGTCTTGCTGGCTTCTGCTGCTTTACCCTGTTTTTCATGAGTGAGAACTGCAGAGGGTTTAGTTCATGAAGCTCCCTGAATGCTCTATGGTGCCTTGTTGGTTGTTTATTTAGCCTGAAATTCCTGGAAAACAGCAGATCTGAAAAGTTAACCCTAGGTTTGCCAGACCCCCGCGAATCACTTCCCAGGCCCCTTATTGTATCCATGTGCTTTCTGTACAAAACAAGTGTCTTTCTTGTACTGCCCAGAAGAGATGGGGACTACCTGAGGCTGCAGCATGTCTTCCCCATTCCCTTCACCTAGTGGGCCGACCTCCTTCTCAAGTGGGCAGGGACTGGGGGATCCCAAGATCAACCCAAGAAAGGATGTGTCATCATGCATTATTTTGGAGTGCCTGGCCCTCATATAACTCTGATGATATTTGGAGGAAGCTGCACTTAGCGCTGTGGGCTAAAGGAAGAGTAGGGCCTAGATGGGGCAGTTAGAGGGTGCGTAGGGCCAGGGCGGGACAAGATAACAGACATCCCCTTTCTGAGTGCCCTTGACTAACCAAGGCTGTAACAGTTTGTTAACAAAGGTTAATGTTAAATTTGCCTTGAGTGAGTTCCACCTGAGGCTCATGGTACTGCACATTCAGTGTCTACGTAACATTTAGGAGCCTGTCCTGCAAGCCTGACTTCAATGGGACTACACCCATGAGTCAAGGGAACTAATGTCATGTTGAGTGAGGCTTCATAGGACAGAGTCATTATATTTGGGGCAGTGATATTCAATCATTAGTTGCACAGCTTTGGCATGATAGATATAAATCCATAGTAGTCATAACTGATTATTTTATCTCAAGTTGTGCTTTGTGTGTGGCAAGTATTAGTAATATTAATACTGTACTACATTGACAATTAAATTGTCTGACCCTGTAACCACACAGGTAATTTTATGCATGTGAGTAGTTCCATTATCTTATGTGGTGCTACTCCTTTAAGTAATGTTACAGGTGCATGTAAAGTGCTAGCAGGATCAGGTCCCAAGGAACAGTCAGGCTTTATGTACTTTGGGAGATGAAGTTCCTTGTTACTGACAGTAAGGGGAAGATTTCCCAAGGAAAAATACACAAGTGAGGTAAGAGTTTTCAGATCTGGAGAAGTGGGTCTGTCCCAGGAAAGCTCATCACCTAATAAATTATTTCGTTAGCCTTTACAGTACTACTTGACTGCTTTTTTCATTTTGTGAAGATACAGACTAATGCCACTGCCTCTCTGTGCCAAGTGAGTGAGTTTTCCTGACAACTGTGGAACACTGTTAATGTCACCCACTTAATGAGTTTAGGTGTAGCATCCAAGCCCGGCAGCATTTTTATCACAATAATATTAAAGCTCTGTGAATTGTACATACAGATCTGAATATTAGTTCCATGCTAGGTCTGTCTTTCTCTTACACTGAAAAGTTTTGGTAATGACTCGCACACTCCCTTGTTTAGCAAAAAGCTCTGTCAACAGCTAACTGAATCATTGTGGTTTAAATATGAAGTATTTCTTCACCATTCTTCAGTTACCAGTATAATTTTTTTAACTACATGACAAACCAAACTTAGATGTGCCTAGAAAAAGTGATAAATAAACATTGATCTTTCTCACTGTGTTCCACTTGAGAGAAAAGCTAAAAGTCTGTGTAGCCTGGTCTCAGAAGTAATGGAAAATGTCAAATATCACATCAGTGTATCCATAGCTTCATTTAAGCCCAAAGCTGCAGCTGGATTCAGCAGGCATAGCCTTATTTCCATGATGAGTTCCATTTAAATCAAGAGCACAGAGGTCCAGCTGCACAGATTCAGTTATAGGACTGGGGCCTCCGACTGGGCATCTGCCCCACGCTGGCCTGACAAGGGTCCAAACCAACCTAGAGAGGCTAAGCAGCAAGCTGCCATCTGTGAGACTCCGGAGTAGGCTGAGGGGCCGGCAGCCATAGGTGCTGCCACAGATAATGGGGGCACAACTGACCCTGATGAGAGGGACACCAGCGACTAGGGAAGGAAACTCTGCTGCAAGCAGCCTGACAAGGAAGGCTGGATTTCCAGAGGGTGACTTAGCTAGCACTAGGATCAGCCTTGCTATGTCATACCGGCTTGAGGCTGTGGGAGGACAGAGCATGAGGTAGAGCCAAAGGTGCTGAGGAAGTGGCCCAGGGAAGCAGGCAGTGGTAGAGTGAGAGGAGCAGCAGTGAGAGACGGCTGCTAAAGGGGACCAGGACCAGGACCCGGACCCGGGTGGTGAGTGGGCCTGAGATGAAAATGGCCAGGATAGACTGCAGTTTCTCTCTGGAGCGAGAGGCTAGATGGCTGGCAGCTAGAGATGATGTGTGGTGTATGCACAGGGGGTCACATGCACCTGCAGTATTTGTTGCCCCCCCTGCACTCACTGTCAGTGCTGTGCCTCTTCCTGTAAGTGTGGGGGTGGTCCTGCATTGGCCCCTGCAGTAGTGTGAGCTAGAAAGCTTGTGCTGTTCCAGGGTGATGGGGGAGGAGGTAGGAAGAGGTGGGGAAGAGGAGGTGTATGGGGAGAGGGGTACATGGCTAGTGCCCTGTCCCCCTGCCCTGTGGAATCCCTGCACTAGTCGCTTCTGAGGCCCAGGAGGGGCAAAAGTGCTGGGGCTCAGCTTGTGACCTGTGCCCCAAGCAGAGACCACGGACCAGGACAGATGCAGGCCCAGATAGGGAGCGAAAAGAAGTGATGGGGGTGAGGAGCCACTAACAGAAGGTGCCCTGGTGGGGGTTGAAAGAGCTAATTCCCAGCATGACCACTGAACCTTGTGACAGAGCTGTAGAGATTTAAGAGCAATTAGTCACACAGCATGGAATTGCTTTACAGTCCTAAGTGATTTAGAGGCACACATTCTACTGAATTTCCAGTGGATTGCTGCTCCTAAATCACTTAAGCTCATGTGAAAATGGCACCCGCCCTCCTAGCTTCTGTTTGATGCTAGTGGAAGATGGTCACTTATCTCACACACCCACCCCCCATGTACCTGTGAAAACTGGCTGCCTCAGGTCAGGTAACATCCTACGTAAACCTTGAAAAGGCAAGCAATGTGACTGGGTCGAGGAGAGCTGCTTTTTCTGAAAATAAACTCTGGCTACACCTGCATTTCTCTATTGCTGAGTCATTTAAAAATACTGTTCTGTGGAGAACATTCAAAATCCTTCCAAAGCCTATGGGTAGATGAAGCTTTTGCTGTCAAGATTCAAGCTGTTCCTGCCTAGTCCCTTCATTTCAGTGACATGCAGCGTTGCTTTTCATGAGCTGCAGGTGAAACTCGGACTTTGCCTTTTGATTCATGCTAGGAATCAGAGGATCAGTGCGTTTTTTCATACTTGTCAGTACTGAGTACTGGCACCTCTGCAGCCCCATCCAGGGGACTGGCTGAGGGTGGGTGGGTAGGGAGCTGGCTGAGTACCGGTACCTCTTTTTTTACAAAAAGGGCACTGCATAGGATCATAACAGGCAAAAGCCACTAGTCTTCTAGCCAAGTGGCATGGGTTGTTTGAATCTGAATAGTCATCTCGGGCTTCTCTAATCAGGGCACAGGAGGTAGCATCAACCAGCTAGCATGGCCGGAAACAGCAAGTAAACTGGATCATGCCACAAAAAGGATGTCTTGTTATGCAACAGTGTCCCTGGAACAGATTACAGGTCAGAGCTGCCTGAGGAAATTACAGTCACTCACCCAAGGACAAAGACTTCCCAGAGACTTCTATTTGCAGGGACACCTTGTCCAAAGACCTTCACCTTCAGCATGTGGATATGATTATGTGGGTTTACAGGTTAGTCTTCTTAATTTAAGCCCTGGGAGGATGAGCAGGGATTGCTCAGAGGTACTTTGTGCAGGGCTTCCTGTCACACATGCACAATCGCTACCAGAGCTGCTGCAGAAGGCTTGTCCAGACTGCAAAGATAAAGAGATCGTTAAAGATGTTTTTGGCAGTTCTCAAATATAGTAAGGTGAGTAGCACCCTCTGGTGGTTCTGTAGAGAGGTTTCCAGGGCAGCTAAATAGGCGCTGTAGGACACTGGTTCTCAATACGGGGTACACAGAGCTCTTCCAGAGCTGCATTAATTCAGCGTTTCTCAACCTTTTTATGTATAAAACATTGAACTTATTTTATGTTTGTCTAGGTTTTTTTTATTTATCCTTTTTGCACAATCATAAGTACCATGGCAAGTTTATTGCTTATATAACATTTCTTCCGGCCAACCCATTACAATTACATTGTTTAAACAAATGTGCTGCAATGGTAGAAAAAAATTGTGTCTGAAAATTGTAGATACTGGGTCATCTTATAATTTTTCAAAGGGGTACTTTATAAAAAATATGGTTGAGAAACACTGCCTTAGGAAGTCTAATGTCTTAGTAACCTGATGAAGTGGGTCTTAACCATGGAAGCTCATTCCCAACTAAATAAAATTGTTTGTCTTTAAAGTGCTACAGGACTGCTTGTTCTTGTGAAGCTACAGACTAACACGGCTTCCCTGCCGAGACCCTTAGGAAGGGTGAGTTCCCATGCTGGGGGGCAACAGAGCCATTGCTGGTCCTCTCTCAGACCTGAGGTCCATGATAGAGCCTCTGAATGAAAAGCTGGAAATACATATAGGACCCATGTTTGAGTTTAGAATATGTATGGGTTTTCTCGCAAGTGTCTGTATTATTTGCCTGAAGAGTTGGTGGAGGATACCAAAATAACACAAGACCACCTCTCTTCCTGGGATGCTGAATTTTGGGAATACTCTGGGCATGCCACCTCTTGCATTGTTTCTAATGCTCTGCCTGCAACACTCAAAAACTCCTCAAAAGAAACATAAACACAGGTGCCAGGATATTGGCTTTAAACTGAATGTCCCTTTATAGAGCTTTAATTGGGTACTTATGGCAGCAAAATGCACACTCCTAGAAGGTGCACTGTGGTTCTGACATAGGTCCACAGAAGCAGTGAGGAACACAGAACACAGACGATATCTTGCAAATATAGATTACAAGGGCCAGGATTGTCCCATGTTTTATCAATAGACTGGTCCAAGAGATGTCTCTACCCTGGGACAGAGCACTTCAGAATAGCCCTTGAGGAGCAATCTGCAATGGAGTATAGGGGGCTTGGGGACATACATAAGCAGACCTAACCTCTATCTGTTTTCTATGTTTCTAGGCACAGAGAGGAAGTCATGTTAGTCTGTATTTCCGGATCTGAAAAAGTGGGTTTTTCCCACAAAAGCTCTTCACCTAATAAATTATTTTGTTAGTCTTTAAAGTGCTGCATGAGTGCTGTTTTGTTGTACGTTTCTCTTATTTCCAAAGCCTCTGGTTTCTCAAAATTCAGCAGCTCAGATTACTGCATCCTCCTTTACAGCTGTGACTGGTGAGTGTTTATCACCACTTTGCTCTATATTTCATTTTTCCACTGAAGTATTTCACCCACTGCCAACCAGATGGGAAACCCAGCACCTCAGACCTTCCAGCCAGGCTGGCATTTGTCACCATCTGGTGGCAGAAGCAACATTTTGCTACTTTACTGCTTTTTTATTTTGATAGTATAGAGACTAGCATGGCTTTCTCTCTGTTACTTTGCATCTTGGGTTCATGCTCAAGGGGACAAGACAATGGGAGGTCCCAGTGTTTTAATTGCAGCTCCACATCATTCTTTGTCAAATCAACTCATTTTTGTCTGGCTGAAATATGGAATAATTCTCTTCTTTGAAAACCTCCACCTAAGCTGAGCAGGCGGTATAAACTCTCTCACTTCCATTAATGCTAATGGACTGAGGTCATCCATATATGACATTTTAAATTAATTTTATGTGTGGGTAGCCACCTGTTTTCCTGTAAATAACAATTCTAATTGAATCCACTTTGATTTCATCTTGAAAACACTGCATGCTCTTATTGTATCAGTCCCCTCTTGTTAATCAGGCATTTTTCCGGGCATCTTGCTGTATAGGATGAGCTATATCATAATTTTTCTGGTACAGTCTCTTTCAGAATTAACTTCTAGATTCTTTACTGTCACATTTTCTTGCCTTATATTTTTCAACTCACTGAATACAATTTGTTTCAAAAATCATTCCTCTGCAGTGCTTGAAACACAAGGAATTCTGCTCACTCTTGAAAATGAAATTGACTATACAGTAGATAGAAAATTTACTCGTCAGTCCCATTTCAACGTCCCAAGTGGAGTGAAATGCAAATTAAATAAATAAATAAATAAATAAAGTAAGCAAGCAGCTTGAATGAAAAAATACATGTAAGATTTTTAAAACGCTTTCTGTTTTAATTAATAATCTACAATGTTAACACAGGCAAAGAAAATGTTCGGCATGGAAGATTTTTTTGACTGATAGTATCCCCTTAATAGTACCTAGTCTCTTGAGCTTTATACATTTTGGATACTCCAGCCCAGAGCCTGCAAGCTGATCTATTAAGTTAGACCTTTATGAAGTCACATTTAACTAATAGGATTCCACATGGGCTCAGTGGTCATCAGGTCACAGTACTGAGGCTCAAAGAGACCAACATCATTTATAGAAAGCCTTGTGTCTCTGTGTGAGCTGCTTTAGACCCAAGTGTCCTGGTTCTTCATGCATATGAGTAAACCTATTGAAATCAGCAAAATTGCTCTCATGAGTAAGGTCCACAGGAACTTGCCGGTAGCATGCCGTGTTTCAGTATAACAGAATTTACCTGCTCCTGTTTCATTGCCTTACTTCTGCGACATGGTGGAAATCAAAAAATGCTAGAAAAATCTCTATAGTCTATAAGGTGCCACAGGACCCTTTGTCGCTGTTACAGATCCAGACTAACATGGCTACCCCTCCGATACTTGAGTAAAAGTGTGTTTGCTTTCACTTCTGGGTACCTGAGTACAATAAAGATGTGATGTGTGTCTGTGCATTTGTGTGTGCACATGTGCTTTCACTCAAGTAGTTTTCCAGAGAGACACCAGTGACTTGTACATAAGTGCATTCCCGCCCAAAGAGCTGCACTTTTACTCAAGTAACTTTTTGGGTACTTTTTCCACCTCTGATCTGACATAGGAGTCTTCGATGATGCAATTAAAAAGATGTTTCAGTTTTTCTAAGTTCCACCCTCCAAACCTCTTGCATTTTTCCATTTCCAAAATGGACATTTAGTCCTGCAAGCTTTATTCGTGTTACAATATTTATATCACATTGAATAAAACTGTTCTACTTCAGGACACATGCCAGAGGCAGTAGTAGTCAATGTACTCAGTGACTACTGACCCTCAAGTTTGGTTATAATGCAAGACATTAGACCCCAAACACACTAATGCAGTCATAGTGCTTAAAATAGGGTGACCATCTGTCCCATATTAGGCAGGATGGTTTCATATTTGGGACGCCAAAAAGGTGTCCTGACTTATTTTTTAAAAGGGACGAATTGTCCTGTATTTGGGCCCTCACCCCCACCTTTTCCACCAGCAGCTGCACAGGCACAGCTGCTAGCAGAAGCCACTTCCCCAAGCTTCGGGGAAGCGAGGGGAGCGTGGGCAGCTGCCGCTTCCCCAGGGCTTGGGGCGTGCTGGCAGTTGTGGCTTCCCCGGTGCTCCGAGGGAGGGCCGGCAGCTGCCGCCTCCTTCCTGCCTCGCTAGGGCTTGATGGAGCTGGGAGGAGCCGCCTCTGCCCCCATATGTCCCTATTCGGTATTTGGGACAGGGAGATATGGGCATCCTAGCTTAACTTGATGCACTGCAAATACTCTCATTAGACTAAATGGGAGTATTCATAACATGTTAAACTAAGTACATAGCTCTTCACAGGATGGCTGTTTTGCAACGATGGTGAAGGTATCTTGGTAGCAGATGTTAGCACCAATTAAATCCAGAGCTATTATTACACCTGTAGTTGAGGTTTGCCAGAATCCTACCGCAGAGGCAGGCTGTTGCATAATTGTCCTTTACGGTGTTTTACACTTTCCTCTGAAGCAACTGATACAAGCTACTGTCAGAAAGAGTTTATTGGGCTAAATGGGCAATAGATTTGGTAGAGAATGGCAGTTTTTATGCAGTTTTTATGTTCCTGTATTGTCAGAATTAGATTCTATGCTTCCCAGGGCAGAGAATTTAATTCTGTTTTCACAACTGTTTGTAAAGGACTTGGTACAGGTACAGAAATGATCATGGCAATGTTGTGTCATAACTGTAATGTCATTTGTGGTAGAGAAAGGGTAAGATTTGATTGTCCGACTGCAAAGAGGATTCTCTATTGAGGGTTCTGGAAACAGACTAAGTCTTCTTAACTGTCACTATCTGTGCATCCGAATGTCGCAAGTCAAAGTATCACTAAGTCCTGGGACAATGATCCCCCACTTTCACAGGCCTTGGGAGGCAGACCAGTCCTTGCCCACAGACAACCTGCCAACCTGAAGCAAATCCTAACCAGCAACTATACACCGCACCACAGTCACTCTAACTCAGGGACCCATCCATGCAACAAACCTCGTTGCCAGCTCTGCCCACATGTCTACACCAGCAGCACCATTACAGGACCAAACCAGATCAGCCACACCATAGTGGGTTCACTCAGCTGCACATCTACCAATATAATTTGTGCCAGCAATGCCCCTCTGCTATATACATCAGACAAACTGGACAGTCTCTACGTAAAAGGATAAATGCACACAAATCAGATATCAGAAATGGCAATATACAAAAACCCGTAGGAGAGCACTTCAATCTCCCAGGCCACACAGTAGCAGACTTAAAAGTAGCTATCCTACAGCAAAGAAATTTCAGGACCAGACTCCAAAGAGAAATTTCTGAGCTACAGTTCATCTGCAAATTCGATGCCCTCAGCCCAGGCTTAAACAAAGACTGTGAATGGCTGGCTAAATACAAAAGCAGCTTCCCCTCCCTTGGTGTTCACACCTCCAGATCAACTGCTGGTAGTAAGCCTCACCCTTGCTGACTGAGCTAACCTTGTTATCCCCACTCGTGCTCTGTCTTATTTATACCTGGCCCTGCAGCTTTCCAAGACCAGCATCTGATGAATTGAGTCTGTGCTCATGAAAGCTCATGCTCAAAACTTTTCTGTTAGTCTATAAGGTGCCACAGGACCCTTCGTTGCTGTTACAGATCCAGACTAACACAGCTGCCCCTCCGATACTTAAGTCCTGGTTGTGACTAGGTAGGGTGGGAACTTTTGCAGGCTATCCAAGGCCAGGATGGGAGAGAGACAAAGCGATGGCTTAATTTTGTACCAGAATGGCATTTTGACACAGCATGAAAGCACTGTGACAGTACTTCACTGTGAGGATGTCATCTGGCAAGGGCAAGGATTTGATCCATTGTGAGGTCCCGCGGCACGGAGGGTTGCCAGATCTCAAGGCAGAGGTGACATGTGTGAGGGGGTATGCTGGGTCATGTGCTACCTTATTTGCACGGAGCATGATTTGCTCCATGATTTGCACTGAGCATGTTCTGTAGCACTGCCAAAGCTGGCAGCCCTCACACTGACCCCCATCAGGCACAGGTCACCCCTGCCTCTAAGACTGTCCTGGAGTCACCAGGATATTTTTAATAAAAGATTATGTCATGCGATGAAACCTTCAGGAATATGTCCAACCACAACTGGCAGCCTTACGTGGTAGTAGTGGTGCATTGACATGGCTCTGTGACCCATCTCTAGTCTTCTCTGTAAGCTGGAAGGCTGCTTAGGAGAGAGTTTGCCATCCCCGATTGGCTGCACCCCCACAGATAACTTTTTGTTGGGTTGTTTCTACTTGTGGTGCACATTCCCACAGGCCTCAGTGCACTTAACATTTATTCGGTACCTGGATGAAAAAGACTAGAGAGAACCTAGCCCCGGTCAGTAGTGTTTTGTTACCAGGTGACCCAGTTATGATAGAGTGATGACATCACATCTCCCATGATGAGCTTCTGACCCAATGGGCATCACATCAAGGGACCCTGATACATTATGTTGTTGTTACACCAAAGCATGATGACATCATGTCACAGCCAGGCAAACACCACATCACAGAGGCTGAGTTAGCCCCACAGGGCAAAGGGACTTTCTCCTTCCCGCCCCCAGCCTTTAACAGGAGGACTGAACTCCCCCTATGCACAAAAAGCAGTCAAGTAGCACTTTAAAGACCAGCAAAATAGTTTATTAGGTGAGCTTTCGTGGGACAGACCCACAGACTGTTCTGGTCTGGCTATGGTCTGAAGAAGTGGGCCTGTCCCACGAAAGCTCACCTAATAAACTATTTTGCTAGTCTGTAAAGTGCTACTTGACTGCTTTCTGTTTTGATAGTGTATAGACTAGCACGGCTTCCTCTCTGTTACTATTCCCCCTATGCATGTCTGCGCTTCTTTGCCCATAGCCAAGATGTCGGCCTCGGCCTCACAAGAGCCTTCTGCCCTTACCCAAAATGGCTGCACAGCCACGCCAAGCCGGGGCATTTTGCCATTATCCAACATGGCTGCTGGTACTGCCTGCTTTTGCCCTCATCTAAGAGGGCGTCCCATACCTGGTCTGACGCCTAGGTAGCCATCTTGGGAGAGGTCAAGCGGCTTCGAGCATTGCCGCCCTGCTGTTTCCCGTCATGCCTCAGGCGCTCCTCTCTGCTCTCCTCCGTTTCCTCCGGAAGCGGGAGCCCGGCGGTGGCGGTTGTTGACAATATGGCGGCTGCTGGCGGCACCGCGGGAGGAAGAGGCGGAGGGAGTGGGAGCGGCAGCGGCAGGAGGAGGAAGGAGTCTCATTCATAGGGAGCCCGGCCCGCTGCCCCCAGCCCCCCCCCCAGGCGCAGCACCATGTCCTTCTTCAGGCGGAAAGGTGAGGGGCCGCCGGCCGGGACAGCGCATGGCCCGGGCAACGGGCGGGGGCAGCAGGTCTGAGGCGGGAGAGCTCGGGGGGAAGGAACGTAACGTGGGGGCAGGAGGCTGGGGAAGAGAAGAAACCGATATGGCGCTGTGAGGGACATTGTGGGGCAGGAGGCCTGTGGAGGGCGAATGGGACGGGGTCATTTGTGGGGGCAGGAGGCCCGTGGAGGGGAAAGGGGACGGGGACTTTGTGGGGGCAGGAGGCCCGTGGAGGGGAAAGGGGACGGGGACAGGGACATTAGGGGGGTAGGAGGCTCGTGCAGGGAGGAGGGACATGGGGGGTGGGCAAAAGGCCCGTGGAGAGGGAAGGGGACCGTGAAGGGGAAAGGGGATGCAGACATTTGCGGGACAGGAGGCCTGTGGAGGGAGAAGGGATGTGGGCGGAGGGACAGGAGGCCCATGGAGGGAGGAGGGGCATGGGGGGGTAGGAGGCCCATAGAGGGGGAAGGGGATGGGGATGGGGATATTTGGGGGGGCAAGAGGCCTGTGGAGGGAGGAGGGGCATGGGGGGCAGGAGGCCCATGGAGGGGGAAGGGGATTGGGACATTTGGGGGGGCAGGAGGACCATGAAGAGGGAAGGAGATGGGGAAATTTGGGGAAGCAGGAGGCCTGTGAAGGTGAAAGGGCATGGAGACTTTGGGGTTGGGGGGAGCAGGAGGCCCGTGGAGTGAGGAGGGATGGGGGGCGGGGACAAGCGACCTGGGGCTATGGGTGGTTGTAGGTGCCAGGGAGGGAACTGCTCTTTGACGTGCTGGACTTAGACCTTTTTGCTCTATGGGGTGGGAAGGAGGAGGCAGGACCTTGAACAGGAGATTGTAATGGGGAGTATTTGTTCCATAGTCCGCAACATGCCAGGGGGCTGCATATTCTTTCTCCTCTGGATGCCCATTTCCTTTCCGTGTCCACATTTACGGGGATGTCTGAGATATGTTGTCTTTGATGAATACTTCAAAACTATGAAGCATCTTATAAAACATTTTGCTGAAGCATGCAGTGCAAACAATCCTCAAAAAAGCAAGTTTAAAAATCTGATAACACTGATTCTATCTCCAAATGAGTAAGACCTGTCAGTTCTGCTTTACTTAAGTAACACCCCACCATTCTCACTCCATCCCAAAAAAAGCATGGACTGGGTTCTTATGAGTTTAAACTCCTTTATTCTGGCTTCTGCCTCAGAATGAGATGTCAGCTGCAGTGTCTCTACCCTGTATCAAGGATCTTGCTAGGACCTCAGGAAATCTAAGAGCACTTTGTCATAGATCCTATTTTTAAACCTTGGTGTTGCAGCTAGCTGTTTCATTCACTGGGATGCTTCTCAGAATGGCTGTAACTAGCAAGGTCAGAGTTTGCATTATCCTATTTAGTAATTCTTAACAAAAGCATGGTTTAATAGCTGTAAAACAGATTACTATGTTTCACATTTTTCTTTTCCTCTTTAAGTAGACTAATGCAAGTATATTTTTGCATTAGCCTACTTCATCTTGTTAAATTTTACCAAATTAAAATATCACTTGTGGTATAGCAAAACATAGCATCTTAGCTAACTTTATTGTGATAGTATCCTAAAGCCCTGCACGGTGAGTGTCCAGTGTGTTATCTGGAATTTACAAAGCATAACAAATATATTATTATTTTAAGAATTTTGGTTTCCTAATTCCTCTCTTAGTGCAATGAGTAATCAATGAGTTAATGGTTGAGATTTTGTTGCTTAATTGGTCTTAAGAAGTTATTTGGAACGTGGAGGGTGGGGTTTGTGTTTTTTGACATATGAGTGCTGAATTCCTCAGCTCAGTAATCTAGAAAAGCTACGTCAGTCAGCAAAGAAATGTAACTAACCCTTGCTGTGTTCAGAAAAATGAGGTAAAGAAACTAAATATTATTTTCCTTACTTGAAATAAATGGCATGCAGGACAGTTTGATATTCTATATAATTTCATTTACAAAAGATGAGTCATTTTAAGACAAAGGGTAAAACCTTACTTGAAATAAGTCTGTTGCATTTTTAGTTCAAAATGTACAATTGGAGATGCGTATATTTTGAGTTGAGGAAAACTATTTAAGCATGCTATTGGTGTTTGGGGACTAAGGTCTGCTCCTGAAAGGTGCCAAGAACTCTCAACTCCTATGGTAGTACAGTATGTACTTTCTAGAATTCCTAATGTTCAGTAATTTTCTATAACAAGCTATTTTTCAATCTTCAGACTCTTCCATATTTAACTGTTCTTCCAGTTAGTCAGTGTATCGAGCACCTGACCAAAAATGGCAGTATATGGATAATGACTGAAAGTGGCTAATAGCCAGAATTCAGTGGCCAACTCTCTCAACAGGACAGATCAAATGCCATTTGTGGCAATGGAGTCTGTTCAGTGAGAGTTGGCCACCCCTAAGCCAGGAGGTAACATAGACAATTAGAAATTATGATTTAAAATATGAGGTTTTAAAGACAAATATGTTTGATATTTTCCAAGTCAGTTTTATAGCGTTACTGCTTCCTCGTTCTTTGAATATAAATAATCTTGTTGCCGTTAGTGGTCTGCATCATTAGAAAATGAATGTTTAATACCACTAATTTGCACAGGGTAGGGTTTTTTAAAACGGAAATCACCTCAATGTTTGACAGGTAATAGAAGTGTTTTCCTTTGTGCTATGTAATCTGTAAAAATCAATATTGTCAGCTTGTGCTAATACTGTAGTTCAAGTAGCAGCACAATCATTCCTTTAAGAACTTCTACAGCAATTAAGTGGCTGATATGAATGCCTTATAAAATGTGCAGAAAAATGGATACAAACAGCAATTTTTGTCAGGGGGTGTTAGAAGACTGTGTGGCTGCATCTACACTACAGTGATTTGTTGACAGAAGTTACTGTTTAAAGACTTCTGTCAACAGATCACATCCACACACAAAAGCAGTTCAAAAGAGCCCTGCTGCTCTGTGGACAGAATGGCCAACTCAAAGCTCAGCAAACGGGATTATTCCTCATCAGGGAGAGGCAGAACAGAAGTGCCAAGTTTTGTTGACAGACTGTAGAGAAAAAGCATTTTCTGTGAGAAGTTCCAGGTTTTGTCAACAAAACAAACTGCCTGATATGAATGGTTTTCTGTTGTTTAGCCTCTTGGGCCTATCTAGGAGTAGGTGGCTTCTGTGTAGTCATTTGGGCCTGTCAATCTGTTTCTTTACTTCTCCAGGTGGGTAATTGTTTTATGAATGCATTGTAGAGATCTTGTAGTTTTTTGTTTCTGTCAGCATGATTGGAGCAGATGTGGTTGTATCTTAGGCTTTACTGTAGGTAATTGATGGTGTGATGTATCCAGGATGGAAGCTAGAGGCATGTAGGTAAGAGTAGCCATTCTACCCCCTGAGACTATTCCTCCCTAAGTGCAGACCTGCCCTCTTAGTCCTTTGAAAATGGAGGCTGCCTGTGGAAATATGACCCCCAATGTACTTGTCTATAGTTGTTCTGAACTGGCTTCAAACACGTGATATGACATCTGGAATGGTGGCAGCCAGATGAAAGCAGAATTCTTACAATGGTATTTTACTCATTGAAATGCAGCCTGTATACATGTATTATCATTCCTATAACTATTGTTTGTAAACTTGTTTTGCTTGTTACTGACAATAGTCTAGGATACTTAAACAGCCCATGTCACCATTTATACAGTAGGGAACAATTGGAACTGCATGCTGTAGTGCAGATATTAAGGTAATAACTAGTTAAAGAGTAACAACTTACCTTCACAGAGAAGTTGGCATGGAAGAACAATTAAGCAATCAGACAATGGAAGGCAGGGAAAACGGAGAAATCACTGTCACTGGAGGTAGTTGAGACGTGATGTGATGGATCAAGTATGTTCTAGGGAGAATGCGAATGATGCTAACTTGATGCAGTGTAACAAATTACGTACGTTAAATGTTACTGAGATAGAGAGGGATACCTGCTGATTTTTCCAGCCAATTTTTCGTCCAGGCAATAACATTCAATAATCTGTGTAAAACCTAGCCATCCTAAATATTTTAGTATCTGCAGCCAGTATAAATTGAGAGTGGAAAACAAGAATCCAGAGTTGCTTAATCAAGGTTTGAATTGCTTTATTCCATAATGAAGGAGCTAGACTCCAGTATAATTATAAAATGCTGAGTTGCCAATTCATGGGTCCACATCATTTATATTTCCCATTCTAATGGCTGTCAGACTAACAATGCTGCATTGACTATTGTGCAGAACAATTATATAACTGGAGACTGAAAGTGACTCTATAAAATATTTAAAGCTAACAGATTTTGCCAGTCTTACTTGAGTCCTTAACTCAATTAGGGTTTTGGGGTTTTTTGGAAAGTAAAAGGAAAATGAAATCCTTTATTTATTGTATTTTTCAAAAATACAATCTTATTTTTATGAAGCTAATTTTTTGGATTTCTTCAAATAAGGGACTATTACATTTTTTCCATTTTGTTTTTTAGTAATTTAAAAATGTCTTCATCCCTGTAAACTCTTACCATTGGCTGTTTTAACAAAAAAAGGGCTCTAGTCAATTTGGTTTCCGATGACATTTTCTTCTAGTTTTCCAATGATAAGCATTGATTTAGATGTGCCAAACTAGAGCATCACTTCAAATTTCGTCATTTTTCTCTCTTTTCTGTAAGGTTTATTGAGAAGCAATCCTATTCCATACTAATCCTGTGTTTCTGGCTCAACTTGGGTTCAGTCTTCTCCAACATTCCTCAAAACTGACATAACTGAGTGACTGTGCTTGATTTGGTGGTTCTGTCTCTTTTCTGTTTGGTTTTGTGAGAAGCTGTCCCATGCCAGACACATCCCATTTTCGTGGCACAACCAAACCATCATGTTGCTTTAAGTTATAAGAGGAAGCCGTATGCTGAATTTGGTGGTCCCAGCTCTTACTGTTTAGAGGCGTTCTTGATCAAACAAACACAATCTCTAGAATACATAGCAAATGTTTAAATCTGGAGAAGGAGCGTTTTAAAAATGTGCTCATATTTTGCAATAAACTTGATTTTAGTAGTTACTACTAATAGTCTAGTAGTTATTTGTATAGATTGTACTTGGATGATTTTCAAGGCCCGTGTTCCATGAATTGGCCATTTGTAAGTAATTTCTTTTAGTGTGTAGAGGCCAAAGAAGATTTCACTAGTAGCTTGTGAACTTAAATATTTATTTAGATGGAGCTGGGAGTTAAAAGCATATTTTCAAAACCACTTTCATTTTTTAACTGAGAGTCCAAACTATTTTGGTTGCTTAATTTTTTGTCAAATTGATCTTTAGGGTTTGTTTGTTTGTTTTGTAATTGACAAACCAATTTATTTACAGCTGTAAGATGCCGAAATTTTTTTTACTAAGATTTCTCCCTATAGTACTTGTGCTTCCACCTAAAATGGTTTTCAGGCACTTTATAAACAGAGAGACAGTTCCTGACCTAATGGGTTTACAACCTACACGTTTGCCATAAATACCAAAGGGTGTTTTAAATTATGTAATAAAATGCTAATATATACCAGAAATGTTACCTCTTAGGTTTAAACTAGTCTTTTTTTTTTTTCTTGCTAACCACACCAACTGCATAGGAATCTTCTATGCAAATTTCACAACTTGAGAGGAATTTATCTATGAAACCTGTCATCCCCTCAATCAGAACCTGTGTTTCTTAACTATGCTAATAAATAAAGTTTATAATAACATTGCAGGTGATGAATGTGCAACTATCCATATGTTAGATTTAGATAATAGCATCTGAGAGTTGTCTGAGTATATGGGGGGGAGGTGAGAGGACTGAGGTGCTTTGAAGTCTCTAAATTCCCACAAATTTGTCATATACTTCAACTATCAGTACTATGTTGGTAGAAGCTGAATACTTTTTTTGGGCAGTAATGCAGACTACAGGAAAGAAATAGGTGAAGAAATGACTTGACTAGATGAAGAAGCAGTTCTTACATGTGTCCTAGGTAAAGCAGCATATAGGTTCCTTTTCTTTATTGAAGTCTTTTGTATTTCATAGGTAGTGATCACCCATTTTAGGAAAACCCTCTTCTCCAGTGTATGGATTACAGGAGCCACATTGAAACTGGTAATGGTGTCATAAGTGAAAATCCACTAAGTGTCTGGTACTTGAATTTATTAAAATATCACCATATCGAGGAGGGTGGTAAATTTATTCATTCCAGGTAAAGAAATTCAAACCACTGTTTTCTATTTCTTGGTCAACCATAAAAATTAGAAGGCAGCGGTGAGCTTTGTCTGTAGATCAGAGGCAGAATATGGCCCCCTAAATATGTGCATGGTTAAACATAATCAGAAGAGCTTTTAACAGTATTTTACCAAATATACTGGTTCTTACAGAAATATAAAATGCAGGTTATTCTGCCTTTGGCAAATGCGAGGTTTTCATTTCAGTCAAGGTTGGTTCCATGTCTGCCGACTGACCTCTTTTGCTTTGCTTCAGAGATCAAATATAGCCTTAGCTGCCAAATAGTTTTGTTGTTAAGATTATTAGATTTCTGAACAGCAGTCACGTTCCCGGTATTGCTCTTCCGTGGAATGTTCTTTGTTCCTCAGCAGTAGGACGGGAGACCGAGGTTTGCCATTTTTAATTGGTTATGTCTCTTGTTGAATTAGGGTCACAAGAGCTGAAGAATGGAATCCTTCCATGCACCTGTTTATTACTCTTACCGACACAACTAGTTTTGAGATTATATTTATGCAAGAGCTTGTGAATTTTCCTACTGTGCCACATGTGCAACATGCAGTGCTTGTGAGTTGGATGCACACACAAAGTGTAATTGATTACTACTTGTGTTTTTTGCAGTAGTGCAAAAGGCTTGATCTTGTGAATGATGGAAGTTGCTGCTGTAGTGCCAAAGCTAGATAGCACTTTCAGTCTTGTAAATTGATCAGAGACTGAGAACAGACCAAAAATCTGTGCAGTGAATGCATTTAACAGAAGGTTCCCAAACTGGTCCACAGTGTGGTTGCAGTTCCTGGGAAGCTAATTTGTTGCATGGTGTTGGGTTCTTCTGATTTCCAGTTGCTACACTGAAAATTGTTAATGGCATGTAATCAGCTGATATAGATGCTACAAGGTAGGATCGGATGGTCCACAAGTGAGCTCACTAAGGGCTTGTACCTGTATGAGACTACTCAGGAAAATTAAGGTGAATCAGCTTAGTGTGTGAAATTAAAATATGTTTAAATCCCCATGTGGATGCTCTGAGGAGCAAGATTAATTACAGTGAACTAAGTCTGCTCTGTTCCTGATCGAGGGCATACCCACGTGGGGGCTTAACATTCCTTAATTTGCATGCATTAATTTCACATAGTTGGTTGATTCACCTTAACATTCCTAAGTAAAAAGCTCTGTGTAGCTCAAGAACTTGTCACTCTCACCCCTAGAAGTTGATCCAATAAAAGCCTTGCCTACCTTGTCCCCATGTACACATGCAATGCGTGTTTTATGGTTCCTGATCCAGCAGGTAGAAATGCTAAAAGAAGGAATCTTAAGATGTACACTGCATATTAGAGAGCTATAATGACAATTCGAAGATACCAAGTGGGAACGCATTCTCTTTTGAGTTTCATTTGCTATATATTTTGGGAGAGAATATTTAGAAGTTTTAAAGCTGATGAGTTAACTTTTGATTCTAAAAATTCTAAGTACTTCTTCACTTTCCTGGTTGGGTTAAGAGTCAAAGCAGGATGTGTGTCAATATCTTTGTAAGGTTTGCTTGCTTTATCTTGTACAGGTTTGTGTTCAGCCTCTCCCTGCTCTTCCTTACAGAGGTTGATTGTCTCAATCTTTTCAGAATTATTCTTAAAATTCCTTTTCCAGTCTATTTGCACTGGCCAGTTTCCCAGCTCCCCTGGGTGGCAGGTGGCCTGAAGTCAGGCACCAGCTCCCTGCCACTCAGAGTCACATTAACCTGAGATTCGTGCAACTTGAGTGCATGTATCTTGGGGTTCTGTTGTATTACATCTGGCTTGTTAAATTACCTTTTTACGTCTGGTCCTTTGTAAGAGTTTGTATTTGCAAATGTGCATCAGGATACATTCACAAATTTTTCTGTACTTTCTTGTTGTAACTGTGATTTATTTAGTCAGTTTAGTAATGATCTTAGACAACTAAAAATATGTATTTAACGCATCTGTGATCTAGTGTCCGATTTCAGGACTTCAGTTGTTCGTGTCCTAGCTGATTAAATCTATAGATATATTGTCCATAAATAAATCCTCTTTCACATTCCAGGGTATATAATGATAGTTTTGGGGAGTCATATACATATTTTTGCTTTTTGACATTGAAAGTTACATCTTCTGAACTTAATACAGATGACAGGAGTTAAAATAATTCTCAAAACAATGAAGTTTTAAATAAGTGTGTCCCACCCTCACATTAAGTTAAATATATACAGTTTAGGGACCGGATCTCATAAATATCCTTTAGGATCAACAGAAATCTGCGGTCCTAATGCAGTATTGACCAAACTTGAAAATCAGTAATGAATTAAAATCTGAGTTACCATAAATGTTTCAGATTAAATGTGAAAGTTTTACAAGATCTAATGTAGTCATTAGCATAAGTGAATATTGACAGAAGTAACCTGTACTTAAGCATTGCTGAAGCAAATGAAAATCCATATTACATGCTTTCTTAACCAACATAAATGCTTGCTGATTTTAGTTTTGCTGGTATTTTTTGTTTTGCTGTGAATTGATTGGTAAGTAGGTAGTCATATGTTACTTTGATAAATCAAGCTTTGACCAAAACCACCTACCATAATTCTACGTAGAAAAGTTGATTTGGTTATATTGGTATTATTTGAAAATATAACCTATTCTTATGAACTTCCCTATTACGAGATTAAGCTTTACTTTTGTACATGCTACTCTACCTTTTTGTTTATCACTGATCATTTTATTATTTTTCTTGGTCATCTTCAGTCTTTGTGCTTTGTTCTGTAGTGATCCTTACATTGGGATTTCTTCATTCTCTTCTTTCAGATCCTTTCTGAAAACCTCCACATTTTTCTATTAGATTTTGTTGTGCTTCAAGTTCAGTCAACTATCGTATTATTTATATGTGAGCAGTGTTTGTCAAAATGTGCTATTGTAAATTCTTATAGCACCTACTGCTGTGTAAAACCAGGGGTAGGGACAAGCTCCATTTGTGTCTGTGCAACAGTGGATGCATACTGGTGTTCAGATAATATTGTGAGGATATAATCACAATCACCTGAAATAGTTTTTAACCCCTTCCTTTTATATATTACAGTGAAAGGCAAAGAACAAGAGAAGACCACAGAGGTGAAAACAATTAAAAGTAAGCTCAAAATTTACTAAACTTCATGGAAAAATAAGATCTGCAACAATGCCATATTTTTATAGCCAAGCTGTTTGTTTCTATATCACTGAAGATGAATACACTGTGTAAATAAATAGCTAGTCTATCTCTAGGTGTCCTGTACTAATTTGAAAACTAATCTTTCCTGATAATGACCATTTGTCTAGAAGACTGGAAGGTTGTTTAATTTTTTCTTGAGTTTTATTTCAAAGTGATCATAAAATTCAATATATATCCAGTCAGCTTGCAAATGGCAGTTACTCCTTGTCGGCAGGAGATTGCTTTCTAATGTTCCCTGGGTGCTTTTTCTAATACGTAATTTATTGTGTAATTTTGATAATGTGACTTCTGCACTGCCTGGCTTACAAAACAAGAGGCCAGTGTCTTATCTTGCTTTTACTACAGATTGAAACTCTCTCTAGTTCGGCACTCTTGTGACTTGACTGGTGCCACAGGAGGTCAGTATTGTCTAGCAGCATTACCAACACTTCCACTGCTTACTGGGTGCTTAGAAGAGAATTAGGGGTAAATTAGAGTTAAATAACAGTACAGAACACTGAGAGCCAGGACTGGTGGTTCAAAATAAACTTTATGGGATCACAGGATACTTGGCCAGGTCCATAAGCGGTCATTTGGCTAACTAAAATCATGGTGAATGGTGCCAGACTAGAGAGGTTCAACCTGTAGTGTAAATATGAAGCAACTCAATTTGAGTCTGGAGTGTCTTCAAGTTTACACCAGTTGAATGAAGATCCAAATCTAGCTCGGAAAGAGCAGTGACCCTAACACTACGCTACATGCTATAGAAATTTTGTCATTATTGCTTAACTTAATGTAGAAGTTATTCCTTGATTTCTTGGCAGCACTTTGTGTTGTACCTTTAAACAATGAAAAAGGAATACAACTGATTTTTCAGTTTAAACATGTTCACTTTTTAGTTCAACTTCCCTTAAGTATTGCTACTGTAATTCAGATGCTTTTATGGGCCTTAATTATAACTTTATATGAATACTTTGTGAGGTATTATCTAAGCTTTAAGAAAAATGTACAAGCATTTGATTTATATTTGAAGTGCTGCAAGAAAGCAAATCATCCTAACCAAGTTAACAGGATGCCTTGCAATTATTTGTCAGAACTACAGATTGATAACTCCCTTATCCAGTGTGCTCTCATTCACCAATATCTCTTATCCAGCAGGATAATGGATGTTGCTGAACCAGAGAGCAGCTGCAGGAGTCCATCCAGGGGAACCGTGGAAGCCTTGTTGTGGGGAGTTGGCTGGGGAAGATAGCTCTGCCAGCAGCTCGGCAGCTGTGGGGGGGAATACAGCAGCCCTGTGGTAGGGATCTAGCTGGGCATTGTGCCCCACCAGAGCTCTGCCACACACAGGGAGCCACGCAGCCCTGTAGGAGTGTCACCTCCCAGCCTCTCTCCAGGCTGCTGGCCTGACCTCCCCTCATCTGACAAATCCTTTGTCTGGGACCACCCAAGGGTGCTGGATGAGGGAGGTATAACCTGTACTTATTAGTTCAAGCAGATTGCTAAGGACAGGCTGTGATATGGCCACTGTGTAAATTAAAATAAAACTTCAAATTCAATTAAATTTATTATAGAACAAGAACTGATGTTGAGCAAAATGGGAGTAGCTTCCCTGTTTGGCAGAACACTCTTCAGTGATCTGTATCATATGAGGTTAGAGATTTAACACTAGAAATTTTAGATTAGGTATTTCATCCTTGGAGTTCATTAAACATCAGTTCTGCTTATTATAAAACTAGGGGCCTTAAATCTATATCAGAAAGATTGAATCATTATCAAATGGGTCTCTCTACATTTTTCTCCTGCAAATAATCTTGAATTGCTGTTGTCAGCCATGCAACTAGCTGCTTTGAATAGTAAGCAGAATTTTAGTCCCAAATATTTCAGTTCAAGGAAAATCTCCATATATCTTACAAATTATCTTCAGCAATCACTTTCCAAAACCAGACTCCTGTGTTCACGTCTCTTCATTGATTCACATTCAAACAAGTGGAGAGGGAGACTATATTTAACCCAGTCATAGATTAGGAGTATTCTCTACGTAGTTAATACAGCAAAATAAAACCATATAGCCCTAGATTAAAAGTACGGAAAATAGATAACAAATAGTCAACAGAAAATTGGTAATTAAGTGAACAATATAAAAATCTAACCTGTAGTGTACTTTCATCTAATGAACAGAAAAGGCCCATTGAAACAAAACAGGATGTCATATCTAGGTTCAATAATCAGCTCATCATACCATTAATTCGAAGGCTCCTGTTGCCTGGGCATTTAAGTTTAATTCCAGGCTGTATGTGTCATTAAATATTATAAATATTAAAGAGGTGTGAAGAATTAAAGCAATTGAAATAAGTTTTCTTGACACATTGGTAAAATCCATTGTTACATAATAAGAAGAGGTAACTCTCTTTACATGGTATCCTAGTCAAACTTTATATGCAAGAAGTCTCCAACATTAATATTGGCAGATTGTTTCCTCTTTTTTCTCTTTTCACTTTGGCAACAGAGAAGATTTTTATTGTTATGGCAAATGTTTCGTCTGAGGAAACAAACCATACAGAGACTATTCTTCAAGTTCAAGGAGCCAGTATGATCCTTATTTTCATACTGCTGTGGCAGAGTTATACATTAACACTTATAATCTCAGTTTCAGATGAGCTTTTTGTTACTTCATTTGCTCATCATTGCTTACTTTGCTATCCTTTATTTTTTTCTATTAGCAAGCAAAGACCAAGGAAGTTTGGAAACATTAAATGTACCTATTTAATGTTGGTCTCAGAGTGAGGAGAGGGAATTGACCTAGATATCCTGAATGAGGCAGCTGAAGTTGCTCTGTAGGTTACTGAAAAAGCATAGGACTACTATGATAGCTGTTGTACATGAGGCAGGCGGACTCATGGGATTAACATTTCTTGTGTAAACTTAACATACTCATTGTTATCAGTTGAACAAATGAGATACCACAGTGAGAATGGGTATCGCTATCCCCAGGGCTTTAGTGATCTTATCATTGGCATGAAGAACCCACTTATTTCTAGTATCCCTGCTTCGATCAGATTATTAAGCAGGGACTGACACTCAGCAGTACAGATGGTATTTTTATAATAAGGATGTAATTGAGCTAACACTAACGCATCTCAAGGTACTTAGCATTGGATTGTTTTGATTCCAGCTGCAATACCAACACATTCCCCTCAAAGAAGCACTAGAAATCATGCCTTGTTGGAGGCTGCAGGACCAAGCCATGTGGCAATTAATGCCATCTCCGCCAACATGGACTCTCTTTCTCGTAGTCGGACAGCTGCTCTTAAGAAGCAGCCGAGTCACATGGAGGCTGCACACTTTGGCGACTTAGGTAAGACTTTGCTGTTCTTAATAAAGGTGAGCCATATCTTTCCATATCTTATGAATATTATATTTGCAGACCTGTATAGCAAGATAGTATTGAGTCAGGTAGCTTAGTAAGGTTAAAAATTAGATGCAAGAATAATAACTAAGTTACACTACAAATAACATGGATGATCTATTCAGTATAAAGCATACTGGTTACTCATTGGGATAAAAGAAAGTGGCCTGTCCTGTAGTTATTTACAATAATGTATAATTGTGAGAGTTTTGCATTTTCCTTTAAAACTGTATTGATATCATTGTCAAAGAGGATAGCCCACTACATGGGCTATGGTCTCTTCCACACTGATCCCTCCTATGTTCCTCGGTTGCAGGTTCCCTCTGAAAGTATGTATGTATTGATCTGTAGGCTTAGTACATTTGTAAATACTAAATTTCTGATTGCTTATTTTGTTTTCTGTTGAACTAACTAACCCCAGGATAGCCACAAGCTTAGATACTTAGGTTCTTAAACTGTACTCTTTGTGGTAATGTACACCAGGAGTTGAATTTCTCATTCTCTTGATTTAGGGCCATAGATCATCAATATTGGTAGTTGCCAGCCTGTGGTGGGCAAAATCAAAACTAATTGTAAGGCTGTTGAGGGACTAGCCCCTGCACTACTTATTTTTGTTGTGCTGCTGGCAGGGTAGAATCCAGTGCCTGCTGCAAGAGAGGACTTAAAAAAGAATCACTAAATAACCTAGTTGGTTTGTCTCCTATCTGGAATTACAGTAGCACTCGCCAATGGATCAGGTAACAGGTTCATGGGTGGTAGAGAAAGGTCTGAACAGGAAACCAAGGCTGTGTTCTTCTGGCTCTGTATCCCTGCCAGAAAATGTAGAAGCATAGGTGTGTGCCTTGTGCATTCCAGCTGTTTCATCCTTTGGGTCAGGAAGGGCGACCAGGTTTGCTGAAGGGTACAAGGCACCCATTATAAAAGTCTGTTTAGTTTCTTTTAATCTACAAGCCCAAGGTAAATTATATAAACTTTTCAGATTTCTTATAGCCGATTTCTCTGAACCAAACAGGCTGTTTATACAGACCAAACAAGATGTCATTTAAATTGACCCAATAAATCAAGAGACTCTTTTGTTGGCTATACATTTTTGAAAGTGAAATAGTAAACATTACTGAAAAACGGCTAAATGTAGTGCCTTGCATGTTGAATAGTAACAGAGAGGAAGCCGTGCTAGTCTATCAAAACAAAAAGCAGTCAAGTAGCACTTTAAAGACTAGCAAAATAGTTTATTAGGTGAGCTTTCGTGGGACAGACCATGGTCTGAAGAAGTGGGTCTGTCCCACGAAAGCTCACCTAATAAACTATTTTGCTAGTCTTTAAAGTGCTACTTGACTGCTTTTTGTTTTGATAGTGTATAGACTAGCACAGCTTCCTCTCTGTTACTATTACTGAAAAAGGTTTTTATGTGTAACTGCCTCACTGTACATTGGAATGTTCAACAAGTAATGCTGTTCAACAGCCCTTGTGCACTGCTCGCTGTACCATTAGCTGACCGTTACAGATTGATTTTACTAATGGATGATGGCACAGCTTGTGAGCAGAGGAAGGCTTTTGAGTGTTTAGTGTTGCTAAGCTGTTATCAGTGTATTCTCATGACTTATCTTCAGAATATTTTAACCATGCATTCATAGTTTGAGGAGGGTTAAGACAGCAGTTATAGTAACTTCATGATTACAGTAGGTGAAAGGATGGGCCATAGGTAGCAGAAAGTGCAGCAAGCAACTCTGAGTAGGCTAGTCTTCACCCACTCCCATCTCACATGATGTAGGCGTGCATGAGCAAATGGCTATCAGGGTTAGTTCTTCAAGGCCTTGTTGTACCAAAGTGTTTGATACATTGATTGAATACAGTAGGGTCTCAACATTTGCGAGGGTTCCATGTTGAGAACCCTTGCAAATGCTGAATTTTGCGAATATGACAGCCTCTGGCTGGTGCCACTCCTTGCCTGGAGCCCCAGGGGAAGCGGCCGTTTGCAAATTATTGCGTTTGGGTTCGTGAATATTGAGACCCTGCTATAATCAAATTTTTCTGTCTGTTGGACAGGAGAACTTTATTGGACTGATCAGATGGAAATAATTTTTAAATAGGCATTTCCACTTTCTAATTGCTTGTTGGGTAAGAAATGCATTTTACACCAAAGATGTTTGAGTACCTGTTGCATTTGGGTAAATTGGTTACAGTTGAATATTGTGTAAACTTTTTTTTTTTCCCCTTTAGGTCGGTCATGTCTGAATTATCAGGCTCAAGAGACCAAATCAAGCCTTTCAAAGACCCTTGAACAAGTCCTGCAGGACAGTGTTGCCCTCCCTTATTTTATCCAGTTTATGGAACTGCGTAGAATGGAACATTTGGTTAAATTCTGGTTAGAGGCGGAAAGCTTTCACTCCACAACATGGTCCCGCATACGAGCACACAGCCTGAATACAGTTAAACAGAGTTCATTGGCAGAGCCAGTGTCTCCCTCAATAAAACAGCATGAAACTACAGTATCTTCTCCAGCTGAATTGCTTGGTGAGCGGTTGGAGGATTCCTGCACAGTTCATCTTCTCATGACCAAGACAGTACCAACAGACCTGAATGATAGAACTGGCAACATTCCGAACCACTTGCTGTCAAGCCATGATAGCAATAATGCCAGGGTACTTTGTCTTGGGAAGTCTGAGACAGGGACCCATTCTGTTCCAGCTGAACAGCAAGAATCTTCCAAGCTTACATTATCAAACAGAAACAGCCCCTCTTCTGCACTAAAGGACTTGTCAGGAAAATTAATGAAAAGTAAGTCAAGGGGCATGGGAAGGTAAATAAAAACATGGTCAAAAAGTTTACTACTTATGCATGCACCTAACCAATAAATATCTGTAACTTTTTTTCAGAGAAAATGGCTAATTTATTACTAGTATAATAGCTCAGCATAATAGTTGGTAATGGTGCTTACATAATCCTTAGCCAAATTTTAGGATTCTCAATGTAGCTTGATTAAATCAATTTTTTTTTTTTAAAATGTAGTGGATTTTCCTGCAGAAGCAATCCTTTTCCCAAGGGAAGGTATAAATGGAGATATGAAGAATTATGCTGTTAAGAGGACGAACTGTTCTAGATTTGTGACTGATTCTGACACTAGATAAAGCTTCCTGTATCCTGAAATCTTAGGAAAACTCTTATGAACCTGCACTTGCTCTAGGTCTTATAAATTTACATTTTAAAGACTGCATGTTAACTATTGACAGCTTAATGAATGCACTTCTCTAAAGAGAAACAAAAGATACGGGCTTATGACAATTGAAGACGTTTAAAAAGTTAATTCTGACCACATAGGAGCCATCCAGTTTGGGAGAGTCTGCCTTCAGCATGCTCACAATTCTCTCAATAATAATAATAATAATAATAATAATAATAATAATAATAATGGGAACTGTCAAGTGGAAACCCTAAACACTTATGGGGAGAACCATTCCTGGGCTTGTGTAAAAAGGGCATTTGCTTTGCAACACTTTGCCTTATCATAGAATCGTAGAACACTAGAACTGGATGTAGCCTCAAGAGGTCAAGTCCAGTCCTCTGCCCTCACAGCAAGATCAGCACTACTTGTATTATCCCCGTTAGCTATTTATCTAACCTTTTCTTTAATATCTCCAGTGATGGAGATTCTGCAACCTCCCTGAGCAATTTATCCCAGTACTTAATCACCCAAACAGTTAGGAGATTTTTCCTGTGTCCAGGCTAAACCTACCTTGCTGCAATTTAACTCCATTGCCTCTTGTTCCATTTTCAGAGTTTAAGGAGAATAATTTTTCTTCCTTCTCCTTGTAACAACCCTTTAGGTACTTGAAAACTAATGTCATGTCCCCTTCTCAGCCATCTCTTTTTCAGACTAAACAAACCCATTTCTTTTAATCTTATCTTACAGGTCATATTTCTCAATCTTTAATCATTTTAGTTGCTCTTCTTTGGACCCTCTCCAATTTCTCCACATCTTTCCTAAAATGTGGTGCCCAGAACTGAATACAGTACTCCAGCTGAGGCCTAATCAGCACAGAGGAGAACGGAAGAATACTTCCCATGTCTTGCTCATAACACTCCCGTTAATGCATCCAAGGATCATGTTTGGTTTTTTGCAACAACATCACACTTACTGATACTCAGCTTGCAGTTGACTTAGACCCATATATCGCTGGCAGTGGTGCATGATTAACAACATTGTATAGGTACTACAGAAGGTAATGGCATTTGCACCAGCATTAAACTAAGAGATGATTTACTTTGGAAATGAACTCTGCTGAGCACTCAAGGATGTATACTGTGTACTGCCATGAAGCCAATGAACTCAATGAGATTAGACTAGTGTAATAGAAGAGATACTCTGCTTCATTGAGCAAAGAGAATGTTCATGGGTTGGAAAGGTGGAAGGGCAGGGTTGTGGGAGGAAGCTAAACAATCGCTTTGATAGACAAAGCTAACAGGAAAAGCACCTTGTGTTTTGTTAACTGAGTCACTAAGGAAACTTCCAGCATTCATACCCTGACAAACTGACCTGCTTAAACCACAAAGCCATGATGGCTCTCTAACCTTAGATTTAACCTATGTTACATTCTTTAAAATAAGTAAAAATCAGACTCATATTGCTGTTGAGAATGATGACTTTGTCAGTTTGCTTTAAATTCATCGTGATGAACATACATTTGTTCCCTGTATATCTACAAGTTCTCAGTAGCAGCATGGCATACCAAAAGGAAGAACTGAATTCTAAAAGTAAGAACTGTCAAGATGCTGTGTAGGCCAGTGTTTAGGCTGAACTCCTTTGTATCACTGGAATAAGTCTTTTGAAAGATTTGTGTTAAATATTATGCTGTCAAACAGACTTCAGAATCATGACATACTTTGGCATTAATTTAAATTGTACCTGTGTCTACATGAGTGCCTTGATTTCACAAGATCAATTTCTGTAATAGCTGTTCTATTTTAAAAAATTTGTAGCAAAACTTGAATGACAGTGTGGGTGATAGTTGCCTCTGTATGGAAGTTGTATATATTGTATGTTGTATAATAACATAGTTGCAAATCCTTTCAAGAATGTGTATGGGAAATGTTTTTGCTCTTGGATTTATTTAATCAAGCTTCTCATAATTGATTTGTTCTAATTTATGGCTCAGTCCTTTAGACACTGGCTGCTGGGAGTAGTGCTTATTGCTGTGAACAGCAGTACAGGCATTAATCTGATTATACGTTGCAGTAAGTGGCTTGCCCTGTAGTCCCCTTGTGCATTTCTCCTCACCTTGTACCTTCCCAATTTGTGCGTGTCTCCTAAACAGAAACAAAAAATGAAACGTCCCTTTCACAAAGCAGTGATCTGCTTAACTGTTGTATCCCTTTTCTCTGACCTTTATATATCTTGTATATATAGACTGTAAGATAGAGGGGGGCAGACTGTGGCCTGAAGGCCGTGTCTGGCCAGCCAGCTGTTTCAATCCAGCCCTCAATTTCCCACTGGGGAATGGGGTCTAGGGCTTGCCTCGCTCCTCACAACTCCCAGAAGCAGCAACATGTCTCCCTTCCAGCTGGCTCCAACACAGAGGAGCAGCCAGAGGGTTCCATGAGAGGCCCCCATCCCAGGCACTGCCCCCGAAGCTCCTGTTGGCTGGGAACCACAGGCAGTGGTTGCTGTGAAAGCGGTGCTTGGGGGGTACAGGGTGGGTGGCAACACACAGAACTGCCTGACTCTGTGCCTTCACATGGGAGCCAGAGGAGATTTGCAGCAGCGGGGTAACGCACCTGTTTGAGGAGGCAAGCACAGTCTGGAGCTTGCACCCCTGAGCCTGCCCCCTGCGCTTCATCTCTGCACCCCAACCTTGAACCCTCTCCCACACTCTGAACCCCTCAGTCCCAGCCCAGAACACTTTCCTACACCTTGAACCCTTCAGTCCCAGCCCAGAGCCTCTCTGTCCTCCGAACCCCTTGGTTCCAGCCAGGAACCCCTCCTGCCCTCCAGACTCTCCTTCCTGGGACTACTACCCCAGGGCTCACTGCCCCAGCTAGAGCCAGCATCCCAACCCCAATTTCTTGTTCATTCATGGCCCTCTACAATTTCCATACCCTGTTGTGGCATTTGTCTCAAAAAGTTGGCCCACTTCTCTTGTGAGGTCTTCAGGCTGAGATCGTTTCTCATGTACAGCGTCTAGCCCAACGAAACCCCAGACCTGTTAGGGGCCTCTGATTGCTGTCACAATTTTAAAAAGCTGTTTACAGGATCTGAGTCTTTTTTTTTTTTTTTTTTTAATAAAGGAATCTAAAGCATTTGGGGCATAGATGCCTGAAATACTACACATTTTTACTGAGTTTGGTACAGAGTTAATTCAGATGTTTGGAGTTCTTGCCGTTTTTACCAAATGGAAATTAATATTAACTAATGGCAAGTTTATTTTTATTCAAATTTGAACAAAAACACATTTAATTCTGTTGTTGGTTGGCTGTTCTTCTGTATAGACGCAGAGCAGCCTTTGCTGGTTGTAGTGTAAGCTCTCTATGTAGTATCTGACTGAAAAAAGTCGATCTAAAATTATCTTTCTTCCTCTCTTCATCTATAGTAACAATTTCTGGTTCCCAAAGACAAGCTTGTCAAAGGAGCATAAATTGTTTTGTAGATTTACCAAATTAAATTGATATGAAGAAACTGAACATATAACTGAATTTCCAGAAATAAAGTGAAAATGTATTCTCCAGTAAGGGTTTGTCGTAAAATTAGTTTTCCAGCAATGCATTTCAATGAAATATAGTTAAATGGAATTTTATACTAAATAGTTACATGTAGGTTATGTTGTTCAAATAATTTCTAGTTTTCCATCTGTTACATTTATGGACTTGATTACTTCAAAATGGAAGTAATAGAGAAAGCTTTGTGTATAAGGCTAAAAGCAAATGGAGTTCTTATACTAATAATGCCAAGCTAAAGATAGATACCTGATATAGCAAACCATGGTAGTGCAAGTAATATTTTCACTGACTAATTCTTTCAGGGGGTTGTACTTATAACATTTGCTGTATTTAAGATTGGAGTCTATCAAGTAGAGTTAGAAGAACAGAAGGAAAAGATGAATAAAAGGAAATAGGTGGATGGGTCCTTGTAGTATTTGTGCTGTCTCAGTTTAAAAAAATACCAGAATTCCACTGTAATGGGGGAGCTTTCTACATAGCTGTGAAGGGGGCCAAAGCATGGGAGCTTTCTTAGGATTCTTGCTTTACTGACTGGGAAATAATGTAATTAGTCCACGTGGTGGAGGTGAGGAATTGGAGAGCTGTACCCTTCTTCTGACATACTGGCTGCCGCATGATCTTTCAGTAGCCTGAGATATGCTGTAACCCGCCTGAAGACAGGGCTTTCATGGTAGGAATTGCTGTGTGGAGAATTGAATGGGAAGCTCAAGAGTTAGAGAAAAGGAGTGCCGTTTTTGATTATTTGTCTCCTCTTCCTCAGTGAAAGTGCATATCGTAGAATACTAGAACTGAAAGGGACCTCAAGAGTTCCTTTATTCATCTTACAGATAAACATCAGTGGATCTTAAAGTTCAACATGTGTTTTCTTTTTTAGGTATAGAACGGGATGCAGTTAATACTTTTACCAAATATATTTCTCCAGATGCTGCTAAACCAATACCTATAACAGAGGCAATGAGGAATGACATAGTGGGTAAGAACGTGGTCTGTTTGATACAGTTGACTTTACACACTGTATCTCCCCAAGCCAAATAAAATTTGTATGCAGCAGGATGGATTCCTCTCTTGCTCATGACAGTACAGTTGTTTTCACTTTTCATGAGCTTATAACAAATAATAGATTCTGTAATATATGCCTAATTACTGCAGAAATCTCCAGCTATGTATTCGACTTTTCTCTAGTGCTTATTTCTAACGTGTCTGAGCATCTCATGTACATTAAAGCAACGGTTCTCAACCGGGATATATATAGTCTTTAGGGGCGGGGGGGCATGCAGTGGTCTTCCATGGGTACATCAGCTCATCTAGATATTTGTGTAGTTTTATAACAGACTACATAAAAAGCATTCTCAAACTCAGTACAATCTAAAATTTCATAAAGGCAGAGATTTGTGTACTTCTTTGTATGCTATACACTGAAATATAAGTAAAAATCTATTTGTTTTATAATACAGTAAAAATGAGAAGGTAAGCATTTTTTCAGTAATGTGCTGTGGCACTTTCCATTGTTGTATTGTGTGCTGTGGCACTGATTTTGTAAGCAAGTAGTTTTTAAGTGAGGTGAAATTTAGGGATACACAAGACTAATCAGACTCCTGAAAGGTTGAGAGCCATTGCATTAAAGGATTTACATTATCAAAACCCCTCTCTAGTATGTAAATTTTATAATCTATGTTATGCAGACTGGAAACTGAAGTACAGAGGAGAAATTACCTTGCTTATGACCTGTATTAGCATAGTCAGGAATATAACCTAGATCTCCTGAGTCCCAGTTCAGCATCTTATCCATGAAAATACCCTTCTCCTTTTATAGACACTGTTTTGAAATAACAAACTTTTATGAACAATCAGAACTGGTTAATCCCCATTGGCTTGAACTGTTGATGATTTTCATTAGACTTATCACTAACATTTTCTTTTCACTAAATAAAACCAACTGCCCATTAAAATTGATCTGGTTTCTTTTACAGCAAAAATTTGTGGGGAGGATGGACAGGTGGATCCTAACTGTTTCGTTACTGCACAGTCAATAGTGTTTAATGCAATGGAACAAGAGTAAGTTGATTCCATGGTTTGCCTTTATTATATTGTCTGTTCTTTCCTCTTTTTTCAAGAATAGTTTCAAAGGTCTAAGTATAAACATTCATACAGTTGATAAGTGAATGGTAACTGTTGTGTGGTAAGTCACACTGTGCCACCACTTGTATTTGGAACAGCCTGCCTTCATGGTCAACCCTCTCCTTCTACTCCTCCAACACTGTTAGGAGTGCTTCTCTGAAATCCTATATAAATGCTACTGCTAGAAAATTATGCCACTTCCAATTCATGCCGTGATACCACAAACTGTTTCTTTTTTGCGTGTATCTGACTAGATTTTTAAGCATCTCAGGGTAGGGACTTGTTTTTTTATTAGTGAAATGCCATGTTTTCTGTTGGCAGTTAATAGTTGTTAATATTTAGTATTGCTTTGTCCATCTTCAGGCACTTTAGTGAATTTTTGCGAAGTCACCATTTCTGTAAATACCAGATTGAGGTGCTGACTAGTGGGACTGTTTACCTGGCTGATATACTCTTCTGTGAATCAGCATTGTTCTATTTCTCAGAGGTAAGTCATCATCCCCCTCGCCTCTCTTACATGCCAGTGTAGTACAAAAAACCATATAGGCCATAAAAGCTTTATTCTGGGAGCCTGGGCCAATATATAATTTGAAAATATCAGATATATGTAGTGCTATGGAAAAACGCATTGTTAATTTTTCCTGTCAGTGTGTGGAATCACTGCAAATGTTCTAATTTCTGTTTTACGTTTTAGGCTGAGCTTTCACACATCTCTTATATATAGACCTCCATCATAGCAGAATCTTTTTGCTCTGTAACAGGACATTGCAACAGTTCATTTACCTACCCCTTACAGGGCTGCTCAGAGGTTTTCTGTAAAACTTTTGGAGAATCTTGATGAGCCCTACAGAAGTACCAGGAATTCTTGTAGCAAAATGGGCATAACTTAATCTCTTGCAGGATAAGATGCTGGCAGGTAGAATTGTTTAATCTTGCCATGGCTTTTAGCTGTTTTTTAATCTTGCCAAAAAGAGCATTAACAAGAAATACTGGGAAAAATTTTTGTCCTGTATCATGCTGGTGTAAAGCATGACTTCAGGCCAGAACGTGGCACAGTGGATGTTTTGCATCTGAAACGTCTTCACAGTAGCAGTGCTCTCTTTTTAGCGTATTGGGCTTGTCAGTGGGACAGAATTGTTTTAATGGCCTACCAGTGTTCCTAACTACATTGGCCCATGTGTACTGAAACAGCAGATTAAGGAAACCACACAACCACATTGTGTTTAAGGTTGCATTCAGGTAAAGTCCACACAGTGTGAAAATGATTTTTCTGTGTTCCTGCGTGTGTTCATCTGGTACAGGTACATCTTATTATTCAAGCATCATCTGTGGCTGAAATACTGGTGTTTATTGTTAGTGATTTCTTACTTTATTTTTGGGTGAAGCTTGTGAAATTTTGTGAAACAAGGCATCTGAGCACCCTATCTGGTATCTGCGTGGGCAACTTGAGTTTTGATGTGCGAATCGTGAGGTGGGGGGGTTGGGAAGGAAGAAAAAAGTGGTATTTGAAAAGGGACCAGGCCTGTTTGTTCCTCTTCCACCTCTTAGCTAAAATGTTTTCTTATAAAAGGTATATTTCATGTTTCTTAATTTCTCTTCCAGTACATGGAAAAAGAAGATGCAGTTAATATATTACAGTTCTGGTTGGCAGCAGATAACTTCCAGTCTCAGCTTGCTGCCAAAAAGGGACAATATGATGGGCAGGAGGCACAGAATGATGCCATGATTTTATATGATAGGTGAGTTGTTCTGACAACTATTTTTCTCCATAGATCCAGGTGGAAAAATCTAGTACTTGCATATGTGGCATTGTACGCAGGGCTATTCTCTTTTTCAGTAACCATTGTTCATGTTTGGTTTCTGTGTGCTTGGGATATGGGGAATATACATGTTTGTTAAAAGTGAACTCCAGTGTAAGTTTGTGGAAAATGGAATTTCAAGTTTCTTGGTAGAAAGAAGCTTTGGAAGTCATCTTGCATGTTCCTCTTACATGAGAAATATTGAATCTCGTCTAGCCTGTTTGAAGCTGGAAGACTCTATCGGTAGCTGGAGAACTAATGGTTTTATATCATCGCAAGACCAGAGCAGTTGAGGGGAAATTGTTTGTCACTGTTCCCAGCTATGGATTTTGAATTAAATAGGTTTTAATTCAAACTCCTGATGTACAGTTGAGAGAGAAGCTCACTGTTGTGAATATTCAGACACCCTCATGCCTTCAACAGAAGTTGAGGCAATTTCCAGTTTAGGTCTCTAGTCTTCCTGAGAGTCCTTCAGGAGAAACAGGTAAGAAAAATTGTTATTCCTGATAATTTAGGAAGCTATTCTTTTTTTCTTTTTTTAAGTTAACCACTTTTTTGGGGGGTTTTCAGACTTCCATTTAGCTCTCATAAAGAAACAAAGGGCATCGACTTCCACCCCAGTCCTTTGATGTTGCCTTTAGCTGTGTTAAAACCAGCAAAGGGTTTCCTAAATTACTTTGCAAAAAGCTTGTTCTGAAGCTGAAGTTTGTGTACCCATGATCACAAGCTTTGTTAAATTAATTTATTTCTGTTAGGATCTGGTGTCAGAGAGGGAACAGTACCTGACCTGTTTCAAACAAAATAGCTCACCTCAGTTCCCTAAGATCAGTTGTTAAATAGTGCAGTTAAAAGAAAATGAGCCTGCTTAGGGCTCTGTTAGTGCTTGCTGCACATCACAGTATTGCGTGTGCAGCTCTGTTCATAAGCAGTCACATAATGTATTTTATTCCCTTATTCTGATCTCATTTGAGGAGATATGTGTAAAATTAGTTTCCTCGGTTTTAGGGATTTTTCCTAACAATTGGACACCAGTTGTGCACAAGTTTCAAAGCTAGTGCCACCTATAACCACAATATAGCTATTTGGTGGAAAAAAGTGTTATGCCCACTCAATGAGCATTTAGAAACTTGTCTTTTGTATTTTCTTCCACTGTCCAATGTTACAGGTACTTCTCCCTCCAAGCCACGCATCCTCTTGGATTTGATGACTTTGTGCGATTAGAAATTGAATCTAATATCTGCAGGGAAGGAGGTCCCCTCCCTAACTGTTTTACTACTCCATTACGGCAGGCGTGGACCACCATGGAGAAGGTGAGAGAGTGCTTTCTGAAAATATTCTTGGAAACTAGTAGAGAGAAAAGGTGATCAATCATTTCTCCCATTTCCAGTTTTCTCAGTTCTTCATATTTCACCCTTTTGCTGCCTCAGCAATGTAGAATTGTTCCCTATGATAACTTTTCAGTGTGGCTTTTCCAATCTGTTCTTAAATCTTCTAAGAGAAGACATTTTGGGTAATTATCTTTGTAAAATTGTCTGTTTTCTAGGTTTTTTTACCTGGCTTTCTGTCCAGCAACCTTTATTACAAATACTTGAATGATCTCATCCATTCAGTAAGAGGAGATGAATTTGCAGGGGGGAATCTTGCACTGACTGTTCAAGGCCTCAATAGCTCTTCTGATAATGAGTCTCATGCAAGTGGTTCTGATGGCTCTGCCTCCCAGGTAGAAATTTCTTGTTTTACTTCCATCCTAACAGCAGCTGTGGTCATTCCATAATGATGTCATCAAATGTGAAGAGTTACATGCTTAACAGCTTTGGTTAAGGGAACAACTTTATGCCGTTTAAGTCTCACATTTAGGTTCCCTTTTAAATTCTGTATTAAAATAGGAAATCTTTATTCAGCCTTGTTCATATTAAATAAATAAAAATAATTTATATAGAAAAATACTATGCAATATTTAGTATAGCACTGAGTCCTAACCAAAGTTGTGCTGCTTACTACAATACTATGCAAATACTGCTGTGAGATATGCAGAATGCATCATCTTTGGTGTGTTTAAAGAAAATAAGAAATTAAATAATTTAATGTGCAATGAAGACTTCCTACTGTTTTCACTATTGGACTACGGTTGTCATTAGATGTGACAGCAATACTATACAGTAGTGTCAAATACTGTAGGTTTTCCCTTAAAAACAAAAACACAGTATATCAAAGATACTTTTGTTTTAACTGCTGGAATATGTTGACCATTTAGTATTGACAACCATGAATAAATTATGGTATAGTTAAAATATAGACAACGCAAGTTATGGTATTAGGGTTAATTTCTAATAGCATGGCACTCTACAACAATCTGCTTCCTGTAAATGACAGACATAGGAGTAGAGCATTTCTATATCAAGATAAACTAGAGATGACTACTAATGGAGAGAGAGAACAGTTAATGTCTAGCATCTAAATTTCTGTGCAAACAGAAAAGAGCTAGCAGGTTCTGTTGTGCTTTATTCATCAATCTAGCCCAATGTCCAAATGTCCAGTCAATTTAACTGGTTAGAAACTGAGTGTCTCTCTCTGTTCCTGGAAGAGAGCTCTGGTGTCTAACTCTGGTTCTAGGTGAGTGTGCTTGTAATTAGCTGAGCTAAATGGTGGTGATATCTGAGTTTTTGCTCCTGTTTGTATATGGTGCAGGTGAAGATAACTACATTGTGAGTAAAGACCTCAAAGATCTGTTACTGGGGAATCCAGAGAGCTTTTTAATAAAACACTAAAGATTGGTTTGACTCATCTGTGAACGATATGGAAGTCAGACTGCAACTGGCTTCCTTTGACTCTCAGTTGCTTTCTAACTTCATTGGAAAAAATGAGAGATCAGATTACATTTACTTTTTTCAGTGATTTGGTGAAAGTCCAGTTTTGTTTTATCTCAGCTCCAGGTTTTGTGTGTTTCATTAGTGGCTTTTCTGGTTCCTCGCCCATTTCTCCCTCTTTAGACTGCAGCTTTCTCAAGATTGTGCCATGTGTTACAGTTTTGAGTGGGTCCAGCCAGAGAAGTGTCCAACAGAATAAGGCACTTCAGGGAACATCTCTTGGCTAATGTCAAACACGTTTTTTAATGGAATTGACTATCCCAAGTGAAAATATAGTTTTGTTGACATTACATTCATACGTGGAACAGGGAACTCCAAATTACCAGAAACTTAATTGAGCTTGACTTTAGGGCGGAACAGTTCCAAGTTAATGGCAATGATCTCAATTGCAAGGAGATGGGATGATATTTGAACACCCTGTCTGATAAACAAGGAGACTGGGTTATAACATCACCAGAGTAGGCTGCCAATCTTGAAAAGCTGTGCTGCTGAGGAATTTTACTAATATAAATGGCAGTGACTGATTAGTGGTGTCTACAGCTATGCAGAAAAGGAGAGCATTCTCTTGTGTGCTTCCACTTTAAATATAACAGGGTCTTTCTACCTCTCTCAGTAGTCTGCTGTGAAGCAGCTGTCATTAATGTTGCCATTTAAATACAACATGTTAGTGAGTTACTGTGTGTGTATGCTCACTCCCACTCATGCTTCTTCGTTTCCCTCAAGATGAAATAAGCAACTAGCCTAGGAAATGCATGTTTTGCTCAGTGACTGAGAAAACATGTCATAGGAACCATGTATTTCCACTGTGGAGTAACCACATATTTAACAAGTAGATGGCAGGGTTTAGGGGGATTTTTAATATCTGCAGCTTTTCAGAGAGCTCCCTCTTTTAAACTCAAACAAATATGTGCATGCACATACAAATCCACTCAGTCATCCACTCTCTAAATACATATTGCCTGAGTTGTGTGTTACCTATTCTGCTTTTTTATGCTGTGTTCATGTAACTGTGCCTTATCACTGTGTGTTTAATGTCAGTTGCTCTGAAATTCTTATTTTGTGGGGTGGAGGTTGTAGAGTATTTTTAGGCTTATTTAGAAACATTGAACTATTTTATAGTGTACAAGCAAACTTAAATATCACTTGACCAGGTGTGCTAAGTAGCCACTAGTTCTTTGCGTTTGGCACTAATATTTAGAATTTCTGTTGTAGTCCAGTGTCAAAAAGGCTAATGTTAAAATCCTGAAAAATTTTGATGAAGCAATAATTGTAGATGCTGCAAGTCTGGATCCAGAATCTCTGTATCAACGAACTTATGCTGGGTAAGGTTTATTCCGTGTCTGTCATTCTTTCGTGTCTGTGTTTCACCTTTGTTTCATTCTTGTCCCTTTTACTAATAGTGTAGATAGATGCAAGCTGCAGCACTCTTGTTTCATTCCAGAAGACTCTTATAGTTGTGCATGTGTTACCTGAAAAGTATCTCACTGCCTTGTGGGTTATCCTGGGAAGGAGTAAGGCTACGGGAGTAAACCCTGACAGAAAATCTGGAGGGGAGTCCTAAGGCGGTTCTGTGTCAGCTTCTGGCACTGCCCTGGCAACTTCTGCAGCTAAGCTGGTACCAAACGCAGAGGTTATCCTTTCCTTTGGACTATATCAGTAAAGCCAAGAGGTGGGGCCTGGTGTCTGGGCAGCCCAGGGTCTCCATAAAAATTGCCCAGGCTTGCGCATTGAGAGGTACTCCAGCATCGCTTAACAGCGTTGAACCAACACGGGAGGCGACAGATACCGGTTTTTTGTGCGATCCATAGTCTATGCAGACTGAAGGATGCCTTGTATCTCTTCAGGTAACTGTATCAGCCAGTGTCTGCTGCCTCCCTTCTGAATAAAGCAAGTTTTGTAACGTGAAGTGGTATTAGGTCTGCTTCAAACTCCTAATCGCAGGAGTACTACCACTGAATTGAGAGTTGACCAGGACCAAGTTCAGAGACAGGGAAATACCGGTGTCACCTTCACAACCTGACGTGTCAGTACTGGGTTATGCACTAGGCTTGAGACCCCTGAATTAGAAGCTCTGTGATTTTTCTTTAAGTAAATCTTGTCAAACAGTAATTTCGGGAGGAGCCCCTCCACACGCTCAGCAAATTAGAATATAGAATCTTTCCAGCTTGCAAATCCAACAGAATCATTCCACTTTCCTTGCCCCTCCCCCAATAGAGAGTTCAGTCTTGAAACTTTAAAGGATAGTTTCACTCAGTGTGTCTGTTCTTTTATGACTTGAGAGTAACGGTTATGTCAATAGTACGAGGCACGTAGAAATGTCTGTGTCTGTGGCTCTCTTATTAAAAAGTCACCCCAGTTGATAGTTTGAGTGCTAACAATAAAAGCCCTTATTTGGAAAATTATTTTAAACTGCTGTTAGTTCCAAGATGTTACCCCTGCCCAGTTCCCAAAAATCAATTTACTATTTCCTCGTCTCTCACAGAGAGGCATTGGATTAGGAACAAGCAAGCCCAGAGTCTCAGTAAAGCAGTGTTGCATCCTTGATTGTCTTCCTCCCTTTCATCATAGAGAAGATACTGTTGCTCTTCATACATGCAATAGATTGTTTTTCTTCTGCCTCTTAAGTAGCTTCCTGTTGTGGTAGTCATCAGAGTACTGGAAGCTTTCGGTTCTGTGCTTTTTTGCAATATCTGTGAGATGCTTTTTCCATGGCGTATCTTATATAAAAAAGTGGATTCCCTAGAATATGGGGCCAAATGTATGGAAGTTTTTCTTACAGCCTAGGCAAGATCTACATTTCTAAGATAAAGAATTAAATACTTTTGGGGGATGGAGCAATTTAATCATAAATCAAAACCAACTTTATTTCATTTTTCAGGTCACCTTTAACTTAATTCATTTGCTCCCTAATAATTTATTTTGATGGCAGCATTTGGGGCACTTACTAATGCAGATTTTTATGGGATGTCATCTAATCTTTTTGAGGTTTGTACCTCTCTAAGTTTCTAGAAATACTTGAGGGAAGGTATCCGGATGGTAAAATGCTAGCCTGGGCTTTTGGGTGCATGCACTTCTCAGCCATTGTAGGGAGCTTTGCTTTGCTTCTACTGGACAGTTTTTCCCATTGCACACCTGGTTAAGCTACATCACTTTGTCTACTGCCTCCTGCTGCAGGAAGATGACATTTGGAAGAGTCAGTGACCTGGGACAGTTTATCAGAGAGTCTGAACCAGAACCTGATGTAAAGAAATCAAAAGGTTTGCTTTCTCTTGCCTCTCTAGCTTTTCTAAATGTTTAGTGTCAGCTGCCCTCTTCCTTCCTTGTCACAGCCAAGGAGAGCAGAATTCTGCTGACTCTGGGATGATTCCATGTATTTTTGCCAAGTAGAGGCAAGTGCTTGAGGTGCTGTCCTATGTATTCACCCCATGCTTGTTCCCCAGTCAGCCCTTGTTTTCCTGATCTAGCAGGAGTGTTGTGGGCAACCTCTGGGATGATGACTGCGAAGCCGCTAAGAGCTGAGCTGATAAACCTCTTGTGTGTTTGAATTTATAAAAGCACTTCACTGGCTCAGACGGCTGCCCGCCCCACTTTCTCCATGTGCCAGTTCTGTTCCTCAGTGTACTTCCAAGCAGCTGAAGTAGAGAAATGGGCCCAACTCAGTACCCTAAATCCCTATCTCCCACACATGCCCCATGACATCTGCACTGCTCTCCCCAGCACTAACAGCAGAAGGATGTAGTTCCAGGCCTGGATGAACAGGTAGGCTCCCTCAGAGCAGGGCAATGAGGCTACTTGGCTGAGTTAGTTGATATTTGCCTTGAGTGCTGTTTTTTCTTTTTTTCTCAACAAGGGTCCATGTTTTCACAAGCCATGAAGAAATGGGTGCAAGGAAACACAGATGAGGTATGGCCTGTTTTCAAGCAGTATTTTTGAGCGTAAAAATCTGGTTTTATCATTCCAGTTACAGATTAATATTCTCAGGGTCTCAGCCTGGACCACTTCCTTTGTCTGACATTCCTCCAGCGATCCGGTTTGTTAACTGTCACATTCCAAAATTCTCAGAAAACTTAAAATGGCCTCCATGCAGTTGAGAGAACAGTTTCATTGTTGGCATTGCCAGCTCATTGGCTTAACTAACGTAATTCGTAACCCATGGTTTCTGGATAAGGATTTTGCGTTGTCTCTGAGAGGGAACAAACTGCAGAAGGATTTCCAGATAACAAAGTGATAGCCTGCAGATATGTGCTATGTGCACCATACAGCTGAGTCTGGAAACATTTTTGCCAAGCGGGATCCGTTAGCTTGCACATGGCCCATAGCCCTTTTCATGCTCTGAATTCAGGGCATTAAGGGTGGTATAGGCCAACGCCTCTCCAGTTCTTTCTTACTGCTACTTTACTCTGAGTCCAAGGGGACCAACAGCATTGCCAGTCCACTGGGAGACGTGGGGAGAAGCCAGGTTCCATGCTCCTGGAAGAGGCAGGGCTTTGGGTAAATGGGGAGGGGCTGGGGCAGCCAGTCCTCAGCACCACCCAGACAGTGCCATGTACCACCCAATCCCAGCCAGCCTTTAGCACTGACTGGGGCTCCAGTGGTGATTCAAAGGGGCTGGGGCAATTGCCCTGTCTGTCCCTGCACTATGAGCAGGTCTGTGTCTGAGTCAGTCATGAGGCACATGCATAGCCAGGTGTGGATGTCTGAGAAGCCTGTGGGGGAACACTTCAATCTCCCTGGACTCTCAGTAGGAGATGTAAGGGTGGCAGTCCTGAAACAAAGAAATTTCAAAAATCAAATGGAGAGAGAAATCTCTGAGCTGCAATTTATTTGCAAATTTGACTCTGTTAACCAAGGATTAAACAGAGCCTGGGAGTGGCTCACATCTTACAAAGGCAGCTTCTCTGCCCTGGGTGTTAAGATCTCCTCATTAGACTCTGACAATGGCTCATATCCCCCTGTCTGATCTGACTTGTTTTTTCCTCTTTTGATACCTACTATTGATAAAGGGCCATTTCTACCCTGCTGAATGGACCTTGTCAGCTCTGGCCCTCCCTTTTTCTGGGACTCCATACTTTAAATACCCCTCTGAAACCCCTCCCCCCCACACTCATGCATCTGATGAAGCGGGTCTTTGCCCATGAAAGCTTATGCTCCAAAATATCTGTTAGTCTATAAGGTGCGACAAGACTTCTTGTTGTTCAGACAAGTAACAGTTTTTTCACGGGGGGTGATAATGGTTCTGTAATGAGGCTGTAAAGTGACCACTGCATCTATATTGGGAGCTAGTTTCCCCTCTTGAGGACTGACCAGCTCCCCATAAAGTAAATCTAAGGCTTTGCCTACCACTCAGATAGGAAGATTAGTCATGTTTAGAAAGTGCATGTAAATATAGGTTAAATGTCTCTGGTCTAGCATTCCCTGGTCTGGCATGATTTTAGTGAGCCAATGTCCACCTATCCTGGGTGTGTCCAAGTTTCCCATAGTCACATAAAGTTTGTTTGCAGCCACCAGTCCTGGCTCTCGGGGTTCTGTGCTGTTATTTACTTGTAATTTACCCCTAAATGTCTTCTGAGAGCCAAGTAGGCAGTGGAAGTGTTGGTAGGGCTACTAGACAATATTGACTCCTGTGGTTCGGCAGATTCTCTGGTTTGGTGCCGGACTAGAGAGGCTCAACCTGGCCTCCTGTTCCACAGGCTTAAAAAGTGTCTGTAGTAAAAGCGCTTTTGGACCTGTGACTCTAAGAATTGACAGTTTCAAATGACTTAGTTTCCTTTGTTTTAGGCCCAAGAAGAAATGGCTTGGAGGATAGCAAAGATGATAGTCAATGATGTTATGCAGCAGGCACAAAATGACCAGCCTTTGGAAAAAGTTACAAAGGTAAATACAGGAACCTCAAGCATCTTATTCTTTTCTAGTGTGACTTAGGCAAAACTGTGGGAAGAATAGAGCTTTTGCACGCTTTAGATTGTGATTTTGGTAACCTGTATATTTGTGCCTGTAGGCTATCCAAGATTTCTCAAGAGTTATCATTAACATGAAATAGAAGTTAAGTTGAACTTTTCAGACTGACTGGCCTGCTTGTGGAAGAGTTCCATGGCTGAGGTACCAAAATAATAGGTGCTTTATAGACACCTTTGACAGAAAACCTCTGTCCGTAGATGCACAATTGTGCAAGTCATTTCATGATCATTGCTGTTCCTGTGGGAATTAATTTTAATTAAAGAGGTGCCTTGTTACGATGGGTAGTCAGTACTGGAATGCCTTAGTTAAGTTCACCCTTGCTATTTCAAACTGATGAGTGCAGAAATGCTTGCTTAATGTACCAATAAAACATTTAAAAGCTTGAAAGTTGTTTATTGGTCACACCAACTATCACTGTGCTATTTGTATGGTATGAAGAAATGGGAAGCTTGACAGATTTGGCTTTGATTTAGCATTCTGTTTAAGTGTTTCATTTGAAAATAGTGTTTCTGGTTTTCTGCAGTCACATAAGATACCAGGTTATAAAACAACCTCTAATGCAACTGTTTTATTAAACAGTTTAGTTACTTGCTGCATTCCTTTTCACTAATCTCTTGATATTTGTAATCAAAATGTCTGCTGGCCAAGAATTAGCTATGCAACCTGTCTGCGTTTCTGAACCATCATCAAGGAACTAAATGTAAACTCAGAACACAGGGTTAAAGCTCTACTTTGACTTCCTTCCTCTTTCTGCTGGTAGTGATAGAAGTGTCTCAACTTAAGCTTAAGTTTGACTGTAAACAATTAACCTACTTCCAAACTGAGTGGGTGAAAAGGTGACATGGAATACACTCACATTTTAAAACAAAGAGCCTTTAAAAATAAGTGGCTGCAGGTGGTTAGGACTCAAATTAAGCAAGTACAGTTGCAGTGATAGGCAGTTTCTTTGTCATCAGAAACTCTTTCCAGCCAAGTTGGTCATAAGCATTTGCTACCACAAATGTCTGTCCCTGCAGTAGATGGTTAATTGGTGCAGTTTTCAGCCATCTTGTCTAGAATGAACTTTAATCCTGTGTTTCCTTTCCCAGCTATGATTTTAAAATGCCAGAGCGAGGAATTCTGGTTCTCCGCTTTTGAAGATAAGTGAACTTTTTGTCTTTTGGTGGAGTCGTCTTTAACACAGCCAATGAAAACAAAGCACTGTTACTTCAGACAGCTGATACTCCCTCATCTGTAAGGGACGAGGAAAAGGAGCAATGTCATATCTCCTTCACAAAGTACAAAGCAATGCTTTTTTTTTTTTTCCTACTGCACGTGGCATTCACAATGATGAAGGTTTTAAAGAGATGAAGAAGAAATTCATCAGCATGTCACTGGGAAACTGTGATCAGCTTCACAAATACTTTACCCCATCTCTGAAGACTGTTAATCACAGTGCCTACAATGGGACATGGGCCACGCTGGGGAAGGGAAAGGTTTTGTTATAGTTTCTAGTTCTTCTACTGCGTGTAATTTTTAAACACACAACTGTAAAGGCCGCAGGGCAGCTTCCCTGACCTTGCCCATTGGAGGGGTCAACCTGAGATGAGGAATACATTGACAGTGAGTGATTGAAGAAGCTATAACTGTTATATTTTTTCCTTACTTGAACTAGATGAGTGTTCAACTGTAAGATAGATAAATACATTTTACGTCCTTCATAACTGCATTAACTTTGAAAGAAGCATAAAATGGCCAGGAATGAAGACTGGACAATATAACTCTTTCTGCCCTTAGTCAAGCTGTTACACTTGCATACACACTTGCATCCCTTGCTTCTAATATGCAGAAGATTTGCATACCAGTCTCTCACCTGTGCAGCCCTCCATCTCTGATTCATGGCTCTGAGTCCAGCCCACTGTGCTGAGTGGACTGTGTCCAGTGGGCTCTGTTCCATTTTCTTCTCCATCATGCAGGTATAAAATAACTGCCCATATGAGTTGCTGCCATTCTCCATAACATGTTGTCATCAGACCACGATATCTGTTCCCAGATGTCTGTTTTTAAAGAAGAGGATCACTCAGTTTTAGCACATTTTGCCTTTATTTCCCCTTCATTGTTTTCAGCATTTGCAACTGACAGAGCCTTTGTTTTAAACCAAAAGCGAGAGATTCGAACTGCACATCTTCAGAGCAGTAAGGTGACTTTGCAGAGCATCTGAAGCACTCAAGTTTTCACTCCATTAGATTATCGCTATATTTTTATTGTGAAACATTTCTGGTTTGGGTTTATTTTATTATGATTGTGCAAAAATCACTTTATAAAAATTCTCAATCATCTCCAATGTTCAGAAAGTCTTGATTAACTAGCAAATATTATTCTGTTGCAATATTTGACTGTATAGAGGCACACTGTGTATTGTCTAAGAAGAAGCAAAAAGGCTGTGTATAAGGTTTTTGGTACTATGTACCACTTCTTATTTCTCTCATGCCCAGGTATTCATGTACTTAAAACATATTATATTTAATTGTGTTTTGATTTAAAATATATAAATATTAAAAATTGTGTCAATTTTCTGTTTTGATGGCGTTTGATTTTTCATACATGTCTTTAATGCATGGGGATGGTCTTTCCCATGGGGGGAAAAAGTCCTGAAATGCCTCTGATTAGTTATGGTTGGCCAGACTTGATATTCTTAATTGAAATGCTCATATATTGGGTAGCTGAAATTTTTTTCTGGTGGAAATTATGCATAGTTTAGCAAGATGATGATTTAAAATATGGTAAACTTGGTCTTCAAGAAGAGTCTGAAACATGGCTTTAGAAAAGCATACAGTAAGAACTACATGTTGCACCTCCGAAAACTGGCATTCTCTGATCCGGCAACATTCCTCATCCAGGAGGATGAGGGATGCTTCTGGACCAGAGGGCTGGGGCAGGAGGGCATCCCAGCTGTCTTCCCACAGGAGGAAGTGTGGCTGGGTCTGGAGATGGTGTCATCTGGCAACCCCGTAGGGGGCCAGGGCCAGGGTTCGAGCATCCCTCAGCAGCCCTGTAGCAGGCTGGGGCACCAGTATCCCCTGGCAGCCCCACAAACAGCGAGGGCCAGGGACCTGGCATCTCCCAGCAGCACGGCACAGAGCTGAGGTGAGGGAGCTGGTGTCCTCCAGCAGCCCGGCGCAGCGCCAGGGCTGGGGAACCCACTGCGGCAGGCGACCAGGGGAGCGTTCACCTCTGCTGGTCCAGAGAAATCCTTCGTCCAGGACCACTGAGGTCCCGAAGGTGCCACACCAGGAAGCTGCAACCTATATTTCAATTGTAACTTGGTTACTGTGTGTCCACAGCTTGTTTTCTAGGGAACGGACGCCCTGGAGCTGCCCCGGAATAGTAGTCAACATCACTCCTTCCATGCAGTAGCGCAGTCACCCTGCGAGTCAACTGTTGAATGTCCTGAAAATTCCAGGAGCAGGGCTTTGCTTCTGCTCCTGTCAGGCAAGCAGAGCTGGAAAGCCAGCTGTGCAGAGATGGCAGCAGTCTGGGTGGGGCCTGGTTACAGCTGATGACCTCTTTTTGGCCTTGAATACTGATGCTTTTGCTCATGAGCCTAATTGGTGGGGATAAACACAACCCCAATTCCAGATCTACATCCAGACATTATTGAATCTGCATTCTCAACAGGATGCATAGGATGGCCTACTGGTTAGGGCACTAGACTGGATTGTAGGAGAACTGGCTTCAGTTCCTGCTCTGCCACATACATCTTGTTTTGACTTGGGGAACTCAGATAGTCTCTCAGTGCCTGTTTGTATAATGAGAACAGTAGCATTTCCCTGCCAGAGAGGTGGTATGAGGACTGGTACAGTAAAAATTGTGAGGTGCTCCAAAACTGTGATGGGGTCATTTAAGTATCTAGATAGCAGTCCCTGAGCAGTTTTATGCTCCCGCCTGGCAACTTCTAGCAAGCAGGTGCCTTGATAATATAACACACTAGGGAAACCCACTTCCTTCTCATGTTTAAAAAAAAAAAAACAAAAAAAAAAAACCACACTTGTAGTGGCACACTTTGTAACCTGTGGGCTAAGTGGAAGATTCTGGGGGAGAGGAATGAAAATCCCAAGGAAATTCTACCCTGGTTTGTAATCATTCTGGGGGCTATGTAAGCAAGGGTCTTACCTGCTGCATATTTGAGTACAGTGCAAAACTTTCTCAAAGAGAGAAATCTAGGGCAGGGGTTGTCAGTCCATGATCCTGGGGATGGATGGAGAGCTGGTTGGTCGCAGAATGCTGCTTTTTTCTGTTCCATTGAAGCAAAGGAAAGTTACGGGAGACTGTTTTTCCAGTCTTGTGGCTGCAGAGATGTTGTGACATCGTGAATGGGAGAGGAGATGTCCGGGAGACAATTTTGCTTGTAAGAAGTTGTAGAGGGGGCTACGAGAAAAGATGAGAATTGCCGATCTAGTGCATTCTGAGGTTAGATGTGGAGTCTAAGAGTGCCCTAAGTAGAATGGATTCATGCATTTGGCTTTCGCCTCTGGAGACTTTTAGGTCTACCCCTTCAGAAGTGAAGCTAAGTCAGATGTTCTCCTGGTCTCTGCTTTGCAAACATCAGAAAGGCTTCAGCAGGATGGGGGCCTCTTCAGCCAGGTAGGAGCCAAGGCTGGAGATACCAAGTGGATGGGGCCCTGCAGAACTGTGTGGTGGGGAGCCTCAGACTGGAATAGGGTGCAGCAGATCAGGCTGGAAGAGCATTGGTGAGATGTGTAGGGGAAGACTTCCCAGCTCCCCATCGTATTATACATGGTCCCTTCACTTCAGAAGTCCTGAAAGAGGTAGGTGGAGGCAGAACAGCTGGAACAATTTTTGTACAGGGGGTGCTGAGATCCATTGAATCAAACTGTAAACCTTGTATATAACGGAAACCACTTCTGACTAGGGGGTGCAGTGGTGGGGGGATGAAGTAGGAAGTCTTGAGAGTGATAGACTCTTCAAACTTACCTGTGATTTAGGCACTTCAAGTGCAAAGCCACTTTTGAAAATGAGCCTTTGGCACCTAAATTGCTCGGGTGCTTTTGAAAATGTATCTTAGTTACAAAAGGAGTGAAAAGAGAGGGCACAAATAATGTTGGAAAAAGCTGTGGAAAGACCTGACAAGTCTTTGATTTTTGAGTTAGCAAAAAGGCTCTTTCTGTGAGCAGGGAGGGAATGGTACTGAGCTCTGCTGTGAAATGCTTTGAGATCGGCCAGTGAACACTGCGACACGAGTGCTTAGGGTATTATTTTATCAATGTGGACCCTTTACTGACTCCCAAACCATTTGGATGAGGGCAGGTGTTTAATCAAAATGATAAGGAACTAGAACATCAGCACATGCCTTTTTTTTTTTCCCCCATGGTTCTCTGCTGTGGAGGAACAAGGGATTAGAATCAGGATGGTGCTTTATGGAAGAAGGCGGCATGCAGAGATCCATGTCAGCTGTGGGCTGGCGTGGCTGCTCAAGAGACGTTCAAATACCGCCTTGCTGATTAGCCAAATGCTCACGGCTAGGTTTTTTGTTACTCCTGGCGGCGCCACACATGCCTCTGTGCATATAAAATTTGTTTCACACTAATGGAAAAAATCTGCAAATGGCTACAAAAGATTTGAGGGAACATCGGTTATATGTACGGTCTAAGCCCCTGATCCTGGAATGAGCTGTGTGGAAACCATGTGAGCTCAGGTTCTGCCTGCACTGAGCTTGATGCAGGATTAGGAGCGATGTGGGGTCATGACAGCATGTCTGTCTAAACAAGATGTTTCAGCTCTCTAAGAAGTTAAGGACTTGGTGGAGAAAGTCCTGGGTAGACTCGCTGGATTGTGTTCTGGAGGAGGTCAGGTGACATAACCACAATAAATCTCTGACTGGAGACCTAAAGGCTACTGCTCTTTTAGTGGGATGCTGCCAAGTTGAGATAGGCTCCAGGGCAGGTTTTGTAAAAGCTACGTCTATGATCCACAAACCCTAGAAGACATTCTACCCAATTACAAAAAGAAACAGGGTTTTGTCTGGATATTTAAAGGGGACTCATCTGTGTGGAAGTTGCTAACCCAAAAATTGCAGTGTTGCTCTAACCCTGGACAGCCGGGGAACAATGTGAAACTGAGTCACCGCTTCTGTATCCAGCTAAGAGATGCAAAAAGCAAACAGTCGCTGTAGGAAAGTACATTCATTTTTACAATGAATGAGAATAAGCGAAGGAGATCTGGGTAAGATAGGTGACACCATGTAGGGTTTAATACCACTTACCAAGGTAGGACCCTTTTAAACGCACTAGTTAATAGCCTTGAAACTGAAAAACGTGACATTCTCCCTCTCCCCCGCATAGCCGATGCCAGAGGCCCTCCTGTGCACGCATTTGATGTGTCCTCCTCTTAGGCTCGGGAGTGAAGTAATTAAAACAGAGATTTTTCTCTGGTCCCTCTTGCCCAGACGCTGTCACCAGCTGCCGCGTTTGGGAGGCTGGTTATTTTCTCTCTCCTTGGCCCATGCGTTGCTCTTGCAAAAATCTGCCCAGGGAACCTTGTGTCTCTCACACGCACAATACATGAGCTTGGCCCCTGTGGTGTGTCCCCATCCCAGCCGCAAGCCCCCTTGTGCATTGCTACGGCCCCTTCTCTCCAGCAGGGGGAAGCAGGGCTCCTCGGCAGGGCGGCGCCCCTGGCGCAGGGAGATGAGCTCACTCCTTCCTCTCCACGTGGGCCGGGCCGTAGTACCCACATGGCCGGGGCTGGCTGGGTGAGTCGGGGGGCCCCCGGCAAACGCCCTTCCGGCGAGAGCTGCTGGCTCGTCCCCGGGGGAGCCCGGTGGCTGCAAACAAGGCCAGAGCAGCCCAGAGAAGGAGCTGGAAGGAGGGGCCCTGCCCCCATCCCGTTCTTCCTTTGGGGAGGCCTAACTGCTCCTGGGGTTGGAGGAGGGCGCTTCCCCCTATGGAGACGGGCCTAGGGGGGTGCTAAATTCCCGCCAGCTGCCGGGAAAGGGGGCTGCAGAAACTACCGAGGGGAGGGGAGTTCCCCTGGCGCCCCCTCTGCAGGTGGCGCCCAGTTTGGGCTGAGAGATTTCCTGGATGTGGGTAGCAAGGAGCTGCCCCACCGTCCAGCCCCGGGGGCAGAGTTTGGAGGGGAAGATGGGGGTTGAGCTACAGATGGGAGGCGTTGGCTGAGTGGCCTGAGCTTTGGGATTACTCGTTCAAAGGAGCCCAAGGCAGCGTGCCCAGGTAACGTGGGGGTGCTCCCTGGTGCTAACAGGCTGAGGGTGGCTCAGCTGGCTGGCAGGGATGGGTGTCAGGTACAAAATGGGCTACGCTATCGCTGCTGGGTAGCCTGGACCTTTGTGCCCATTTCCAACCTGTGACATGGGGGTAATGTTCAGGGGGGCAGGTGGGAGGGTTATTGGCAGGGAAGCACGTAGAGACCCTCCCATGACAGTCGCTGTGGAAAGTTCCTGGTCATGGGGCCTGTGGAGCAGCTCTCTGAGTGGGGTGTGCTCAGCGGCAAGTGAGTTTGCTGTTGTGGGTCACTGTCAGATCGCCCTTTGGAGCAGCGGGTGTGGTTCTGAGCGCTGCGGAGCTTTGTCTGGTGTGGGGCCTGCCCCCTGATACAGGAACACACTTGCAGGTCACCGTGATGGAAGGGGATGTGCAGAGGCTGCTGATCCAGTTCAAAGATGAGGCTGGCGAGATCCTGGGGTCCCCCTTTGATGTTCCTATCAGTATAACACCCGAGAAGCTGCAGCTGGTCTGCAACGCACTCCTCCAGAAGGTACAGCCCATGGGCCTGCCTGTGCCCCCACATCCAGTCGCTTTGGTGGGGGAGCAGCTGGCTGCAGGGGTCTCATGCCAGCCTGGTGTGGCGAGTGCCCAGAGGGATGGGGCTTTTCTTGGCAGGGCTTAGAACCACGTCTGCTGGGCCAGGGCTGCAGGGCGTTAACTCAGCAAGATCTGGACCACGTGGCCAGGGCTCCCAGTCAGACAGCAGTGGGAAAGTCAGAGATTAGGAGTGGGGTCTCTGCTGCTGGGCCCACAGCTTTGCCCCTGCTGGTAGTATGAACACCATTCATACCACGGTCTGAGCCTGTTCCCCCTCTTTCCCCCACTCCGCTGCTCAGAGATAGGCACAGAGATGGATGGGGGAGGTGAGCGGGGGAGTTTTCCCATCTACCCTGGGCAGATTTGTCAGCTATTGCCTTGATTCTGAGTGAGTGCTGCCCTGGGCAAGGGGGAACAAGATGTGCCTGGGACCCCAAATTGTTTTCCTTTTTGGGGGTGAGGAGACCAAGGCTGTGTGAACCAGTCCTGGCTAAATCTGTCCCTGGCTAGTGCCTCAGCTTCTTTTCCTCCAGGATGAGCCGCTGCCGTTGGTCTTCTATGTCCACAATGCTGAAATCATCACATCGCTGGAGAAGACGCTGGCAGGGCAGGTGGTGGAGACGGAGAGAGTCCTGGATGTCATCTACCAGCCCCAGGCTGTGTTCAAAGTGCGGGCGGTGACACGATGCACTAGCTCCTTGGAGGGCCACACTGAAGCCGTCATCTCTGTGTCCTTCAGCCCCACTGGAAAGTAAGGGGGGCAGCCAGAAGGCCAGAGTGTGCCAGGCAGGGCAGCACCGAATGGGTGGGCTGGCCGAGGAATGGGGTTGCCGAGGGTTCTGACCGCCTGGTGATGGGGAGACAGGCTACAGTGTGGGGAGCAGACACAGGACGAGTGGTGGCTCTACCTGCCGCCTGAGCCTAGACAGCTTGTTCCTCCCTGTCTCAGGTATCTGGCGAGTGGATCTGGCGACACCACCGTGCGCTTCTGGGACCTCAGCACGGAGACACCGCACTTCACAGCCAAAGGTGAGCACAGGGGGAGAGGGGAGGCATCGGGGGATGTTCTCAGTCTGTGCCCATCCCTCCCGATAGCCTGGCTGGGCAGCAGAGCGCAGTACTGGGTTCCCTCAGTCACTCATGCACCAGAAGCTACTGGCGGCTCTGTGGTCACCCCAGCCACGGGCCTCTCCAAAGCGGGCTCCCCTCTGGGGGCAGGCTGCTGAGCTGGGCTCATTGCAGTGACTTGCCTCCCTGGCTCAGCTCCCTGATGTGTGCGTGTGAGCCCCTTGCCTGTGGCCCTGGGGCTGTGGGCCCGGCCCCGGCCCCGGCGAGGTGCTCATCCCAGAGCGAGCACCATGTGCACTGCCCCACATGTCTCCAGGCCTCAATTCCTAGGCCCAGGCCTTCCCCAGCCTTGGCAAGGCCTCCCTGCACATGCTCGGGAAGTGCCCAGGCCACCACTCAGCAGCAAGAGCACCTGCCTGCCATGAACCTGCAAAGCAGACAGGTCCAGGGCGAGGCAGGGGAGTCCCGCTGCCTGTGGGGACAGGGACAGTCCCGGGAGGAGGGCCAGCCTCACCCCTGCACTCTCTCCTCTTGGCAGGTCACAGGCACTGGGTCCTCAGCATCGCCTGGGCGCCTGATGGCAGGAAGCTGGCATCAGGATGCAAAAACAACCAGGTCAGTTTTGGCAGAGGTGCAGGGTGGCCTGAGCTCTACCATCGCAGGTTAGCTCCTTGCTTCGGGCCTGACTGCTGCCTGGAAATGGGCCCCGAGGAGGCAGCTCTACTCTTAAAGAACAGCAGTGGGCCATGCCTGGGCCTTTAGTATGTGGATCTATGATGTTCGTGCTACTGAGAGGTTTGGTTATTTCAGAAGCCCAGCTGGTCACTGCCCGCTCAGGGCCTGCTGGGCCCCCTCCCGAGTACTCTTCTCTCTGGGACCGGCTGTGCCTGAGTGCAGTGGCCGTTCAGGACAGTGAGTTGCTTGAGATAGGGATGTGAGACTGAGAAGATCTGCTTCTGTGCCCAGCTCTTCAGAACCCTCCTGGTGCAATCTTGGGCCAGGTCCTTCCTCTCGTCAGGCCTAGGTTTTCCCATCTGTAAAATGGGGATAATAATCCTTCCTCTCCCTCTCGGGTCTTGCTGTATGCTTGTACAGCGTCTAGCACAGCAAGGCTCCAGTCACGGCTGGCATCTCTAGGCCTTGTGGAGTGCTGCCAACAGCTACTCATCACTCAGCCGCTGACATGCTTGGGAAAATGCTGCTTCACTCTGAGTAACCTGGGATTGCGCCACTGCTGAGAAGAGAGGGACTGGCTTCCCCGGGGCCTGTTCAGAGAAATGAGACCCCAGAGCCAGAGCAGTGCCAGGGGTGGCCCCTTTGTACAATTAACTCTTCATTAGCTGCATGCCAAGCATGTGCAGTAAGAGGCTACACCGGAGGGCTACCTCCAGGGTTCTCTGTAAGCTGAGCACATGGGCGGCCACTCAGGAGAGAATCGGGTGCCACCCAGCTGATAAGCAGAGTGCCCCAGTGTGAGTTCTGTGGGAGGTTCACATCCACACAGGCTTCAGTTCAGAGAACAAAATTTACTGTGCTCATGGATGTTAAAAAATAGAGGTAACCCCACAAGCTGTTCTGCTCTGGCTTCTGGCTTCCTCTGGGCTCTCAACCAGCAGACGATCAATGCCTCAGCTCTGTTGACGACCCTTTCTTCCGGGGCTGAGAAAAAGACAGTGCATGTCCTGCCCAGCGGAGTCGGGCAGGAGGAACTATTGAACATGTTGTGGCTCTCCTGAGGCTCAACAAACCCTTGCTGGCCCCGGGTACTGACAGCTCCGGCTGGCTGTCGAAGAGAGCTGGGTCACTTGATTGCTGATTGTTTCGCTGCCCTGTGGGCTGAGACGGGGGAATGAAAATCTCCAGCTGACTGAGTCACAGCCGAGGTCCGGAAGGGAAGCTGCTCGCCCCTCTTCCTCCTGCTGCCTATGCCAAGGGGCATCCCGGCACCTCTGGTTGGGAAGGGCAGGGCCACCTTTTCCCATGGACTGGGCTATCCCTGGGAAGCAGGGCTGCGGCGTCCCTGACTTACCCGTCTCACTCTGTCATCCAGATATTTCTCTGGGACCCGGACACAGGGAATCAGATTGGCAGGGTGCTCACCGGACACTCCAAATGGATCACATGGCTCTGCTGGGAACCGCTCCACATGTAAGTGAGCTTCCAGCCATCCTCCTTGCTTTTCCTGGGGGAAAGGCCTGCCCCCTGCCTTGGGGATGGCCCTGCCTGCTGTGGCCCAGCTGCCATGGCAGTGGACAGAGTAGATTTCTGCAGAAGGAGGCTGAAGAGCGGCCTTTGGGTGCCAGTGGTTTGGGGGCCTGGCTGGGAGGCCGGAGATACAGGTTCCAGCCCCGACTCTCTTGCCAACCTACAACGCAACTGGGGGGGTCATCGTGGTTCTCTGGTGAGGCTGTATCTGGAATAGTGTGTCTGATTTTGGTCCCGTCCGCCCCGTTGCCAAAAGGGTGTGGACGCATGGGGGAGAGTGCAGCTGAGGGCAACAAACAGGTTTAGGGGACTGGAGCATGTGACCTACGAGGAGAGGCTGAGGGATTTAGGGTTATTTAGTCTACAGATGGGAAGAGTGAGTGGGGATTTGACAGGGGCCTTCAGCTACCTGCCGGGAGTTACAAAGAGGATGGAGAGAGGCTGTTTTCAGATGATGGAACGAGGAGCAATGGTCTCAAGTAGCAGTGAGGGAGGTCTAGGTTGGATATTACAAAAAATCTGTTTCACTGGGAGGGTGGTGCAGCACTGGAATTGGGCTCCCTGGAGAGGTGGTAGGAGAGAGTCAGCTGCCACTCGCTGATGAGCAGAGCGCCCACAGCTGGCAGCATGTGTCCATTGGTCGTGCACATCCCCATATGCCTGGGTGCATATAACAAAATTTATTTCACACACAGATTTAAAAAAAAGTTAGAGGGAACCCTGGTGGCAAGGTTCTGATTCCTCTGACACACTCCAGGGAACCTGTCAGCGGTGCCGTGTGTCCAGCCGGGGTCAATTGCCAGGAATTTACCTTTTGTCTGGAAAGGGGCCTCCAGCCTCTCACCAGTGCATTGGCTGAGAGCTGGGGAGGTGGGCAGAGTGCCCTTGCCGCAAGCTTTGTCCATCCCTGTGGGTCTCCCAGCCAAGAACTCATCCCGCCTGCCCCTTCTGAGCTCCAGAGCAGAGAGTAGACAAGGGAGTTGCCTTTCTGTAAGGAAGCCCTTATCTCCTCTCCAGCGGTGGCACTGATCCAGGCAAGGCGGATGCTTGGGAAGAGGAGCAGGCTGGTGTGGCTACCCTGTACCTTAATGGCTTCATTTTTCCTTCCTTCCAGAAACCCCGAGTGCCACTACTTGGCCAGTGCCTCCAAGGACTGCAGCATCCGTATCTGGGACACTGTGGCAGGCCGGTGCGACAAGGTCCTCACCGGGCACACGCAGTCAGTCACGTGCGTGAGGTGGGGTGGGGACGGACTGCTCTACTCCTCCTCCCAGGACAGGACCATCAAGGTCTGGAGAGGCCAGGATGTAAGTGCCACGGCCTGGCAGGGGCCGGCTTTTGACGCAGGGCACCTGGGCAGGGACGCTGCTTACGTAAAATGAGGCATCAAACCGTAATTGTTGTGCCACCTAAAAGCCAGAAGTAACCCAGTGGTGCAATGTCCTGCAGCAGCCTGAGGCCCATTCAGGTTCTACCCGCGCTGTGGGTCCTCGGCCCCCCGTGCCTCTTGGGCACCAGAACCCCTCACTTCCCTGTTCTTCCCCCCTCCCAGTGGTGAAGTAGCCCGGAATCAGCTGTTTGCAGCGTTCCAGCCCTGGGAGGGAGGGGGAGGAGCGGCGACGGAGCGTGAATCAGGTGATTCGGACGTTCCAGATGTGCCGGGTGGGAGGAGGGGAGGTGCAGGGCTCTGGTGCCCCAGTGCGTGAGAGGCGTGGGGGTGGGGCAGACAGGGGCCCTGCGTGCTGCGGGCAGACCCCAGTGGACTGCATGTGGCCCTTGGGCCCCAGGTAACCCAGCACTGCGGTAGCTGCCTACGCTGTCTTGCATTCTGGGCAGAGGCAGCCCATGCTGCCCAGGACTCAGCAGTGCCCCCTTCTGCTGGCTTCTCGGAGCTGCAGGGCTGCTTTCCCCTTGGAATCTGGTCTGCTCCTTGGCAGAGCAGTTTGGTGGTTGTGTGGGGAGGGGATCCTTGGAGCAGCTGTGGAAATGGGAATGCCCCCAGAACGATGGCGGCCCGGCAGGCGTGGGTCTGGCGCTGCTTGCTAGTGCTAGGGGAGGGGGTTTTCCCCAGGGGCTGTGGTGCTTGGTAACGTAGGCTGGACCCATCTGCAAGAGGGAGGCAGTGCTGGCCCCCATGGGCGTCACACCTTGGCCCTGTCCATCGGGAGTGATGCTGGAAGACAGCACGGCCCTCACTGGAAGCTGGGCTGAGAGCCCGGGGCTTCCTGTTTTCCTGTCTTGGTGCTTCCTGGAGCAGATTGAAGGGGAGGCTGGAACATCTCCTTGTCTGAGCCCAGCACTGATTTAACATGGAGCTGGAACGTCCCATGGCCTGACCCTCGTGCTACCTGCAACTGTTTGAAGGTGGGGCCAGGAACTGACATGCCCCAAGGCCTGACTCGGGCACTGCTCATAGCTGATGGAGGGTGGGCCCAGGAGGTCCAGTGCTTTAAGCCTTGTGCTGCCCCTGTCTCTTTGTGAGTCCCTTTCTAAGCAGGCCAATGTTCTGCTTGCAGGGAGTTCTCTGCCGCACCCTGCAGGGCCATGCGCACTGGGTGAACACCATGGCCCTGAGCACAGACTACGTTCTCCGCACTGGGGCCTTTGAACCTGCTGAAGCCTCTGTCAACCCACAGGATATGAGCGGCACTCGTAAGAGCTTTATGTCCCTCGCAGGCCAGAGAGGAACAGGGGATGGAGGCAGTGTGGCCTGGCGGGTGGGGCACGGCACAGGCTTCAATTCCCAGGTCCGATCCAGCTTCTCTGTTTCTCTGATGGGAAAATAAATCCCCGAGTGCCAGAGACGGTGAACACTACACACAGCGCTGTCATTTATTGGAAAAAGTGTAACCCCCTTAAGAGGGCATTGTTTTAACACCCCTCCCCCCACCCCAAATTCCCTGTCCAAACCCTTCCTGACCCACAAACCTGGCAGGAGGAGGCGTCTCCGATTCTGGTGCTAGGGCCGTTACGCGGTTCCTTAACCCTCCTGCTCGCTGATCTCCCTCTCTCCGCCTCGCAGTGGCAGAACTGAAGCAGAGGGCACAGCACAGGTACGACCAAGTCAGGGTGAGTCTCCAGGAGGAAAACCCCCTCTCCCTCCATGAGCAAACGTAAATGAATAACTGGTGAAGCTTTGCCCTGGTCACGTCTGTGTCGGGTGCGCCTCTTCGAGGGCGAGGTGCTGTTAGCGTGAGCCGAGCTCGGTGCTGATTGTGTGTTTGTCGCAGGGGCAGGGACCGGAAAGGCTGGTGTCTGGATCAGATGACTTCACGCTGTTCCTCTGGGTCCCCGCAGAGGACAAGAAGGCGCTGGAGCGAATGACAGGCCACCAGGCCCTGATCAACCAGGTGCTCTTCTCCCCAGACACCCGGGTGATCGCCAGCGCGTCCTTTGACAAGTCCATCAAGCTCTGGGATGGCAGGACGGGGAGGTAGGTTCTCTCGTTCTGTGATAGCCGCCATGTCAGTCTGCGCAGGAGCACAGAAGTTCCCTCATCCCCTTGCCGTGTCCGAGTCAGGACCCTCTGCAGCCTTCCTTTCTCTCTCACCTACACCCCTCTGCTTTTGAGCTAGTACACCTAGTGGTTAGAGCCCTTGGGCACTGCGCTCCCCGTTCGCCGCTCTCCCACTGACTACCCGTAAGCTTGGGCAAGCCTGTGTACTTCTCTGGTTCAGCACACGCATGTTTAGTTCCCAGCCTCTCCCTCTCTCTGTCAGGTACCTCACCTCCCTGAGAGGGCATGTCTCTGCCGTGTACCAGATCGCCTGGTCGGCCGACAGCCGCCTGCTGGTGAGCGGGAGCAGCGACAGCACGCTGAAGGTCTGGGACACCAAGGTGGGGAAGTTGGCCATCGACCTCCCTGGCCATGCTGACGAGGTAGGAGGCCGTTCTTGGAGGGGCTCACGCTAGGCCACCCTGGAGGAGGCAGAGGGCTCTCAAACTCTGTGGCCCCCATCAGTGTCTGGGAAAAGCTGGGGCTTAGCGTTCTTCCCTGGCACGGGGGCTCTGTGGCTCCAAAGGAGAGAGACACCCGGGACAGGAACTCCTCTCTCTCCTTGGTGTAGGTGTTTGCTGTGGACTGGAGCCCAGACGGACAGAGAGTGGCAAGCGGAGGGAAAGATAAGTGTTTAAGGATGTAAGTACCCCGGGGCCTGTCCCCCGAGGCGCAGAGCACAGCTTGTGTGCGCTCTGTATATTAACACAGCCTGCAAAGGAGCACACTGAGGGGCACGGTCTCTGTACAGCACCCCGCAGCCCCCAGTGGAAGTCTCACCCAGCAATCAGGACTGCTGTTGATAGTCTTGTAACAGCACCAGGAGCCCAGTGGAGTTCAGGGCACCGTCCTGCCATGACTTGGGGTTTTGTGGGGGGTGAGGGGTAGTGGGGGAGAGCTTTAATTTTCTTTGCAAAGCAAAACACTGAGAAACTTTTCCCCAAAAAATCTTGTTTGCTTGAAAAGTCAATTTTCCATCAAAAATCAGTGTTGATGAAATTTCTTTCACACCCCCCCGCCCCCCAGGAATGGGAAGGAAAAGGTTAACAGGATATCACATTTACACACTAAACATCCTGATAGGGAGGGACAGCCCCCATCCCAGAGAGGTCACAATCAAGACCGCTTCAGGTGAGCAGCTCATTCCACTTAGCTAAACCATTTGGTTCTTTGCGTAATGGGGCCAGTGGACTCCGGACAAGATGTCATTGTGTGAACGGAAGAAGGGACTAGACTGAATAATCGTAACACTCCCTCCCTGTGAGTCCAGTCAGCCAGTCCCATATCTTCCTGTTGGCCACACAGTCACCACCACAGGTGAATGACTCAAGACGTGTTGGTCCTGCTGTTTTCCTAAAACCGTCTCCCTCACCAAACCCACTTCCTACTGTAGCTATCTCCTGCTCTGCTCACCTCCTGCCTTTGTGCAACACTTGTGTTGCACTCAGCTCTGATACGCCCACTCCTGAGGGTCTGGGGCCTGCCACTAGCCTTGGTCTCCTGCCCCAGGCTGAGCACAAAGGGAACCAGGACCTTGCTGGAGCACCAAGAACCCTCTAGCAGGCACCTCCTCCTGGTTTTTCCTGCCTTTGAAGGAGGCTTTTCCCTTGCAGGATCGGGGCTGCTGGGCCAAATTCCAGCTGTATTTCCGTGCATGTCTATCCTTCCGCCCTGGGGGAGGCAGCCCTTTTGCGTGCCCCAGGAGGGGGGCATAGACATGCATAGTAGTGAATAGGAGTGCAGAATTCAGCCCCAGTCTCCGTACCAGCTGTTGTTGCTGCACTAGTAGTTGGCTGGTCTTGGAGAAGGGCAGCAGAGCCCTTGGTCTCAGATCATCTCTTTGCAGCCTTGTTCTCCCTGACAGATCAGTGCATACGGAGATATACCCCCCGTTCCGTGGCCAGTTCACCTCATTCACCTATAAATCTAGTGTGGGGCGCCTGGCTGGGCTGCTCTGTGGCTGCCTGTGTGAGAGCAGGAGCCAGAGCTGTGCTCATGACCCCAATGTCTCTTGCTTTGGCAGATGGAGAAGATAGGAGCCGTGAAGAGCCACCCACGGATCCCGACTGACCTGTACAGTGTGGCCAGGCCTGGCAGCTCACCCGCACAGCGTGGGCTGTGGTGCCTGCCTCTTACACACCGTACAAGCATTCCCTGATTAACTTCCCTGAAGGGAGATTTGAATTCAGATCTAATACGAGCCCAGGGACTTGCCATGGTGGAGCCCAGGTGGCTTTGTCTGCAGCCCTCAGTTCCCCTGGACCTCTCTGAGCTCCAGTTCAGCCTGGTGGCTTTTGACGCTACAGCAGCCTGTTCTCTCTGGAGAGGCAAGTGCCGGGTTGGGGTGGGGGGGGAGCGGGGTCTGGTCAGGCTTTTTGCTTTCCCTGCAAATGGAGCCAGGGGAGCCAAAGCCAGGGGGGACAGAGCAGCCTGTCCTTTCCTGACCTCCGGGGAAGAGAGAGACTGGGGAAAACCATCACATTTACCTTGCAAAATTTTACACACCCGCTTTGCGGGCGGGCAGGGCAAAGAGCTGTTTAATGGGTGTGGAAGAGACCCTTGGCCGCCTACATCAGCAGGGGAGGAGAACAAGCTGGGCTGGTAAACTTCCCCTTAACTCATTGCTCACTCTTGGCAATGGTTCAACTTGCCTTAGTCTAAGGAGCCAACTTGTGACTCTGTTCTCAGCCAGCGTGGGAGGGAGCAGGTGCTGCACGGCATTTCCAGGGCTTGGTTGTGCTTTGAATTGCAGGGAAGTGGCTGGGCCCAGCTTGTTCCCTGCATAGCCCCTGGCTCAGGGGTATCATGCCCTGGGAACAGCACAGGAGGCTCCTACGATGTCTTTTCCGTCCTCTTGGGGGTTGGCTGTTGTTCTGCGATTATCTGTGGCGGCTGCTCCCGCGTCTTTGGAAGCACTGGGAAAATGCCCCTTGGCTTCCATGGTGCAGGGTTGGCCCTTCCTGAGGTTATCTAGTGCATTCCCTCTGCCTGATGGTGTGCAGCAGGGGGCTGAGCCACGTGTCCTGTTCAAAACCAGTGTGTTCACAGGTGTACAGATGTTTCTGACCAATGTGGGAAGGGTTCAGTTAACACAGCCCAACAGTCTTTCTGGGAGGCTGGTCTCCCTGGCTTTAATTTTTACCTCCTGTGAAGTTTAAGGGGAATGAATCTGATTTAAAAAAGGAACAGATAAAATACTGGCGAGCTCTCTGTCGCAATTGCAATACATTTACATTGAAGATAAAGACATTCTCGCTTTGGCGCTGCTTTGTTGTGGTTTGTGCTGGATGTTCAGAAAACAGTTCTTTGGGGTTGTTTTCAAACTCCATAGTAAATCAGAGAGTTGATTGATCCTGGTTTTGAGGTTGCCACACAAACCGAACACAGAGTGGAGGATGCCAACCACGGGCTTGGAAGGGAGGAGGCCAATGATTTGGGCTGTAGCTGAGGACTTCGGAGATGTGAGTTCGTCTCCCTCCTCTGCAACAGGCCTTCCCTCTGACCTTGGGCAAGTCATTTAGTCTCACTCTGTGCATTAGTTGGTAATGGGGAAGGTAATACTGAGCTACCTCCCAGGTGTGTGGCGAGGATAAATACAATAAAGCTTATGCTAAGAGCTGAGGAAAAAAAAGGTGGTGTGGGCTGTTTTGTTTTTTTTTGTGGGGGGCGGGGGTGTTTCGGTTCTTGGCAATTTGGCAGTGTGTGAGCTGTGTTAAACTGAAAGCAAAATGTACATTTTAAAAAAAAGTAAAATGCCCCAAGCCAAATGAAACACATTATTTTACCATAAACAAAATGTTTTGTTTCCATTTCCGGTGGGCTTTTTGGAACACTTTTTAATGTTTAAAAATAAGTTAAAGAAAACTTCTTTTGAAACAAAAAGTTGTTTCATATTGGAAGGTTTCATTTTTTTTTTACGTCCAAATGAAATGTTTTGATTTTTGTTCTACTTTCTGAATTTTCTAGGTTGTTTATTTCAACCAAAACAATTGGGCAAAACCAACACAAATTCACTAATTGTTTCCGTGCCCCCAAAATGGAGTCTCTTGCTTAAAAAGTTGCAGTCAAAATAATTTGCCCACCTCTAATGAGGGTCCTATAGTAACGGGGAGCCACTTATGCACCCAAAGGAGTAATGAGGCTCGTATCGCTCAGCAGGGAAGGACTCCGCTGTGGCATATCATGAGACCCTGAAATTAATGGAGCCAGAGTTGTTCTGTGAAAAAGTTACCTTCACAACAACTCTGGGCAGGTCTACACTAGCCCAGAAGATCGACTCACTCAGGGTCAATCTTCCGGGGTTCGATTTTACGCTTCTAGCAGGGATGCACGAAATTGACCTCTCAGGGGTCTACAGTTGACCGCCGTAGTCCGTGACAGATGTAAGGAAAGCGGATGGGAGAAAGGTTTTCATCAACCTTGTTCAGTAGGGGTGGCCAAGTAAGCTGAGAGCAGATAGGTGAATTCTAGCTACGCAATTGCCATAGCTAGAATTGCATATCTGCAGTCGACTTACTTTCCTCAGTGTAGATGTAGCCTATGTCTTGCACGTCACTCCAGACTGCACTTAGTGCTACTTAGCACCTAATTAGAGATCACATGTGCATTCATATTACCATAGCTCCTAGGAGCACTATTCATGGACCAGGACCTCATGGTGGCCCTGTACAAAGCAATCCAAAAACAGTCCCTTTCCCCGCAAGAGCTGACAGTCTGGTGCTGTCGTTCTTCAGCCCCAGAGCCTGACCCACTCGAGGAGTGGCTCTTTTCATTCCTCCAGGTGTGTCCTTAGAGTACCTCATCTGCCATGAGATTGCTGAGCCTGCTCTAGCACATCACTGTGGTAGGCACCAGGTAGCAGTGTAAGGCTTAAGTCAAAGCCCTATGAGATGTTTGGAGCCACCTCAGCAAACAAGCCCTGCACTGCTAGCTGTGTTGATCTATACTCAGCTGCCCTAGAGCCTGGCGTGGCCACACATGCTGGAGCAGTGAGGGAGATTTATGTATCTGCCAGGACGCTTTTGGCTTCCCAAACAAATCATTTTGTCCTCAGGCCACCTCCGAACCTCAATAATGCAGCTCCAAGTTGTCACCATCTCTTCTGCCCTTCTTCTCTGTTCTGGTGTCAGCATTCGCTGCGGCCCAGAATGCATGGAAAAGCTCCTGCACGTTGGCTGCAAAACCATTGCCTATGCAACAGAGTCAAAAAACCAATCGGGAGGATTCTTCTCGAAACAGTGCTGCTACAGGTGGAACCTCTCTAGTCCGGCATTCTCTTGCCCGGAGTATCTGTAATCTGGTTTGAGTTTAGTTAGTTGGATGATGACTTATCGTGAGTGTGGCCACGTTTCCTGTGGTTCCATAAAGATTGTTTACAGCCACCAGTCCTGGCTCTCTGTGCTCTAATTTACCCCTTGAATGTCTTCTAAGAGTCCAGTAAGCAGTAGAAGTGTTGGTAATGCTGCTAGACAATATTGACCTCCCGAAGTCCAGCAAATTCTCTTGTTCGGCACCAGTCAGTTCCCCAGGTGGCTGGATATGAGAGGTTCAACCTGTATCATTATTAGGAACTAATTGGCCTTCAATATTTTTACCATTTACACAGCACCAGTTTTCCTGTAAATAAACCCATAGTCCTTCCTATTTTTACTCATGAAAGAGCCCATGGTGACTTTTGTAAGAATATTGCGGTAAGCTCAATATCCCAATCAACCTTCAGTTTGTGTCTTGCTGGCTAGCTAGACCCTTCTCCCTGGAGTTTGGTGTGGATACAGCATTCCTCACTTCCTATCTCAGACTCTTTTGTAGGGCTGTTGTGCTGTGTTAATCTACGGCTGTGTTCCACCCCAGAGGCTGCTGCCTTTTTGAGGGTTGGTAAAGTGAGCAAGATACAACACTCCTCTTCTTCCAGGTGATGGTGTGAGCTTCCATGCCACCAAAGTGGAGTCTCTCGCTTAAAAAATTGCAGTCAAAATAACTTGCCCACCTCTAACGAGGGTCCTGTTGTAACAGGGGGACCACTTATGTACCCCCGTTGATGGTGTCTTCTTCCGGGTGGTAGAGTGGTCACTGATTATTGAAGCACTGAGAACTTGAGTAAAAGATGCTATAAATGTGCAAAATATCATTACTTGTAATAAAATCAAAATTTGAGGCAAGAATCTCATTTTTCACCTAAGATCCTTGGTGTGTTTTTAACAATCAAACGTCTCTTTGTAAAATACCTAGCCTTTGTCTTGGGAAAGCACTGCCACAGCCCTTCCTGGCAGGATGACAGCTCTGCTGGCCAGCTTGCCAAAATGCTTGTCCTGAAATGTTTAGGTTTTCCAGAGCCAATGCTGGGTGTAAATGTCAATACAAGTGCCCTTGTGTTTTCAGGCCAATTTCAGCTGAATTGTTTATGAGCTGTACCGCAAAAGTGTGCCTATTGCACAGGTATTAGCGTTCCTTGTCTGACACAGGAATTAAGTGCCTCCAGCTACCGCGGACTTCCTATTCCAAGGGTTTCTCCTCCTGCTTTCCGATATTGTGCCTGCGTCTACGCCACCGTTAAAACGCCATAGAACTGCCCCATTAATGCAGTACCTCTTTGCGCCTTGTGGTTTCTGAGGGCTTTGTGATGATGAGGGGGGAATTGCTCAGCTCTGTGAAGGAAAGTTTTGGGCCTGTGAGTGAAAAGTCAGGAGGAAGAAGCGGTGAGGGCAGTCGCTTTTCTCAGACGGGAATCAAACACACCTGCACTGCAGAGATTCTTGAGCCAGCCATGTGATGGAGCTCAAGATCCTTTGGTCACGTGTACGTGAGGCCTGGACTGCCTGCTGGTGTACACCATCAGTGCTCCAGCCTCTTCCAGCCAACGCAGAAGGCTCATGTAGTGGCTTATCTGTCATCTGCAAAACTGCAGAATCCCTCGAGCCTTCAAATGCCAACAAACTTAGTTCATCGCTTGGTTTTTCCCAGGTCAATAAACTTGACTCCCATGGGACTTACGGGCAGGGGTAAGTAACAGAGAGGTGGCCGTGTTAGTCTGTATTCTAACAAAACAAACCAGCAATCATGTAGCATTTTAACAAAATAATTTATTAGGTGATCAGCTTTCATTTCCAGAGCTGAAGAAGTGGGTCTACCCCACAAAAGCTCATCACCTAATAAATAATTTTGTTAGTCTTTAAAGTGCTACATGACTGCTGGTTTGTTGAGGCAGGGCAAAGGTAGAAGTCTTTCAGCGGAGACACTAAAACCCTAGCACCTTGTCTACTGTGTATGGAAGCTAAAGATCCTAAGGTGCTTTTTGTAACAGAGTTTGATAGTCCTTCACCAAAATTCCCTCTCCCTCTGCTTTGTGTGGGGTGTACTGTAAGCAGATTGGTGGCATCTGCATCACAGAGGTGGCTAACTTCCAGTGGCATTATAAGGACATGTTTGTAAGTTCTCAGATGTCCTTCAAGACGGAAACGTGGCTATGAAAAAATGCAAACATCTTCATTCCAGGCAGATGGAAGCAGGACTAACCTGTGTCATGTAAATACCAAAGAGTATTGAAATCTGTCCCCTCCCTGGAAGATACTGTAATTATTAATCTTGTATTTTAGATGGAGACTCTTCATGGCAGAGAGAGGAAATGACTTGCCAAGGACATGCAACGTTAGTGTCAGAGACAGGAGTACAACATGGGTTTCCTGACTCCCACTTGCCTTCTTTAACTTGATAGATCAGTGGCTCACAACATTTTCATGAGTGCGGACCTGTCACATCATCCCTCCAAACTCTTTGCGGACCCTAATCACCCCCCCATCCATTCACAGACCCCTATCAAAGCCAATTCTAGCTGCTACGTACACTTCATTAAATGAAACAGGAAACCACACCATAGATTTTTCAGACAGCTATTAACATTGGAAGAGATTTAATTGAAAAATAATTGCAACTTTGCAACCAACTTTGCAACTCATTTAAAACTTATTTTCTGTGATCACTTTTATTTATCTTTTTTTTTCCCCACAGACCTCCCACAATACCCTCCCAGACCCCCAAGTGTCCGCAGACCCCAGGTTGAGCACCACTGTGACAAATCACACTCCTTGACACACTGCATAACTTCAACACACAGGGAACTTGTAGGGTCGCTGTTTGTTTCTGGTGTAGTGCTGGTCGGGATAATTGGCTCCCTCCTGCGGAGATGTTCATTCCCTATACCTTTTGTGTCCTTGCCAGTGCCATATGACTGATAACTGCTCTCCAGGGGGTGCTGGGTGTGAAATGAGAGGCTCCTTTTATTTGTGCATTTTCCTGTTGCCTGATCCTCCCTCCTGGGCTTTGAATGGAGCTCTGGTGACTGTTGTGCATGCTGTTGGAGAGGTTAGAATACTCCCTTTTTTAGACCAATTTTTAAAATGTCACTTTGACCAGACAGAGCTAGAGTGAGGCCTTTATTGCCATTGTGGAGTGAACATCAGCAGTAACAGTACAGCTGCGTCTACACGTGCCGGCTACTTCGAAGTAGCCGCGACAACTTCGAAATGGCGCCCGCCACATCTACACGTGGCGAGCGCTATTTCGAAGTTGAAATCGACATAAGGCGGTGAGACGTCAAAGTCGCTATCCTCATGAGGAGATGGGAATAGCGCCCTACTTCGAAATTGAACGTCGAAGTAGGGCACGTGTAGCCAATCCGCGTCCCGCAACATCAAAGTAGCGGGGTCCGCCATGGCGGCCGTCAGCTGAGGGGTTGAGAGATGCTCTCTCCAGCCCCTGCAGGGCTCTGTGGTCACCGTGTGCAGCAGCCCTTAGCCCAGGGCTTCTGGCTGCTGCTGCTGCCGCTGGGGATCCATGCTGCATGCACAGGGTCTGCAACCAGTTGTTGGCTCTGTGGATCTTGTGCTGTTTAGTGCAAGTGTGTCTGGGAGGGGCCCTTTAAGGGAGCGGCTTGCTGTTGAGTCCACCCTGTGACCCTGTCTGCAGCTGTTCCTGGCACCCTTATTTCGATGTGGGCCGCTTTGGTGTGTAGACGCTCCCCTGCAGCGCCTACTTCGATGTAGTGCTGCCCAACGTCGACGGCACCAGCCCTGGAGGACGTGTAGAAGTTATTCATCGAAATAGCTTATTTCGATGTAGCATTCATGTGTAGACGTAGCTTATATGAGCTGTTCATTTACACTTCTTCCTGTTCTCCTGGAAGTGTGCCTCACCTCTGTGATCTCTGGGGTTCACCTCCTATAGGTGAGAGGGAGAAATACAGTTCACTTACTCTTTGGTCTCTCTACTGAGAGCACAAATGAAGGTGACACTTATGGATACCTGGTACTGAGCTGACACGCAGAAACTAATTTCAGACAGGCCAGCTGAGCTCCCAGTTCAAACTAGTGACCTAAGCCAGATCCTTAAAAATATGAAGGCTCCCAATGTCAATACAAGTTAGGAACGTAAATCCCTTTGAGGGGTCTGAACCCTAGAGTCAAACTACTCAGGTCTGTCATCTGAGCAAAATTTCCACTGATTTTCTGACTTTGCCACTCTGGAGCCAGTTATAAATCTCCATGCGATGAGCAGTAAATGTTACGCTGATTGAATTTTGCACCTTCTGCCTGTCACTGTTTTATTCTGGACCACTGATGTCCTGTACAGCTCCAGTCTTGCTCTCTGATGAAATTAAACCGTTCCAAGACAAGCAGATAAGGAAAGCAAAACAAACAGCTAGAGTAAAGCAGTGTGATCACTTGGTGTTGTGAAGGGAAATGAATGTATGATTTTTCTGGCTTAAACATTCTTAAAGTGATTATATGTCTCATGGCCTCTTTGTGTTGTCTTTCTTCCAAGCATGCTGTGTGAAGTAGAGCTGAAGGGCATGTTCTCTATAAGCCAATTTCTTGGTTAGCCACCCAGGAAAGATTCAGATGCTGTGCATCTGATTAGGAGAGCATTCGCAGCCAGCAGCATATGTTTCAACCAGTGTTACACATTGGCCCATGCCGTGGCGCACATAACAAAATTTATTCTGCCCATGTATGGAAAAAATTAGAGGGAAACCTGATGCAGGGTATATACCATTGTGGAGAGACAGGCTCATGTCTAAATGCAAAAACACAGTTAGTCATTTTCAAGAAACTGAATTCCTGAATCTGAATGTCTCACTTATTTAGATTGGTTTTGTTATTCTCCTGGTTTGATATATTTGATATTTAACTCAGTATTGTCAGTAGATATGCTTTTGGGTTACAGCCATCACCTTATATGATTATTAAACTGAATTCGTATGCAATTTTTTAAGCATTGATTTTATTTTTTGCCTTTATGCCGCTGACTTGCTGAATTTAATGTGCTCAGTTTCACATGTTGGTTCTTGTTTGTTAGCTCAGGCCTAAGATGCCATGATACAGAAAAAAAAAGTTTTTATGTTAAAAAAAATTCCTTTTGTTCTGTTCAAACTAAAGAATTTATATTGGTGTTTTATATCCCTACCTGCACATTTTCTTGTCTGTGAAGCCTAAAGTTGCCCTGTGTAAGGCTAACAGGGTCAGTATAATTTGCTGAGGCATGTCTTTTGTTTGCTTGGCTCTTAAAGAAAGGTTCTAATGGTTTTCACAGGAATGTTAAAAAAAAAAAATGTTGCAACTGTGGTGCATTAAAGAGAGGTTATTGAAAGCAGCAAAAAACAAAACCAAGCCCCACACCAATCAAAATAGAGCAATTAAGTCATGCTTCCCTGAATGTCTCGGGATACATGTGCCAGAATATAATATTGTTGTCACTGTTTCCAGATGCCAAAGTGGGGATTGAGCTACATATCACATGAGAGAATGTGTACTGATCTGGGCAGGACCCAGGTCACTAAACCTAAGTGGCAGCATTGACAGCTGTTTGCTAGGTGCACCTTGTGATGTTTATAACTGCTAGAGTGCCAAAAACAAAGCACAGGTGGTGTCTCCTATTCCAGGTATGTCAGTGTTTGCTGGAAGTCTGGCGCTCCAAAGGGGTGCAGCAGCGAGAGGGTTAATCCTCCATTACTGCTGACAGTGTGGAGAGAGGATGAGATCAGTGAACTCTAAGGAGTTATTTGAGGTAAAGGGAAAGCACTGGGCACAGAGATATAGGGATGCTGGTCCAAGCACAGGAGGCAGCTGGAAAAAGATGAAGGGGCAAAGAGAAACCGATGAGGGGAGGGGGGCAAGATTGTGAAAGGTCCTAGAAGTGAAAGTTAAAGGCTTCATGTGACTGGAATATGTTTTGCGATGTTTGAATTTGTAGAAATAACATTTCTAAAGCTATCAAAACAAAACAGCAGTCAAGTAGCACTTCAAAGATTAACAAAATAATGTATTAGGTGAGCTTTCGTGGGACAGACCCACTTCTTCAGACCGTAGCCAGACCAGAACAGACTCAATATTTAAGGCACAGAGAACCAAAAAGAGTAATCGAGGTGGACAAATCAGAAAAAAAATGATCAAGGTGAGCAAATCAGAGAGCAGAGGGGCAGATCAGAAAAAAAAAAACCCTTGATCATTTTTTTTCTGATTTGTCCACCTCGATTACTCTTTTTGGTTCTCTGTGCCTTAAATATTGAGTCTGTTCTGGTCTGGCTACGGTCTGAAGAAGTGGGTCTGTCCCACGAAAGCTCCCCTCATAAACTATTTTGCTAGTCTTTAAAGTGCTGGGATGAGAGGGATAGGGGGAGGTCTGGAAACCCCCACTGGGGATGCTGGGGTGCTGCGGTAAGGTGGGGTCTGGAAACCCCCACTGGGGATGCTGGGGTGCTGCGGTAAGGGGGGGAGTGCTGCAAACCCCCACTGGGGATGCGGGGGTGCTGCGGTAAGGGGGGGTGCTGCAAACCCCCACAGTAGAAGTGGGGGTGCTCTGACGGGGGACAGGTAAGCTCCGGGTATAAGAGGTGAGGGATGGACGATGGGGGTTCGGGCAAGCCCTACCTTCGGGCACGGAGCGCTGGAGAACCAGGGGTCGGTGGCTGAGCGGGGCTGTTACACCGGCTCCCGCCTGACGGACTCGTTGGCCTGCGGCGGAGGAAGCCCAGCGCCGGGATTTGCGCGCCGCGGCCTATAAGTGGCGCGGCGGCTCCCACTAGCCTAGTCGCAGCTGGGGCTGGCGGGTCCGGAGGCGGCGGCCTGAGACCGGCCCGCTGCCCGCGGGGATCGGCGGCGACAGGCCGGGCCGGGCCAGCCCTTCCCCTGCAGCCGCTGGTCGCAGCAGGCATGAGGCGCGGGTGCGGCCGCGGCCGCGGCCGCGGCGGGGACCCCTGAGGGTCTGACCCTCTCCAATCCTTCACCCCGCCTCGCGCTCCCCATGACAGACAGCGCCCGTCGCCTTGGAGACACCCGCCCGCCGCTCCCCGCCCGCCAGGCCCGGCGGGCTCCGCGCCGCCCCTAGCAGCATGCCCGCCGCTGCCCCCTCCCCCGGGGGCAGCCAGGAGAGAGCCCGCCTGCCGCCCCGCCGCGGGCTGCCCTGAGCCGCCCGGCCCTTCATGACCCCCGCGGGAGGATGGAGGCGGTGGGGGACTTTGAGTACAGCAAGAAGGACCTCATCGGGCACGGCGCCTTCGCCGTGGTCTTCAAGGGCCGCCACCGCAAGGTAACGGGGGGCGTCTTGAACGGGCCCCGGGATCCACCGCCTGCGCGAGAGGGGTGGGTGGCGATGCGGGTCCTGTTGCCTAGGCGACACCCTCCCCCACTCCGCCCCACCCCCCGGGAGTCTGGAGGAGGGGGCGGCTGGCCTTTGTGTGGCGTGTGACCCTCTCCACCGCTTGCCAAACCTCCCGAGCTCCGGGCTCGGACCTGTTACCGAGCAGAGCTCCACCTGCTGCCTGGGAGACGTTTGGAAGCTGCGTGGCTGCGTTGCCAGCTTGGGTACAGAGCAAATGCGGGGGCGGGGGGGCTGTTTGCCCCGTGCAATTGCTGTTTGGTGGCTCCCGTGTGCAGCTGCTGCCGGGGTGGGGAGTGGTGGTGACATCTGTAGGGACTGCTTTGTTTTGCAGCAGTCACCAGTGTTTATCTGTCTTGATAACTGGAGACCTCATGGAAAATTGGCTCCTCGGGGATTGACTGCAGATTTCTTAAATCGAAAGGTGTCCCCTTTCCCAGCCTTGCTTCCTGGTCACCCCAGATAGCATTAGTTCCATTACAGCCTCAGGCTGTTTATCATGAGGTTTTCGCCTATGTGTGTTGGGGTGGGGACAGAGAGAGCCACTGCCTCTGTTCTGATTTCCAAAGAAATGCGTGTAGTCAAGCAATATTTGGTCTGCTTTTATTCTTCATGGACGTTAGCGACATACTTTCAGAGGGCCCAGTATTTAGATTTTTTTTTCCCTCCTACAAACAAGTTCTTACAAAATTTAAGGGCAGTAGAAATGCTTCCACAACATTATAAATCATTATGCATAAGTATCAGATGTGTAGCTGTTAGTCTGTATGTGCAAAAAAAAGAAGTCCTGTGGCACCTGGGACTATAAGGTGCCACAGGACTTCTTACTGGTTTTAATTATGCATAACTCATTTTTAAACAAATAGTCCTCCCACGTTGTGTGCAGTGTAGACCTTGCAACATTAAGAGCTTGAAGGTGAAAGTGTGTAAACAGTGAAACTGACACAACAAATGTTGACCTTAGCTGTTGAAGATGAGAAGAAAAGAAAGAAGCCAGTAGTGAAAAACAGACTGGATTTACACAATCCTTTCCATTTTAACAATCTAAGGTGTAAACGTGATCTTGTTGTACTGGAATTGTCTCTCTCTGGAAACTGTTCACCATTGCAGCGTATAATGGTTTTGGTAGATGTGTAAAGTGTCAGTGAATGAAAATAACTAGAGCTATTGGTAGCCTTGATTGAAATTCACAAAAATAATTACAAAAGGGACAAATCAGGGATCCTTTTATTGTTTCCTCTGGCTAACTTATCCAGTCACTAATGGGGAAAAGTGAACCTCTTTCTGTTTTAAAAGACGTTTTTCCTTTGCAGAAAACTGACTGGGAAGTAGCCATAAAAAGCATCAACAAAAAGAATTTGTCAAAGTCACAAATCTTGCTTGGGAAAGAAATAAAAATCTTAAAGGTATGTTAATTTGCAGCATTTTTAAAGCCTTTTCAGTGTGCTTTATTTGAAAGGAAATGGGAATTTCAGTCCGGTTGTTACAAGAAGGGTGGCCATATAATCACTGTAGTTCTAGTTTTCATGGCTTTGTTAGTTGCAGCGGAAGTCAAGAAATGAATGGGCCAAGTAAATAGTCTGAATTTTTCTTTTATCTCTGGAAAAGTTTCCAGCACAGGTTTAAGATGCATAAAGGGCTGGTGGGGGGAGCTTCTGTTCTGTACCTTCTGTATGGATAGAAGATATTATACAGCTGCGGTGTTACTATGGCACCTTTCACTAGCACTATATTCCCTGCATATATAATGGGGGACAGGAGGAGAGAACACATCATCAATTTTTTTTTCTTTGTAAACATTACTTGAATTCTTTGCTTTCTGTGCTCAAAGGCCCAGGGTGGATATTTGAAAATTAGAATTTTTGTGTTGGGATTTGATTGTCAGGACAACTTCCACACTACTAAATAAAATGCTAACTCAAAATTCACAGCAAATGTTGGGTGGAGAAAACTTAATAGAAACCTGATTTATGCTGCCAGTTCTGAATTATGGGAAAATCTTCCATAGGGTTGTGCTCCATAGTGATCCTGTACCCCTGCTCTGCAAGCTTCCCTACCTGTCTCCTCTCCCCCTGTTTACTAGGCATCATATGCTTTATATTAATCTGCTATTTTTCAAGAATGTCATGACACATTGCTATCTGGAAAGTCCACTGTTATGAACATTATGGTGGCTCTGTTTGTTGTGTGCCTGTTGCATCCTCTTTAAAATAAGTTACAAAATTAAGTTTAGCCATTTGAGCTATCCTGGAGGTTTTGTTTAGCATCATTTTAACTTGTTTTCCAATTGCTTTATAAAGGGGAAGTTGTTGAGGTGAGAATAATAGACTAGTCAATTTATTTACCCCTCCCTAAGCAAGATGATGTGGGAGAATACAAAATACATTGTCAGGTTTTGGTATAAATTCAGGTATTTTATGATGTAATATTTAAAACAAAGCCTGGAAAATAAACTCTGGCAACACACTGTTAGAGAAATATACCCACCCCATGAGCTCTTCCTAGCACAATAAGTTGCTCATTAGCTGTTCAATATGTCAGACTGTATTTTCATAGTGTAATTATTTTATATTATAGGAGCTTCAGCATGAGAATATTGTGGCACTCTATGATGTCCAGGTAAAGAATCTGCCCTTTTTTTCCTGTAAAATTTGTATTAAAATATATCGTATGGATATGTTGGAAAAATACTTTTGTGCTTCCTTGAATGCTCAGATCATTCTGGTGTAAGATTTAATCACTTTTTAAAGGGGTGTTTGCTATTAAACAGGTATGGTTTCATATATGTAATAATTGTGAAAGGCTGCAGACCACAAAATATGAAGTTTGCATGGAGCACAGTGTCCTGGAGGCTGCAGGGTTCCAAGAGCAAGTGGAAGCTTGTGAATCTCTGCAGAGGCGGTTTGTGTAGTCTGGCCCAGAGGGAGAGCATCAGCTGGTGCTGATAGGTAACTGGCTGAAATTACATTAGCAGTAGCAGCTATTTTCCTTACTTAATTGGAAGATGGCGCCAAGGAAAATGTTGCTAACTGGGAAGTGGCAGCTGGCAGAGAATGAATGTTAGGACGTTCTTCTAACAGTTGTTGATTTGAAAGAGTGATTTTCAGCTAGTGAGGTGGATGGCAAGGACAAGTTCACATAATTTAAAATCCTAGCTGTAGAAGAGGGTCAGTGGCTTTGAGATCCCTGTACTGTGGAAATACGCTGTTTAATTCTGTATCAGTGGGGTGAAATCAAAAGGAATTGAAAACTTAGTGATGTGACAGTTATGTGTTGCTTATGTAGCTAACGGAAGAGACATACAATGAGGTATATAACACAGATGTGTGACTGGCCTCTAGAAACAGCTCCTGAGGCTTCCAAGTGTTTGGTACAGCTATGTATGAGATTATGTAAGTTATTCAGTTATCCTTTTCTACTTGAATAGGAGCTACGTGTTTATCTTTTGGACTTGATTCTAATCTTAAATACCGAGGCATATTTGTGAATAACATTGCTGTAAAGAATCCATGGGGCACGTCACCATTAAAATATAACTTTGTGTAGCTCCTGGTTGTGAACTGTGCTAAAGATAAACTATTTGGGGTGGATGGGGGGCAGATGGTAGGATGAGGACACCCCTTCCCCTTGTCCCCCTCCAAATTACACACTGCAATGTGCACGCTTTAGTATTTTTCCACTCTATTTCTTGTATTTGGGATTGTAGATCTCTCTTAACACTAGTTAACATCAAGACTACCTTAGAGTAGTGATAGCTTTTCTGCATTCGCTGCCCTGCTTCTTGAGGAGTTCAGGTCTGATGCTGAAGGTTGTTAAGTAGGAATTACAGACTCTCAGCATCTGGATTTGAATTATGTCTTCAACCATTGCAAAAGAAACTTTGACTCCTGAGCACTGGCTTTTGAGTTGTAAGGGGGGAGCCGACTTGTAACCTGTCACATTTTAGAGCTTTTAGTTCTACACATGTTCTGGTAATATGTTACCTATAAGCTGACAGGTGTTTACTTGAAAGAAAGAAGCAGCTTTGCAGTTCTCCTTTTAAGGCATGTTGTCTTGGTTTTCCATGTTTTGATGATCTAATTATTTACATATCTTTCCATTACAAATGGCAACTGATCTAATTCTCTTCCTGATTTATTCACAGAACTCTCACTAGTGTGCAGTGAAGGGAGAATAGTATCCCACATTTGTTTTTGGGAAGCCATTTTTTTGTATACATTTTATTTGGCAACATGAGTCTGACTGTCCTGGTCTGTTGCAGGTGGAAAGGTGCAAATATTAAATGTTAGTTATGAGACTTTTTGTACCATCAGGCCTGTATTCTCAGTTTGAGGTAGGGTCTGCTTGTCATTCAACCTTGCGCTTAACGGGCACAGTTGTAAGTAGGAAAGGGGCAGACTGCATGTCAGACCTTTTATGTATTTCAGACACATGCATAGCAATATGTAAAGCTTGACCTGCTGAGGTTGGTTCTACTGATGAAATATGTTCTATAGAGTATGACATTCACACAAACGGGACTTTAAATTTATGTACAGTGTGATGTTTGTGACCTACTATACAGTAATTTATAGCCCAGAAAGAAAAGTCACTATGGGGGGGAATCACACATCTGGTAACCATTGTACTTAGTCACTTGCTGTAGTGTGTCATGTTCTAGCATGTATTGCACTTTTTGTTTGCCATTACATCAAACATCTTGGGAATAAAATATAGTAGATTAAATCAAGCCAATATCAAATTACAGAAACTACAGTCTATGGGTCTGAATGATGGAGCCACTGGAGTCTGAATCACAGTCGGGAGTTCCCAGTGTGACTGGGAGTCTTAGTTTTGTAGGTCTGTCAGTCTAGCTTTCGTAAATCTTAGGCAGTTTGAAGCAGAAAATGTTCATGTTTTAAACAGCACTGTTTGGCAGACCAGTTTACTAAATAATCAAAGAACTGACTTTAATTTACTAGGTCTTCTGAGTGAAAATTATGTGGAGAAAAATATAAATGTATGTTAATGCAGAATAAATATCTTCAGTACCATTTAGTGTTAAGTGATTTATTTACACAATGCAGTTACAGCTGTACTTTTGTTTACATTCTATTCTGGAATGTATCAAATCTGTGAATTAGAGATACCTTAAAATGAATCACTGAATTCCTGATTTTGAAATAATTCTCATGTTTGATACATTTCAAGGATGCTCGTTTTCTATCACAGATTCCCTCTCCTTTTATCTCTATCCAGATCCACTTTTGTTGATATTGCATTGCCTATCTGGTGTCCCACGGTTGGTATTGTGAATCATAGTCTGCCAAAGCTTTTCATTAAATCTAAAAAGACCTTGATTGTGAACAATCCTGCTGTAAGCACATGGGTGTTTGGAAGCATCAGACATTGCTCTGACTTCATCTTTCTGAATTCAGAGGCTTAATATACAACTTAGCATATGTAGCCTTCACTCCATTACAATACTAAAAATGCCCATTCATCTGAAAATGTTCCCAAATGAATTGGTGAGCCATTAATGTGTCTGGATGGCTTGGCATTAATATTATGTTGTATTGATGCCAGCACGATAATTACGATTGATTTCCATAAGGTGACTGCGTGCAGCATTGGCAGATAGGAGCTGTAGTTAAGCATTTCATACAAGCAGAGACATACTTGCTATTAATGCTGTCTTGGGAGCCAAGAGATCTGTAGTGAGCTGTAGTATTAGAGAGTCTGCAGCTAGTTTTTAGTGAAGTTGATATGTAGAACAGATTGGTAGTGTGGACAGTAGTTCCTCAGAATTGTATTGAAATGCTATAATGCATATATTTAAAACTGATAAGGCCACAGTTACTAGAGATGTAAAATCCTGCTTAATTCATTGGTAAAATAAATTTAACCAGTTAACCAATTAAAATGGAGGGGGGGAGATGGAAGAGGACCCCTCCAGCCAAGCTGGGTTGGAGCCTCTCCCCTTGGCACCTGCAGCACTCCAGTGGCTGCTGTGGACCAGAGTGGCTCTGTCCAGACTGGAGTGCTCCCTGCCTGCAGCGCTCCTGGGTGGCGCTGGTGTGGATGAGGGCTGCTCTGCCCACGCAGGAGAATCTCACCTCCTTTGCCTGTGGCAGAACCCTCCAGTTAACTGTAACCAGAAGTCTCATCTGTTTAAGATGAGGCTTACCAGTTAACAATTAACATCCCTAACAGTCACCTGTCCCTGTATCGGTCCGTTAAGGACCAGTAGGGAAGGTTAAATGCCCAAAACGGGTTTAAGCTGGTGGTGCTTATTTTATTTCTGGAAACTTTTAAAAATATTTGTCATCTTATGTGAACAAAAGAAGAGTTATTGAGAGAATGAGGTTGAGATTCCAGGGCTTTGACGAGCTAATTTAAATATTTTATTTTTAAAACATCTTCACATAAGAATACCTGTATTTCATTAGTCTTTTAGGATATGAGAGAGTTCTGCCTTTATTTTTAAAGTTTTAAGTTTGCAATTAAAAGTAACATTATATTTGTTTTGTAGATCTTGAGTCCAACCTTCTAGGTCTTGCTGAAAAGTGGATTACTCCCAACCCCCTAAGCAGCATTAAGAACCTGTCTTTCCTGCTTTAGGAACAGAGACTCCTGATATCGGATCTTGACAGTTAATAAAAAACAAAAACAAAAAAAAAAAAACCAAAAAAAAAAACCACCCTCCTTCCCCAAAGTTTTAACCTGCCTTTTGTAAAATGCATTGAGATCCTTGCGTAAAAGTTGTCACTTAAGTGAAAAATATAGTTATTGATACACAAAAATGTACTGTATTGGAAAGTCTCTGTTTAGAATGAGCTATATTTAGGCTGCGCTTTTTTAGCGAAAGTGCGTGTTTCAAATGGAGATGGATCCTTTACATTGAGCTAAACTGCTTCTGTCTTAGTAAATTATCATTCAGAAAGTTATTTAAAATGTCAGACATCTGAATAAAAGTGGAACATACATGTTGGCAGTAGTGACATAATGGAGTAGGAACAGTAAAAGCTGTGTGATCTGGCACTCAGATAAATGGGACATTCTGTTAACTGGCATTCAAGGCAGCTGTCCTGGGGCTGGCTGCTGTGTGGGGTCAGCTGCACTGCTGAGGTTGGCAGCAGCGGGGCGCTCCTCCCTTACCCCCCCCCGCCCCAGGCAACCAGCAAATTTGACTATTCTGCAACCCCTGTTCCTGAGGGATGTGTGATAATCAAGCTTCTATTGTAAAAATATTCATCATATGGAGACTGGAGTTTGCTGCTTGAATAGCAGATCAGAAATCCTTGATTTCTGGTCTGTTATTAGAGAAATAACCTTTCTTTAAAGATACTGCCTTTGCAGAGTTTCCCTTTTCTGGGGCTTAGTTTACTGGTGGCCAGAATACCCTTAGCACTCCCTCTCATCCCTGAGGGCAGTGGTAGCAAGACGGAGCACAAACCCACCAGTATGTTGGCCGCAGTGCGTTGCTACCTGCGTAAATGTAAGTACTAACATTTGAACATTTCAATCAGTTGCTTCTTAGACTATAGTTGAGGAAGAAATTTCCTGTTGAGACTGCATTTTTGTGTCACTCTCTTTTAGCATCATTAGTGGTGTACCCTTACTACATTTATCCACAACTTACTCAGTCTGGCACGGCTACCTAAATTTTTGAGTTGGTTGCTTCAGTCACCCTAGCACATTCTTGTTCTTTGCTTCTTCTGGGGCTTGCTCCAGCACCTACTTTGGTGAAACTGCCTTTTTATTTCTTGTCGCACTTCAGCATGGGCCTCAGTGCCTGTCTGGTGCTTTCAGCACAGCATTCTTCTCAGAGCATCAACGTCTAAGGTAAGATGCTCCAGCTGTGTGTTTCTCTGGTTCTTGTCTGTTCCTGCTCCACTGTCTCAGCACAGCCATTCCATGTAGACCCTTAACTATTTCTGGGCTGGTCCACAAAACCACAATCCTCTCTTCTTTGTTTTAAATCACTCCCAAAATCCATTTCTTCTCTGATGCCACAAAGAAGTGTATGCTTTATATTCATTTCTCAACATACAAGTTTTTTGATTCAATATGTTATGCAGTAACTTCACAGAACAACTGAGTAATCTGTTGTTTCTCACCTACATCACTTTACTCTTTTGTTCTGTGGCATCTTGTGTCATATCCAATACTGTTTGGTAAGCTTCTTAGGGTAAAGATGTTTTCTCTTCTGGGAGACACCTCACAAGCTTTTAGGCACTGTTTAAATAGTTCATTTCCTACCTACTAAATAAGACCCTTATGGGTGATAAGTTCCAAATACTCTATTTCCTTGACTTCCCTATTGTTGGGAATGCAGCTCCGTGGAAAATACAATCAGCTTTTGAAGAGAAGGCTGCAGGCAACTAAAAGTCATGTATTTTTAAATAGAAAAGTTGAAAAAGTCACGCAAGAATCTCAATTTGTAAATCACACAACTTCGGAGTAAGTAGCTGGAAGACTCACTGCCATATTGCGAGCCTTTGAAGAATGAGGTAGAAGTAGGATCTAAAATTGGTGGGTTGTGAGACAGAACTGAGAGATAAGGAGAACCTTTTGAAAGTTTATTTGATCCTGTTGAAGCAAGGCTAATACATTGTCCTCAACTTACCCTGCAGTGCCTGATTATTACAGTTTGCGTATTATGGCCCTATTTCAAGCACTGATAAGTGGGTAGGTGCAGTGGAATCATTTGTGAAAGGCAGATGTTTGGTGTGACAGGGACATAATTTTGTCTTTACAGTATTTTGTATTAAGTAGTAGATCATTCTAAGAATGACTAGAATCATAGATTCTAAGACTACTCCCTTTAATTCCTCCTATAGCTGTTAAGTGCAGCATTTTACATAGCAGAAAGTGACTGGCATTGCTATCTTAGTACATTTTGCATGGCTGATTGCTCTTTTATATGAGTAATTGTCAGTATGTATGCTATTTGATCCTAGAGTTAGATGTCAACTGACATTTTGTCTAAGACATAACGTTTAGGCAGGACTGAACAAATGTTTGGACCTAAGTGGAGGATTGTTGTAGTACTGTATACACAGCAAAAATCTTAACCCATGACTGCATTGCTATGAGAAATAGCTAAATATTGTTGATCAAACTCTTATTAACTGAATCATTACGGCTTTTGCCGAATACTTCAGTGTCCCAGAGGGGTGAGAAATAGGCTTGGTCTAGAAATTGTGACATCTATGTCAAGTTAATTTTCTCATTGGTTAATCAGAAGATGATAGGTATACAAGCTGTCAGGCAGATGTCCGTACAGTTGGGACTCAGGTCATGAATGTGTGTTTGGAACTAATAAAGCAAGAGAATATCCATTTGATTTACTGCCATTTTTAGGAGGCTGGGGAATGTTAACAGGGTCCTTACTGAAATTATTCTTCTGGATGTTAAAATAATTGGTAACCCTTTAAGATTATTCTCTGCAGATGTTAATTCATTACAGAGAACACACTTATAAACCAAAAGAAATCTGGAATATATAACTAGAGCTATAGTTTATCAATGCCCACAACTGCTGTTCTTGGATATTGACTTGCATTTGCTTTCTGAAAAATGAATATGTTCTAAATGGAAATATTTTATTCTGTGCTACACCCCTGATCTTGGCTGGGACTTTATTCATTCCTCATCATGAGATATCGTCTCAATATCAGGGATTAAAAGAGAGTGAGTGTTAATTGACTTAATACATAATATTCCCCTCCTAAATATATGCATTTAGCTTTCAGAAGATCTGGAATGTTTTGTTAGTATTTTCTGTCTTCACTTCTCCTTGCTTGAGAAACCCTGAGTCAGTTAATTCAGGAGCATCAGTTGCAAAAAGGGGGACTGGAGACAGTGAAGCAAACCATGTAAAGGAAAAATAAGTTTGAATAGACTAGCAGGACATAAATTTGTTATGCATGTTATTCATCTAAAGCGAGTAGAAGCATCGGCTGGAACAGTGACAGCTGTAATGATTCTGTGATGTGTTTGTAAATTTGAAATCTGTTTATAAATGTTGAAAAAGGAGCTTTCAAAACCAGCTTTCAGTTCAGTTTTCTTGAATGTTAGGTCTGTAACACATTGGGTCACTGTACTTTTTCATTTTGAATGCTTTGTCTTACTCACTGTTCAGCAAGTCAAACCAAAGATAGGTTGAGGGGAATAATGGAGGATGTGACTGGTTCTGCTAATCAGCAAAATAATTCAAAAGGTTTCTGCATGTATCCCAGCATGGAGTTTACATTATTCTTGGTGTCCAAAAATACAGTTGACTGCTTGATGTGTACGAGATAAATCTATTGTGAATTTGGATGGTAATATGAGCCAGTTCAGCTCCATATTAGGGATCTTGTATTGGTGGATTGAGCTTGGGGTAAACTCAAATACTCTGTATGGTTGGTCAATCTAATGCCAGCAATCGACAAATTGTTGCTGACAGGATGTGAACTAGGTCTGACTTTTGATCAGATGGTAAAAGTCTCCTTGTGAATCATTGAATCTACTCATTTGACTGGTGGAAAGGATTCATCCATCTTAAATTAACGGTACCCACTTATGATTAAGAAAGTTTATCTGAAATAATAATTGTTACTAGCTATTTTATTTGGCCTCCAAAACACACAAAAAGCCCTTATCTAGAAATAGCGGTTACAGAAACACTACATAACTGCCTTAGTTTATGGAGAAAAAACAGATTTGCAATGGAGCTAACTTTGTTTAAACAACCATGTGAAACAACACAGATGTACCTGTACATGGCAAATCTTGGTGTATTTTTCCCATCTTATTTTATTGTGCTCTAGCATCTCATCCAAACTTGTATCTAAAGTAGGGGTACAAGTTATGAAGAAACTTGAAGGTAACTATGTCACCAGTGAAAGCAAAATGTTGTTGTATATGAAGGATTAGAGCTCTACTGTGGTCTAAAACAAACAGCAGTGTGTAGGGACAGATCCAAGTATAATTACATCATGCGACTCCTCAGGCCAACTAAAGGACGGACCCTTATACCATAATGTTTATCAGGTTGAACATAATCATTGCTGCAACTTGCTGTTGTGATAATCTGTGTCTTAAAGATGTTATTCACGTGAGTACAGCTCGGAGTTGTGCTCAACCCAGCACTCCATCTGTTTGGCTTCGTCAGCGATGACTTCACCAGATTTGGATTTCAGAGGTGCCATCTTGTTCTGGGTGGGTCCTAATGCCTCCTTCATACCCTCATACATTCCTCTGAGTTTACCAAAGTCAGCACAGGTCTGGATGTTGCTGCATAGCTGGAGCCAGTGGTTGTTGGCACAGCGCCTGGCTGTCTGCTGTACTGTTCTTCTGGCCGCTCTAAGTGCTTGCTGGGTACTCTGGCTCGGTGAGCGTTTGTACTCCAGGGCTACGTTTACACGTGCCGCAAACTTCGAAATGGCCACGCAAATGGCCATTTCGAAGTTTACTAATGAAGCGCTGAAATGCATATTCAGCGCTTCATTAGCATGAGGGCTGCCGCGGCGCTTCAAAATTGACGCGCCTTGCCGCCGCGCGGCGCGTCCAGACGGGGCCCCTTTTCGAAAGGATGCCGCCTACTTCAAAGTCCCCTTATTCCCATGACTTCGAAGTAGGCGGCATCCTTTCGAAAAGGGGCCCGGTCTGGACGCGCCGCGCGGCGGCAAGGCGCATCAATTTTGAAGCGCCGCGGCAGCCCGCATGCTAATGAAGCGCTGAATATGCATTTCAGCGCTTCATTAGTAAACTTCGAAATGGCCTTTGCGTGGCCATTTCGAAGTTTGGGGCACGTGTAGACACGGACCAGGAGTGCAGCGTGCTTCTTTTCAATTACTGGAATCATCTCATCGGAGTTAGCTTCGAACCAGGCGTTCGTGTTTCTAGCTCTTCTTCCAAACACCGAAAAGGCCATGTTGTAAACTGTGTCTCTCAGATGTTGCCATTTGGATGTCACATCGGTGCCCCCAGGCCTGCTACGCAGATTTTCCTGGAGGGTGTCTCTGAACTTTTCAGCTTTCTCAAGAGTTTGCTGTCTTTCTGGCGTCAATGCGGGGCCTTCCAGCAGGTTTAGAGCGGTACAGCTTCTTGGGTCTCGGCTTGAGCTTGGAGCAAACTAGACTGTGATACAGATCATTCGCAGCACTATGATAGTTGCATGTCAGAAGGACGTTTTTGCATCACTGGTAAACTGTTCGCTCGCGTCATCCTTGGCAGAGGGTGTACCCCAAATCGCAGTGCGGATTCCGCGCAGAGAGGTCTACCGTTGACATGGTCTTCTCTCTAAGGCAGCTGCAGGAGAAGTGCAAGGAGCAGAGGAAGCCACTCTACATAGCCTTCATTGACCTGACCAAGGCCTTTGACTTGGTCAGCAGGGATGGTCTGTTCAAACTGCTCCACAAGATAGGCTGTCCTCCATAGTTACTCAAGATGATCCAGTCGTTCCACGAAGACATGAGAGGAACCATCCAATATGACGGCGCATTATTGGATGCTTTCAGAATCAGGAGTGACATCAAACAAGGATGCGTGCTTGCTCTGACATTGTTCAGGATCTTCTTCGCATTCCTCCTGAAGCATGCCTTTGGATCTTCAACAGAGGGCATCTTGCTGCACACAAGATCTGATGGGAAACTGTTTAACCTTGCAAGGCTGAAAGCTAAGTCTAAGGTGCGAGAAGTCCTCATCAGAGACATGCTGTTCGCAGACGATGCTGCTGTAGTGTCTCACACAGAAGACCAGCTTCAAAAACTGCTGGATCAGTTCTCCAAAGCGTGCAAGGACTTTGGGCTTACCATCAGCCAAAAGAAGACAAACGTACTCGGTCTGGATGTTGCTGAATCCCTATCAATCAGCATTGACAACTATACGTTAGAGGTCATCCACGAGTTCATTTACCTCGGGTCCACCATCACTGACACCCTGTCATTGGACACTGAGCTAAATAGGAGGATCGGAAAAGCGGCCACAACTCTGTCCAGACTCAGCAAAAGAGTGTGGAATAACAACAAGCTGTACACTCACACCAAAATGCAAGTCTACAGAGCCTGCATCCCCAGCACCCTCCTTTATGGCAGCGAGACTTGGACCCTGTATGCCCGCCAGGAAAAGAGGCTGAACATCTTCCACTTGCGCTGCCTCAGGCGCATCCTTGGAATATCATGGAAGGACAGAGTGACCAACACCGCCGTCCTCGAGCAAGCTGGAATCCCAACCATGCACACCCTCCTCAGGCAGTGTCGGCTCCGCTGGCTTGGCCACGTCCACAGGATGAATGATGGAAGGATTCCAAAAGACATCCTGTATGGTGAGCTAGCCTCTGGCAAAAGACCTCTCTGACACCCCCAGTTGCACTACAACGATGTCTGCAAGAGAGACCTCAGAGAGGTAGACATCGAGCTGGACAACTGGGAAGAACTAGCAGATGACCACGGCAGATGGAGGCAGGGGTTACACAAGGGCCTTCAGAAGGGCGAGATGAGGATCAGACAGCTAGCAGAGGAGAAGCAAGCGCACAGAAAGCACACTAAGGACTTGCCAGACACCCACCACATCTGCAAGAGATGCAGCAAGGACTGTCACTCTTGTGTGGGTCTTCACAGTCACAGTAGGCGCTGTAAATGAAGTCCTCAATTGAAACTATAAAGGGCGTGATCCATAGTCTATGCAGACTGAAGGATGCCTACTACTGCTAAAGGTGTTATGTAAGGTGGATGTGCAAATTGGTAAGTCTAGTCAGTAATATTGTGTGGTGTATCTATGGGGAATGTATAAAGAATTACGTGTGTGTGTGTGTGTGTGTGCTGGAAATAAGTTCCTAAAATGTGTTGGGTAGATCGTGCCTAAGTCCAGTCTTTCTTGCACAGATGGTTTTATGGTCTTGACTATATCTTCAAAGTAAAGTAAAGAAAGTGAGACCAAAGACAGTGAAAACATGTTTTAAAAACAAAGCCATGAGGCAAGCAGGTGGGAGACTGACCCCACTGATTTAAGTAATATAGATTGTCTCCAAATAAATTGTCTGAACTCTAGAGCAGAGACAGGTTGAAATTTCATTTAAAACTACATTTCATATACACAGTTCTAAAAATTTAAATATTGTAGGAATTGATGGGGATGAACTTAGACAAAACAGAAATTCAGTTCGGTGTTTGGTCTGGGGCTCTCTGAGGGTGAGACGTTTTGAGTTAAGGTCAACGGGTTTGGTGAAGGGGAGAGGATTGCCAAATAACTGAGTTTGTAATCTTGATCCATTGCCACTTTCTACTGTTTCCCAGAGAAAATAAATGAAATCCTTTACTAATAGCCACAAGGGACACATGGGCTGCCTTCGGCGTGGGCAGCTAGCTTTTGAAGAGTGGCTGTGGAAACTGCAAAAACCAGCCCAGTTTTCTCAAATTCCCATGTACAAAAATGTGTGTTTCTGATCCAGCGCTGTCTGGCACCAGCCACCTCCCCAGCAGTCTAAGGGGAGTGTCTGAATATTTGTGGCATTACTGTGTTTGCTTTGATTTTTAAGTGATATTAAACTACCACTTTTTAGATTTCTCTTGCTTAGTTGGAGAAGGAACAGTTGCTTTCATGGGACAATTAAAGAGCCTCCTATTTCTGAACAGAGCAGTTTCAGTTGAAAAGATACAGCTTCACAGGGAATTCTGGAAAATTGGCTGTCTAATTCTTCAGTGAATAAATAACCAGCATTAACTGATTGTTGGATCTTGTCATGAGTTGCTGTTTTTGCACAAAGAAAACTGCATAGCTTGACTTGCAAATACAGTGAAATCTTCTGTTCCAGATTGTTCAGATTTTTTTCTCCATGAGTGGAGCATTGATGTATCATTCTATTTGCAAGTAGAAAGTAGATGGTGGAACTTGATGGGGGAGGAATTGCTTTGTAAAAGGGCAAGACAATTGAAACAGAATTTCAAGAGTTGGAGCACAGTATGATCTGACCAGTGTGGACAAGGTCAGTTCAATCAGCATGGATGTTGTTGACTCCCAACAGTTGATGAGAAGGTGGGAATACCAAAAGAGGACAAATTACTCTTTGCAGTGAGCTAGCCACTCCCAGTCTCTAGCCCAGTGATGGAAAAGCTGCAGGCCTCATGCAGCCCTCTCGGTTTTCACCTGTGATTCACACACTAGGGCTCGGGAGCCCCACACTTCCTACTCCTCCCTCTCCCTCTCAACACCTTTTGGAGTGCCATGAATCTGCTGATCTGCACTGCTTTCCTGCTCTTCCCCCTCACTCCCAGAGCTTGAACGCCATGGATGGCTCTGTGCTGCCCCTGGAAGCGGTGGCATGTCCCCCTCTGGCTCCTACACAGAAGGGCCAGATGACTTTGTGCGTTGCCCACACTTGCAGGTGCTGCCCCAGAAGTTCCAACTGGTTGTGGTTCCCAGCCAACAGGCGCTGCAGACCCTGTGTTTGGGGTTGGGGCAGTGTGGAGCGCCCATGCCTGTACCTGTGCCTAGGAGCCAGACATGTACCAGTCTTGGAAACACTGCATTACCAAGCTGATGCATGGAGTGGCTGAAGCAAGCTACTACGCCAAGTTTCCACACTCAAAAATCCACACAATACACAGTTCTCACAGAGAATGTAGGAGGTATTACACTGAGAAGAGTAGGTTAATGAGTTTTATTGAGTGAATGTTTACAACAAATTAACAGCCAAATTGCATAGGATGAGAAATAAAACACACAAGTCATCTGCAGTGCAGAGATGGGTTACAGCAATAAAAAGCACTGAACGTGGTTAACAACTATAGATCGTAGCCTGCCTTGCCTGGATACATGTGTTTTGTAAATTTATATTTTTAGCCAATATGTAACCCCTGGGCAAATATCCATAACATATAAGAGTCTTAATCTGTCAACATAAATAAATACAGTTACGGAGGAGTTTGCCCCTCTTGGGGTAAGTCCTAAGATTTCAGGAAAAAAAAAAAGCTCAGTCCAATTTAACTCAGTCCATCAGGCCATGGAAGCCAATTCTTCCCCTGACACAGTCTCTTGTCCTCAGCCATGTCCCTCAGCAGTTGTCTCATGTTCCTCTGTCCAGCTGCCTTTTTCTGTATGGAACAAACATTAACGTATCTAACAAAACGAAGCAGCAGAAATGTTGCAATTTGAAGACTAACAAAATTATTTATTTGGTGAAGTGGGTCTGTCCCACGAAAGCTCATCATCAGATCAATCTAATTTCCAATACAGACTGACATTTATAAATACAGAATTACAATAAAAACTGACAAATCAAGTACATAGAACTAAAGGCGGGGGCAGAGAGGTGGGGGATGTTGTGTCCTGCTTGAGATAATTACGCGCATCAAAGGAAGGGAAGCAGTCCTTGTAATGCGTTCAGGTAATTGGTGTCTTGGACAGGACACTCAGCAACCCCCATCTTCAGTCTATGTATTTCATTTGTCAGTTTTTATTGCAGGTTTCCTTTTCTTTTTTTTGACCTCTGTACTTATAAATGTCGGTCTGCATTGGAAAGGAGATTGATCTGATGAAGTGGGTGCTACATTTCTGCTGTTGTGTTTTGTTGGAGTAGACTGACAGCTACTTCTCTGTTGCTATTAAAATATCAAGTTCATCTTTCAAGTGAATAGAACTTAAGAACCTTCTGTAAAAACGAACTCCAAGAATTAGAATGCTGTTACTATTTGTCAGTAATTTGTTTTCAGTGTTCTTATGTAATTTTTCATTTTTCAGTCTTAGTTCATGATACCGGCTGAAATGTCAAGGGTCATTGAGGAAAAGCTTCATTTTGTTCTACGCAGGAATAGAAATGCTCAGCTTTAAACAAGCCTTATCATAATGAAAAAACATATACAGCGGAGAATCTTGGTTTTTTTCCCTCATTTGTAGTATACTTTTGGAATTTGAGTCCAGACCCATAAGAGGTTATGTACTATTTGATTGTCACACTTAGGCAAGTCAGCTCCCTTGTTTTAGGGCTGATCCAGTGCTTCTTGAAGTCGTTGGACAGGCTCCCACTGATGGCGTTGGTCTTTGGACCAGGCTTATAAAAGCCCAATTTTTTGTTGTACACTGAACTCTCAGCAAGAAAAAACAATCATGTTTACCAGTTGTCAGTGAACCCCTGAAAAATCACTTCATAGTTGAACAGAAGTTCGTGACTGTATGCTCAGATTTAAAAAGTTAACACATTTTCACGTAAGTACAGAAAAGACTGACTAATTTCACAGCTGCTGTTTTGCTGGATACTGCCCTTTCTGACCCCTTTTTGGTACTGGTATATGTACAGATAGTTCCTGACATATGAACAGGTTACGTTCCGAACACCTGGTCGTAACTCCGTTTGATCGTAAGTCGGAAATACCCTTCTACTGTAATCCCTCGAATTTCATGTAAATTGGAGAGGGATTGGGGCCCTGGGAGCAGGCAGCGGGATTAAGCCTGGGGTGGGTTAGGGCAGCAGGGGTGGTGGGAGGGGGCAGTTGAGCTGATGCTTGCAGTGAGTTGGGGCGGGTATTGAGCCGGGGCTGGTGGGTAGAGGGGTTAGGGCTGGAGCCCCAAGCACTGGGGGTTGGGAGCTGGGGCTGTGGGAGATGGGGGCGGGGGAATGAACGGTGGGGTTGAACAGGGGGAACTGCGGCAGGGGTGGGTTGAGCTGGCAGGGGGAGTAGAGGCTCCGCATATGCTGGCGGAGCCTCAAGCGTGGCAGGGGGTGAGCCAGGGCCACAGGAGGCAGGGGTTGAGCTGAGTGGGGGATTTCAGCAACAGGGGCGGGGTCCATTGGTGCAGGGCTGTAGAGTGAAAGGAGGTCGGAGCCCCGCCGGGTGCTGGGAGTCGGAGCCCCAGGTGGGGGGGGGGTTTGAAGGGGGGTGATCTGGGGTGGGGTGCTTGAGTGGGGTCCAGGTTGGAGCCCTGCACTTGCTGTGATCTAGGACGACACAGCTGTTGGGGGGATTGGGGCTGGGTTGGGGGGGGTGTCAAGGCCTGGGTTTACGGGGGGGGTTGGGGCACAAGGTTGGAGCTGGTCTGCAGGTGTTGGAGGTGAGCCCCCGGCATGCAGGTGGAGCCCCCTGCTGGGGGAGGTGAGCTGGGGGGCATGGGGGCATGAGCTGGAGGTTGGTCGGAAGTACGAATGGTCGGAAGTCGATGTGTTCGTAAATCAGCGAGTGCCTCTGTGTATAATTCTGCTTCCAAATGTGGAATGTCCCTTATCCTGTAGGGCAGGCAGCCAAACTCAAAGCCTACTGATGGCCACACAAACAAAAACAGATGTTGCTTTCAGGGCCACCAAAGAAAATCTTCTGTCAGAAAGTTGTAATTTATTATAGATTATATTTTAGGTGTATCTTATAATTTTTCAGGTCTTGTTTGAATACAATACAATAATTTTAATTGGGAATTCAATAATTAGGATGAAACTGATTTTTTTAATATTAATAGTTCATAAAAGTTGATGCATAAGATTATTTGTTCAAATATAATAACTTTTAATTTGCATATAAATTTAGGGTACTTCTCACCTTGGCTGGCTCCTGGCCCGGGGGCTGGAAAGGCTGCCGGGGTTTCCCCGGCCTTCGCCAGGTCCCTGGGGCTGGAGCTGCTGGTGGGGCTCCACACCCAGCTAGTACCTAGCCCCTGGGGCCGCAAAAAAAAATTTGATGGGGCCTCATGCGGCCTGCAAGTTCTATATGCTTGCTGTAGGGTGTGCTACCTTCCTCCTCCTCAAAAACACCTTTCAACAGACCTTGAAACCACCCCACCCTTCACATCACTTCCATTGCACGGGGATTGATTTCACTGTGCTGCTTTAGAGGAATCATGAGGTTTTTGTACATTCTTTTCTCCCTCTCACTTATTACCTTCTCCCAGCTCCCTCTGACTCTTCCTGCATTGTCTACTGTTATTATCCGATCAAAATGCAAATTCTGAGACAAGGACTAAGTTTTGTTTGTATATTAAAAGCCGTGGAACACCTGTGGTGTTTAGAAGCATATTACAAAATTGAGAATGAATTAATATAGAAATATCAGTTTTGCAGTGCGCTGTTACCAATGCATACAAATTGGGTTGGCTGTTGGTCAGATGAACAGACTTTCCCTAAAGTTCCACAATTCAAAGCATGATAAGTTGCATTCCGACTTGCAAAGAGTATGTACAATTTACAGATGGGGGTTAGCTAATCAGAATAACTCTTACCCAATTACCAGTCTGAGATTCCCAATTCCAAAGAGATGAGAACCTTGGAAAATCTCACTAGGGCTGCCGTATCAGTTTTCAGCCTTGTGGCCAGATGCTTAAATCTGCATCTGGGGCATGTCTCAGCCCAGGATTCATTTGGGAGATAATTTCCAGAGGTATGTAAGTAGCCTGAGTTAAGTACCCTGCGAGTTTGATAGCCCGTTCAGATATCCAGTTTATTCTAGGCATTTGGCAAACTGATTTGTGAGTGACTTTCAGCTTTTCAGGAGGCAGGACCAATGCTTATTTGGCTGAGGAGCTGGGAACCTTACTTTGAAATTTCTTTTAGGCTACTTCTGCACTATAGCGATCCTTTGAAAGAAATTCTTCTGGAATTTTCTTTTGATAGCGCACGTCCCCATACAAAAACACAGATTGAAAAAATTGATATTCTTTTGGTAGAGAGTGTGTGGCCTCTGCGCTTTCAAAATAACAGCCCAGGGATAAAAAAAAATCTGGTGCCATGAGGACTGCGCGTTTGAAAAAAGGGCTCCTGGGGCATCTACGTGTTTCTTTTTTTTTTCCTTGAAAGAATCTTTTGGAAAAAAAGCGCTCTTCCTTATCTGGGAGAAGAAGAGGACCCTGGAAAAAGTGCTGTGTTCTTCCAACTTAATATTGAAAGAACACATTTTGTGTGTAGACACTTTGTGGGATTTTGTGGAAGAGCCCTGGCTTTTTTGAAGAAACTCGCTAGTATTTAGATGTGGCCTTAGAAAGGATTGGCTGGCTCTGGAAAAATCTTAGGCAGCCTTTTACTGTGGCCACTAGTTCAAATTTGACCCAGGATGTTTATAACCAGCAGATGTTATATAATGGCTGATTATTTGGACTGGTGTCTACTTAAGGGGGTGTCCAGTATGTGGAGACACCTTATTAATGTAGTGTTGGCTGAGAAGTCAAGGACTGAGTAGATATGAAGGCTAAAGGAACCATATGTGAATGATGTACACACTGTTGCTCTGTTTGCTATGCGTTTTATGTGGATAGACATTGTCTGGCAATCCTCATGAGAACTAGTAAGCACTTTTAAAAAGATAAAATCTCTAAGGACTTGGGACTTCAGTTGGTACACTAAAACGTATCGATTTTGGGTAAGATAATTTCAGTTAATTGAAGATCTAACACTACATTTGGTTAGCGCAGGGTTGGTTGGTTGGTTTTCTCAGTTGGTTTTGTTTTGAAGGCTCTTTCTTGTCATCTACCTAAATAAAATTCATTGTGCTTTTCTTTCAGGAAATGCCCAATTGTGTCTTTTTGGTAATGGAGGTATGTATTTGTGTATGGCTTTTGTTTAATTAGATTTGACTTAGCCTTCCTTTACAAAAATGCAATAAAATGGATTGACTAAGCAGATATACCTGCAATGTAAACTTACCCATCTGAAATTTATAAATTTGAAGGCTGGACCATTAATTTCATATGCTCTGTTAAAGACAATAGGAATTGTGTGTGTTCTATAAATTATGCAGCATTTCTCTCACAATGCTGTAATTCTTAATGGAATGTTTCCATTATATACCAGAATTGATAGCTATGACTATTTGACAAAAATAATTTTAAAGTCAAACAGCTGGAAAAGATTTTCTAGATTTTTATTATGAAAAACATATAAGAAATTAAAATTTACATCTAATGAAGAGAGTGAACGTTCAGCCATGTACATTTTCAATACAAGCCTTTTTTTTCTTTTCAACAGTATTGTAATGGCGGAGATTTAGCAGATTACTTACAAGGTATTTGATTATCATGTGTCTCAGTACACTGTCATGCTAAACATTGTACTCTGCAATTGTAAAACCATCAGTATTTCTTTTTTGATTGTGATGTAGATATTTCATAGGTGTGTTTTTTCTAATAAAGCTAATGTAATTTCATAACTGTGTAGATGCAGAATGTGGTATTTAAGTCCTGCTTTCTAAAGGTCACTTTTATAGTGAAGCAGCTAATGTTGAATACCTTAAGTGACTTCTGTTTAAATGAAGTCTAAGTATGTTGCAACCAATTTTTACTTAACTCATTTTCCAAGTGTAAGGAGGAGTTTGCACCTTTAGAAAGGTATAATGAGGGTGTGTGTTGGTGACTATTTTCTTTTCGAGGTATTTCTTAGCACTCAGCACTTCCTGATACAAAAAGCAAATGGAAAAACTGTTATAATCCTGTATATAAAAGCAATCCAATTTACTACTTCTGGTTAAGTTCCAGGATATTCAAGCTTATTCTTTTGTGGCGTCCAAGCACACAGGAAATCGGAGAGCTCTTGTGTGGCTGAATTAGGCGAATGTGCTTAGTAAGGTGAAAGTTACTATGAATATTAGGCCAGAAGGTCATGTTTTTTTGGTTAGCAACGTGGATTAATTTGTATGCACCCTACAAATTCCTGTCAGTTGTTCCACTTTCTAATGTAAGTTACACTCCCACCACCTGTTTCAAAAATATAGTCTTTCTAGTGAAATTTCTCAATAACATTAATAGTGAACAGGTTTAAAACAGAAAGTACTTCTTCAAACTGCCCACAGGTTGTGGAACTCATTGGCCATCACAGCACCCTCTGGCAAAGCTATAACAGGGTTTAAAAAGGAAATAAGTTGAGGGAGGATAGGTCCAACAATGGATGTTCACTGTGATGGTGGGGGATTTCCCTAGCCACTAGTTGCCAGGAGCTGAGAGTGGACTTACTGATTTCCTGTTTTCATTCCCTCAAAGCACCTGGCGTTGGCCATTGTTGGAAACAGGACACTGGGCTAGAGGGACCATTGGTTTTGACCCAGTATTGCTGTACTTACATTTGGTAACTGTTCTTAAATCTAATGGAAGAAGTATTCCAATTACCAAGGGCACAACATGGAGCCGTGCAGGACATGCTGCACATACAGGTCCATGGCCAGAGGGGTGTCCAGTCCAGAGAAGCCTGCCCGCTGGGGCACTCAACTGCAGTTGCTCCCAGCGAGACGCCTAGGGCTCTCCTGCAGGCTGGCTTGCTAAGAAGCAGGCAGTGAGGCAAGTGAAAGTGGCTGGCTGAGGGTGTTTCCCTCCCTTGGTCTGGGTCTGCTGAAAGGACTTTTGTGTACCAATAGCTGCTATAACTACACCTGGGCTATACTAAGGGCTTGATCTTTCTTCCTTTTGAAATTACTGGAGAAACACTCCACTTGACTTCAAAGAGAGGTTGTTGGACCATAAGTTTAGTGGTGCGTGGGTGTGTTTTTGTTTGCTTTTTGTTTGTTTTTTTAACCTATGTATTTTTCCATACTGCATGGTATGTCCTTACACAAGTCATCTGTCTTTCTAAGAGCTGCACAGTAGCTTTTGTTTTCTTTAAAGCAGGGTTGCCATGCATGCATGTTGTTTCCAGTGTAACTTAGCCTTGCATGGAATGTAATTTAATTGAGAGAACAGGTGTAGGATTTAACATTGGTAGCTTGGTCTTGCACATATTTTATACTTGTGCAATTCTAATGTTTAATAAACTGTTTTCCTGTTGCTTTGCTCCTATAGTTCTATAGTTCAGATGGTTGAGCTTTCTGCAATAATGACAAGTTTCATGATCAAAATACCACAAAGCTGGGTAGACTACTGTAAATACAGATAATTCAGAAATACTGTTAGTGCTGTAGCTGTGGAAATGCATATTAAATGTGTAATTGGAGGTTATTCATATATAGAAAAACTTGAAAATGCCATTGTTATGTATTGAATGCAGGAATGTGACTGGTTTTCTTTTAGAATTCCAGTGAAGCTCAGTATGTTACATTTTACTCCATTTTGCTCATGATAATTACAGGTGGTGGTATTTTCTCATGTGTTTTCAGCTAAAGGAACGCTTAGTGAAGACACCATCCGAGTTTTCCTCCAGCAGATTGCAGCTGCTATGCGTATACTACATAGTAAGGGAATAATTCATAGGGATCTTAAACCACAGAACATCTTGTTGTCTTATGCAAGTCGTAGGAAGTCAAGCGTCAGTGGCATACGAATCAAAATAGGTAAATTCTTTTTTTCCTTAAAAGATAAACTTCAAATGCAGAGAAATCCTGTTTTGATTGTGGCTTTATATTGCAGTCAAATGCAGGGTTCTGCTTTAGGAATTTGTTCATTAAATTCCCGCAAATCACACACAAATCTGAAGAGAAAAATATATGCTAGAAATGTATGCTAGCAGATGGGTTTCAGTATTAAGAAACTTGAATTGTAATGAACATTTTTATTAAAATTGTTCTTACAGGTATACTGAAGAAACATTTATAAAATCATTCTGATTAATGGTTCTGTTAAACTATTTTAATTGAGAAAACATGAGTCTTTTGGTTCACTCTAGTTTTAAAAATTTGCTTAACTTTTAGACCATTTGAGAATTTGTGTGAATCAGTGGTTTGTATTTTGGCAGTAGCAGTCCAAAGACTTCTTTTTAAAGAGATTCTATGTGTAGTTTTTTTGTTAGGAAGGGGTATAGGATTGTAATTGAAATGCGATATGAACTGTTCTGTATACCTGTTGCCCTACCCTGACTTAATTTCTGAAAATGTTCCATTTCAATGAATTAGGGCAGTGAGTTTTCATTTAAACAGACATTTTTTTCTTAATTTGTTTCTTTTTTGTTGGACTAGGGCATATCCTAAACAGATCTCTTGTTTTCGACAAATTCATTCTCGTCTTCTAATCAGTACAGAAAGGGCAAATTCTTATCCTTGTTGATATATTTGGTTATTCTGCAGCTCTCTTGTTTGTGCAGAATGATTCAGATATTTGAAATTTAAATTTCCAAACTTTTACCTGATGTGATTTTAATTAAGCAAACTGTGTATTCATCACTCTAATGAACCATTTATATTTAGTAACTAACTTTAATCCTTTCCTGCTGATGCCAAACAGTGTACTCTGCAGCTGGAGAGTTGGCTGAGTAGCAGTGTGTACAAATGGTGCTGTTGCTATTTCTTGGCTTGCTGTTAGGGAGACTGGTGCATTGTTCCTTCTTGCTTCTCTTCCCATTTATAACACAACCTTCTGCTACTCCACTAAGCTGACATTTTGTGATGCTACACTTAATTTTCCCTCTAACTGGTGATTACAAGAGATGACGAAGGATAAATGCTTTGCAGACTGCATAGGTTTAAGCATTATTTTTCTTTCCAGTGACACTGTATTTCTTTAAACAGCTGATTTTGGCTTTGCTCGTTACCTGCATAGTAACATGATGGCTGCCACTTTGTGCGGGTCCCCTATGTACATGGTGAGTGCCAGTTTTTAAGCTGCATGCTATATTTGATACACACTGTTATCAAAGAAATAGGATTTGATATCTGGAGGCAGGTGAGAGCATGCTGTTTAATGAGAAAGATGTTAAGGAGAACATACAATTTACCTTTTCACTATCCCTTCAGCATATGCTCTTTTGAGGCTTGTAGGGTATGTTAAAATGAGGGATTGAGTTAAAAACCTGAGCATTCTTTGGCAATACAGTACAGAAATATTCTGCTAAATTTATAATAAGTAATCTGTGTGGTGTTATGGATCATGAGACATGTTGATTTTTGCATACTACTTGATGCACTAGAGTCTTTTTGCTAATTGGCTTTGTACTTTCTGGTATTGCCTACTGAAATAGGACACTACCTGAATCCCAGTTTGTGTGGAATAAGAAGAGTCAGAGTGGGAGGAAGGGAAAATAGCTCGATTGCAAACATGGGAAGGAGACTTGGAGTAAATATAATTTCAGTAGTTGGAATGAAAATGACATTTGTGTAGTGTCCCTTCATACTCATCACTCCAGGTAGCAGTGTCACTGTAGCTGCCTTTTGTCTTTCCCAGGCAGTGTGGTCTAGTATATAAAATACTGGACTGGGACTCAGAGGACCTGAGTTCTAAGCTTGGCACTCCTGCTAGCCTGTGGGGTAACACTGGACAAGTTGTCACCTGTGTGTGTATCCAGTTTCCCTGCCTGTACAATGGTGGCACTGCTTTCTTTGTAAAGCACTTGAGATCTGCTAATAAACAGCAGTGTATAAGAATGAGGCAGTAATCAATTAACATATCACCATGCATACAAATTCCCTCCTTTTCCCAAAGTAATACCCCAAGATTTATTCCTCCCCTCCTTTCTGCCCCCTCACCCCCAATAGTGCATGTGTTCAGAGTTTAAAAGGTAAACAGCGTGGGGTCTGTCTGAGAATGGTATAGACTAAAATGTTATACTTTGTCTTATCGGGATATTGACCTTGGTTGTGGTAATCTGGACATTCAGTTATTGCAGTTTGTTTTGTGGGATCATCCTACTGCAGTATGATAAATGGGAACTATTTAATTTGTACCATTGTCTTGCAGTCTTTCATAGTCCTTTCTGTAATTGTCCTGTATTTTCCAGGCTCCTGAGGTTATTATGTCACAACACTATGATGCCAAGGCAGACCTGTGGAGCATAGGAACTGTGATTTATCAGTGTCTTGTTGGGAAGCCACCTTTTCAGGTTAGATTTATGTTCCCCTCCTCTCATTTGCACGGTCACTTTCATTTGACAGAAGCAGTGTGGCATTGCCAGTCATCCTAGAGGATGCATGCGGTCCTCTTAGTCTGCTGTTGGTTTTTCTCCAGGACAGGGCTGTCCTTAGGAAGTATTGGGCCCCTCTCCAGTACGGTTAAACTGGTGCCCCTGTGGCTGATGGCAGCTCTGGAGAGGGAGAGGATGATTTTTTTCAAGAAATGTGATTTTTATTGTCTTCGGCAACAGACTAATGAAATAGTTTAAAATCTGCTTTTAAAATAAGGTCCTGTAGAACTCTAACACAGTAAATTCAAGTATCAGAGAGGTAGCTGTGTTAGGCTGTAGCTTCAAGAACAGCAAGAAGTCTTGTGGCACCTTTATAGACTAACAGATATTTTGGCACATAATCTTTTTTGGGCAAAGACCCGCTTCATCAGATGCATGAGTGGGGGGAGTGGTTTCAGGGGGGTATTTAAAGAGTGGAGTCCCAGTAAAAGGGAGGGCCAGAGGTGACACGGTCTGTTCAGCAAGGTGGAAATGGCCCAGTACCCACAGTACTGATCAAAGGAGGAAAAAACAAGTCAGCTCAGACAGGGGGATGTGAGCCTTTGTCAGCATCTAATGGGGAGATATTAACACCCAGAGCAGAGAAGCTGTCTTTGTAAACTGCGAGCCACTCCCAGTCTCTGTTTGTTTAATCCTTGGTTAATGGAGTCAAATTTGCAAATAAATTGCATATGACTTCTGAAATTTTTTTGTTTCAGGACTGCCACCCTTAAATCTTCCACTGAGTGTCCAGGGAGATTGAAGTGTTCTCTCACAGGCTCCTGTATATTATCGTTCCTGATGTCTGATTTATGTCCATTTATTCTTTTATGGAGAGACTGTCCATTTTGGCCAATATAAATTGCAGTGGGGCATTGCTGGCACATGGTGGCATATATTATATTAGTAGACGTGCAGGTAAAGGAGCCCCTGATGGTATAGTTGATGTTAGGTCCTGTGATGATGTTGCTGGTGAAGATATGTGAGCACAGTTGGCAGCGAGGACCGTTGCAGGGGCTGGTTCCAGGCCCAGAGTCACTGGCTTGTGATTTGTAGTGGCTGGTGAGGATTTGTTTAAGGTTGGCAGGCTGTCTGTAGGCGAGGACAGGCCTGCCTCCCAAGGTCTGTGAGAGTGAAAGATCATTGTTCAGATGGGTTGTGGATCACTGATGATGCTCTGGAGAGGCCTTAGGTGGGAGCTGTATGTGATGGTCAGTGATGTTCTCTTGTTTCCCTTGCGAGGCCTGTCTTGTAGCAGGTGGCTTCTGGGTACCCATCTGGCTCTGTATCAATCTGTTTCTTCACTTCCTTAGGTGGGTATTGTAATTTGAGGAAAACTTGGTAAAGGTCTTGTAGAAGTTTGTCTCTGTCTGATGGATCAGAGCAAATACAGTTGTATCTTAGTGCCTGGCTGTAAACAATGGATCATGTAGTATGCACTGGATGGAAGATGGAGGCGTGTAGATAAGCATAGTGGTCTGTGGGTTTTCGGTATAGGTTGGTATTTATGTGACCGTCGCTTATCTGCACAGTAGTGTCCAGGAAGTGAATTTCTTGTGTGGACTGGTCCAAGCTAAGGTTAATGGTGGGGTGGAAACTGCTGAAAACTCTGGCCCTCCTTTTTACTGGGACCCCACTCTTTAAATACTCTTCTGAAACCACCACCCCCACTCATTCATCTGATGAAGTGGGTCTTTGCCCACAAAAGTTTATGCTCCAAAATATCTGTTAGTCTATAAGGTGCCACAAGACTTCTTGTTCTGACAATAAATTCAGAAACTGGCTGTTTACACCTGGGGTTGGAAAATGCCCGTTAAATGACTTCATTACCATTTGAGTGGCTGTTTGACAGGTTTCTGCTAATACATATGACAGTTTTTTCTCTCTTAAGTTAACTGGATCCTCTCCAGAGGGAGCAGAGCCACAGAAGAGGGATAGGAAGAAGTGGGTGGGTGGACATGAAGACAAAGTGCCCCATATTTTTAGGTGCTCTACAACTGTGTATTCTGTGTATGAGTAAGGACATTCGTGCTTCAAGGACCAGGTGGCTGTGGATACTCAGAAGAGAAGGAAGCTCACATTTCAGTAGTCAGGGATGCATAAACCCAAGGATACTCAATAAAATTGTGTTCTTAGCTCATATCTCCCTAAGATACTGTAAACTTCCTTCCACTTAGTAACAGAGAGGAAGCCGTGCTAGTCTATACACTATCAAAACAAAAAGCAGTCAAGTAGCACTTTAAAGACTAGCAAAATAGTTTATTAGGTGAGCTTTCGTGGGACAGGCCCACTTCTTCAGACCATAGCCAGACCAGAACAGACTCAATATTTAAGACACAGAGAACCAAAAACAGTAAGGGAGGAGGACAAATCAGAAAAAGATAATCAAGGTGAGCAAATCAGAGAGTGGAGGGGTGGGGGGGAAGGTCAAGCATTAGATTGAGCCAAGTATGCAGACGAGCCCCTGTAGTGACTCAGAAAGTTCCCATTACGATTTAAACCATCACAATTTTCCTTCCACTTATCCACTTGAATTGGCCAAGTCTTTTTTTCTGTGCATATGCAAAGATCTCACTGCTGAAGCAAGTATTCTAACAAATGCATGTTTTTTTATTTGACAGGCCAATAGTCCTCAAGACTTGAGAATGTTTTATGAAAAAAACAGAAATCTGATTCCTAGGTATGTCTATTTTGTGATAGTAATTGTATATTTGTGGAAACCAAGTGATTTGGATGTAACATCTTCTTTTAAAATACAATTATAGTCTCTTTGTGAAATCATATAAAGAAGGAACCATCTCACCCAACACATCTGCTATATGTGCCTGTCAGATCATATCTACTGACTTCAGTGACAAAAACATTTTTTACTATTCTTGTTAGTTCTACAGAGCCAATACAGATGTGGGCAAGTGAGTTAGCTGTGTATAGCATTACAGCAGAATTGCCATATCTTTACTGATGAATAAGCCAAAAAGATCATCCAGCTTCAGCCTCAAGTGTCAGATGCAGTTTGCAGGCTGACAGAAAATGGTTGGGTTTTCTTGTTTGTTTTCTAATGCAGGTTTGCTGTATAAATCATATGCAGGTCTGGGAATTGTTTCAGAGCATAATACTATGTAAAGTTCTTCACCTTGGTTTTATTTTGTTTTTCATTTGTTTTTGTAATGCTATTAGACAATATTGAACTTAGTCTGGCAAATTCTCTTGTCCAGCATGGGGTCAGATCCCGAGAGTGCCAGATTAGAGAGGTTCAACCTGTAGTTATTTTTTGGGTGCCTTCGTTCTTGAGTGCTCATCTGAAGACCTGTTAAGTGGGCCTGTTCTTCTGGAAATTTGGAGCAGTACTCCTTTTCAGGTGTCAGAAGTTGGGATCTCAGTGTGAGGTGTCCTAAATTACTAGTCATTTTGGGAAAAACAGCCAAACTCTGTAGTTCTCATCCAAAGACTTTGAAATGCAGAGCTTCTTCAAAGTCTGTGTTTGCATGGGAAGTCTCTTTCGTATGTCAGTTCATGGAGCTGAGAACTCCACTAAGAAAGGTGAATAAGCAGAAGACTATCGGGTAAGGGTGATTGAGTTTAACTTAATATATTGAAATTAAAAGTCTTAGTTTACTCCAGGCTTATCAAGTACAAATTCTCCTTGTGCCTGATTTTAATTGCAGACCAGCTGAGTTCTTACAACCTTTGTCTTGGAACTACTCTTTTCCTCTTTGCCACCCAACTTGCATTTCCTTTGTGATGCCAGGACCCAGTAGCAATTGGCATTTAATGTTGCTGTGTGACTTGGGAGCAATGTATTGCCTGGTACGTATAATGTACCATCCTTTCATTGCTCTGCTGAGTCCAAATGTGCGTCCTCTGTAAGGCAGCCGAATGTTGGTCGTGAAGATGCAGTATTGTTCCAGAATGTTGGTTTCCTGGTTTGCAATATAATATTAATATAAACTAATGCATATTTATTTTTCTTTCTTTTTATATACAGTGTTCCTAGGGAAACATCAGCATATCTGGCTGATCTGCTGTTGGGTTTACTTCAGAGAAATCAAAAAGATAGAATGGACTTTGGTATGTAACTTTTTAATAAACACTTCCAGGGACTCTACTTTCTCCGTTAAACTTGATCTTTATGTACAGAATAATTTTCCAGTAACCTGATTTAATTGAGTACAGACACAGGTGAAGTGTTTTTGTTTTTGTTGGGTTTTTTGCTCACTCATCTCAGGGGGCATTGTGTACTTAGCCACAAATCAGTAGATAATTAACATCCAAGTCACTTACCAGGAATGTCTTCATATCTACATGAAAACAAATCCACGCCTATGACTTTGAATTGTTTTCTAAGACCATTTATAAAATGTGGATTGGTGTTGCTTATCACTATCAATTGTGGTCTCTTTCTCCAGTGTTTAATTTGTCACGGTCAAGGGAAAAGTGGCAGTAGATAGAAAACAAACAACTGAGAGTGGGCAACTTCCGTTTTTAAATTGCTGGTTGCTCCTCTGGTGTTGGATACCTGCCCTAAGAATGGTTGTTGTGGAGCAGCCAATCATATTTTATTAAGTGGTAAACAACCTCTGATGCTCTGCTTATGTTTCCCGGATCATTTCTCAGAACTGGAATTTCATAAATAATAATTCTAAACATGAACCAATGTTATAGAACCTGTAAACATTTAAATGTTAATGATGAAAAAAGAAAAGGAGCTTTGAAATAGTGGGTTGGGGCACTATTTATAGCATGTCTTGTCTAATGTCTGGTTGTCCTCTATAATTGTTTGGGAATGTTCCTGACTAAATCCTTGTTCTGCCAAGCCAGATTTATATCTCTTACTGACCAGCTGACACATGGTAGCTGTATGCTGAGGAGAGCTGTGTGTTTCTGTCTGGCTTGGTTTGTAGACCGTTTTTGAATGGCTGCAGCTACTTTCATTGAGAGAGACCTTGAATTTCATGGCATGGTGATTTATAGTTTGATTTTACAATGTTCTTTTGGCTTATATTTGCTGAAAACATATTTTCCATATCACTTTGATTAGAATAATACAACTTCCAAAATTGGATTCTGTCTTTGTTTTCCCTTATAAAGTATATGCTGTCTGTCAGCTCACCCTTAACAGTGCTATATGGATCATGTCAGGTTTGAGCTGAATCTTGTATTAGTGTGTGTATGTAGAAGGATTGTGAAGGACTGCTGTAACACTAGCTTTGTTCATATTTGGCAGAGAATGAGTTTCCAAGTATCTGTTATGCCTGGTATGATTTTTCTATATTTTCTTAAGATTACAGTTAGTGTTAGTAAAGAATTGCCGATGACTAGCAAAGCATAGAAAGAGCAGTAAATAATCTGGTCCCAAATGTAATAGACATGGCTGTGAGCTTTCAAAATCTGAATGTGTTATGTGCTACTTACTCTCTATGTCATAAATACAACTTGATGGATTCTGCTTTTGAAACCGTGCCATCACAACTTAACTGCACACGAGTGAAGCATTGTATATCATTTATGAAAATGTGAAGCTGAATTATAGTTTGGCCTCTGTCATTCCTGTGTATGTTAAATAAGGAGGATGTGGAGGAGAATATTCACCGCAGGCTTTTGAATTCTTCACTAAATTCTTAAGACCCTCTTCATATTACAAATATTTTTAATTCGCTATGTTCTGCTACCAGGATCCGTGTAGGATATCTCAAACACAAAAGCATTTTACGTTATTCAGACCAAAAAAAACCCAATGAAGTGCTTGATCCTGCAGACTTTTACTACAGGGATTAGCTTTGTTGAAGTCAGTGATGATGTTTATAGTAGGTGATGCACCTAATAGAAAGTTTTGCAGAATAAGCCCTTTAGCAAATTTTTGTAAATGTGGATAAAATACTATATTGACTGTTCCAGAAGAAGTTGATTTGTAAATTTATATAGGTTAAGAGAAAAGTCAATGGATAGCAATTAATATTTGAATTACACTAATACACATCTGCTATCAGAAAGGGAAGCCCTGTTGTAGTGGGTGCTTCACTTGGTTTTCAGCACTGCTATCTAGAAAGAGTGGCTGGCAGTACTTTTGGTGCGAGCTTTGTCTCCCTTTGCTATGGGAAATGAGGTTGTCTTCAGCTCACTGACTGCTAAGAAAGGGCTTTGAAGTGGGATGGCAGGAATGATGAGTAAATGAATGAAGAGTGATCATCTGAATTACTTGTGTTTTGCAGAATATAAATAGCATTTGAAATTTTGCCTATCACAGGAGAACAGATTGGAACAGCATGTGCTATACCCAGCATCAAGAACTCTTCACCCTCAGCTAAAGTTAATCCTTAGGCCCTGCAGCTAGGCTCACTTCCTTGTATCGTGCTTTTGAAGAAAATGTTGTTGCAGAAAAGAGGTTGTGCGGCCCTGAGAGTCCTGGTGGTCTTGTCTCTTGCTTAAGTCTAGAGAACAACATTCTTGTTCTTTTTAAGCTTCTTAATTGAGCAAAGGAAAGTGCAAAGTGTCACAAAGATTTAGGACTGTCTTCCATAGTTGATTCATTTTCTCTGTCTAATTAGCTGACTGGTTCTTCTGGAAGTATAAAATAAACCATGCATAGCGCTACCAAACTGGATGTGCTGAAGCAATTAAACTATTTTGTTACACCCAGTTACTAACGACAAATGCAAGTATTTTTGTTGTTGAAGCAATAACCAGTGAATTGCTACAGTTCATTGAACAAATTGTTGAGAAAAATTAAATTAATTCTGCTTTGAGCTGTGCAACCAGCTGCAGAGATAGCATTTTCTGCCCCTTGGGGAGTGGAAGGGAGAATGCCATTTGCTGCTCTGGAATATCATTGATAGGGTCCAAAGTAGTTTGAGCCAGTTTATGGCCATAACTTGAGGGCTTGCAGGAGAGGGGGTACTTAGTGGTGTGAAAGTGAAGGGACCTTCCAGTCCTGACGAGCAGCACAATACTGAATTACTGTAGGGGTTCTGAATATGAAGATTTTCATTTGTTAGTGGCTGTACAAACATTACCTGTTTGTGCATATCAGTTATTTATGAGCCTAAAACTGAGTCATAAAATGTTGCTTAAACATCCAGTTTCATTCTCTCTGCAAGACGCTTCTTTACATCTTTTGGTGTATTTCCTTTCTGAGTGTAAGAGCAACAGATAACCTGGAAGACTTTAATCTTTTATAAACTTTTCCGCCTCTGGATGTGAAGTATTGATGCTGTGGAAGGCAACTACTTATTGCCATGTATGCTATAATGCAGATTCTAATATGGTTTGTAGTTTGATGCGCATCTGTGGTCACCTTTTTGTTTTTGCAGAAGCGTTCTTCAGCCACCCTTTCCTTGATCAGGTTTCAACAGTCAAAAAATGTAAGTAGCTGCGTTTTCCCACTTATCTCATAAGTGGGGCATGTTACAAAGAAGAATCCTATTGAGTAGCATGGGTTTGTTTTTTCTTGAAACCTCTTCCTGAGATCACCAACTGTGTTCCACTGTTAGTTAAAAATACTGTGGAATCGCTGAGTGTCATGTTTGAATTTTGGACCCAAATTGCCATTTATGCATTTCTTAGGCATTTCATCTGGTCTCAAGTGGCATTGTGTGAGCGTATTTCCCAAGGACATGAGTGCACTTAAAAGCTCTGAAGGAGTTAATTCATTTAGAGCAAGCAGTGGGGAAATCATTGCATTGTGTCTGTCTGTTTGAAAATCAATCTAACGAAATCTCAATCCTCTCTTACTCCTCCAGCTTGCCCAGTGCCTGTCCCCACATATGCAGGCTCAGTCTCTGGCAGCTCCTGTGGTAGTTCTCCTTGTCGTTTTGCATCTCCTCCCGTAAGTTCTCTGTTTTGCTTCCAAAGTAATGTCTATCAAAAACATATTCCTCCTTTTCTTTCTTTCTGTGTGTGTGTGTGTGTGTGTGTGTGTGTAAATTATGAAATCTTCTCTAACATGTTGTTTAATTTTGGTTCTTTAATAGTCTAAACAATTACCTTCAAAGAAAGCAGAGGTAGCAGTGCTGTACCTGGTGTAAAGGTTTGCTTTCCTTTTCCCACTCACGATGGCTTTTTAAGAAGTCTTCTCTAGAGCAGGGCTTTTCATACTTCATTGTACCATGACCCTTGTCTGACGGCAAAAATTATTACATGACCCCAGGAAGGGGGATTAATGCCCGAGCCCCTCCTCCATGGTCCGGGGTGGGCAAAGCCCAAGCCCTGCTAGCTGGGGGAGGTGTAGAGGAGCATGGCTGAAGCCAGGAGTGATGGGGTCTGAAACTGAAGCTCAAAGGCTTCAACCATGGGCAGGAGGGTTGTAACCCACGTTTCACTGTCCAGGGCTGAACCAGCAGAGCTCCGCAGTCCCTTGGTTTCAGCCTTTAGCATCAGGGCTTGCTCTTTGGCTTCTGCCTCAGGTCCTAGCAAGTCTAACCCCAGCCCTGGTGACCCCATTAAAACTGGGTTGCAATCAGAGTTTCCTCTAATTATCACACCCTGAGCAGAATACATTTTTTTACGTCCACCAATACGGAAGTGCTGTGCAACATGTCCCCTTCATATTGGTGCACATAACAAAATTCTTGGGGCCAAGGTGTTCGGAGCCAGGGAGGGCCTCAGGCCTGGTCAGACAGTGGGGGCGCAAGGGTTCCAGCTGAGGGTCAGGATCTGAGGTGGGGTTGAAGGGCTCAGGGCTGGGACAGAGGTTTGGAGTGGAAAGGCTCTGGCAGGGGGTAGAGGCTCTAGGGTGGGGCCGGGGATGAGGGACTCGGGGCTGGGAGTAGTGTTGACAACTTGGTCAGACTGCGTGGATTAGATGTCATTGCCACAAATGGGCTGCATCTACACTATCAATTTCTTTTAAAAGATTTGTCAAAAGAAGGGGGTTCTTTCGAAAGATCCTGCAGAGTGTCTACACACACACTGTTCTTTTAAAGATAAATTCGAACAATGCAGTGCTCCTTTCAAAATCACTCTTCCTCTCCTGTCTGAGGAAGTGTGCCCCCTTTCGCAAGCTTACTTTCAAAAGAAAACTTGTGTGGACGCTCCACAGGCCCTTTTTTTTTTTTTTTTTCCAAAAGAAGGGCCTGATTTTTGGATCCCTGGCCATCCGTTTGAAAGAGCAGGGGCTGTGCGGACAATCTCGCTCAAAAGAGCAGATTAATCTTTTGATCCTCTTTGCGCGTGCGCGCGCGCGTGTGTGTGTAGATGCACTCTCTTGAAAGAAGTTCTTTCTCAACAGATCTTCTGGAAGAGCTTCTTTTGAAAGTTCTCTGTAGTGTAGACATGGCCAAGTGTCTGGTCTGGGATACTTGGCAACCCTAGCTGGAACAGAAGGTTGAGGTTGAACGGGTCTGTCTAGAAATGCGAGCTCTGGGGTTGGGCTCGGGACTGGGAGGGGCGGGGTTGTGAATCTGGCCACTCCAGCCATTGTAGGGGGCAGGTCTCATGGGCTGTGGCAAGTGGAGGTCTAGGTTGCCCTCTCTGTGTTGTTTGGGGGTGCAGGGCCAGGCTGCGATGGATGGAGGGGTCTGGAGCCAGGCCCCAGCCACTGTAGAGCTGGGACACCCTGGCTTTAGCTGCGTTGGCCCAGAGCGAGGTGGGTCAGCCTTCCTTGGGCTGTCCCCAGTTCCTGGCTTGCCAGATGGCCTGCACAGGGCTAAATAGACAGGTGCATAGCCACACATCTTACAGGGAACTTAGCTCACCACCCACTTTGGGGTCCCAACCCACAGTTGGAGAACCTTGCACTAGATCATTAGCTCTGCTGGTATGAATTCCAACTCACTGAATGAGCTTCCCAGCTAATCCTTTTATAGCTGCTTTCTGGTACTAGGTCCTTTATGCTGCCACAGGCTGAAGGTGTCTAGCCCTTTCTGGAGTAAGTGCCACTGTCTCTTCATGGGTACAGGAAGAATGATTGATTGAATTAATAACTTCAGAGTCAATACTCATTACTTATCTGAATATCAGCTTCCTTCCTTCCTTCCTTATTCAACTTCCTTCTAGATTTCAAAAAGCTTTTTATGTGCGTGTTTAGTAATAAGGTTCCTCAACATCTGTAAAGGCTTTCAGAATTAACATTAGTATTTTTAAATTACTTTGGAGAATGCATGTGTTTCACCTTTATTTTGCTCCCTGTATTATTTCAGCTAGCTATGCACAGGGTAGCATTCACCCTATTGTAGTGGGAGCCTGCTCTCAAAAGCGGGAGCCTGCATTGTGAAACATTTGGGCTTACAGTGTTCACTTTTTCTTTAGTCTCTGCCAGACATGCAGCATATTCAAGAAGACAACTTATCTTCTCCACCTTTGGGTCCTCCGAACTATCTTCAGGTGTCCAGGGATTCGGCCAGCACCAGTAGCAAGAACTCTTCTTGTGACACAGATGACTTTGTGCTAGTTCCACACAACATCTCTTCAGATCACTCGTGTAAGCATCTTCTTCTTTGGATGTGTAAAAACTTTTCCCACACTCTCTTGCTTTTTCACATATTTTTATATCCTAGTATATTCCAAACCTATCTTAATAGCTCTTGGGGACTTGCTTTTTTGCTATTTTCTTTTGCTTTCCTTCCGAAGAATCCCCTGCTGTCTACGGCAGAGTGTTTTTCCTTATCTGTAAAAGAATGAGGCTTGGAGGTGGCACCAGAGGTAGAAGGGTTTGTTCTTGTGCAGGTAACCCAGCATCCTAGCTGTTGTTTTGTGCTGTTTCTCAGAGTGGCTAATGGAACTGATAGGCTGTATCTACACTAGCTCCCTACTTTGAAAGGAGCATGGTAAGTAGGGTGTCGGGAGATTCTCGATGAAGTGCTGTGGTGCATATTCAGCAATTCATTAAGCTAATTCTCTCCCACAGCAACTTCAAAGTGTTAAACGTGGAAGTGCCAGCTCGCATGTAGCTGCAGCTCACCTGCTGGTACTTTGAAGTTGTCCAGGCACTTCTAAGTACCGGTGGGTGAGCCGCAGCTACACGTGAGCTAGCACTTCGAAGTTTAAAACTTTGGTGTTGCCGGGGAAGGGGGGAGATGTGCTTAATGAAGTGCTGCCTATGCACTGTAGCACTTCATTAATAAACTCCCAATACCCTACTCGCCATCCTCCCTTTGAAGTAGGGAGGTAGTGTACACACAACCAAGAGGATAGAGAAGCCACTGCCACCCCCAGCAATGCCTCCGCCTACCCCTTTAATGTGAGCAGGTGACACATACAAGAGACATCACAAATGTTTAATGCCCATGGGAAGATATCTTCTGCCTCCATGATTGGTTAAGCTGATCATGCTGCACCCCCTCCCCCACAAAGCTTCATGGCCTCCAAGGGGCTGCCTAGTCCATTTTGTATGCCCCTGGTCTATGCCAAATTACTGTCTCAAGACCAAAAACAATGAAAGACCAGACATCACAACCATGCAGTTTCACACAAGGCTTGTACTGTATCTTGTATTTTCATTTTTGTTAAACTTTTCATAACTTCCTGTGGTGGGTGCCATATGAGGAGAGATTCAAAAGACTGGGACTTTTCAGCTTAGAAGAGAAGAGACTAAAGGGGGGATATGATAGAAGAAGCCTGTAAAATCATGACAGGTGTGGAGAAAGTGTATATAGAAAAGTTATTTACTTGTTCCCATTGCATAAGAACTAGGGGGTCACCAAATGAAATTAATGGGTGGCAGGTTTAAAACTAACAAAAGGAAGTTTTTCTTCATGTAGTACACAGAAGGCCTGTGGAACTCCTTGCCAGAGGATGTTGCGTAGACCTGGGTTCAAACCTTTAACAGGGTTCTAAAAAGACCCAGAGAAAGTCAAGGAGGTTACATCCATCAGTGGTCATTTAGCTAGGATGGGTAGGAACGGTGTCCCTAGCCTCTGTTTCTCAGAGGCTGGAAATGGATGACAAGAAAGGGATCACTCAATGACTGTGCACTCCTTCTGGCCACTGGCAGAAGACAGGGTATTGGGCTAGATGAACCTTTGGTCTGACCCAGTCTGGCTGTTCTTAGGCAATGGTAACATAATCCATGGATGTTTAGTGTGTTGTTTTAATCACCTGATTCCCCATGCAACTGTGAATGTCTCCCTTTTTAAAAAAAAGTTGTGCAATACCCTTGGCTCAGTTATTTTTTATTGTTCCAATGAGTTTGCACAAATTTGTGGTACAGGCTTTACAGGGCTGATAAGCTATACTTTGGGCCCTACCAATTTCACAACCATGAAATAAGTCATACCCCAGGGAAATCTCATGTCTCTTCTTCCTAGGAGCACCCCAGCAAAGAGGTCTCTTAGCTGTGGCTGGGCTGGAAAGGGACAGAACTTGTCCATCTCCTGTATAGCTGATCTTGAGGGGAGACAGACCAGATCCATCTCCAGATGTCTTTCCCTGCTGCATGGCACTCTGGGACTAGGCAGCAGCCCCAGAGGTTCCTGTAGCTGGAGGAGCTGGAGCCAGTCTTTCCTGTGTTTCTGGGAGCACCCCAGCAAAGTGGGCTCCTAGCGGCTAGTCCAGACAGGACTTGTTCTTCCCCTGCAGCGCCTTTCCTGGGTCTATCTCCAGACTATGGATAGTTTGTGCACCTCCCTCCTCCCCACTGTGTCCAGCACAGAAATGAGGGTGTCAGTCCAATGAATCTCTCACAAGACGTTTGCAGCTCCTCCCTGCCCACCTCCCCATCCCCCAAAGCTAGCCACTTTTGGACTGGAAGCCCCACAGTTGCAACCTTATGAAATTTCAGATTTAAATGTGGAATTTTACCAAATTTCAAATCCAGTGGCCATGCAATTTACCATAATATATCATGAATTTGGTAGGGCCCTAACTATACTCTAAGTAGTTATACTTTCCTTAAATGTTAGGGTAATTTGTGAATAAAATCTTTGACACAATTTTTCAAAAACAACTGTCTCTTACAGAGCCACTTTCTCTGCAATAGCTTAAGTTTGGTTAGATTTGGAGTATCTTCTGTCAGATAATCTGTGAAGCAAGAAATAATATGAATTGCTGCTAATATGACCATAAAGTATCTTAGCTTCCATGTATACAAACTGTTAATAGATATCAAAAGGATTTAACATAAGCAACAATATTGAAGGTGCGTCTTCAGGACTTGATTATATTATGTTGCTTTCAGTTTCTCTGCCTTTTTCTGTAGATGATATGCCATTGGTTGCAGCTGGCAGACGGGCTTCAAGTGATTTCATGATGTGTGGAGGGTATGTCTGCTGGGTTTTATTGAATGAAGTTTCATATTGTAAAATGATTTTTTTTCTTTTTGCATATAGTTCTTCAGGTATTCTGTGACATTGTTTGTGGCATCTCATTTTAACAGGCATTCACCATTAACCACTTCTGGAAGCTCAGGAACTTTACAGAAACCATCCTCAAGCTCTTCCCGGAGTAGTTCTTCTGGTTCAGTTAACAGGTATGTATGAGTTGATTTTTCATCATCTTAATGATTTTTCTGTTGCTGTAGAGTTTGGTAGGGTTTTTATTTTTGCTTTGTCTGCTTAGTCTGTAATATACCACACGGGCTCCATTTGGGTATTTAAGACATTAAAAGCCGTGGTTGAGCAATAAAAAAGGAGACTGTTGCAATTAAATGTTGATAAACTCGTACCTGAAACATGCAAGGTAGGTGAGATAATATCTCTGTGACCCAACTTCCAGAGGTGGAAGGGATACAAGCATTTGAGGTACACAGACAGGTGAGGAGTAAATCTCTGTAACTTGAAAGCTTATCTCTTTCACCCAGGGAATTTGGTCCTATAAAAGAGATTACCTCATCCACCTTGTGTCTTTGGTATGCTGCTGTCAGACTGGCTTTTCAGACAAACTTGCAAGCAGTAAGCGTTTGTAGTTGTTAGTGTCCCATCTACATTCTTCAGTATCTAGAAAATCTGTGTACTAGTTATTGGCAAGGAGACAATGGTTTATAATCTTCTTCTACATGTGGAATTCTGCTTTGCAATATACCTGCCTTAAATATTCAAAATACTTCCCTCTGACTGTAACTGAAGACAAAGTTCTGGATGGAGCTTGTAAGATGATGATGACAAATTACAGTTTTTCTTGACTTGGTGACATTTGGAAAATGGTGTGTGTTCCAATGCTACTATTAGAACCTATCTGGAAGAATTTCATTTTTCATTTGTGGATGATTATTCAAATATTGACTGTTTCTTTGACTTGTGCTAACGGTACAGGAAGATGACAGTGAACTTTTTTGTTGAGAAACGCTTGTCGTGAGACAAGAAGTTTATAAGTTTGTGCTGAACACAGTGTTTAGCAAATCTGCTGACAAAGTGGAGCTTGTATCTATTAATGGGAGATGACTAGAATAGCTTTTTTTTTTTTTTTTTTTAAGGCTTCTTTGTCTGAGTTGCATTATATGCAAAATACTGTAAATTAGAAGTCACTTTGGCTTTAATTTGAAGAATAAAGTAAATGTTAATTGAGTTATAAAAGTATTTTAGGTGCGTTTCCACATTGCTAGTGTCAGAGCCATTTATTTGTGCTGGCTAGAAACAGGTGTTCTTCTTCGAGTGGTCCCTGTGGGTGCTCCACAATAGGTGTCGGGCTCGCCCGGCGCCGCAGATCGGAAATCTTCCAGCATTTTCTCCTGGATCGCACATGTGCTGGCGCGCGCCGCCCCCCTGCACACCCCCGGCCTCATGCACGATCCGGTCCCCGCCAGTTCCTTCACAATTGCCATAGTAAGAGACCTAACAAAGAACCACCATGGCTAAACAGCCATGTTAAAAAGGCAGTGAGAGAGAAAAGGGCAGCTTTTAAAAAATGGAAGTCAAATCCTAGTGAGGAAAATAAAGGAACATAAACACTCCCAAATTAAGTGTCATAATGTAGTAAGAAAAGCCAAAAAAGATTTTGAGGAACAGCTAGCCAAAAATTCAAAAAACGATAGTAAAATGTTTTTTAAATACATTAGAAGCAGGAAGCCCGCTAAAAAAGCAGTGGGGCCCTTGGACGATAAAGATATAAAAGGAGCGATCAAAGAAGACAGTGCCATTGCGGAGCGATTAAATGATTTCTTTGCTTCGGTCTTCACGGCTGAGGATGTTACAGAGGTTCCTAAATCTGAGCCAGCCTTTTTAGGTGACAAATCTGAGGAACTCACTCAGATTGAAGTGACATTAGAGGAGGTTTTGGAGTTAATTGATAAGCTGAATAGTAACAAGTCTCCAGGACCAGACGGTATTCACCCAAGTGTTCTGAAAGAACTCAAATGTGAAATTGCGGAGTTATTAACAGTGGTTTGTAACCTATCCTTTAAATCCACTTTGGTACCAAATGACTGGAAGACGGCCAATATAACGCCAATATTTAAAAAAGGCTCTAGAGGAGACTCTGGCAATTATAGACCGATAAGTTTAACATCAGTACCAGGCAAATTAGTAGAAACACTAGTAAAGAATAAAATTGCAAGGCACGTAGAAGAGCACGAATTGTTGGGCAAAAGTCAGCATGGTTTCTGCAGAGGGAAGTCGTGTCTAACTAATCTATTAGAATTCTTTGAAGGGGTTAATAAACATGCGGACAAGGGGCACCCAGTGGACATAATATACCTAGATTTCCAGAAAGCCTTTGACACGGTCCCACACCAAAGGCTTTTATGTAAATTAGGCGGTCATGGGATAGGAGGAAAGATCCTTTCGTGGATCGGGAATTGGTTAAAAGACAGAAAACAAAGGGTGGGAATAAATGGTAAATTTTCACAATGGAGGAGGGTAACTAGTGGTGTTCCCCAGGGGTCAGACCTGGGACCAATCCTGTTCAACTTGTTCATCAATGATCTAGAAAATGAGGTAAGCAGTGAGGTGGCAAAGTTTGCAGATGACACCAAGTTGTTCAGGACAGTCAAAACGAAAAGGGATTGTGAAGAACTACAAAAAGATCTCAGCAAACTGAGTGATTGGGCAGCAAAATGGCAAATGAAATTTAATGTGGGTAAGTGTAAGGTAATGCATGTTGGAAAAAATAACCCAAATTACACGTACTACGTGATGGGGTCAAATTTAGCTACGACAGATCAGGAAAGGGATCTTGGAGTTATAGTGGATAGTTCTCTGAAGACATCCACGCAGTGTGCAGCGGCAGTTAGTAAGGCAAATAGGATGTTAGGAATTATTAAAAAAAGGGATCGATAATAAGACAAAAGATATCATACTTCCCCTATATAAAACTATGGTACGCCCACATCTCGAGTACTGCGTGCAGATGTGGTCTCCTCACCTCAAAAAAGATATATTGGCATTAGAAAAGGTTCAGAAAAGGGCGACTAAGATGATTAGGGGCTTGGAATGGGTCCCATATGGGGAGAGGCTAGAGAGACTGGGACTCTTCAGTTTGGAAAAGAGGCGATTGAGGGGCGATATGATAGAGGTATATAAAATCATGAATGGTATGGAGAAAGTGAATATAGAAAAATTATTTACCTTTTCCCATAATACAAGAACTAGGGGACACCAAATGAAATTGATGGGTAGTAGGTTCAAAACTAATAAAAGGAAATTTTTCTTCACACAGCGCAGTCAACCTGTGGAACTCCTTGCCCGAGGAGGCTGTGAAGGCTAGGACTCTATTAGGGTTTAAAAAAGAGCTTGATAAATTTTTGCAGGTTAGGTCCATAAATGGCTATTAGCCAGGGATAAAGTATGGTGCCCTAGCCTTCAGAACAAGGGCAGGAGATGGATGGCAGGTGATAAATCACTTGATCATTGTCTTCTGTTCTCCTTCTCTGGGGCACCTGGCATTGGCCACCGTCGGCAGATGGGATGCTGGGCTGGATGGACCTTTGGTCTGACCCAGTATGGCCATTCTTATGTTCTTATGTTATGTTCTTATCGGCTGCAGACGGAATCCGCTCAGGCTAAGGCCAGAGTCAGATTACTTAGTGGTTTTTTTCCACGTGTAATTTGTTGTTTTTCGGTTATTAAACAAAAAAAAAAAAAAAAAAAAAAACGGGAAAAGAGAGGAGCGGAGAAGAACAGAGCGGACGTGAAAGGCCATTAGGCCTCCCGCTGCTGCAGGCGGGTGATCACTCTTTGAGGAGGAAAGGCACGGATTAAGTGCTAAGTACCCTCTTAACAATAAAGGACTCACCACAATGTCCTCTTCAGGTTTTTACACAGCGTGAGTCATACTGTGAAGCTATGCTGGCCTCCGTGGGGCATAGCGAAGGCATCCGACGCCTGCAGGAATTGCAGGCTACCCGGCCGCGTTTCTCACTGTGCTCTGAGCTCCCCGACCCCCATGCAGAAATGGAGGGAACTCTCCCTGCCTCGATCCTTGCATCTGCAGCAAGCAGGACGAGCGGAGCACACAGCTACCAGCCGTCTTCCCTCCCTGGCTCGATCCTTGCCCTGCATCTGCAGCGAGCAGGATGAGCGGAGCACACAGCTACCGGCCGCATACTCAGGCGGCGGCACCGTCACAGGCGGCACAGTCCCCCGCGGCACCAGCGGTGCAGGGGTGCCAGGCACGGAGCCTGCAGGCACCGGAGGGGGATACCCGCGCAGCACCGCAGCTGACTGTGCCGAGCGTGGCGCTAACAGCGGGGCCGAGATTCCCGGCAGGGGAGGGGGCGGTGCCGGCCCCGCAGCAGAGGGGCGAGGCAACATCAAAAACCCGGCACCATAGTCCATCTCTGGACAGGGCTGCACTGCTGTTAGCACCAAGCCCTCCCTCTGTGATACACACGCCGCACCAAAGGCCTGTGTCTCCACCGGCCCATCAGGGGAAAAAGAAAAAAAAAAACGCCTTCTCCGTTCCTCCAGCCGATGTCACCACGGCTTGGGCCACCTTCACCATTTTCTGGGATTGGATCCCCCTGGAGTACTGTCACAAGCCAGTTTCACCTCTATCAGTGTCGCCTTGGAGGTCTTGCTCTCTCAGACATCGGGGGTACACACCCCGTGAGTGGTTCATGTCTCCATCTCCGGACCCTTGCCATGGGCGTCCCTATCAGGCTGGACACACAAACCACAGGCCTGCACCCAGGGGCAGGTCCCCACCCCCGGCCGCTCAATACCCCCGTGGGCGCTCCCGATCGGGGACAGAAACACAGTTGTCTCAAGGGGAGTTAAATTTAGAACCCCGAGACTTTCCTTCACAATCCTCCAGCGAGCAAGTGTGTCATCGCCTGCGGGAACCCGAGGGTTCAAGGGAGGTTTACCTTAGGGGTTTCTCCTCATCCTCCCCAGACGAGGCCATGGCCCCCAGGGATGTCTCTCCCTGGGATGACCTTAAACAGTTTCAGAAGCTGTTTTAAAGGGTGGCTTTCACGCATGACATTTAAATGGCACAGGTGCAGGAGAAACATCACAAACTCCTGGAAAATCTGAGACCCCCGGCTTCATCCAAAATTGCTATTCCGCTGGATGAAGCCATTCTGGAGTCAGCCATTACTATATGGCAGACTCCGGCCTCTGTTCCGCCTACGAATGGGAGAGCGGATAAGAAATACTTCGTCCCGGCAGAGGGCATGAAGTTCCTCTTCAGTCACCCACAACAAATTCTTTGGTGGTCGGGTCGTCCCAGCAGAGGTCAAAGGCTTCTCAGTACAAATTGGGGGATCAGACAAAGATGCTAAGAAGCTAGAGCTGTTTGGCAGGAAGGTATATTCCTCTCCTATCCTGCTATTGAGAGTGGCAAATTATGGGCACACCTAGCAAACCATAATTTTGATAATTACTCCGGGCTTACTCCCCTCAAGGATTCACTCCCGGAAGACAAAAAGCCGGTGTTAAAGGCGATTGTTCAAGAGGGCTACGCAGCATCGCAGACGGGAGTCCAGATTGTCCTGGACGTGGCGGACACGGCGGCATGCTCAACGACTACAGCAGTGGTCATGCATAGAGAATCCTGGCCCTAGACGTCGGGTATCTCGAGGGACCTACAGGCGAAGATCGTGGACCTTCCCTTTGATACACAAAAGCTGTTTTGCAGACTCAACCGACTCGGTCCCTCACTCCAGCAAGGACTCGAGAGCTACACTTAGAAGCTCAGGCATTTATACTCCCCCATACAGGAGGGAAAAATTTTATCCTCAGCAAAGACGCCACTCTTACAACCACAGCGTGCTCAATATCAAGGGGGCTACGGCCACGAGCGCTATCAATAGCGGCAACAGTACAGAACCCCTAGGCGACGTTCTCAACAAAGCCGTACGCCCTTGGGTCAGGCCTCAAAGGCTACAAGTTTGATGGGTGTGTCGGGGGC